>NC_058080.1:390190451-390793546 GCF_014858855.1 Bufo gargarizans | reverse complement strand
CAGGGTGTGGGTGCCCACAGAGAGGGCTCTGAGTGCCGCCTCTGGCACCCGTGCCATAGGTTCGCCATCACTGCCCTAGGGGAATAATGTAAAAAAAAAAGGTTTAAGAAAATAAATAAATAAAAATATATACGTACAAAGGGGGCACTTCAGAGGAACTATATATACAAAGAGGGATCTGGGTGACAAACTCTGAAGAGACAAGTTATGGCTGGGTAAAATGATAGTGGCCTGAAATGGATGGAAGAGAACTCTGGAGGAGACGTCACCTGTAATGGTGGGTTTACAGGCCCTGATTGTGAAGCAGGTTATCCAAAATAATCTGCCCATTTAAATGCAAGGAGCTGAAGAGATCTGAGTGGCAAACTCTGCAGAAACAAGTTGTGGCTGGGAGAAGATGATGATGGTCTAAAATGGATGGAGAAGAAGTCTATAGAAGACATCACCTGTAATGGCGGGTTTACAGGCCCCGATTGTTGAGCAGCTTATCAAGGGTGCAAATGATCACCAGATGAGCAAGCAAAGTGTGCGTTCCTCAGGTAAATTAGTCGTTCATGCAGGTAAGTAAATTATCATTTCTGGGCAGCAGATCATGCTGTCTAAAGAGCACTTAGCTACCCAGAAAGAATGCAGCTGTATGAGGAGGAGCAAACACAGTACCAATCACTCTTCTTCATACTGTGGAGGAAATTGATGCATTTAAATCCAGCTCCTCACTCCCACTGAACGAGCAGCCAGTTGTCTGAAAGGAACGCTTCCTTTCCAATAATCAGAATGCAAATGTTTACTCTGCCAATGACTTGGTCTGATCAGTGCTGTAGTCACCTGTAGATGATGATGGGTGGTAGCATTCTCTTTGTGAAACAACTCCCAGCATACCTTTAAAATTGTTTACGCCATATTGTGAGCTGTAGCTTCACACTGAACAAACTTATATGAGAAGGGTAAGGGTCCATTCACACGTCCATAGTGTATTGCGGATCCGCAATATACCCGGTCGGCACCCCCCATAGAACTGCCTATTCTTGTACGCAATTGCGGACAAGAATAGGACATGTTCTATTTTTTTCCGGAAACACGGTCTGGAAGTTCGGGGCCGTGCTCCGGAAATGCGGATGCGGAGAGCACATCTCTGCATCTCTTCCGGCCCCATAGAGAATAAATGGGTCCTAACCCGTTCCCGATACTGCGGAACGGATGCGGACCCATTTGCAGATGTGTGAATGGGCCCTAAGTAGAATATGTAAATGGTATCTGTACGAAGCTTTTTATGATAGTGATTAGAGATGAGCGAATCGAAGTTGACGAAAATGTAATTTGCCCCGAAGCCAAATTTTCTTCACGCTTCGTGGTAACAAATCAGGGAAGGAAAAATATGTCATAATTGCCGTTCAGCTGTGAAGTTACATTGTACTACAGCCATTTACGGGGTGTATGAATAGGAAATATACGTACGTCCTGTTAGCCATTGTGCGTTGATTTTACAGTTTTACTTTTTTTTTGGGGGGGGGGGGTGTATTAATACGGAAAAAAATAAAAATAATATGTCATAATTGCCGTTTAGCGGCGAAGCTACATTGTACTACAGCCATTAACGGGGTGTATTAAAAGGAAATATATGTACGTCCCATTAGCCATTCTGAGGTGAATTGTGATTGTTATATTTATTTTTTTGGGGTGTATTAATAGGAAAAAAAATACGTTTTAATTGCCGTTCTGCTGTGAATTTACATGCTACTACAGCCATTTACGGGGTGTATACTTCCTATTACGCGTTCTGCGGTGAATTGTGATTGTAATTTTTTTTTGGGGGGGAGTTTATTAATCAGAAAAAATATATTTGCCATTCAGTAGTGAAGTTACATTGTACTACAGCCATTTCCAGGGTGCATTTGCCAAATTTGTGGGCAGAAGGTGAAGCGTGGCCAGGGTGCCAATGCTGGCACCATGGTCCTGCGTCAACACATGCAGCGTCACCATAACATGGCCTGGGAGAACCGTGGCTTCGATGTGTCCAGCCTGCTGTATCACCCAGTGGCATGCACCCAATATCATGCAGTTAAGGCTCCACCAGATCAGCCAAAGGGAGCTATCTGACCTTACCATCATCTGCTGGTCCTGATGCTACTGGTCCTCCTCCCCTACTCCTCATCAGTCATTCCGTTAGCAATCAATCACCGAAGCGATTGCCAAGAGGCAACAGAATGCATACACTCATCCAACGGCACAGAAGCTAAACGTGCTCCTGGCCAAGTTGCTGGTGCTGAAGGCCCTCCCTTTCCAAGTGGTGGACTCTGCACCTTTTAGAGAACTGATGGCCTATGCCAATCCAAGGTAGAGAGTCCCAAGCCATCATTGCTGTACCCCCTCCACATTCTAACGCCATTGGTCCTACGACAATGTCCGCCTCTGCCTCCTCATTCTCCACCTTGTCCTCAGCCTCCACTGCAGGGACAATTCACAGTGCACCTCCAGCATACCACATGTGCAGGGCACGGCGGTGTCACGCTGTTCTGCACCTAGTTTGCCTGGGCGATCGGAGCCACACAGTGGAGGAACTGCTCCGTGTCCTTCATTAAGAAATCGAATCCTGGCTTTCTCCTCGACAACTGAAAACATGGTGTCGGCGCTGCGTCAGGGAGGGCAGAGCCATGCGTCCTGTTTGGCACGTGTTCAATCTGGTTGTAAAGCGGTTCTTGAAGTCTTCACTAGTGACGATTGAGCATTTTCGGCCGAACACCTGTTTGGCTCGAGCATCTCGATGCTCGGCACATGGTGGTATTCGGCCGAATACCGCATGTGCTCTAGCGCAATGCTCGAGTCTCCACCCCTCACGTTTCTTGAGTCTCCGCCCCTCAGCCAATAAACGTGCAGGTGAGTACTGCCCTCATTGTAATGCCGTAGCCATGTTGGCTGCTGGCATTACAGTGATTGGCTGGCCGGAACGCATCATCGGGTACTATATAGCACCTGATGACACATGTTCGGCTCATTCTTAATCAGGGAGAGCTGTGCTGAGGAAGGGACAGACAGTGTAGGGAGTGAAATAGGAATAATTTTATTAGAAAATCTTTTTCAGAGACACAAAAGTCCTTTTAAGGACTACTGTGCGTGGCAGCAGCAATATATCGTTTTTGTGCAACCTGCGCTAAATTTCTAAAACTTAACAGACCCAAAAGTCCTTTTAAGGACTATTGTGTGTGGCAGCAGCAATATGTTTTTTTTAGCAAACTGCGCTAAATAGCTAAAACTTATCTAAGGACTATTGTGTGTGGCAGCAATATCTATTTTTAGCGCAACCTGCGCTAAATAGCGTACAACAGTTAGGCCTCTGCAAACAGCGACATGTAAAGTGTGCGCATCCAAAAAATATCGGTGACATCCAGTGTACTTTTTCCGTTGACACGATCCGCTGCGGAGAGTGACATTAGCTGCACCACATCTCCAGTGTAAAGTGTGCGCATCCCAAAAATATCTGACATCCAGTGTACTTTTTTCCGTAGACGGTGTCCGCTGCAGACAGTGACATTAGCTGCGCCACATCTCCAGTGTAAAGCGTGTGCATCCCAAAAATATCTGACATCCAGTGTACTTTTTCCGTAGAGGGTGTCCGCTGTGGACAGTGCTATTAGCTGCGCCACATCTCCTGTGTAAAGTGTGCGCATCCAAAAAATATCTGTGACATACAGTGTACTTTTTCAATAGACGGTGCGGACAGTGACATAACCAGTGCCACAGTGTGCGCTTCAAAAATGTATCTGTGACATACAGTGTAGTTTTTTGCGTAGACGCTGCAGACAGTGACATTGCCGGTGGTACCTTTCCTGTATAACGTTTCCTCATCCCAAATACCTATGACATTCCCTGTAATTTTTCATTAGCCGCTGGTGACAGCATTGACATTATCTGCAGGATATCTCCTGTGTGACGTTTCCACATCTCAAATATCTTTTTAAATTTGTTTGCGCATACACTTCCAAATCCTACACTACTGTACATGTGACAGACTTTCAATCATATATAACATTTAATATGAAGAAGGCGAGCAGTAAGGGATGGGGCAGTGGCCGTGATGCTGATGGTGAACGCTGAGGTCATGGCCCTGGGCACGGTGAGACTGTGTCTGCTGCCAGAGCACAAGAAAAACTATCATCCACAATACCTAGCTTCATGCCCCAGTTTTCAGGGCGGTGCAGGACACCACTCTTGAAGTCAGACCAGTGCGACCAGGTGGTCGGTTGGATTGCAGCAGATAATGCTTCCAGTTGGTTAAGCACCACCCTGTCTTCCAGCAAGTCCAGTCTCAGAAGCCAAGAGTCTGCTCAACCCAATCCTCACCCTGATCCTCCTTCCTCCCACCATGGAGAGACTGGGCAAACAAGTGATCCCACACTCGTATATTCCGAGGAGCTCTTTTCAGAACCATTCCTTGATTTGGCCCTCTCGCCAAGCACGCTTGAAGAGGGACAGATCTTGTGCCCTGTTTCCCAAACTCTTGAGCATCTACAATCACAAGAAGGTGACGGTGGGGAACGGAAATTACTGTTTAATGAGGTGAATGATGATGAGACACAGTTGCCAATAACTAAACAGCAATTGCTGTCTCAAGAGGTTGATGAAGAGGATAAGACACAGTTGTCAATCATTGAGGTAGTGGTTAGGTCAACAAGTCAGGAGGATGAGCAGAGTAAGGAAGTGGAAAAGGAGGTCGTGGACGATGAAGTCACTGACCCAACCTGGGAAGGTAGAAAGCCAAGCGAGGACAGCAGTACAGAGGGGGAGGGATCCGCTGCACTGCAACAGGCTGGAAGAGGCAATGGGGTGGCAAAAGGGAGAAGGCGGATCACACCAAACAGGCCCGCATCTGTTCCCCGGAGCACACCCTTGCGGTAATCTCCCTTGCCAAGGGGTAGGTGTTCCGCAGTCTGGCGCTTTTTTGATGAAGGTGCGGACGACAAAAGAATTGTAATTTGCAACCTGTGCCATACAAAAATGAGCAGGGACGTGAACACTAGAAACCTCACCACCACCAGCATGATCCGCCACATGGCATCATAGCACCGCAATAGGTGGGCCGAACGCCTGGGTCCACAATCTGTGTCTGCGGGTTACACCACTGCCTCCTCTTCCCCTGTGTTACACTGCTGGCCAATCCCTTGTCCAATACGCATGCCCGGATGCCTCCCGCCCTGCACCTGGACCTTCGCAAGCACCATCAGCGACATCATCTCCGTGTCCCAGCGCAGCGTACAAATGTCCTTACCCAAGGGCATTTGAAAGCAAGCGCAAATACCCAGCCACCCACCCACAGGCCATAGCGCTATATGCGCAGCTTTCCAAATTACTGGCCCTGGAAATGTTGCCATTTAGGCTTGTGGACACTGAGGCCTTCCGCAGCCTGATGTCGGCAGCTGTCCTGCGTTACGCAATCCCCAGCTGCTACTATTTTTCAAGGTACGCCAACATGTGTCCTGTAACATTACACGTGCACTGACCAACGCAGTTACTGGGAAGGTCCACTTAACCACGGACACATGGACAAGTACATTCGTCCAGGGATGCTACATTTCCCTGACGGCACACTGGGTGAATGTTGTGGAGGCCGGGAGCGAGTCATACCCTGGTATGGCACAGGTGCTACCGACATCAAGGGTTTCTGCAAGAACCTACTTTATTGGCTCCATCCCCCACTTCTCCTCCTCCGCTTCCTCCTCCACTTCCACCTCCGAATTATCAGCGTGCAGCACCAGTCAGTCATCAGTCGGTAGCTGGAAGCAGTGAAGAACTGCAGTGGGGAAGCGGCAACAGGCTGAGCTGAAGCTGATTATGCTTAGGGGACAAACAGCACACCACCGCATAGCTGTGGCAGGGGATAAGAGCCCAGACTGAGCTGTGGCTCTCACCAATCAACCTATAACCAGGCATGGTTGTGTCTGATAATGGCTGTAACTTGGTGGCAGCTTTGGAGCTCGGCAAGCTCAAACACATCCCATGCCTAGTCCACGTCTTAAACTTTGTGGTTTAGTGGTTTCTCAAAACTTACCCCAATTAGCCTGAGCTACTGGTGAAGGTGCGCCTCGTGTGTGCATATTTCTGCAAGTCATCGACCGCTTCAGCCTGTCTGTCAATGCTGCGGCTGTTGTGCGACGTGAGCATGCGCTGGAACTCGACATTCCACATGTTGGCCAGGCTTTGTGAGCAGCAGAGGGCAGTAGTGGAATACCCTTCTCGACCCCCGCTACAAAGAGGGTCATCTCTTATTCCTCTGGTGGAGAGGACGAGCAAAATGGTGCAATACCAGAAGATCCTTGTTGAAAAATAGCTCCAAAAATTTCCATCTGACAGTGCTGGCGGCAGAGTCCGTAGATCCTTGGCCAACCGAGGAGGGGAGACAAGGAGAACACACAGCAGTTCCAACAGCAGGGCAACACTCTCCAAAGCCTTGGAACAATTTCATGACACCCTGCCAGCACCCTCACCCTGATGCCCGGCCTAGTGTCACAAGGAGGGAATAATTTTGGAAGATGGTGAAGGAGTACATAGCAGATCCTCAATGATCCCTCAGTGCCTTACAACTACTGGGTGTCCAAGCTGGACACATGAAATGAACTGGCGCTCTATGCCTTGGAGGTGCTGGCTTGCCCTGCCGCCAGCGTTTTGTCTGAGCGGGTATTTAGTGCTGCTGGTGGCATTATAACAGATAAGCGTATCCGCCTGTCAACTGAAAATGCTGACAGGTTGACTCTGATAAAAATGAACAAGTCCTGGATTGACCATGACTTCTCGACTACACCAGAGGAAAATGAACATAAAGGCACTTTAAATGTGTTGTTTATAATGTACTGAATACACTGTATTCCCATGCACCCCTTCCACCACAAAGAAGGGTATATGGTTGAATCTTCCTTTTCTCATCCTCCTTCTCCTCTTCCATCATATCAACACATGCTTTTATATATATATATATATATATATATATATATATAATTTTTTAGATGGACAGCTCACCAGCAGGCCCTCACCTACAATGTTTTACAGGGTCAGCTCCCCAGCAGGCCCTCGCATATACATTTTTAGAGGGTCAGCTAACCAGCAGGTTCTCACATATAATGTTTTTTAGGTCAGTTCACCAGCAGGCCCTCACCTACAATGTTTTACAGGGTCAACTCACCACCAGGCCCTCACCTACAATGTTTTACAAGGTCAGCTCACCACCAGGCCCGAACTTAAAATCTTTTACAGGGTCAGTTCACCAGCATACCCTCGCATATAATTTTTCTGAGGGTCAGATCACCAGCAGGCCCTTACCTACAATGTTTTACAAGGTCAGCTCACCACCAGGCCCTCACAAATAATTTGTTACAGGGTCAGTTCACCAGTAGGCCTTCACCTACAATGTTTTACAAGGTCAGCTCACCTGAAGGCCCTCGCATATAATTTTTTAGAGGGTCAGCTCACCAGCAGGCCCTCACCTACAATGTTTTACAAGGTCAGCTCACCACCAGACCAGAACTTAAAATCTTTTACAGGGTCAGTTCACCAGCCTACCCTCACATATGATTTTTTAGAGGGTCAGCTAACCAGCAGGCCCTTGCATATAATTTTTTGGAGGGTCAGCTCACCAGCAGGCTCTCGCATATAATGTTTTACAGGGTCAGCTCACCAGTAGGCCCTTGCATATAATTTTTTAGAGGGTCAGCTCACCAGCAGGCCCTCGCATATAAATTTTTCAGAGGGTCAGATCACCAGCAGGCCCTCACCTACAATGTTTTACAAGGTCAGCTCACCACCAGACCAGAACTTAAAATCTTTTACAGGGTCAGTTCACCAGCCTTCCCTCACATATAATTTTTTAGAGGGTCAGCTCACCAGCAGGCCCTTGCATATAATTTTTTGGAGGGTCAGCTCACCAGCAGGCTCTCGCATATAATGTTTTACAGGGTCAGCTCACCAGTAGGCCCTCACCTACAATGTTTTACAGGGTCAGCTCACCAGCAGGCCCTCGCATATAAATTTTTCAGAGGGTCAGATCACCAGCAGGCCCTCGCATATAACAATTTTTACAGGGTCAGCCCACCAGCAGGCCTTCACCTACAATCTTTTACAGGGTCAGATCACCACCAGGCCCTCGCAAATAATTTTTTACAGAGTCAGTTCACCAGCAGGCCTTCACCTACAATCTTTTACAGAGTCAGCTCACCTACAGGCCCTCGCATATAATTTTTGAGAGGGGCAGCTCACCAGCAGGCCTTCACCTAAAATCTTTTACAGGGTCATCTCACCAGGAGGCCAGAACCTAAAATCTTTTACAGGGTCAGTTCACCAGCATGCCCTCGCATATAATTTTTTAGAGGATCAGCTTACCAGAAGGCCTTCACCAACAATCTTTTACAGGGTCAACTCACCTGAAGGCCCTCACATATAATGTTTTAGAGGGTCAGTATACCGGCAGGCCCTCATCTACAACCTTTTACAGGGTCAGCTCACCAGCAGGCCGGCACCTAAAATCTTTTACAGGGTCAGCTCACCAGCAGGCCCTTGCATATAATTTTTTACAGGGTCAGCTCACCAACAGGCCTTCACCTACAATATTTGCGGTATGCCAGTCCTAACAGGGGAATTATGCATGAGGTCATGGTGTGAGCAAAAGTGGGCCGAGGTAAATATAGTTCTGGTTACTCACGGTTTGTCGTCCCTAGGCAGGCTCGCATAAGTGAAAAGGAGAACGGCACAAGGATTCTCTGGGGCACACTCTGGTGTAAGGGACACTGGCTAGATGATGGTTCTAGGTGCCCTTGATGGTCTGTATTAATGTGCCTATGGCAAGGTCCCTTGTAATCGTGACGCTAGTACCTTTTGTATTGAGATACAATCATTTACCGTAGTGTTAATTGAGGAACTTGAGACTGAGACAAGAAGGATGAAATCCAGGGTGGAACTTTACTGAAGATAACTCCTGATAACAGTACATCCAAAGTAATAAAACAGTCTCTTGATACAGCCCGGCATTAAGCACAATCTCCCATACATATAGGGAAAGGGAAATGCAAGTCCTCAGTTAAATACAGGCTCTTGTAATAAATAAGAAGGCTACTGCTCAGACTAGGCTGGCAAAATATGAAAGTCTTACACTGGTCAAAACTCCGGCCTTATTCTAACCTTGGTTAAAGGTGCTTTTCTAAATCCTGGAACTTTTATTCCATTGTTGTTCTGACAGTTGGCCTAACTGTCCTCAGAGTTTGAACTGGAGGTGTGGATGCCTTATGCTGTCTCCTACACCTACTACAAAGGTGCCTAGTGAAGCCTTCAGGTAATGACTGTCTTGCTAATCCTTTGTCTTGCATAAAAATGTGATAATTCCTTAGATACTCAGCTGCATGCAGTTTGGACATTGATCACCCTGGAAGAGCGATCTATAGGAGTAGATTGCTCACCTCTAGGTAGAATAGTTGCAGGCTTTAATAAAGGAGGCCCCTTTATTTGTCAGTCGCCAGGATCACGACGAGGCAGAGGACCCAGACACACCGTGGCAGTATGCAGTGGAGATGGAGGCAGGGAGTGCCTCTGAGTCACTTGCGCAAATGGCCTGATGCATGCTCAGTTGCTTGTGGATTGACAACCGAATTGTCACCATTCAGGAAAGGGGTGACTACTGGCTCTCCACCTTGTTGGACCCTCGCTACCGGTCCAAAATGGGGGCCTTTTTTACACCCGCTGAGAGGGAGGACAAACTGAACTACTATCGAGACATCCTATGTAGTCAGTTGGCCGCTGCCTTTATGCACCATTGCCTATCCTCACGCAGGTCTGACCGGGGGGGCCTCTGCGCTCACGTTTCACTGCCATGGCTGCTGTGGGAGGGGGGCAGGAGAAGTACCAGCTCCATCAGTAGCAACTTAAGTCTAGAGTAGCTGATGAGCAGTTTTCTTCACCCGCCTACTGAAGAAAGCAGAAGCAGCTAGACATAGAGCAGAACCTGAACCAGCAGGTTGTGGCATACTTGGAGTGCACCCTGCCACCCCACATCAAAGATCCCCTGGACTACTGGGCAGCCAAACTCAATTTGTGGCCACAACTGGCCGAGTTTACCCTGGACAATCTTTACTGCCTGGCCAGAATTGTGGCATCACAGCGAGTGTTTAGTGTGGCAGGGGCCATAGTTACTCCAAGGAGAACTCACCTGTCCACCCAAAATGTGAAAATGTGGAGAAACTGACCTTTGTGAAGATGAATCAGGCGTGGATCAGCCAGGATTTTCTAACACCACTGCCTGATGCATCAGACTAGATCATCCATGGTGCCACACCTACACTTTGTCAAAAGAGACCTGTTTCTTATGGCTACCTGCTTCAGCTACTATTCTGATGCTGTCATCCACCTGATGCCACACCTGCTGCCAGGTGCTCCTACTGCCACGCACCATCTTCAGCTGGTACTGGTATTGCTCCCCACTTCCCCACTCTGTCACTGGGCCACTCTGTGGGCTCCTTATGCTGCTGCCACCTCACCACTCTGTGGTCTCCTCATGCTGCTGCCGCCTTACCACTCTGTCACTTGGCTACTCTGTGGTCTCCTCATGGTGCTGCCACATCAACACTGTCACTGGGTCACTCTGTGGTCTCCTCATGCTGCTGCCACCTCCCCACTCTGTCACTGGGCCACTATGTGGTCTCCTCATGCTGCTGCTACCTCAACACTCTGTGGTCTCCTCATGCTGCTGCCACCTCAACACTATGTCACTGGGCCACTATGTGGTCTCCTCATGCTGCTGCTACCTCACTACCGTACTCTGTGGTCTACTCATGCTGCTGCCACATTACCACTCTATGGTCTCATCATGCTGCTGCCACCTCAACACTATGTCACTGGGCCACTATGTGGTCTCCTCATGCTGCTGCTACCTCACTACCGTACTCTGTGGTCTACTCATGCTGCTGCCACATTACCACTCTATGGTCTCCTCATGCTGCTGCTACCTCAATACTGTGTCACTGGGCCACTCTGTGATCTCCTCATGCTGTTACCACCTCCTCACTCTGTCACTGAGCCACTCTGTGGTCTCCTCATGCTGCTGCCACCTCACCACTCTGTGATCTCCTCATGCTACTGCCACATCACCATTCTGTGGTCTCCTCATGCGCTACCTCAACACTATGTCACTGGCCACTCTGTGGTCTCCTCATGCCTCTGCCACATCACCATTCTGTGGTCTCCTCATGCTGCTGCTATCTCCACACTCTGTGGTCCCTTCATGAAATTGCTTAAGAAAGATCACACAGATTGAAACGTCGCATTTGTATTGGTGAATAAAAGTTTGTAAAGACCAAGGCTGGAGAGTGCTGCAGTTTTCTGTTACGATTGCAGCTGCTGCTATCTCACCACCGTTTGTGGCAGAAAAAGGGGAGGAAAAGGCGCTCATAGGTCAGTAAGTTTGGGGTATTAATTCTTGAAAGAAAGCTATGTCAATTGTTATGCTCACCTTCTGGTGTTGTGCATACGTGGGCACAACACTCTGGTGGGGGCGAAGGGTCGGTGCTGCCAGTATCTTCTCAGTTCTCGTTGGTGGAGTTGCCAGTTCTCCAGAGGAGTGATATGGAGTGCAATATGAAGTTGTGTACTGGAATCGAACACGATGTGATACCTCTTGGCGCGAAAACACGACCGTGATATGGAATCTTTTTTTTTAACGGTTTTTATTCTTGATAGGGTGACAACGCGTTTCAGAGTGAGGATACTCCTTTTTCAAGTATAAAAAACATATGCAATATAATGTATAGCATTGCCAAAGGGCATAAATAATTAAAATATGAATAAATAAGTGAATAAATATCTCACCACTATGTCACTGGGCCACTCTGTGGTTTCCTCATGCTGCTGCTACCTCCACACTCTGTGGTCCCCTCATGCTGCTGCCACCTCACCACTCTGTCCCTGGTCCACTCTGTGCTCTCCTCATGCTGCTGCCACCTCACCACTCTGTGGTCTCCTCATGATGCTGCCACCTCAACACTATGTCACTGGGCCATGCTGCCACCTCCCCACTCTGTCACTGGGCCACTCTGTGGTCTCCACATGCTGCTACCACCTCCTCAATCTGTCACTGGGCCACTCTGTGGTCTCCTCATGCTGCTGCCACCTCCCCACTCTGTCACTTCGCCACTCTGTGGTCTCCACATGCTGCTGCCACCTCACCACTCTGTCACTGGGTCACTCTGTGGTCTCCTCATGCTGCTGCCACTTCAAGGCCTGTATGACATGGTCCCTATTTTGCATCAGAATTGGCTTATGATTTGGTAGCCAAAAGCAGTAGTGGGTTCAAAACACATGACATGCAAATAGTTCATTCACGTGTCATCTGTTTTGGATCCACTCATGTTTTTTTTCTTTTGGCTTTAGCAATACTGATGGATTACTGACCAAATTCTGACCAAGTGAAGGTGGATGCTCAACAGACAGGATCCTTTTTTTGGGGGGTTATTGTTCTGACAGATCAGAGGAAGGGCAAAATAATCAGTGAAGTAAACACAAACTAACTGCTAACACCCTCTCCACTCTGTCAGGGGGGCTCTACTTGTATAAGTGTTTAATAGAACAGGAATCAGCTGACGACAGTGTAAAAAGAGGTGTGCTCTTTCACGCCATAGTAGGATCCTGGGCCTCTGCATGATTCTTTATACCTGGTGCAAACATTGTCCTGTAAGGATGAGTTGACACTTGAGTTATTTGGTCAGTTTTGGCCCCGTAATTGACCAAATGAGTGAAGTGTAAAGTGATTGTAAGAGCGACACCTGTCATCTGCATGTCATACTGACTCACAGTATTGTTTCACTACCACAGCAGACTCCCTATGCCTGTTACTGCAAGGCACAGTGTTCTACACCACTATACAGGCTCTCTGCAGCCAGGAAATAGCTGTTTTTTAATGCGATTCGCCACAAATAAATTCGGATCCAATCTTTTTGGAAAATTCGGCGAACCGACCGAATCGAATTTTTGAGAAATTCACTCATCTCTTATGAACGGAGCGGACCATGGAACGGAGCAATGGATGCAAACAGCACACAGAGTGCTGTCCGCATCTTTTGCAGCCCCATTGAAGTGAATGGGTCCCCATCCGAGCCGCCAAAACTGAGGCTCGGATGTGGACCAAAACAACGGCCGTGTGCATGATGAGGCCTTATGAGCATGGTTCTGGTTCTGTATTGCATTAGGGGCTTGTTTCTGGTGCTGTATTGCCTAATGAGCTTGGTTCTGGTGCTGTATTTATGTACTGAGGTTAATTCTGGTGCTGTACTTATGGCATGAACGTCTAGTGATGCATTTGAATTATGAGCTGGGTTCTAGTTCTGTATTGCCTTAAGAGCTTGTTTCTAGTGCTGTGTTTATGTATTGAGGTTAAGTCAGGTCCTGTATTTATGTTATGACCTTCTGGTGCTTGATTTGGTTTATAAGCTTGGTTCGGGTGCTATATTGCCCTATGAGCTTGGTTCTGATGTTATATTTATCTACTGTGGTTATGTCTGGTACTGTATTTATGGTATGAACTTCTGGTGCTGCATTTGCTTTTTGAGCTTGGTTCTGGTGCTGAATTGACCTATGATCTTGGTTCTGGGGTTGTATTTACTGTATGTACTAAAGTTAATTCTGGTACTGTATTTATCGTATGAATTTCTGATGCTGCGTTTGCCTTTGTGCTTAGTTCTGGTGCTGTATTGAACTATGAGCTTGGTTCTGGTGGTGTATTAATGTATTGAAGGTAATTCTGGTACTCTATTTATAGTATGATCTTCTGGTGTTGCATTTAATTTATGCGCTCAATTCTGGTGCTGTATTGCCTTAAGAGCTTGGTTTTGGTGCTGTATTATTCTGTATAAATTCTGTTTTGTTCATTTTTCGGCATAAATAAAATAATATCTTTATTCTCTGGGTCAGTACGATCACAGCTATACCAAATACATATAGGAGGTCATTTATAAATCGTAAATACACCTAAATTAGGAGAATTTCAGGGGCAGATTGCAGCGCAATTCTCTCCGCTCACGCCAAGTCTAAAAAAGTTGGTGTGGTGTGGGCAGGGAAGGGGACTGGCCAGCATTTATCATTTTTGACACCTGTTTTAGTTGTAGAAAAAGGTCTAAATCTAAGACAGCTTGCAAGCTACCTTACATTTAGAACTGGCGAATGATCCGCCAAAGTTATGAAGAGCTTAGGGCCTTATGAAATCTTAATTAGTGTTGATCACAAATATTCTAATTGCAAATTTTTATCGCAAATATTGGCACTTCGAGAATTCGCGAATATCTAAAATATAGTGCTATATCTTCGTAATTGCAAATATTCTACAAACCGGATTCCAAAAAAGTTGGGACACTATACAAATCGTGAATAAAAACTGAATGCAATGATGTGGAGGTGCCAGCTTCTAATATTTTATTCAGAATAGAACATAAATCACGGAACAAAAGTTTAAACTGAGAAAATGTACCATTTTAAGGGAAAAATATGTTGAATCAGAATTTCATGGTGTCAACAAATCCCCAAAAAGTTGGGACAAGGCCATTTTCACCACTGTGAGGCATCTCCCCTTCTTCTTACAACACTCAACAGATGTCTGGGGACCGAGGAGACCAGTTTCTCAAGTTCAGAAATAGGAATGCTCTCCCATTCTTGTCTAATACAGGCCTCTAACTGTTCAATCGTCTTGGGCCTTCTTTGTTGCACCTTCTGCTTTATGATGCGCCAAATGTTCTCTATAGGTGAAAGATCTGGACTGCAGACTGGCCATTTCAGTACCCGGATCCTTCTCCTACGCAGCCATGATGTTGTGATTGATGCAGAATGTGGTCTGGCATTATCTTGTTGAAAAATGCAGGGTCTTCCCTGAAAGAGATGACGTCTGGATAGGAGCATATGTTGTTCTAGAACCTGAATATATTTTTCTGCATTGATGGTGCCTTTCCAGACATGCAAGCTGCCCATGCCACACGCACTCATGCAACCCCATACCATCAGAGATGCAGGCTTCTGAACTGAGCGTTGATAACAACTTGGGTTGTCCTTGTCCTCTTTGGTCCGGATGACATGACGTCCCAGATTTCCAAAAAGAACTTCGAATCGTGACTCGTCTAACCACAGAACAGTCTTCCATTTTGCCACACTCTATTTTAAATGATCCCTGGCCCAGTGAAAACGCCTGAGCTTGTGGATCTTGCTTAGAAATGGCTTCTTCTTTGCACTGTAGAGTTTCAGCTGGCAACGGCAGATGGCACGGTGGATTGTGTTCACTGACAATGGTTTCTGGAAGTATTCCTGAGCCCATTCTGTGATTTCCTTTACAGTAGCATTCCTGTTTGTGTTGCAGTGTCGTTTAAGGGCCCGGAGATCACGGGCATCCAGTATGGTTTTACGGCCTTGACCCTTATGCACAGATATTGTTCCAGATTCTCTGAATCTTCGGATGATGTTATGCACAGTTGATAATGATAGATGCAAATTTTTCGCTGGGTAACACCTTTCTGATATTGCTCCACTATCTTTCTGCGCAACATTGTGGGAATTGGTGATCCTCTACCCATCTTGGCTTCTGAGAGACACTGCCACTCTGAGAAGCTCTTTTTATACCCAATCATGTTGCCAATTGACCTAATTAGTGTTAATTGGTCTTCCAGCTCTTCGTTATGCTCAAATTTACTTTTTCCAGCCTCTTATTGCTACATGTCCCAACTTTTTTGGGATTTGTTGACACCGTGACAATTTGAATCAACGTATTTTTCCTTTAAAATGATACATTTACTCGGATTAAACGTTTGATCTGTCATCTACGTTCTATTACAAATAAAATATTGACATTTGCCATCTCCACATCATTGCATTCAGTTTTTATTCACAATTTGTTTAGTGTCCCAACTTTTTTGGAATCCGGTTTGTAGATTTTTTTTCATCAGTACCCTTGATCCCTCACTGCTTCTTGCTTGTGGGCCAATGAGAAGGCTGCAATATCTTTGACTTTAGGAGTAGTGTTGATCGCAAATTTTTCACATGCAGCGGGCGCCACTGCCCACAGCATGTAAGGGGTGTGACAATGTGAACATTGAGATGTTGTTTCCCCAGGTTCCAGTCCGGGACTTAGGGCATGCTCATGTCCAGGGATCCTATTTAATCCTGCTACTGGATCTTGGGTGTGTCTCACTCTGGAAGAGTCTGTGTGCAGCAGAGGCCTGGGAAGGCTCTGTACAAGTGGGCTCAGCCGAGCTGGCTGAGGAGCCACGGGGCTAGGTGTTGGCCTGAACTTTGGAGGACTCCGAGGTCTTGGAATCGACGGTCGCTAGGCCAGAGTCAGGGGGACTACTGGGCCACAATCCCCCAAAGGGTACTGGACTTTGTTACAGCCTGGAAGTGCTGGATTGTTAGGCTGGGAAAAGCCGCATGTTCTTCCCGTGTGTGAACTGGGCTTTCAGTGAGGTTGGGAGTCCTCATGTTTAGTTAGAGCCCAGCCGGGCAGGTGTTTCATTTGTATTGTTTGTTTTGGTTTTGCTGAGGTGCCAAATAAAAGCAATGTTTGGCCCCTAACCCTGTGGTCGATGAAGATCATTGTGAGAATGACCCCCGAATAAGAGGCGATCCCTCACAGGGGTTAAACGGCTTGGATCAGCACTCCTCATGTAAGAGCCAAACGGTGGGGGTCCGACACCCGGGACCCTGTGGATCAGCTGTTTGAAGAGGAGGTGCCCCTCCATGCAATCTCCGCATTCACTTGGTCCCGGAAGTGCAGTGTAATACAAGTACACACTTAAATAGAGCGAGCACTTGTAATTACACTATGCCCCTGCTCCACAGATGATGATGTGTAGTTTGAAGACCTCTTCCCACAGCTGATTGGTGGTGGTGCCGGTTGTCGGACCACCGCTGATCAGTTATTGATAACCTATCCTGACAATAGTTCATCAATAATAACGGCCAGACAATCCCTTTATGCGACCAAGCCCTTTCATTAGTCTGTTACTATGTAATATCTGATTTTGTCTCTACATTTTACCCGCTGTTTTGTAAAGTGCTGTGGAATATGTTGGCGCTATATAAATATAGAGTATAATTATTTTCTTCATGGAAGTAAGGATCTTTTCACAGTCCCTTTTACTTTTGGTTGGTCAGATCAGTGAACCTTGCTGCCCTATTCTAATCAGTAAAGAAAAATGGAAACCTCATGAACATCTTGCTAGAATAGGAATAAACGTCAATATCCTTTAAAGGCTATATACACCTTTGGGGGCAATTTTTTATTATTGCATTGTACTGATTTTGAGCTAAAAATCGTTTTCCAATTGGCCTTTATTAAAAATGTTGACTCTTTTATTTACGACTTTCAATGTGCGATAAAACTGACCAGGTACTTTCATTCTACAGTCAAACTTCCAAAAGGAAACAAAAGGGGTACTCGTATATAAAAATCAAGTAACAATCTTTATTAATCAATACAAGATATAAAAAATAGATCAGCTGGCAGAAAAAGACACGATAGAAAATAGATACAAAAATAAAACAGGGGTACACCACATGGAATGGTATGTGTCTTGAATTATGTAAATAATCCAAATGTGGGAGCCACAATACATGCGGCTGCCTACCTCTAATTAAAAATAATGTCCAGCAAATGCCTGCTAACTTACCATAGAACATATGCACTATGGTGTGTTAGCAGGCATTTAGGCCCTTTCACACTTGCGTTGTCCGGATCCGGCATAGAGTTCCGTCGTCGGGGCTCTATGCCGGAAGAATGCTGATCAGGATTATCCTAATGCATTCTGAATGGAGAGAAATCCGTTCAGGATGCATCAGGATGTCTTCAGTTCCGGAACGGAGCGTTTTTTGGCCGGAGAAAATACCGCAGCATGCTGCGCTTTTTGCTCCGGCCAAAAATCCTGAACACTTGCCGCAAGGCCAGATCCGGAATTAACGCCCATTGAAAGGCATTGATCCGGATCCGGCCTTAAGCTAAACGTCGTTTCGGCGCATTGCCGGATACGACGTTTAGCTTTTTCTCAATGGTTACCATGGCTGCAAGGACGCTAAAGTCCTGGCAGCCATGGTAAAGTGTAGCAGGGAGCGGGGGAGCAGCATAGTTACCATCCGTGCGGCTCCCGGGGCGCTCCAGAGTGACGTCAGGGCGCCCCAAGCGCATGGATCACGTGATCACATGGAACACATCATCCATGCGCACGGGGCGCTCTGACGTCATTCTGGAGCGCCCCGGGAGCCGCACGGACTGTAAGTATACAGCTCCCCCGCTCCCCGCTCCTACTATGGCAACCAGGACTTTAATAGCGTCCTGGGTGCCATAGCAACACTGAGCGCATTTTGAAGACGGATCCGTCTTCAGATGCTTTCAGTACACTTGCGTTTTTCTGGATCCGGCGTGTAATTCCGGCAAGTGGAGTACACGCCGAATCCGGACAACGCAAGTGTGAAAGGGCCCTTTGCTGGACATTTATTTGTAATTAGAGGTAGGCAGCATCATGTGGTGTACCCCTGTCTCTCTTTGTATCTATTTTCTATCGTGTCTTTTTCTGCCAGCTGATCTATTTTTCATATCTTGTATTGATTAATAAAGATTGTTACTTGATTTTTATATACAAGTATCCCATTGTTTTTCTCTTGGAAGTTTGACTGGATGTATCTGATCCATGATGGGTGACACCACGTACCCCAAAAAAAAATTTCGTCTGCTACTGGGCAAAAACCATTTGTCCTATACTAAATCGAGTGTGTGGCCTACAAATCCAAAGTCAGAATTGTTGTAACACGTCACAAAATTTTGCTATGCATAAGTATGCCTAAATGAATTAAGCACTTGGAAAGCATTGAATAATTTTGAACAGAACGAGTTTTACTCCAACAATTACCTAATCTACATCAAAGTTTGCGTAGTAAACAGTGAATGAAAATGTAATGGAATAACAAAATTTCAAAAAGTCTAGTTTTTCAGTTTAAAAGTCTTACTTGAGCAAGACCAGTACTGTTAAAAGTGCTTCAGGCATCTGCTTTTGTGAACGGTCATATTTTTCGCTATCATGTTGGGATTCCAGTGGCCTTGATACCTGTTTTCCATTGTAGAAATATCTTTATGGAACCGCTCTCCATGTTCGTCACTTACGTGTCCCAAATAGGGTGGGAAAAAGTCAAGATGGGAATGTAAGAAATGCACTTTCAATGACATTCGGCAGCAAAGTTGTTCATATGTTGTAAGCATGTTGTCTACTAATTCAGCATAGTTTGCAGCTTGTCTGTTCTCAAGGAAGTTATGCACTACTAGCACAAATGCATCCGAAGCTGTAAGACGCATTCGCTTTGTCAGATTCTTGCGTTGATCATAAGTAGTGTATTTGCCACATACGTAGCAGAAATTGTCTGAATCATTAACACATTTGCGTTTATCCATCTTAAGTTTCAAAATTGATAGCACT
Organism: Bufo gargarizans; assembly: GCF_014858855.1. Classification (NCBI taxonomy): domain Eukaryota; kingdom Metazoa; phylum Chordata; class Amphibia; order Anura; family Bufonidae; genus Bufo; species Bufo gargarizans. Next base: position 390,774,086 of record NC_058080.1, on the reverse strand, counting down.
ATAACAGATCACTTTATCAAAATCTGTCCAGCTTGCCTTATATACTTACTGCTGACATCTGCCTGAGTGCGTTCGGACAGGTCTGGACATGTCCATTGGAATATTTCCAATATAATGCATTAACATCATAACTGAATAGGCTTTGCATGTATAACTTAAAATCTAGACGTGTCAGGCAAATTTTGAGTTCATATTTGGAATCAGCGTGCTGATTTTAGTATAAATCACGTGTTTTTCTCTCAGTAGCAAAATCATTGTTGCGTGGTTTAATGAGAAGTAAGAGGTTTGTGTAGGTTATTTACTTTCATTCTACATGTCAGTATGAATCCGGCGATACGTTATATTATATATATATATATACAGTGCAGACCAAAGGTTTGGACACACCTCATTCAAATAGTTTTCTTTATTTTCATGAATATGAAAATTGTAGATTCACACTGAAGGCATCAAAACTATGAATTAACACATGTGGAATTATATACATAACAAAAAATGTGAAACAACTGAAAATATGTAATATTTTAGGTTCTTCAAAGTAGCCACCTTTTGCTTTGATTACTGCTTTGCACACTCTTGGCATTCTCTTGATGAGCTTCAAGAGGTAGTCACCTGAAATGGTTTTTACTTCACAGGTGTGCCCTGTCAGGTTTAAATGTGGGATTTCTTGCCTTATAAATGGGGTTGGGACCATCAGTTGCCTTGTGGAGAAGTCAGGTGGATACACAGCTGATAGTCCTACTGAATAGACTTTTAGAATTTGTATTATGGCAAGAAATAAGCAGCTAAGTAAAGAAAAACGAGTGGCCATCATTACTTCAAGAAATGAAGGTCAGTCAGTCCGAAAAATTGGGAAAACTTTGAAAGTGTCCCCAAGTGCAGTCACAAAAACCATCAAGCGCTACAAAGAAACTGGTTCACATGCGGACCGCCTCAGGAAAGGAAGACCAAGAGTCACCTCTGCTGCGGAGGATAAGTTCATCCGAGTCACCAGCCTCAGAAATCGCAGGTTAACAGCAGCTCAGATTAGAGACCAGGTCAATGCCACACACAGTTCTAGCAGCAGACACATCTCTAGAACAACTGTTAAGAGGAGACTGTGTGAATCAGGCCTTCATGGTAGAATATCTGCTAGGAAACCACTGCTAAGGACAGGCAACAAGCAGAAGAGACCTGTTTGGGCTAAAGAACACAAGGAATGGACATTAGACCAGTGGAAATCTGTGCTTTGGTCTGATGAGTCCAAATTTGAGATCTTTGGTTCCAACCACCGTGTCTTTGTGCGACGCAGAAAAGGTGAACGGATGGACTCTACATGCCTGGTTCCCACCGTGAAGCATGGAGGAGGAGGTGTGATGGTGTGGGGGTGCTTTGCTGGTGACACTGTTGGGGATTTATTCAAAATTGAAGGCATACTGAACCAGCATGGCTACCACAGCATCTTGCAGCGGCATGCTATTCCATCCGGTTTGAGTTTAGTTGGACCATCATTTATTTTTCAACAGGACAATGACCCCAAACACACCTCCAGGCTGTGTACGGGCTATTTGACCATGAAGGAGAGTGATGTGGTGCTGCACCAGATGACCTGGCCTCCACAGTCACCGGACCTGAACCCAATCGAGATGGTTTGGGGTGAGCTGGACCGCAGAGTGAAGGCAAAATGGCCAACAAGTGCTAAGCATCTCTGGGAACTCCTTCAAGACTGCCAAGAGTGTGCAAAGCAGTAATCAAAGCAAAAGGTGGCTACTTTGAAGAACCTAGAATATGACATATTTTCAGTTGTTTCACACTTTTTTGTTATGTATATAATTCCACATGTGTTAATTCATCGTTTTGATGCCTTTAGTATGAATCTACAATTTTCATAGTCATGAAAATAAAGAAAACTCTTTAAATGAGAAGGTATGTCAAAACTTTTGGTCTGTACTGTGTGTGTATATATATATATATATATATATATATATATATACAGTTTTTCTTGCATTTTGATTATGATAATGATAATGTTTTGTTTAATTATGCGACCAAAAGGGAAAATGGGACATTTTGACGCTTTTTTCCATTTCGTCGTTTGCCGTATGGGGAATATATTTTTATACTATGGGCATTTTCACATGTGGCGATAGCCATGATGTGTATATTTTTATTTATTTTTTAGATATTTTATTTTGCGGTGCAAATGTTATTTGCCCTGCAATCTGTGACTTCTCCCTGCTCACGCCAGGTCTAAAAAACTGGGTATGGTGTGGGTGGAGAAGAAGGTGTACAAAATGGTCTAAATGTAAGCCAGAAAGGAAGCTGTCTTACATTTAGATTGTCCCTGGATATGCAGAAGTTGTGTAGATGCCGGCGCCTCTTCATAACTTCGGCAGATCCACCGCCAGTTATAGGGGTTATTAAGACCAGAGTCTAAAACACTTGTCTTAATAAACAACCCCTAATGTGTCCAAAATGTTACCAAACTTTCAATAGCTATCTTTTGACAAAAAAGAATAACAGAACTAATATATAATATTTAATCTTTAGTAAAATAAAATACCAAATTGGCACAAAAATATGGAGTAAACTACAGTATTTAGCCAAGGGCAGACTGGAAATAGTTTTTAAATATGTTTAATAATGACACATATATATTTATTAAATGTTCTTATGTAGAATGCATAAGTATATGATGTGGATAAAGAGCAAAAAAAAAAAAAGTCAAAAAAAATATATATATACACTTTAAATTTTTCTCCAATTTTGCATGAGATGAACTCAAAGATCTGAAACATTTTCTACATACACAAAAGACCCATTACTCTCAAATATTGTTCACAAATCTGTCAAAATCTGTGTTAGTGAGCACTTCTCCTTTGCCGAGATAATCCATCCCACCTCACAGGTGTGGCATATCAAGGTGCTGATTAGACAGCATGAATATTGCACAGGTGTGCCTTAGACTGCCCACAATAAAAAGCCACTCTGAAATGTGCAGTTTTATCACACAGCACAATGCCACAGATGTCGCAACATTTGAAGGAGCGTGCAATTGGCATGCTGACTGCAGGAATGTCTACCAGTGCTGTTGCACGTGCGATTAATGTTCATTTCTCTACCATAAGCCATCTCCAAAGGCGTTTCAGAAAATTTAGTAGTACATCCAACCGGCCTCACAACCTCAGACCACGGGTAACCACACCAGCCCAGGACCTCCACATCCAGCATGTTCACCTCCATGATCATCTGAGACCAGCCACCCGGACAGCTGCAGCAACAATCGATTTGCATAACCAAAGAATTTTTGCACAAACTGTCAGAAACCGTCTCAGGGAAGCTCATCTACATGCTCGTTGTCCTCATCGGGGTCTGGACCTGACTGCAGTTCGTTGTAGTAACCGACTTGAGTGGGCAAATGCTCACATTCGATGGCGTCTGGCACGTTGGAGAGGCGTTCTGTTCATGGATAAGTCCCGGTTTTCGCTGTTCAGGGCAGATGGCAGACAGCGTGTGTGGCGCTGTGTGGGTGAGCGGTTTGCTTACGTCAATGTTGTGGATCAAGTGGCCCATGGTGGTGGTGGGGTTATGGTATGGGCAGGCGTATGTTATGGACAACGAACACAGGTGCATTTTATTGATGGCATTTTGAATGCACAGAGATACCGTGATGAGATCCTGAGGCCGATTGTTGTGCCATTCATCCACGACCATCACCTCATATTGCAGCAGCAGTTCTTGCATGGCCAGCATACTCACCGGACATGTCACCTATTGAGCATGTTTGGGATGCTCTTGATCGGCGTATACGACAGCGTGTTCCAGTTCCTGCCAATATTCTGCAACTTTGGAACAACTATTGAAGAGGAGTGGACCAACATTCCACAGGCCACAATCAACAACCTGACCAACTCTATGCGATGGAGATGTGTTGCACTGCATAAGGCAAATGACTGGTTTTCTGACACCCCCCCCCCCCCTTCCTCCCCCAGTAAGGCAAAACGGTGAACATTTCAGAGTGGTCTTTTATTGTGAGAAGTCTAAGGCACACCTGTGCAATATTCATGCTGTCTAATCAGCACCTTGATATGCCACCTGTGAGGTGGGATGGATTATCTCGGCAAAGGAGAAGTGCTCACTAACACAGATTTAGACAGATTTTTTTAGCAATATTTGAGAGTAATGGGTCTTTTGTGTGTATGAGGAAAATGTTTCATATCTTTGAGTTCAGCTCATGCAAAATGGGAGCAAAACCGAAAGTGTTGTGTTTATATTTTTAGCCAGTGTAGTTCTTGTAGGTGTGGTTTTCACAGAAAAAAATGTTTAAAAAAGGATCAAATTAGTTGCACAAATATACGGTAGCTAGCAGCTCATAGCAGATATACTGTAATAAAAAAAATTATACAGATTAACAGGCACCAGATTTAATAAGGGATGTGTGCCATTATTAATAAATAGAGGCCAGTGACCCCTGATATTTTTGTAATCCCCATTTGGTATACAAATCTTTAGAGATCCAATACTGCAAATTCCTGTTATTCATGTTTGAGAGAAGTCTGAATTACCATATGAAGGAGCCAGCCAATGCTGAATAGGTGGTTTTAAAGAATGAATTCAGCAGGGGAGTAAAAGACAATAAATAAAGTGAGCCATAAATAAGGTCAAGTATGAGGTGTCTCATCAGTATACTATATATTTGTGAAATACTATTAGATAGCCGTCCCAGGACAGTGACTGTAATAGAAAATGCTACCACTTAATGGCAGAGTTCTTCTTTCAGGACAACGACTGCAATCGATATATAGAAATGTCCATGAAAGTCATGAAAGTTAGGCAAAGGCGTCAACTATTTCGAATACACAAAATACCCAGGACAAACCAAAGTCCCTTTGAGTGTTGCTCCACTTGCCTACTTTTGTAGACTCTGGTGGTATACATGGGCACATTACAGGCTGGAGCACTGCAGGGGCACATTACAGGCTGGAGCACTGCAGGGGCACATTACAGGCTGGAGCACTGCAGGGGCGCATTACAGGCTGGAGCACCGCAGGGGCGCATTACAGGCTGGAGCACCGCAGGGGCGCATTACAGGCTGGAGCACCACAGGGGAGCATTACAGGCTCGAGCACTACAGGGGCACATTACAGGCTCGAGCACTACAGGGGCACATTACAGGCTGGAGCACTACAGGCGCACATTACAGGCTGGAGCACTACAGGGGCACATTACAGGCTGGAGCACTACAGGCGCACATTACAGGCTGGAGCACTACAGGGGCACATTACAGGCTGGAGCACTACAGGGGCACATTACAGGCTGGAGCACTACAGGGGCACATTACAGGCTGGAGCACTACAGGGGCACATTACAGGCTGGAGCACTACAGGCGCACATTACAGGCTGGAGCACTACAGGGGCACATTACAGGCTGGAGCACTACAGGGGCACATTACAGGCTGGAGCACTACAGGGGCACATTACAGGCTGGAGCACTACAGGGGCACATTACAGGCTGGAGCACTACAGGGGCACATTACAGGCTTGAGGACTACAGGGGGGCATTACAGGCTGGAAAACTACAGGAGGTCATTACAAGCTGGAGCACTATAGGGGGGCATTACAGCAGTTTACGGGCATATATAGGATGTTACCGTATTCAGGAGAAAATAGGTAACAAATTTGGGGGTCCGTTTTTCCTGTTACTCCTTGTAAAAATAAAAAATCTGGGGCTGACCTTTTTATTTGAAAAAAAATAATAATAATATTTCATTTTTACAGCTGAGTGTTTCTAAATTCTATGAAATGCCTGTTGGGTCAAGGCACTCACAGCGCCCCTCAATAATTTCTTTGAGGGGTGTAGTTTCCAAAATTGGGAGGCTTTTGGGGGGTTTCCGTTGTAGGGGTATGGCAGGGTGTCTTAAAATGCTACATGAAGCTTGAAAATTCTTACCCTTCTGAGCCCTGTTGTGTGTCCATACAGCACTATACGAGCACATATGGGGTGTTTCTGGTAAAAAAAAATAATTCATGGCCAAGTGTTTCATAATTGGTTAGATAAGTAAAAGCATTTTAGTTATAACCACTGTAGGAAAGTGCAAGAGGCCGTCATTGACGGAAGATATGTGTCACTGAGGTTCCTGGCCTCGATGAGGTAAGAGGCGGTAATTTTAAATGTCAGCGGCAGTTAGTGCTGACAGACACTATTGGCTATTTAGTGTGGCTGTAAAGCCAATCCGGGCTGGCTCTTACTGGGATGGGTGGGTGGCTGTTCCCCACGTTCCAGGCCAGGTTTTGGTTAGGGTGATAAAACCCAGCCAGCAGTCCCCGCTGGGTGTGGATTATCCTCCATCTGACAGTGGAGCTTTGCCAGTCTCTGTGTTGGGGCCTGAGAGTTTTGGCCAGGACTAAGGCCTGCTATCTTGTTTGGATGAAAGTACGTGGACTTCTGTTTCACCCAAGGACTTATGTGTTGCTGCCTGGTGTGAACAAACACCAGACTCAAGGTGACAGTTTTTTCCTTGAAACTGACTTTTTGGTGTCACTTTCCTTATGTGTGAATAAAACACTGAACTGTTTAAGTTTAAGACGTTGTCGTTGCCTCTATACTGCGTCCACAAGCCTGTGTACCAGAGCAAATCCCCACACCACATAAAGTGACACTTCAAATTTTCAAAATTTGGAAAAAAGGAGTTAAGTGAGCAATTTTTCTTTCTTTTGCTAACACAAAAGAGAGCAGAACAAACATCAGGTGGCACAATACAGATAGAGTTTGTTGAATAGCTCAGTGTCTATACTAAATATTTAATAACATGCTGTGGGGATTCGCTCTGGTAGGCAGGTTAGCGGACGCAGGATAGAGGCAACGGAACAGGTTTTAAATCAATCTTCAGTGTTTATTCACACTCATAACATAACACAACAGTTCCTTTTCAGGTTTGGTGCTTGTTCACACACAGAAAAAACAAAATAACGTTCACCTGGTATCCTGGGTGTTAGTTCACACCCGGCTAAATTCTCAGCCTCAGAAAGTCCACTTGCAGGCTGTAAGGCGACCTGCTCGCCTGACACACGGTCTTCAGACCTCAGCGCAGAGATCTCCACAGCTCCAACACAGAGACTGGCAGCGCTCCACTGTCAGAGAGGAGTCATCCACACCACCTGACAGTGCTGCCTGTGTTTTATATCCCAAACCAAGACACGGCCTGGAACGTGGGGAGAAGCCACCCACCCATCACTGACACTTTGAGAAAAAAACGGTTCTTACCTCACCGAGGCCAGGAACCTCGGTGTCACGTACCGACCATCAATGACGACCCCTTGTTCTTTCCTACAATGCACATAGAAAAGTATTCAGAACCAAGTGGTGGTTTGAAAAATGTTGAATTTTTTTGTGGGGCAACCCTTTTAACACTTTCACGATGGCGCAATTTTGAATTTTTTTGTTTTGTTTTTTTACTCTTTGCCCTCCCGGAGCCATAGCTTTTTTTATGTTCACAGATATATGAGGCTTATTTTTTGCAGGACACATTGTACTTTCTAATGGCACGATTTAATATTGCATCAAATCTACTGGAAAACTGGAAAAAAATCCAAACGGGATGGAAATGGAAAAGAAATGCAATTCCACCACAGTTTTATAGACTTGGTTTATATGGCGTTCTCTTATGCAGTAAAATTGACATTTATTCTCTGGATTAGTATGACACGTACCGACCATCAATGACGACCCATTGTTCCTTCCTACATACCTTCGCCCTTTGTTCAACCCTGAGGGGGCAGAAAGTCATTAAACAGTGTACCCAGGACAGGGCATCCACATTTCCTAGTAACTGTCCTGCCCTGTGTTCCACCGAAAAACGTAAAACTTTGCAAAGACAGAAACCATCGGGTGACCTGAGCATTTCTGTCCTTGGCCTGGCTCATCCATTTGAGAGGGGAGTGGTCGGTCACCAGACAAAACTTTCTCCCCAACAAATAATAGCGGAGAGACTCGAGTGCCCACTTGATAGCCAGGCACTCTCTCTCCACTATACTATATCTGGTCTCAGCTGGGGTGAGCTTCTGGCTGAGGAAGACAACGGGATGCTCCTCCCCGTTGACTTCCTGAGACAGTACAGCACCAAGACCTACCTCAGAGACATTGGTCTGCACTATAAACTCCCTTTTGAAGTCGGGCGTCACCATAACCAGGGACCCACACAGGGCTGACTTCAAAGCAAAGAAAGCCTTTTCCGAATGCTCATCCCAGTGAACCGTCACTGACTTGCGTCCCTTCAAAAGGCCTGTCAATGGTGCGGCCACTGTAGCAAAGTGGGGGAAAAATCTCATATAGTATCCCACCATTCCCAGGAACTTACTTTACTTCCCGAGTAGCGACAGGTCGGGGCCAATTCCGAATTGCCTCAATTTTGTTTACTTAAGGTTTGATAATTCTGCGCCCAATTACATACCCCAGGTACTTGGTCTCTTCTAACCCTATTGCGCACTTTTTGGGGTTAGCGGTTGAGCCAGCCTTCCTAAGGGAGTCCACTACAGCCTATACTTTAGGTAGGTGACTTTCACAGTTGGTGCTGTGGATAAAGATATCATCCAGGTTCGCCGAAGCATACAGACAATGTGGACGGAGTACAATGTCCATTAGCCTTTGAAACGTGGCGGGAGCGCCATGAAGACCAAAGGATAATACCTTGCACTGATACAGTCCCTCTGGTGTAATGAAAGCCGTTTTTTCTTTGGCAGCCTCTGTCAAGGGTACCTTCCAGTACCCTTTAGTGTGGTCCAAAACAGAAAAATACCGGGCTTGGCTTAACTTCTTAATAAGCTTATTCACTCGGGGCATGGGATATGCGTCAAACTTGGAAACCTCATTAAGTTTGCGGAAGTCGTTACAGAATCGTAATGTCCCGTCCGGCTTGGGTATCAAGACTATCAGACTGTCCCATTCACTTTTTGACTCCTCGATGACATCTACTTGTAACATCAGCTGCACTTCTTCCGAGATGGCTTGTCACCGTGACTCAGGCACCCGGTATGGTTTCAACTGGACTGAGGCTCAGTGACAATGTTATGTCGGATGATAGAAGTGCGTCCAGGGAGGTCCCAAAACATATCCGTGTTTCTGCTGACCAACTCCCTGGCTTCCTGAGTCTGTTTAGAGGAAGGGTTGTCAGCAATCTTTACTGTGGCAACTGCTTCCCTCATATCAGACTGTGGGACTGGAAACTCTACCCCCAGAAAACTCAGCCGGGGCTATTGTCCATACTGGTCTTCCTGTTTTTCCATGGTTTAAGTAAGTTTACCTGGTACATCTGCTCCGTCTTTCTCCGCCGTGGCTGGTGTACCTTGTAGGTTACCTCGCCAACTTTTTTGAGCACTTCATAGGGACCCTGCCACCTAGCCAGGAACTTACTGTCCACCATCGGCACCAGAACCAAAACCCAATCTCCCGGGTTAAAATTCCGAACCCGAGCCTGGCGATTATAGACCCTACTCTGGGCTCGTTCGGCTGCCTTCCATATGTTCCTTAACCAGCGGCAACACCATCTCCATCCGTTCTTGCATCCGAGTGACATACTCAATCACACTTTTTTGTGGTGTGGGTTGTTGTTCCCACGCCTCTTTGGCTATGTCCAACAAACTACGTGGATGTAGAGGCATGGGGCACCTCTCGCACTGCGAACATAAGATAGGGCAGATCCCAATCCCTCCCATCTTTAGACACCACCCGCTTTAACATGTTTTTCAAGGTTTGATTAAATCTTTCTACCAGGAGGTCCGTTTGCAGGTGATAGACGGATATCCCCAACTGTTTGAACTGTAGTAGTTTACTGAGTTCCCCCATGACTTTTGACATAAAAGGGGTCCCCTGGTCGATCAAGATCTCTTTAGGTAGGCCCATTTGGGAAAATATCTCCATAAACTCCTTAGCTATGAGTTTGGCTAATGTATGATGCAGTGGTACCGCCTCCGGGTACCGAGTGGGTTAGTCGAGGACGACCAAGATGTGTTGATGTGACGACCAAGATGTGTTCTCAGCTGAGGACTTTGCCAAATATTTCAAACAAAAGATAGTCCACATCAGAGAAAGCTTTACTACACAGTCCCCACAGACCCTCTACACAACTGCCCGGTCCTCTTCTCCCAAAACCCACTTCTCTACCATTACAGAAGGAAAACTCTCCACTCTACTCTCCAAATCTCATCTGACCACCTGTGCACTTGACCCAATCCCATCCCACCTCATCCCTAACCTCACCGCAGTGTTTATCCCCGCCCTAACTCATCTCTTCAACCTATCACTAAACTCTGGTGTCTTCCCCTCTGCTTTTAAACATGCTACCATTACACCCATCCTCAAAAAGCCTTCACTTGACCCATCTTCCTTGTCCAGTTATCGCCCCATATCACTTCTTCCGTATGCCTCAAAGCTACTTGAACAACATGTCCATTCAGAACTGTCCTCCCACCTCTCCTCCTGCTCCCTCTTTGACCGCTTACAATCTGGCTTCCGACCCCACCACTCGACCGAGACTGCCCTTACCAAAGTCACCAATGACCTACTCATAGCCAAAACCAAACCAAGAAACAATACTCTGTCCTCCTTCTCCTTGACCTGTCCTCTGCCTTCGACACTGTTGCTCACTCCCTTCTGTTGCAAACTCTCTCATCTCTTGGCATCACTGACCTGGCCCACTCCTGGATCACATCATACCTCACAGACCGGACGTTTAGCGTCTCCCACTCCCACACCACCTCCTCGTCTCATTCCCTCTCTGTTGGTGTCCCGCAAGGCTCTGTCCTAGGACCCCTGCTCTTCTCTATCTACACTTTTGGCCTGGGACAGCTCATAGAGTCCTATGGCTTTCAGTATCACTCCTACGCTGACGACACACAAATCTACCTCTCTGGTCCAGACATCACCACCTTACTATCTAGAATCCCACAATGTCTATCTTCTATATCATCCTTCTTCGCCTCTCGCTTTCTTAAACTTAACATGGATAAGACAGAATTCATAATCTTTCCCCCATCTTGTTCAACCCCCCCAACAGACCTATCTATCAGGATCAATGGTTGCACACTCTCCCCAGTCAACAAAGCCCGCTGCCTTGGAGTGATCTTGGATTCTGCCCTTTCCTTCCGACCGCACATCCAAGCCCTTTCCACCACCTGCCGTCTCCAACTCAAAAACATCTCCCGCATCCGCGCTTTCCTTAACTTTGAATCTGCGAAAATACTTGTACATGCCCTCATTATCTCCCGCCTAGACTACTGCAACATTCTCCTCTGTGGCCTTCCATCTAGCACTTTCGCACCCCTCCAATCTATCCTCAACTCTGCTGCCCGACTAATCCACCTCTCACCCTATTATTCCTCTGCCTCTCCCCTTTGCCAATCCCTTCACTGGCTCCCCATTGCCCAACGAATTCACTTCAAAGTACTTACAAATACATACAAGGCCATCCATAACTCTCCCCTCCCTACATCTCTGAGCTAATTTCCCGATACACCCCCACACGCACTCTCCGATCCTCACAAGACCTCCTTCTCTCCTCTCCTCTCCTCTTATTGCCTCTTCCCATAATCGACTCCAGGATTTCTCCCGTGCATCCCCCATATTTTGGAACTCGCTACCCCAACATATCAGACTCTCACCTACAGTGAAATCCTTCAAAAGAAACCTGAAAACCCACCTCTTCAGACAAGCCTACAACCAATGACCCTGCTGCCTCTATACCGCCATGACCAACTTAACCCGCACCTACTGTGTCCTTCTCCCATACCATGTAGATTGTAAGCCCTCATGGGCAGGGCCCTCTCTCCTTCTGTACCAGTTTGTAACTCATTTTGTTTATGATTAGTGCAATTGTCTGTATTATGTATGTGCACCCCTTATCATATGTACAGCGCTATGGAATGAATGGCGCTTTAATAATAAATAATAATAATAATCCATAGCGATCCACTTGAATGGAACCTCAATAATCGGGACTATGGAAATGTGGTTGGGGCTGGTTATCTGGCAGGTTGGACAAGACTTGCAATACTCTTCCACCTCTCTGAACACACTGGACCAGTAGAACTGCTGTTGAACCCGGTCCTGCGTTTTCTGCTGGCCCAGGTGTCCCCCAAGAACATGTTGGTGGGCTAACTCCAACACGAGCTTGCGATATGCCTTGGGTACCACCAGCTGTTCAATATGTTCACCCCGTAGTTGATTTACCCAGTACAGCATCTCCTGTTGACCCACAAAACGGGGGAACATAGACTCGGCCCCCGATTGTTGCGGCTCACCCTCAACTACTACCATATTTTCTCAAGCTCGAGATACAGTCGGGTCCTGGTGCTGTGCGGTACCAAAATTGTTTCCAGAGACGTTGAGGTCTGCCAACTCCGGACCCGGCAGCAAGTCCTCCACGTCTGCCACCATTACACTTAGCAGGGTTGTCTCCCCCTCTTCCACCGATTTGGCAGTTACACCTACCGCTTGCCGTTTGGTCTCAGGTTCCCAGGGTTCTGATGTCCCCCCTGAGCCGGGCCACTCTGCTAGGGTTTTCCCTGTCTCATGTGTATTGGTGAGTCTCGGCTCAGGCCACAGTGACGGGAAACCGGGGAAGTCTCTCCCAATTATTAGTTCATACTGTAATTTTGTGGTGACAGCCACCTCATGAGTCCTCCTGCCGGCCACCAATGATAGAGAGACCAGGGCGGTGGGATAGTCCTTTAAGTCTCGATGAATGCACACAACGCCGACCTTTCAGCCAGTATACTCGGCAATCCGCACCAGGGCAGCTCTTACCAGGGACACCAGGCTCCATGAATCCAGCAGTGCCACCGCCAGAGTGTCCCCCACTTCCACCTGGCACAGGTGGCTATTGTCTATAGTCTCTGAGGTTCCTGTGGCACATAGCTTCCTGGCATACAATGAGTGGTGGTAGCTATAGTTGGTATCCATGGGTTCACCCGATGGGGACAGTCTGACCTTATGTGTCCAGGCTTGTGACACCGCCAGAAGACCACCAGGGCTGGGTCTGCAGGGGGCACGTCCCGGGCTGGTTTGGCTGGCACCAGCTGCCAGGTCTGGGGTCGAGATTTCTGGGGTTTGACTGGCCCCCTCCCAAAAGAACCCCCCCTGCAGATTTCTGGTGGCCTCGTAGCACTCCACCAGGTCGACCATCTCTAAAGCATTACCAGGAGACATCTGGCCAATGCAGTGCTGAAGAGGGTACGACAAAGCCCTCCAGAACACATCTGCCAACAGATGGTCCAGCATAGCAGTGGGAGTCAGTATGTCAGGCTGCAGCCATTTTTGCAACCGGTGTAGCAGGTCATAATATTGTGGCCTGGCGGGTTCAGCCGGGTTAAATTCCCACTGATGCATCTGCTGGGGCCGGACCAATACATTCACCCCCAGTCTTGCCAGGATCTCACCTTTTACGGTCGGGTAGATAGCCGCTTGATCATCGGGGAGATCATTGAAAAACACTTTCTGGCATCCAGTGGCCAGGAACAGAGCCATGACCTCAGCCCACTGATCTCGGGGTAACTTCTCCCTCATGGCCACCTTTTTGAACCTCGCCAGATAGGTCTTGACGTCATCCGAGCAAGTCATCTTAGGAATCGCTGCACGGACAGCTTTCCGGGCATCGTGGACGTTCTGGGACGCTTCTGCCGCTTTCAATGCCATTACATGTTGTAATAGCAGCTGGTTAGTTTCCTGCTGCTGCTTGCTAGCCTCCCGCTGCTGCAAGTTGGCCTCCACTTTTCAGCCTTCAGGCCAGCCTCACTGCGTTTGCCCGCATCCGATACCAATTGTGGGGATTCGCTCTGGTAGGCAGATTAGCAGACGCAGTACAGAGGCAAAAACAAAGTCTTTAACTTTAACTTAAACAGTTCAGTGTTTATTCATACATAAACAAAATGACAGTTCGCCGTCTTGGTGTTCATTCACACCATGGCAAGTCCACAGAACAAAAAACATTCACCTTGTCAGCGGTTTTGTCAGCAGCAGGCCACAACAGGCTTTAGGGGCCTGCTTCTCAGCAATGCTGCTCTCAGCCCTTTAGCATGACACACATCCTTAGATCCACAGCTTCCCTGTCAGATGGAGGATAATCCACCCCAAAAGTGGATGCCTGTGCTTTTTTTATCCCAAACCAAGAACCGACCTGGAGCGTGGGCAGAAGCCACCCACCCAGCACTTTGGCTACTCCTAGTAAGAGCCTTCCCGGATCGGCTTTGCAGACATACTAAAAAGCAAACACTTGAAACTACCGGCTCTTACCTCACTGAGGCCAGGAACCTCGGTGACACGTACCTTGCGCCTTACTACATTTAGCAATACAAAATATACAACCCCAATTCCCAAAAAGTTGGGACGCTGTGTAAAATGTAAATACAATAATTTCCAAATCTCATAGACCCATATTTTATTTACAATAGATCATAGAACATATCACATGTTAGACACTTTACCATTTCAGGGAAAAATTTACTAATTTAAAACTGGATGGCAGGAACACATCTCAAAAAAGTTGGGACAGGACCTTGTCTACCATTGTGTAGCATTCCCTCTTCTTTTAACAACAGTCTGTAAACATCTGGGAATCAGGAGACCAGTTGCTGGCGTTCTGGTAGAGGAACGTTGTTCTTGTCTGATGTAGGATTCTAACTGGTCAATAGTCCTAGGTCTTCTTTCCTGGATTTTTTATTTCATTATGCACCAATTTTTTTCTGTTGCTGAAACTTCTGGATTGCAGGTAGGCCAATTCAGGGCCCGGGCTCTTTTGAAAAGCCATACTGTTGTGATGGATGCAGTATGTAGTTTACCATTGTCTTGCTGAAATATGCTAAAATACTCAAGGTCTTCCCTCAAACAGATGTTGTCTGAATGTGAGTATATATTGTTCTAAAACCTCTATATACTGTTTAGCATTGCTAGTACCTTTCCAGATGTGTAAGCTGTCCACACCATAGGTACTAATGCAACCCCATACCATCAGAGATGCAGGCTTTTAAGCTGCACTGATAACAAGTTGGATGATCCCTCTCATCTTGAGTTCACAGTACACAATGTCCATGGTTTTAAAAAAATCTAATTTTGATTTATCTTACCATAGAACTATTTTCCATTTTGTCTCAATCCATTTTAAATGAGCTTTGGCACAGAGAACATGGTCACATTTCTGGATCATGTTGACATATACAGTCATGTGAAAAAATTAGGACACCCTTTGAAAGCATGTGGTTTTTTGAAACATTTTTAATAAAAGGTTATTTCATCTCCGTTTCAACAATACAGAGAGATTAAAGTAATCCAACTAAACAAAGAAAACTGAAGAAAAGTCTTTTCAAGATCTTCTGTAAATGTCATTCTACAAAAATGCCTATTCTAACTGAGGAAAAAGATAGGACACCCTCACATGTATTCCCTCTTAAATTGGCTCAGATCTCACACAGGTATATCACACCAGGTGCACATAATTAGTAGATCATTACTCTGCATGTTGAATGAGGCTTGCCCTATTTAAACCTCAGACATTTAGTTTGGTGTGCTCCTGACTGTTGAAGTGAGAGTGAGCACCATGGTGAGAGCAAAAGAGCTGTCAGAGGACTTCAGAAAAAAGATTGTAGCAGCCTATGAGTCTGGGAAGGGATTTAAAAAGATCTCAAAAGATTTTGAAATCAGCCATTCCACTGTCCGGAAGATAGTCTACAAGTGGAGGGCTTTCAAAACAACTGCCAACATGCCCAGGACTGGTCGCCCCAGCAAGTTCACCCCAAGAGCAGACCGCAAGATGCTAAAAGAGGTCTCCAAAAACCCTAAAGTGTCATCTCGAGAACTACAGCAGGCTCTGGCTACTGTTGATGTAGAAGTACATGCCTCTACAATCAGAAAGAGACTGTACAAGTTTAACTTGCATGGGAGGTGTGCAAGGAGGAAACCTTTGCTTTCCAAGAGAAACATCGAGGCCAGACTGACATTTGCCAGAGATAAAGTTGACAAAGACCAGGACTTCTGGAATAATGTTCTTTGGACAGATGAGTCCAAAATTGAATTATTTGGACACAACAGCAGAGGACATGTTTGGCGTAAACCAAACACAGCATTCCAAGAAAAGAACCTCATACCAACTGTGAAGCATGGAGGTGGAAGTGTCATGGTTTGGGGCTGCTTTGCTGCAGCAGGACCTGGTCAGCTCACCATCATAGAATCCACAATGAATTCTACTGTGTATCAGAAGGTGCTTGAAGAACATGTGAGACCATCAGTTAGAAAATTAAAGCTGAAGCGGAACTGGACCATGCAACATGACAATGACCCAAAACATACTAGTAAATCAACCAAAGATTGGCTGAAAAAGAAGAAATGGAGAGTCCTGGAATGGCCAAGTCAAAGTCCAGATTTGAATCCCATTGAGATGCTGTGGGGTGACTTGAAAAGGGCTGTACGTGCAAGAAACCCCTCAAACATCTCACAGCTGAAAAAGTTCTGCATTGAGGAGTGGGGTAAAATTTCCTCAGACCGATGTCGAAGACTGGTAGATGGCTACAAGAACCGTCTCACTGCAGTTATTTCAGCCAAAGGAGGTAACACTCGCTATTAGGGGCAAGGGTGTCCTATCTTTTTCCTCAGTTAGAATAGGCATTTTTGTAGAATGACATTTACAGAAGATCTTGAAAAGACTTTTCTTCAGTTTTCTTTGTTTAGTTGGATTACTTTAATCTCTCTGTATTGTTGAAACGGAGATGAAATAACCTTTTATTAAAAATGTTACAAAAAACCACATGCTTTCAAAGGGTGTCCTAATTTTTTCACATGACTGTAGCTTCTTCTCTGCATGATATAACTTTAACTTGCATTTGTTGACTGCACAGTGGACTGTGTTCACAGACAATGATTTCTGGACGTGTTCCTGAGCCCATGCAGTGATTTCCAGTACAGAATCATGTCTGTTTTTAAAGCAGTGCTGCCTGAGGGCCCATAGCTCACGAGCATCCAATATTGACCGTCCTATGTTTCCAGATTCTCAGAATCGTTTGATTTATATTATGTACTGTAGTTGGTGGTATACTCAAAGACTTTGCAAATTTATGTTAAGGAAATTTTTTAAATGATTGTTTCACAATTTTTATATGTAGTTTTTCACAGATTGGTGAACCTCTACCTATTTTTGCTTGTGACAGACTCTGGATCCATTACTCTCAAATATTGTTCACAAATCTTTCTAAATCTTTGTTAGGCTACTTTCACACTAGCGTTCAGAGCGGATCCGTTCTGAACGGATCCGCTCATATAATGCAGACGGTGGCTCCGTTCAGAACGGATCCGTCTGCATTATATTGTATAAAATTTTCTAAGTGTGAAAGTAGCCTGAGCGGATCCGTCCAGACTTTTACATTGAAAGTCAATGGTGGACGGATCCGTTTGAAGATTGAGCCATAGTGTGCCATCTTTAAACGGATCCGTCCCCATTGACTTACATTGTAAGTCTGGACGGATCCGCACGCCTCCGCACGGCCAGGCGGACACCCGAACGGTGCAAGCAGCGTTCAGGTGTCCGCCTGCTGAGCGGAGCGGAGGCTGAACGCCGCCAGACTGATGCATTCTGAGCGGATCCGCGTCCACTCAGAATGCATTAGGGCTGGACGGAAGCGTTCGGGTCCGCTTGTGAGCCCCTTCAAACGGAGCTCACAAGCGGACAGCCGAACGCTAGTGTGAAAGTAGCCTTAGTGAGCACTTCTCCTTTGCCGAGATAATCCATCCCACCTCACAGGTGTGGCATTTCAAGGTGCTGATTAGACAGCATGAATATTGCACAGGTGTGCCTTAGACTGCTCACAATAAAAGGCCTCTCTGAAATGTGCAGTTTGATCACACAGCACAATGCCACAGATGTCGCAACGTTTGAGGGAGCATTCAATTGGCATGTTGACTGCAGAAATGTCTACCAGAGCTGTTGCCCGTGCAATGAATGCTCATTTCTCTACCATAAGATGTTTCCAAAGCCATTTCAGAAAATGTGGAAGTACATCCAACTGACCTCACAACTGCAAACCACATGTAGCCACACCAACCCAGGACCTCCACATCCAGCATGTTCACATCCTTGATCATCTGAGACCAGCCACCCGGACAGCTGAAGCAACAATCGGTTTGCATAACCAACAAATTTTTGCACAACCTGTCAGAAACCATCTCAGGTAAGCTCATCTGCATGCTCGTTGTCCTCATCGGGGTCTGGACCTGACTGCAGTTTGTCGTTGTAACCGGAGCCTCATCTTTTTTTGCCCCCTATAGCCCCTCAAGCTAGGCACCAATGGTCTGTGAGTGGACGTTCATCGCCAGATAAGTATCATACTGGTTTTGTTCGCTATCATTTACGCCTATTGTTTATACGTATATTCTGTGTTCCCTCATTGACCAGTGCTGGCTTCAGGGCTCTCCAGTTTTTTGGTTTTGGTTTTGTATTTCTTGTGTATCTGTGACACACATGTCTATACTTGTGTCCCCCGACAAACCTTAGAATTATAAGGGGAAGCGCGTCGGGACAAGTAATGTGTTATCAAGTTGTGTATGTGTATCTTATTTAGCCATTAGTGTATACAAGGACCCAGGCATCCATATGGGTTAATATACCTTTAGTAAGGGCGTGATAAGGACAGGCAGACGAGGCACGTGGACAGAGTGCTCCTACCATCCAGGTGCATCTCTGGGCTGAGGATATTTTGAGGGATACCCTAGGGACAGACATCAGGGACCCATACGTTTTTGCCCCTACCTCTCTCCGTCAGCACCAATCCTTTGCCTGATCCTTAGTAAGCTCTTTTTCTGTGTTTGTCCATGTCTATATTGGCCCCCCTGGCAGGGACCTTGATTTAATTATTTTCAATAAAAGTTATGTTTTAGGTAGTTGGTCTCAGTGATAGTGATTTTGACTCTACAACTACCCATTGATTATTTTTCCCTTGACAAGAATATGCCGTTGTAACCGACTTGAGTCGACAAATGCTCACATTCAATGGTGTCTGGCACGTTGGAGAGGAGTTCTGTTCATGGATGAGTCCTGGTTTTCACTGTTCAGGGCAGATGGTAGACAGCGTGTGTGGCGTCGTGTGGGTGAGCAGTTTGCTTACGTCAACGTTGTGGATCAAGTGGCCCATGGTGGTGGTGGGGTTATGGTATGGGCAGGCGTATGTTATGGACAACAACACAGGTGCATTTTATTGATGGCATTTTGAATAAACAGAGATACTGTGACGAGATCCTGAGGCCCATTGTTGTGCCATTCATCCACGACCATCACCTCATGTTGCAGCATGATAACGCATGGCCCCATATTTCAAGGATCTGTACACAATTCCTGGAAGCTGAAACCATCCCAGTTCTTGCATGGACAGCATACTCACCGGACATGTCACCCATTGAGCATGTTTGGGATGCTCTGGATCGGCGTATACGACAGCGTGTTCCAGTTCCTGCCAATGCCAATATTCTGCAACTTCGCACAGCTATTGAAGAGGAGTGGACCAACATTCCACAGGCCACAATCCACAACCTGATTATCTCTATGCAACGGAGATGTGTTGCACTCCATGAGGCAAATGGTAGCCACACCAGATACTGACTGGTTTTCTACCCCCCCCCCCCCCCCCCTCCCTCCAGGAGAAGCCAAGTTCCTCCTCAGCTAGTCAGGCCCACACTAAGCAGAAGACAGACAGAGCAGAAGATAAATACCTGCCAGATTCTCCAGGCACATAGTATAGAAGCAGAAGAGATACTGATCCCTGCCATACATTGCCTATACCTGCTGGGACCTAAGACTATTGCTGTAACTTGTATGGATTTAAAGCTGCCATTCAGTAAAGACAAGTTGGATCATATTACCTGTTTGGATCTCAGTTACTGCTATCAGAGTTCCTCCATTACTCCTATTAACAACACTCATTTTATTGCAAGTGAGCCAGGATCCAGGAGTCCAGCCGTACCCAGGTAGGAGACACCGTTGACACTACACAGAGACATTATCCCCCTCTGGCATTCCTCACCTGGTACGTTAGCTATAACACCTTAAAGAGCCCTGCAACAGTACCCTGCGCACATTGCAATTGGCGTCACAAACTAAAAACTATTAATTTTGTGCCAGTGTGCATTAGTCACAATCCGGCTTACTGCACATACACTGTAATTTAATACTACAGAGCTATAAGCACCTCATAATAAATGAAGTGCTTCCTCTGGCAGCACAGGGGCTATCAAAGACCAGCGTAAAATGCCAGTCTTTGATAAATGACCCCCCCCCCCCCAGTATCCAATATTGACTCATCACTGCCTGACATACACAGGAACGGAAGGGGTTAGCAGGTCTCCAATTAGGTTCAAAAGTCTCCTTCACTTTCAGGTTTTTCTGCCTTGTTCCTATTCAGACTGCAGCCAATATATCCAGACCATTCAA
Organism: Bufo gargarizans; assembly: GCF_014858855.1. Lineage (NCBI taxonomy): Eukaryota > Metazoa > Chordata > Amphibia > Anura > Bufonidae > Bufo > Bufo gargarizans. The sequence goes on along the minus strand of NC_058080.1, from coordinate 390,753,651 downwards.
ATGGACTTTTCTTAGGTTGACTTCAGATGACAAAACCTGTCAGCTAATTATAAATGAAAAGAAAGAAAGGACATACAGGGGTCATTTTTTAAGACCGACGTTTTAGACTTAGGCGCTTGATGCGCCTAAGTTATGTAGAGGCCAGTGCTTCTACATAACTTAGGCGCATCCACCACTGGCCTAAATCTACACCAGCTCCCATGCTTGCGTAGATTTAGATAATTTTCTGCACCTAAAACAGGCGTAGAAAAGTGGCGTGAATGGAGAAGAAGACGCAGATTCGTCTGCAAATCTCCTTTGTGACTGAATAAGCGACAGATATACGCCAAAAATTGGTGTATATCTATTCATAAATTACCCCCATAGTGTAGACTACATGTAGAAGTTGAAAAGGCAAGTAATTTATTATATACTCACAAAAGTACATTAAAATGTGCCTCAATACTTCAATAAAATAGCATGCTGAGAAGATCTACATCGGAGGAGACGTCACCTGGGAGGCCCTGGATGTGACAAGTATGTGCTGCTGTATAGCAAGTACAGCAAAATGTCTTCAGTGCTAGTGTTTGCGGGGGGAAGGCCATCAGTCAACTTAGAGAATTGGGCCATATGCATTGGGGCTTGGGCTCCAGATCTTTAAAGACCCTATCAATGCCCCTGACCACGACATCTCATGCTGTTCACAAGTCGAGGCATGACATTCCACTCTTCTTGAAGGGGGCCCCGCAGGTCATTGAGGTTCTGGGTTTCGAGCCTCTACACGGTGACTCAGCTGATCCTATAGGTTTTCAACGAGATTCAGGTCTGTGGAAAGATCAGGCCACTCCATTTGAGGTCCCCCAGTCTCCAGCAGCCGTTCCCTAATGATGTGACCTCAATGAGCTGGCGCATTGTTGTCCATGAAGATGAAATTAGGCCTGTGTTGTTCATGCAGAGGCACGATGACTGGATTAACAATGTTATTCAAGTAGTATGGGCTTTTCACTGTACCATTCACAAAGTGTAGGGCAGTTCTGTATTGACTAGACACACCTGCCCACACTGTAGAGCCCCCAATAGTAGTAAGAATGCCTATAGTGTCCCCTGGATTTAAAATGCCCCTATAGTGCCCTCAGTATTTATAATGCCCCCTACTGTTATAATGCCTGCCCAGAATCGCCCCTAGTATTTATAATGCCCACTGCAGTGCCCCCTGTAGTTATATTCCTCCATTTACTGTCCTCAGAAATTATAATTCCTCAGCCCCTCCACCATACAGTCCCATGTAAATACATAAATCACACCATATCTCCACCCCCTCCAATATACATTCTCTCCACAGCAGCCTTCAACATACAGTCCTATGTAAATAACATCACCCCTCAATATTCAGTCCCATGTAAATAACTCTTCTCCCTTAAAGGGAATGTGTCAGCTCGGAAACACCCCCAAACTACAGTAAGCATTGTACAGTGTGATGCCAAGTCCAGTTATGTAATTTTTACCTTCATACTCACTTGCATTTTGATGCTGTCCTCCAACAAACCAGCAATAAAAATGCATTGAGAGGACTTGTGCTCACATACATAATGGAGAGGACTCGAAGAGTCTTTCCGATACATTTTATTGCTGTTTTGTTGGAGCACAATGTTGGAATGCAAGTGAGTATGGAAATACCACTTATTCTATATGCTGCTTACTCTAGTTTGGAGGGGGAGGTGTTGGAGCTGGTAGATTTCCTTTAAACGAAAAAATATATATATATATTTTTGTCTCATTGGGCAGTTGTCCCTGGGATTGATTTATGGTATCCTGAATCTGTATCCTGGGGAGGAACTGTAAGCCCGAATCTTCTGAGAAGAGTAACTTGTTGCCCATTCTTCTGCCTACAGACCACCGCCATACCATCAAGCATGGAGTCCAAGGTCCTGTCCCAGATGCAGTTGCTTCCCTAACCAAGTCTCCCCACTAGTCGTAAGCATGGAGAAGATAAAAACAAGTGGAGCAACGTCACAAGACAGAGAGAAGAACACAGCAACCTGGGAGTTGGCCTCCTTCTAGTCCTGTAGAGGATCAACACCTGACTACAGGTAGGCTGTAGGATGAATGGTACAAAGAGGCTAAGAGACACCTATCTGCTGTAAATGTGGGCACAGCCTAATAGAAATTAATGGAGCGGTGGCTGCGCTTGCATGTGAACTTCCTATTCATTTCAATAGGACTTCTGAAAATGCCAAGTACGTCACTCGGCTATTTTCAGCAGAAATTAATGGAGGGCAGATGCTCATGCGCGGTGCACCTTACAGGCTCTATTCTAAGGATAGGTGTGGGTCCCAGACATTGGGGGCATATCCTAGTGATTTGGCCTCAATGTCCAAGATGATACAACCCATTTAAAGCTGCAAAGGGGACTCTGTTATTGCAGATCCCTCCCGTCCCTTGGGAGGAAGAATATTAGGTCCCAAAGATCCAACCTGGATGCTTAAATATGTGGGCTTCTCACCTGAAGTTATGATCTGCAATAACGGAGTCCCATTTGCAGCTTTAAAGGGGTTGTATCATCTTGGACATTGAGGTCAAATCACTAGGATATGCCCCCAATGTCTGGGACCTGCATCTATCCTTAGAACAGAGCCTGTAAGGTGCAGGAGGGTGCACCGCGCATGAGCATCTGCCCTCCATTCATTTCTGCTGAAAGTAGCCGAGTGACGTACTTGGCATTTTCAGAAGTCCTATTGAAATGAATAGGAAGTTCACATGCAAGCGCAGCCACCGCTCCATTCATTTCTATTAGGCTTACTGAAATAGCCGAACCATCGCTCATCTATTTTCAGCAGTCCCATAGAAATGAATGGAGGGAGGCCGCGCACATGTGTCGTTCTCCCTCCTGCACTTTGCAGGCTCTGTTCTAAGGATAGGTGTTGGTCTTTCAGAAATTGGGGGCATATCCTAGCGATATGCCCCCAATGTCCAAGATGATACAACCTCTTTAATAGACACAGGGCCCCAAGTGATCATTCTCTGCCAGGCTGCAAATTAACAGTGCCAGAGTGGAGGAACGCTTACTCAAACCCCTGATTTCCCCCAAGCTCCCACATCAAGGAGTCATTGCCATACAGGTGCAGGAGAAAGACAACCTCCCTGTAGTTCTTTGCATGAATGTGCTTTACAACTGCTACAGCGAAGCTTGAAGAAATCTCTTCCAACAGAACCCCGGGCAACTGAGAGGGCCATTCAACATACCATCAAAGTATGGTCTGCCCAACAGCGGCACTACCCAATTGTCCGTCTGCTTCAATTCAATCTCCAAGACATCATGGACACTCCTGCCGTTGCTGTTCAGGAGTCGCTTCAAGCAGCTCATCTGGCTGCCGATCCTCCTAACCAGCCCTCGTGGCCCGAACTCCATGTTGGAGATGACATCACAGAATCTTAACCAAAAATCCCATGGACTATGGTAATTGGTCCTTGTGAAGAAAACGGATGGAACCATCTGCTTCTGCATAGACTATAGCAAGATAAACAATATCATGCACAGAAAGCGTACCCTTTTCCTCACGGCACTGGGACCAGCAGATATAATAAAGGAGGAACTTCTCTCACATTCATTAGTTTTCAGATAAGAGAAACCTTCTTTCAACCCAAATCCACACTTTCCGAATTCCTCTTGTTACAAAGCTCAGTCTGTTTCTGTCTTGCTTGTAGTTTTTTTTTTTTTGCACACCTGCTGATACCACAAACAACACCCAACACGTAGGAATTAGAAGGATACTGTCATGGACTCTGGAAAATCAAATTACCGGTAAGTGTAATTATTATTTTTCCTATCATCCTAGGAGAGATTCCAGAGGAAAGAGATCAGGGATGGACCACCCTTATAAGACTTTACGACTGATAGAAAGGTCAGAAGCTGGAGAAAGATCCAATCTATAGTGCCTAAAGAAAGTCAGTGCAGACCTACAGGTAGCCACTTTGCAAATATCTTGTATGGACGCCTCTGCTATTTCTGCCCAAGAAGTCGAGACTGCCCTGGTTAAATGAACTGTCCACCCAAAGGGTACCGGCTTCTGCATGGAAACATAAGCTAAATAAATAGCCTGTTTGAACCATCTAACTAAAGTGCCCTTACTAGCAGATTTTCCTTTATTTAGACCTGAAAACTGCACAAGTAGGAAGACATTCTCCAATCCTTCGTAGCCTCTAAATAGGCCAATACACATCTTCTAAAGTCTAAACAATTTAACTCTACATCTTTCTGAGATTTGGGATTGGGACACTACTTGGGAATAAAAGCTGGGTCTGGCCTAAGCGTAATTCTGTCATCCTGAATAGAGGTATAAGGAGGGCTGATAGATAATGCTTGTAGTTCCCCTATTGTTCTCACTGAAGTGATAGCTACTAAGAAAACACACTTAAAGGGAACCTGTCATGTGGATATTTGATTATAATCTAACTAATTATATACAATCATTAACTACTAAAAAGTACCTTAGATGTATTCACTTACTGGTGTGACAGATGGTTACCTCATAATATACACACAAAGATGCCACATGCCACATGCTAATGAGCTGATTTGAGTCCAGCCTAATGTCATTGAGTCCAGCGTTTATTTAATTAACAGCTATAGCCACTCCCCTGCCCACCTGTTGCTGATTCATATGGAAAATAACTGTCAATCAGCAGCAGGTAGGCGGGGAGAGTCAGGAGTTCATAAATATTCATGACTCATCATTATCAGCTAGAGCTTTTCAATACAAGATGTTGGCAGATTGACTGGGTCAATTAAAGAAAGTGACCCAGCATTTTGCTTAGAGAATCAGTCACTTATTTATGTTGCCCTTAGTTAGGACACCATAAAACTGGTGACAGGTTCCCTTTAAGCATCAACAACTTAATCAAAATGCTGTTCAAAGGATCAAATGGCTCCTTAATCATACTCTGCAGAACTAAAGTAAGATCCCAAGGAGGAACTCTCGAAATTTTAGCAGGGGTATCTCTAGATGTAGATCTGGAAAAAACGGGATAATTCAATGATGAGAAGACAACCTAGAATCAAATAAAACACTTAAAGGGGTATTCCCATATCGGACATTGGGGCCATATATTTCTAGGATATGCCCCCAATGTCTGACAGATGTGGGTCCCACCTCTAGGATGGACAATAGAGCCCACAAAGTGCTGAAGGGCACCCCACTCATCCGCCCTCCATTCATATGGAGCAGTGAATAGAGCAGTGGCCATGCTTGAGCAGTCCCCTTGCCATTCATTTCAATGAGACTTCTGAGCGTACATCTCAGCTATTTTTGGTGCTCTAATAGGAATGAATCGAGGGCAGGTGTACCCTCCAGCACTTTGTTAGCTTTGTTCTAAGTATAGGTGCAGGTCCCACTTCCCACTGGCTGTGCTGTGTCCACTTGGCGCTCTGTGACCTTAGACTGTGTCTTCCCTGTGCATGAAGACCAGGAAGAGCGCTGGGTCTCAGGAGCAGCGGTGGCGTCGAGAGCAGGAGAGGTAAGTTGATTTATTTATTTTTCTCTGATTTGAGGTCTTCTTCACATGGGGGGGCTTATTTACATGGAGGTCTGATCTGAGGTCTAATTGGATGACTTATTAACATGGAGGTCTGATTAAGGGTCTCATAAACATTGGGGGTCCTAGCTGAGGTCTAATTGGGGTTTCATAAATATTGGTGGTCTGATCCAATGTCTGATTAGGGGGGTCTTATAAAAATTGGGCATCTGATCTAAGGTTTGATTGTGGGTGTGATCAGGGACCTTATTAACATTGGGGTCTAATCTGAGGTCTGATTGGGGGGTCTGATATTGGGGGTCTGATCTGAGGTCTCCTTGGTGGTCTTATTAACAATGGGGTTCTGTGAGCTGAGGATTAATGAACATTGGGGATCTGATTGGGACCCTGAGCTGAGGTCTGATGAACATTGGAGGTCTGAGCTGAGGTCTGATGAAAAAAGTTTTTTTCTTATCTTCCTATAAAACCTAAGTCCCTCTTATGGGTGAAAACTACAGTAAACCAGTACTTTGTTTTCCCACAATGTCTGAGTGCTGTTCATAAAAGCTGCAAACACAGCAACAGGTTACAGGCCCAGATCACAGACAAAAAGAAACAGAATTGCACAGCTTGGCAAGTTGGCAGACACAAGGAATCTTCCAAAAGTCTCATTCTCAGAATACAAGTAAGAGACACTATCTGTATATATAAAGGCAAAGATGGCTGGCAGCTCAGAGCTAAAACAGTGGCCAAACTTAACAGCAAGAATAACCAGCTATGGAAATTTAAAGTGGAAATATTACTGTCCAGAGATGACTTGTGGGTGGTTATTACTATAGAGAGACCAGACAATAATTATCAGGAATGGGACAAGAAAAATAGACAGGCAAGGGACACAATAAGCTTATTAGTGGAGGATGACCAACCAGTGGCGTGTCTAGGTGTAACATTCGGGTGTGGGAGAGGAACACAACACCAAACATAGGAGGGAAAGGGGTGAAGGAATAAGGCCTGGAAACTAGGGAAAGGAGATGGATGCCTCCTAGTAAAACCCTAATCAAAGTCCTGACTAACTACCAGTATGAACAGACCCCAGAGGTAGGTGAGTTCATACACAGGAATACCTAGTGTCCTAACTCACCTTATAGGACCCTGGTACTAATGTCAGGACTGAGACAACATGTTCCTCCAAAAGGAAAGATGAACAGGAGTCTCCCTCAGGCCTTAATACAAATGACAGGGAAATGCAACACACAAAATAACCCAAACAAAATACAAAAGGGAAAGAAAACACTTAACTTCAAGTGGCTATGGCAGCACCAGGAACTCAGCCGAGATCCACACACCAGCAATCCACAACTCAAACAGAACCTATAAACCGCATAAGATAGTGGGAGAAACAACAATAAATAGAGAAGGTTAGATGACCATAATAGCCACACCTGGGGAAACAAGGTGTTGCAAGCACCAGAAACAACACAGACGTCATTTGATCCAAACGGAAAACATGTCAGATCAAACCATGTGTTGCCAGTCTCACCAATTTCCTGCCAGTAGTTATGCTCTCTCTGTGCCCCCTTCACAGTAGTAATGCACTCTGTGGCCCTTTCACAGTAGTAATGTCCATTGTGCCTCCTTCACAGTAGTAATGCCCATTGTACCCCCTTCACAGTTGTAATGTCCAATCTGTGTCCCCAAAATAATTATGCCCCTTCACAGTAGTTATGCCCTCTTTGTGCCCCTTTCACATTAGTAATACACTCTAGGCCCCCTTCACAGTAGTAATGCCAATTGTGCTCCTGTCATAGTAGTAATGACAACTGTGCCCCCTTCACAGTAATAATGCCCACTCGGTGCCCCATAACAGTTATGCCCCTTCACAGTAGTAATTCCCTCAGAGCCCCTTCACAGTAGTAATGCCTAGTGTACTCTCTTCACAGTAGTAATGCCCATTGTGCTCCTTCACAGTAATAATGCCCATTGTGCCTCCTTCACAATAGTAAAGCCCTCTGTGCCCATTTTCTAGTAGTAATGGCCTCTGTGCACTTTTATAGTCATAATGCTCTCTGTGTCCCCTTTATAGTAGCAATGCCCTCTGTTCCCCCTTTATAGTAGTAATGCCTTCTGTGCCTCCTTTATGGTAGTAATGCCCTCTGTACCCCCTTTGTAGTAGTAATGCCCTTTGAGCCCCCTTATGGTAGTAATGCCCACTGTGCCCCCTTTGTAGTAGTAATGCCCTCTCCTCTGTGCCCCCTTTGTAGTAGTAATGCCCTGTGTGCCCCCTTTGTAGTAGTAATGCCCTCTGTACCCCCTTTGTAGTAGTAATGCCCTCTCCTCTGTGCCCTCTTTGTAATAGCAGGACCCCCTTGCCAGTGGTGCACCGCTGATTATGTATTGCTGTCCTCAGGATGGCAATACAATTAGGTAATGTGGCAGGACCACAGGAGTAATGTCTTCCTGCCCCACCATTACCTCAGAGGTCGGCACAGGCGGATCGATGACGTAATTATTATCGCGCTGCCTGAGATGGGCAGAGTACGGCTCATAAAACAGGCTAGAAGAGGCCTGCATCGCATTGCTGACAGTACATTGTGGGGGAGAGCACTATAGGGCCATCTACTGGGGGCACTATGGGGACATTGAGGGGTATTTTTTGTACTACCACTTATTATAAGAGGGCATTTTTGCACTGGCACACATTGTAAGGGGGTATTTTTGTGCTGTGAACATTGTAAAGGGGTATTTTCTGCACTGGTGCACATTATAAGGAGGTACTTATTGTGCTGGTGCAGATTAGAAGGGGGTATTTTGTGTGCTGGTGCACATTATAAGGGAGTATTTTTTTGTACTAGTGCACATTGTAAAGGGGTATTTCATTCTGCCATTTGGCCACAAGAGACTGTTTCCTGAACACAGCTAGCAGACTTTATTTCTATATTTATGAGATGTTAAACTCTCAGAGATGGAGTTACAAGCCTGGAGAGGCAGTGAAGGATCTCAGAGTGAGCTGTGTGAGAAGAATCTCACAACATCCAAACATGGGAGAATCCTTCAGGGACCAGAGCTGCAGCCAAGTGAAGCTGATTGTGGCCATGACCATATCCTGTACAATATGGCAAGCAGAGCAGCAAAAGCTACATTTGAAAGGGACCAAACAAAAGGTCAAAACCACTATCTCCGATCTATGTACGGATAACTGGAATGGCACATTTAAAGTGACAGTGAGATGCTATAAGGCTGATGCATTGACTCTGGAGCAAACAGTCACATGACAAGTGATAGAAACATCTTCACAGAACTTGACTTAAATAACAAGGAAACTATCTATCTGGCAGATGGATGCAGAATAAATGCAGGAACCAGACATGGGATGTTATTGTTCCCCAGTCAAAACGGACATGATATGGTTGTACCAGTGAAAGATGTGTTGTATATTCACAGTCTAGAAGGACAGCTAAAGGACTCACTGTGAAATTCCAAGGCAATAATTGTATCATCCTACATGGAAGGCGGGTGATAGCCAGTGCTAAGGCAGAGGAACAGTTATATCATCTCAACATTGTGAAAGAACAGGCGAGGACAGGGGCGTACATAGAAATCACTGGGCCCCATAGCAAGAATCTGAATTGGGCCCCTAACTCCGCCCACTACCCACCCCTGGCCCATCCCACCTCCTGTCCTGGCTCCTCCCATGCCACCCCCCCCCCCCCCCCCATTTTATCATAACTTCTCTTACCCCAAACGATTGCAGTATGCCAGTGCCCAAACCCCTTTAACTCCTTGCTGCTGATGCTGAGTGTGCACATAGCCACCAATCATATCCCCTCCCAAAGGTAACTGATGTGTTGGGAGGGGTTGGGGGAATATGATTGGTGGCTATGTGCACACTCAACATCAGCAGCAAGGAGTTAGAGGGGATATCCAACCCCTAATGCCCCCCAAAATGCCCGGGGGGAGGAAGGAGTAGATGTAGGAGGAAAGCACACTGTCCTCTATGAGCCTCCCCCGAGTCCTCTATGAGCCTCTATGAGCCCCCAACGCCTAATGCCCCTCAAAATTCTCAGGACAGTGTGCTTTCCTCCTCCTACTGGGAATTTTGGGGGGCATTAGGGGTTGGGAGGCTCATAGAGGCCAGTGTGCTTTCCTCCTACTCCTCCCCCACCCCCTTTGGGCATTTTGGGGGGCATTGGGCTCGGTTGGGGAGGCTCATAGTGGACCTGGGGGGAGGGATTGGGGGGAGTCTCATAGAGGCCAGTGTGCTTTCCTCCTACTCCCTCCCCCCCGGGCATTTTGGGGGAGCATTAGGGGTTGGGGCTCATAGAGGACTCAGGGGGGGGGGGGGTGAAGGCTCATAGAGGACAGTGTAGGAGGAAGTTCTTCCTGAACTATTGGACCACACCAACCAGCGATATAGACGTTGGTGACCATGTCACCCTGTCTGTCCCGTCAGCAGCGGTCCTCCACTGGCCTGTACTGTGCCTGTCGGCTGTTGACTAGGCGGCGGCATGCAGATGTGATGCGAGGTGAGTGGCGACGTTAGTCTCTGGGTCGGAGTCTGGGTGCAGCACGTCTGCTGACTTGCGCTGATTGGCCAGTGTTGCCTACAGCAAGCCCTTGACTGGATGGATCCGCAGGTCAGATAGAAAACTGAGCTGGGAGCGGGCTGGGCAGTCGCTGGATGCTGAAAGAACACAAGTGCCCCGCTGCGCCACATATTAACTTTTTGGCACAGTAAACGGAGTGGGCGGAGCCAAACTGAGTGGGTGTGGCTTTTCCTGCGCTCCGGGTCCCCCAGTGCCGTGGGCCCCATAGCAACGGCGTGGCCTGCCTATATTGGCGTTACGCCACTGGGCAAGGGTCTGCATGCATGAGCACAATGATTGTATCCATATAGGCCACAGACATTCAGACAGCATACAGGTACTACAAAAACTAAGCCTAACAAAGGATCTTAAAGTGTCTACTTGTCCAGTAACTATTAGATGTGAAAGCTGCATTCAATCCTAAGCTATAAAGTCGACACTTCCTAAAGAAAGCCAGGCAAGAGCCTCACGAACACTTGACCTAATATACAGTGATGTTTGCGATCCTATGAAAGTGCCTATACCCAGTGGCAACAGGTATATAGTGACCTTCATAGATGACTACTCAAGATTCACAGTCACTTACCTAGTGAAGAAAAAAGATGAAGTTCTGGATTATAAATTTCAGAGTAATCCTCTTATACTGAAAAGTGACAATGGAGGGTGAATTCACAGGACACAAAGCAGAAAATTATTTAAGACAACATGGGATAGAGCATCAAAAAAGTCCCATATACACAAAAACAAAATGGGGTAGCTGAAAGGAAAAACAGAAATCTCACTGAAATGATCAGGCGCATGCTGACAGATTCTGGATTACCTGAGAAATATTGGAGTGAAGCTGCAATGACAACTATTGGAGTGAAGCTGCAGGACATTTGTGTACATTCCAGAAAAACGCACCCAACTCTAAAACAGAACAGTAGGAGGACTGTTTGTCAGATACAGTGACTACTGTAAAGGGTACAGAATCTTAAACCCCAAAATGGACACTATAACCATTAGCGACAGTTTAATTTTTACTGAGGATCTGAAAGATAGTGTGATGACTTTGCTGGAATCAAGAGCAGAACAAAGACTGAACAAATAGCTGACGTAAATGCAAGCCCAAGTATGAGCAGCTACAACACAACCCAGGTACGGAGCCATGATATTCCCCAAGAGAAAACAAAGGTAAACTACCTCTCTCGTCTCTCATACAAGGTGAGCACAGTCGGCGTATATAAACCTACATCTTGTGAAAATTCATCATTCAGAAGAAGAAGCCAACAAATGTATAAAGGCTAGTGATGAGCGAGCATGCTTGGCCAAACTGCTGCTCGGCTCGAGCATCGCTATGCTCAGCAGATCCGAGTGCTCGGCCGAATAATTTGGGTGCTTGAATACAATTTACTACAATTGAAATCAATAGGAGAACCGCAGGCACCCCCTGCTCAGAAGAGAAGAGGGTGTCTGGTTCATAAAAAAAAGGTTAGAAATTGATGGAAACCCCATCAAAAAGGTTTGGCAACAGCATTAAGAGAATAGCTAGATGCATCTTAGATTCCTGTTTTGTACAACATACAATAGACAACCACAAAAAGGCTGTATGCCAAAAGCCATGTACAGGTCCTTCTCAAAAAATTAGCATATTGTGATAAAGTTCATTATTTTCTGTAATGTACTGATAAACATTAGACTTTCATATATTTTAGATTCATTACACACAACTGAAGTAGTTCAAGCCTTTTATTGTTTTAATATTGATGATTTTGGCATACAGCTCATGAAAACCCACATTTCCTATCTCAAAAAATTAGCATATTTCATCCGACCAATAAAAGAAAAGTGTTTTTAATACAAAAAAAGTCAACCTTCAAATAATTATGTTCAGTTATGCACTCAATACTTGGTCGGGAATCCTTTTGCAGAAATGACTGCTTCAATGCGGCGTGGCATGGAGGCAATCAGCCTGTGGCACTGCTGAGGTGTTATGGAGGCCCAGGATGCTTCGATAGCGGCCTTAAGCTCATCCAGAGTGTTGGGTCTTGCGTCTCTCAACTTTCTCTTCCCAATATCCCACAGATTCTCTATGGGGTTCAGGTCAGGAAAGTTGGCAGGCCAATTGAGCACAGTAATACCATGGTCAGTAAACCATTTACCAGTGGTTTTGGCACTGTGAGCAGGTGCCAGGTCGTGCTGAAAAATGAAATCTTCATCTCCATAAAGCTTTTCAGCAGATGGAAGCATGAAGTGCTCCAAAATCTCCTGATAGCTAGCTGCATTGACCCTGCCCTTGATAAAACACAGTGGACCAACACCAGCAGCTGACATGGCACCCCAGACCATCACTGACTGTGGGTACTTGACACTGGACTTCAGGCATTTTGCATTTCCCTCTCCCCAGTCTTCCTCCAGACTCTGGCACCTTGATTTCCGAATGACATGCAACAGTCCAGTGCTGCTTCTCTGTAGCCCAGGTCAGGCGCTTCTGCCGCTGTTGCTGGTTCAAAAGTGGCTTGACCTGGGGAATGCGGCACCTGTAGCCCATTTCCTGCACACGCCTGTACACGGTGGCTCTGGATGTTTCTACTCCAGACTCAGTCCACTGCTTCCGCAGGTCCCCCAAGGTCTGGAATCGGTCCTTCTCCAGAATCTTCCTCAGGGTCCGGTCACCTCTTCTCGTTGTGCAGCGTTTTCTGCCACACTTTTTCCTTCCCACAGACTTCCCACTGAGGTGCCTTGATACAGCACTCTGGGAACAGCCTATTCGTTCAGAAATTTCTTTCTGTGTCTTACCCTCTTGCTTGAGGGTGTCAATGATGGCCTTCTGGACAGCAGTCAGGTCGGCAGTTTTACCCATGATTGCGGTTTTGAGTAATGAACCAGGCTGGGAGTTTTTAAAAGCCTCAGGAATCTTTTGCAGGTGTTTAGAGTTATTTAGTTGATTCAGATGATTAGGTTAATAGCTCGTTTAGAGAACCTTTTCATGATATGCTAATTTTTTTTGATAGGAATTTTGGGTTTTCATGAGCTGTATGCCAAAATCATCAATATTAAAACAATAAAAGGCTTGAACTACTTCAGTTGGTGTGTAATGAATCTAAAATATATGAAAGTCTAATGTTTATCAGTACATTACAGAAAATAATTAACTTTATCACAATATGCAATTTTTTTTAGAAGGACCTGTATGTACAAGCCATCTATCTATCTATCCATCCATCCATCCATCCATCCATGAGACAGATAACAGCCAGCATACCTTACAATGTCAGCCTTGTGCACTATGAGCTATTCCAAACCAGCTCTGATCTGACTGAAAACCAGTAAACCTCAAAGTTATTTTGCATCTGTTGGATGGCTTGGGTGGACCTGAACACCTAGATCAATATCATTAGGGCGACAAAAGGTTTTCCGATTGTCCTAACATAATATTCAATAACCTTTCTAACCAGTTTTGTCATGTAAAAACGAATTTGCATAAACATGGGCATATGGGAAAGACATGCAGATGAGCAGAATCTGCCTTGTTTTTTAGCTGTTATAAGATTATGAAAACTAATAGATGGGGCTATTAAGTAATGAACAGCGCCCTCTATTTGTTTCACAGTCTTATGACAAGACAAATATTCTTGTTAGAAGACTATGAAACCAATAAGAGGGCGTTGTTGAGTTATGAACAGCGCCCTCTATTGGTTTCACAGTCCTATGACAAGACAAATATTCTTTATAGGTAAAGAGTGCTTGCCCACCTATAGAGTGTTTTCATCTTTACCATTTAAATAGGGTGATTCATTTCTGGGCTTAAGCACCTACCCATGGCCATAAGGGGTGAGCCACCCTATTTACCTTTTTTTTGTCAAGACAAATATTTTTCTCAGAAGACAATGAAACCAATAGAAGGTGCTGTTCATAACTCAATAGCGCCCTCTATTGGTTTCATAGTCTTCTGACAAGAACATTAGACTGAGTCTTATGACAAGCTTATTAGTGTAGCCTTTGTCATGGAAAATTCGCGATTAGAATATTTGCGATCTACATCCGATGGTATCTGAAACTGGGAAAGCTAGGTAATAACTCGCGATCTACACTGAGTTATTACCCAGCTTTTCCAGTGTCAGATATTATCACTGACTTACTACATAATCATTACATAATATTCGTAATATTCTAAAAAAGAAATATATAGCAATATAGCGAATATTATGTAATAATTATGTAGTTAGTCAGTGATAATATCTGACAGCTTTTGACAGCTGAAAAACAAGGCAGATTCTGCTCATCTGCATGTCTTTCCCATACGCCCATGTTTATGCAAATTAGTTTTTACATGACAAAACTGTATAGAAAAGTTATTGAATATTATGTTAGGACAATTGGAAAACTTTTTGTTGCCCTAATGATATTGATCTAGGTGTGCAGGTCCACCCAAGCCATCCAACAGATACAAAATAACTTTGAGATTTACTGGTTCTCAGTCAGATGAGAGCTGGTTTGGAATATCTCATAGTACATAAGGCTGTTATCTGTCTCATGGATAGATTTAGGGCTTGCACATACCTGGCTTTTGGCATACAGCCTTTGTCTGGTTGTCTAATGTAGCCATACATAATAGGAGTCTAAGACGCATCCAGCTATCCTCTTAACCCCTTAAGGACACAGCCTTTTTACACCTTAGGACCAGGCCATTTTTTGCAAATCTGACCAGTGTCACTATAAGTGCTGATAACTTTAAAACGCTTTGACTTATCCAGGCCGTTCTGAGATTGTTTTTTCGTCACATATTGTACTTCATGACACTGGTAAAATGAAGTTAAAAAAAATATCAAAATAGCAAATTTCAAAGTTTCAGTTTCTCTACTTCTGTAATACATAGTAATACCCCTAAAAATTGTGATGCCTTTACATTCCCCATATGTCTACTTCATGTTTGAATTATTTTAGGAATGATATTTTATTTTTTGGGGATGTTACAAGGCTTAGAAGTTTAGAAGCAAATCTTGAAATTTTTCAGAAATTTACAAAAACCCAATTTTTAGGGACCACTACAGCTCTGAAGTCACTTTGCGAGGCTTACATAATAGAAACCACCCAAAAATGACCCCATTCTATAAACTACACCCCTCAAGGTATTCAAAACTGATTTTACAAACTTCGTTAACCCTTTAGGTGTTGCACAAGAGTTATTGGCAAATGGGGATGAAATTTGAGAATTTCATTTTTTGGGCTAATTTTCCATTTTAGCCCATTTTTTCCACTAACAAAGCAAGGGTTAACAGCCAAACAAGACTGTATCTTTATTGCCCTGACTCTGCCGTTTACAGAAACACCCCATATGTGGCCGTAAACTACTGTACGGGCACACAGCGGGGCGTAGAGTGAAAGGTGCGCCATATGGTTTTTGGAAGGCAGGTTTTGCTGGACTGTTTTTTTGACACCATGTCCCATTTGAAGCCCCCTGATGCACCCCTAGAGTAGAAACTCCATAAAAGTGACCCCATCTAAGAAACTACACCCTCAAGGTATTCAAAACTGATTTTACTAACTTCATTAACCCTTTAGGTGTTGCACAAGAGTTATTGGCAAATGGGGATGAAATTTGAGAATTTCATTTTTTTGCCTAATTTTCCATTTTAACCCATTTTTTCCACTAACAAAGCAAGGGTTAACAGCCAAACAAGACTGTATATTTATTGCCCTGACTCTGCCATTTACAGAAACACGCCATATGTGGCCGTAAACTACTGTACGGCCACACAGCGGGGCGTAGAGTGAAAGGTGCGCCGTATGGTTTTTGGAAGGCAGGTTTTGCTGGACAGTTTTTTTGACACCATGTCCCATTTGAAGCCCCCCTGATGCACCCCTAGAGTAGAAACTCCCAAAAAGTTACCCCATCTAAGAAACTACACCCCTCAAGGTATTCAAAACGGATTTTACAAAGTTTGTTAACCCTTTAGGTGTTGCACAAGATTTAATGGAAAATAGAGATACAATTTCAAAATTTCACTTTTTTGGCAGATTTTACATTTTAATATTTTTTTTCCAGTTACAAAGCAAGGGTTAACAGCCAAACAAAACTCATTATTTATGGCCCTGATTCTGTAGTTTACAGAAACACCCCATATGTGGTCGTAAACTGCTGTACGGGCACACGACAGGGCGCAGAAGGAAAGGAATGCCATACGGTTTTTGGAAGGCAGATTTTGCTGGACTGGTTTTATTGACA
Source organism: Bufo gargarizans (assembly GCF_014858855.1). Classification (NCBI taxonomy): domain Eukaryota; kingdom Metazoa; phylum Chordata; class Amphibia; order Anura; family Bufonidae; genus Bufo; species Bufo gargarizans. The sequence goes on along the minus strand of NC_058080.1, from coordinate 390,737,370 downwards.
CCATGTCCCATTTGAAGCCCCCCTGATGCACCCCTAGAGTAGAAACTCCATAAAAGTGACCCCATCTAAGAAACTACACCCCTCAAGGTATTCAAAACTGATTTTACAAAGTTTGTTAACCCTTTAGGTGTTGCACAAGATTTAATGGAAAATAGAGATACAATTTCAAAATTTCACTTTTTGGGCAGATTTTCCATTTTAATATTTTTTTTCCAGTTACAAAGCAAGGGTTAACAGCCAAACAAAACTCATTATTTATGGCCCTGATTCTGTAGTTTACAGAAACACCCCATATGTGGTCGTAAACTGCTGTACGGGCACACGACAGGGCACAGAAGGAAAGGAATGCCATACGGTTTTTGGAAGGCAGATTTTGCTGGACTGGTTTTATTGACACCATGTCCCATTTGAAGCCCCCCTGATGCACCCCTAGAGTAGAAACTCCAAAAAAGTGACCCCATTTTAGAAACTACGGGATAAGGTGGCAGTTTTGTTGGTACTAGTTTAGGGTACATATGATTTTTGGTTGCTCTATATTACACTTTTTGTGCGGCAAGGTAACAAGAAATAGCTTTTTTGGCACCGTTTTTGTTTTGTTATTTACAACATTCATCTGACAGGTTAGATCATGTGGTAATTTTATAGAGCAGGTTGTCACGGACGCGGCGATACCTAATATGTATACAATTTTTTTTATTTATGTAAGTTTTACACAATTAATTAATTTTTAAAACAAAAAAAAGTTTTAGTGTCTCCATAGTCTAAGAGCCATAGTTTTTTTAGTTTTTGGGCGATTATCTCAAGTAGGGTCTCATTTTTTGCGGGATGAGATTACGGTTTTATTGGCACTATTTTGGGGTGCATATGACTTTTTGATCGCTTGCTGTTACACTTTTTGTGAAGTAAGATGACAAAAAATTGCTTTTTTTACACCGTTTCTTTTTTTTTTTTTTACGGTGGTCACCTGAGGGGTTAGGTCATGTGATATTTTTATAGAGCCGGTCGACACGGACGCGGCGATACCCAATATGTATACTTTTTTTTATTTATGTAAGTTTTACACAATGATTTCATTTTTGAAACAAAAAAAAATCATGTTTTAGTGTTTCCATAGTCTAAGAGCCATAGTTTTTTCAGTTTTGGGGCGATTATCTTGGGTAGGGTATGATTTTTGCGGGATGAGATGACGGTTTGATTGTTACAATTTTGGAGTACATACAACTTTTTTGATCACTTTTATTAACTTTTTGGGGAAGTAAGGTGGGCAAAATTTCAATTTCATCATAGTTTTTAATTTTTAATTTTTATGTCGTTCACCGTTTGGGTAAAGTAACATGACCGTTTTATAGATCAGGTCGTTACGGACGCGACGATACCAAACATGTGTAGGGAATTTCATTTTTTTAATTTTTAATCAGTGATAAATGTGTTTTTTGATTTTTACTTTATTTTCACTTTTTTTCACTTTCTTTTTGACCCAGACCCACTTGGTTCTTGAAGATCCAGTGGGTCTGATGTCTGTATAATACAGTACAGTACAATATATAGTACTGTACTGTATTTTACACTTTGTCTGAACAGATCTATGCCTTTCAGCACAGATCTGTTCAGCACCATGGACAGCAGGACGCCTGAGAAGGTTATGGTCAGAACTGCGCAGACGGGGAAGGGTAAGGACGGGGCTTGGGGGGCTGCCTGGAGGCTCTCTCCCTCTCCATTCGGAGGGGCTGCAAAGGCACAGCAGCCCCCCGATCGGAGAGGGAGGGAGCTCCCTGCGCTGTTAACCTTTTCCATACAGCGGTTAACAGCGCAGGGACCGCGGGGATCAGAAACTGCAGAAATCGCAGCAAACCGCAGGTCTGAATTGACCTGCGGTTTGCCGCGATCGCCGACATGGGGGGGTCACGGGACCCCCCGGCGCATTTAGCCTAGGTGCCTGCTCAATGATTTGAGCAGGCACCGGGTTCCGATCACTGCCAGCCGCACGGCAGTGATCAGAAATACACAGGGCGTACATGTACGCCCTGTGTCCTTTAGTACCAGGGCACAAGGGCGTACCTGTACGCCCTATGTCCTTAAGAGGTTATTGCTGTTTCCAAACCATTTTGATGGGGTTTCTATCAATTTCTAACCTTTTTTTATGAACCAGACACCCTCTTCTCTTCTGAGCAGGGGGTGCCTGGTTGTCTCCCATTGACTTCCATTATACTAGGGTGCTTGGCCAAGCACATGAATATAGCAATGTGTTCAGGCCAAAGGCCACAGAAAAAGAAATTAGATCAATGCACAACACTAAAACATGGACACTGACAGAACTTCTATCATACGCTGTAAATAGACTTTCCAAGTTAAATACAACACAGACAGCACAGTAGAATGATACAAAGCTAGGCTCATTGCCAAAGGATACTCACACAAATATGGTGAGGACCATGATGAGACATTTGCTCCTGTCGTGAAACACACTACCGCCAGAACTTTGCTTACAGTAGCAGCCACAAGGAAGATGCATGTGAACGTGGAACATCAAAATAAACAAAGTGCTTACAGATGAAGGCTTTCAAAGGAGTAAGGCAGACCCTTGCTCATACACAAAGAAACTGACAGATGGATTTTTGTGCTGATTTATGTGGATGATCTCCTATTCTGCTTTGAGCAAGAGAGGGACGACACAAGAATACTACAAACTCTAAATAAGAATTTTGATGCCAAAGATCTTGGAAACATAAATCATTACCTCGGTAATGAGAAAGAGGAAGACGGCAGTTTTCTACTAAACCAAAGGCACAGGATTCAAGAAATAATTGAAACATTTGGCCTTAAGGATGCAAAGCCAGTAAAGTCTCTTTTGGAAACCAACTACTAGAAGCAGATGAACAGCCAAGGTACGTTGTTACCAGGGCCGGCCTTTGGGGTGTGCGGGCTGTGCGGCCGCACAGGGCGCCATAGCAACAGGGGCGCCGGGCGGCCGACAGCCCGCAATGTAATATGGGCAGGCGAGGCGGCACTTATGTTTTCCCACGGGGCGGGCCCCCGCCCCCTCCATCTCCCCCTCCCCTGTATTCAGCAGGGGGCGCACGTTGCGGTTAAAAAAAAAAACTTGCTTATATAAGTTCGGGCGGCTGGCGGCGCCCCTCATTCTGCGCCGCCTGAGTGGCTGAGGCTGAGCGCCTGCCTGCGCCTGCTGTGTGCTGTTAATGTAGCGTGGCCGAGCTCTGTTCGATCCGCGGTACAGGAGCTTTTGTTTCCTGTACCCGGCCGGACTGACAGGAAGTGCTCACTTAGTGTGCACTTCCTGTCAGTCCGGCCGGGTACAGGAAACAAATGCTCCTGTACCGCGGATCGAACAGAGCTTGGCCACGCTACACTAGAGGTGGAAAAGAGAGTGAAAAGGGGGAGGGGGGGAGGAAATAATGAGAGTGATGGGGGGGGGAGGAAATAATGAGAGTGATGTGGGGGGGAGAAATAATGAGAGTTATGGGGGGGGAGAAATAATGAGAGTGATGGGGGGGGGAGAAATAATGAGAGTGATGGGGGGGGGAGAAATAATGAGAGTGATGGGGGGGGAGAAATAATGAGAGTGATGGGGGGGGGAGAAATAATGAGAGTGATGGGGGGAGAAATAATGAGAGTGATGGGGGGGAGAAATAATGAGAGTGATGGGGGGGGGAAATAATGAGAGTGATGGGGGGGGATAATGAGAGTGATGGGGGGGAATAATGAGAGTGATGGGGGGAATAATGAGAGTGATGGGGGGGAATAATGAGAGTGATGGGGGGGAGAATAATGAGAGTGATGGGGGGGAGAATAATGAGAGTGATGGGGGGGAGAATAATGAGAGTGATGGGGGGGAGAGAATAATGAGAGTGATGGGGGGGAGAGAATAATGAGAGTGATGGGGGGGAGAGAATAATGAGAGTGATGGGGGGGAGAGAATAATGAGAGTGATGGGGGGGAGAATAATGAGAGTGATGGGGGGGAGAATAATGAGAGTGATGGGGGGGGGAGAATAATGAGAGTGATGGGGGGGAGAATAATGAGAGTGATGGGGGGGAGAATAATGAGAGTGATGGGGGGAGAGAATAATGAGAGTGATGGAGGGGAGAGAATAATGAGAGTGATGGGGGGGAGAGAATAATGAGAGTGATGGGGGGAGAGAATAATGAGAGTGATGGGGGGGAGAGAATAATGAGAGTGATGGGGGGGAGAGAATAATGAGAGTGATGGGGGGGAGAATAATGAGAGTGATGGGGGGGGGAGAATAATGAGAGTGATGGGGGGGGAGAATAATGAGAGTGATGGGGGGGAGAATAATGAGAGTGATGGGGGGGGGGAAATAATGAGAGTGATGGGGGGGGGGGAAATAATGAGAGTGATTGGGGGGGGGGGGAATAATGAGAGTGACAATGGAGTCCCCAGAGCCAGACTGCAGCCAGTCCAGATCATCTTATTGTCCTGGTGGTAAGTAGACAATGCAATATGTTTATTATTTAATTGTTTAGTTATTAATACTACATTGGAAACTAATTTTATCAGCTGGACACCGGCCGACATGCGCTGGAGGCCTCACCAGCGGTTAGGGTAGGGAAAAAGCACTGGCCCGTACGTAAATTTTTCCCTTCCCTAACCGCTGGTGAGGCTCCCGGTGCATGCGCAGTGTCGGCCGGTGTTCAGCTGAAAACATCCATCCGATCACTGCGCATTGGCCCATAGTTTTTCCCTACCCTAACCGCCGGCGAGGCTCCTGGCGCATGCGCATTCTGCTGTGAAATTTCCCTAACCTGTCGTTGTGCGCCTGCGCGATGCTGCACACCTCCTCACGTCATGTCCGGTGCGACCGGAAGTGACGAGGGTAGGGAAATCTCACGAACTAGGGAAGTATAACATTACACCGGCCTTTGGGGTGTGAGGGCTGGTAACTACTTGGTTGGATAGTCAGCCAGCCTATGCCATGATGCCAGCAACAAGCAGTTTTATTTTTATTTTTTTGGGGGGGGGGCGCCACAAGGTTAGCTCGCACAGGGCGCCTGAACACCTAAGGCCGGCCCTGGTTGTTACCAAATGATGATCAGCACAGGAAGGCAATAGGAAAATTGGTATACAATGTCATTGTTACAAGACCTGTCCTTGCAGCAGCAGTAGGAATCTTATGTAGAAAGTCTCAATGCAAAAGTCAGATTGATTGTAATAAGGGTAATTTTCTATCTGAAGGAAACCATACATTTCAAATTAAGGTTACAGCAAGAGAAAAATGTAAACTGACTGAGTATGTGGGTGCTGACTGGGCTGAAGACACTATTGGAACATCAGGATTAGATCTGATGGTCAGCCATGTTGTATTAGACAGACATCTTGTGTTTTCATCTCAGAAAGGAGTTTAGTAAAGAGTTAAAGTAAAGAAATAGCTTGGTTAGTGAATAATCCTGATGTATAGATTCTTAAGTAATCGATTAAAAGGGTCATGATGTGATGGTGGGCTTGGATAAATGTTCTTGTCTATTGAAACTGATTATGATCATGTTCAATCCTTGGTGTTGGATAAGTGATAAATGAAGGGGCCCACTTTTGGTTTTATGTCCCATAAGGCTCCTTGGAAAGAACATGGAGATTCGTAAAAAAAAAATTGGTGTGGATTAATGGAAGGCCCAAGTAAATTATTTCTGCATGAGTTGGTCATGATAAAAAAAAATGTGTCCAATTACAAGTTGTTGTAGGTGTAATTTATGTAGATCAGTGGTTACATATAATAATGATGTAATCTGTGTGAGTAACATTGAAGCTTATGGACTGCAGTACACTGCGGAAAACCTGAATTAAGCAATTTATTCATTTGTTCTCTGATGTATAAGAAACTTTGTCTGGGGGTTTTAAGCAGGTACTGTCTTTTTACCCCTGCTGCTTCACATTTTTATCTTCATGCCATAATCTGCCTGACTTTTTATATTTATTTATACACTGTCTTGCTGCTCTTGTCTCCGAATAAACAAAAGAATCTTCTCAAAGAAGCTGCTTCAAGAAATGTTGTTTTGCTGTGGCCGATTTTCCAACAGAACACCTATGACAGAAAATCCACCAGTGAATATCTGTTTCTTCTTTCAGGAAGTACCATCAGTTAGACTACCAGAAAACAGCTCTCTGTAGCACTTTGTTCAACAGAAGCAGAGTATGTCGCAGGAGCACAAGCAAGTCAGGAAGTCATATGGTTAAGACAATTGTTGGCAGATATAGGTCAACAACAGTTGGAAACAACAAATGTTTTTTCAGACAACCAAGGATGCCTTGAACATGTGCAGATAGAAAGGGTGAATCCCAGAACCAAATTGATGTGAAGTTTCTTTTTCTGAGGGATCTTCAAGAACAAGGACTTCTGAACTTGCAATACTGCCCAACTGAGTACATGGTCTCAGATATATGTTTTGTCCCAAGTAAAGTAAATCAGTTCTTTGTTATTCCACAATGTCTGAGGCCTGTTCATAAAAGCTGCAAACACTGAAAGAATTCAAACCTCTTTGCAAAAATTCCAGAACTCTAGGGAGGCTGAACTGACAAGAAGGGAATGGACAGATGCCCAAAAAACTAAAGAAGGCCGACCAAGTTCTAGCGCATATTCTAGAAATCACGGCTTCCTACTTCTCAACAGAGTGGACATAACAGAATCAGACAACCCTTTTTTCTACTAGCAACCGACGTTCTTAAGTCATGCTGTCAAGTGAAGACCCTTACAAACAGAACTTTTAGCCACGTAAACCAAGTCCAGCGGGGAAAGAAAGGAGCTGTAAGAAACACCTTCACCGTGTCTTCTCTTATTTTCTTCAGAACTGTGGAAATCAGCTGAAAAGGAGGGAAAACATATAGTAGTTTCTGGGGCCAGGGCTGAAGAAAAGCATACACTGCTGTTGGATAATCCCCCGGGGAAAGGGGAAAATATTTTTTCAGTTTCTTGTTTACTCTTATAGCGAAGAGTTCTAGCTCTGGTTCCCCACAAAGCTGAACTATCTGGGAAGAAAACTCTTGACTGAGTGACCACTCCTTTTGAAAAGGTATGGACTGCTATCTCCCCTAAAATCTTGGATCGAGTGCCCACTTGAAGGTTCAGATATGCTAAAATGGAATCATTGTCTGCTAATACTTTTAGGTTTCGGTTCTGAAGCAAGGGAGGATTAGTCTGCAGTGCCTAAAGTACCACCATCAGCTCTTTCACATTTGAAAAACTGTCCAAGATTCATTCTACCCAAGACCTCTTAAGTAGTCTTTCCCCTATTTGGGCTCCTCAACCTATTGGGCTGGCATCTGTCATCATTATTATTATTATGGGGTCTATTACCTTACATGGGACTCTCTGTACCAGATTCTCTGAACATAGTGACCAATTCAGAGCCTAACATGTCTGGGCGGATATTAGAACCTTCCTGTCTAGGTCTCTAACTTTCCCTGTCCAGGCCTGAAGAATCTCTAACTTCTAGAATCAGCTTGGGCCCACTGAAATGCTGGCATGCAAGATGTTGGAGTTCCCAGAACTGACATTCTTATAGAAACATAAGGATTTTATGAGATTTTGGACTACTGACCTTACTTTCAGGATCTTGTCCGGTGTAAGAAAAGATCTCTGAGCTTATGAGTCTAGTAGCATGCCCAGAAACCGTTGTGCTCTCTGGGGTATCAGTCTTGATTTCTCTCTGTTCAAAATCTAACCTAATGACAACAGAATCTGTACTACTTGCTCCACCTGAAAAATACAGTCCTGACTTTAAGAAGATACAATCAGAAAGTCATCCGGGTAAGGCACAAAAAGAATTTTCTTTTTATATGTGCAACTATCTCTGAGACCAGCTTCATAAATATTCTTGGAGCCATAAAAATTCTAAATGGCAGTAATTTAAATTTGACCCCAGAATTGCAATGCTACACTGAGAAATTTCTAATGATCAGGGAATATTGGAAGATTATAGTAGGCATCTTTGATGTCCAGAACTACCATGAATAAATCTTTCTATAGAAGTTACATCACTGACTTTATTGTCTCCATCTTGGACAACAGTGGAGTAAAACCCCATACTTTCTTCTGACAGACAACACCTCTTTTTCTAGAGAATCCTGGTGGAGGAATTCTGAACTCTAACCGGAAACCTTCTGCTGCAGACTGCAAAATCCAAGCACTGTTTTAATTCCTGGCCCAGGTAAGGAGGAAGCTTTTTAGCCTTCCACCCACCCTGGCATCATTGGGAATTATCTTTCCTAATGGAATCACAGGGCTGATTTTTTAAAAGAAAACCGTTGGTCCTTGATTTTGAGAACCTCCATTTACTGTCCTTCCTACTTGGACTTTTCTCCTTTCCCCAAATCTTCTGCCTTGCTAAACAGAGCTATATGGCCTGCAAAGCTAGAGGGAAACCTTTTTTTTTCTATCTGCTGTTTTTTCCAATAAATCGTCTAAGACTGAGCCGAACAAGGGCTTGCCTTCACAAGGGATGTTACACAGCCGACCCTTAGAGGCCACATCCCCCAACCACAAGGCCCTACGGGCAGAATTATCCAGGGAAGAATGCACTTAAAATCAGCTGCTATTGAATGTGTTTAAAGCTCTACATTGCACTTAGTAAATGAGACTTTAACAGCCTGAGGGAGTACACCGTGACACAACAATTAATCAGGGCCACTACCACTCCTATCCTCTGCACCAGCTCCTCCACGGCTCACTGCATATGGACTATACATAGCTAGGTGTAACCTGCCACTATGCCAGTGTGTAAACATCAAGTGTATACACCCTCATATTAAAAGACTGTAACCATCAAGTATATACACCATCATACTGAGAGACTGTAACCATCAAGGTGGTAAATATATAAATTTGTTTTGCATGTATTTGCCTACCTTTTAAATGTGTTCACTGCAACCACCATGATTGATGTGTATGGGACTGAGCGCTAAGTAAAATTAGCAATCCAATTAATCGATGAGATTTTATTTCCCTAGAACTTCTAAATGTTTCTTTTATTGGAGCCAAGGATATCAATATCTTAGGGCGGCCCTTGGAAATGCTTTGGGGCCCATAGGGGACCCTGGATGAGATATACAATTCCTCCAGTCAGGGGCGTAACTATAGGGGAAGCAGGGGAAGCGGCTGCTTTGGGGCCCTGACCCAGAAGGGGGCCCACCCAGGAAGAGGAGGACTAAAAGATTTTGTCAGGGCCCCCATAACAGTTTTACACAATGAAATTATATACAGTGACAGTATATACAGTGTAGAAAACGGATGGAACAGCTGTCAGGCCTCATCTGAGAGAGCGATCTTTACTAGCCACAGGAATGGGGGCAGCATAAAAGGAAGGGGTTGCGAAAAAATTACTGGCTTCATTCAAAAATTTGCTGTGGGGCCCAGTCATTTCTAACTACGCCACTGCCTCCAGTGCTATCTATAAAGAGGGATGTACAGAAAAGAACATGTGATTATGTGGCTGGAGGTATATTAGATGGTCATTGGATATCAATTTTATTGCAGGCCAGTACAAATAAATGTCAAATACATATGTTTAAAATAACTAAAATTATAAAATTTTATTAAAAACATGGCTAACGAAATCCCCCCTCTTGAATAAACCCCAAATGATAATAGGTGAAATTTGATAACACGTTGTCGTCACAGGTGTTGAATTCCTCCGAGGCCCCATCAATTAGGCATTCACCGTACAGAAAAGATCAAGTGATTATGTAGCTGACGGTATATTAGACAGTCAATGGATATCAATTTTACTGCAGGCCAGTGGACTACAGGCCCCAAAAATTATTTATTCACCGTACAGAAAAGAACAATTGATAATGTGGCTGGAGGTACATTAGGCTGTCACCGTATAACAATTTTACTGTTGGCCAGTTAGATTACAGGCCCCAAAAATTATGCATTCACTGTACATAAAAGACCAAGTGATTATGTGGCTGGATGTATATTAGATGGTCATTGGATATCAATTTTACTGCAGGCCAGTACAAATACATGTCAAACACATATGTTTAAAATAACAAAAAATTTCAATTTGATTAAAAACATGGTTAACAAAATCCCCCCTCTTGAAAAAGTTGACATTCGATAACATGTGGTCGTCACAGGTGTTGAATTCCTCTGAGGTCCCAAACATTAGGCATTCACTGGACATAAAAGGCTTTTTATGCCACTGTATTTACATAATACTGCCCTGAATATTGTAGGCTTAAGTAAGTCCAAAGTGAGGCAGTATATTTAGTGATAGGGACCCATCTGTGGAAGCCACCTTGACGCCTGGTAGATGGGCCCGACACGTATGTGCGCTAAGAGCTTCCATTATACATTTATAGTCGGTATTGTACCACTTTTAACTAGAATGACCCCTATTTCTTAGCTCTATTGTTTGTATATATAACAGTGTGCAGCCATTTAGTTTTTTGCAATTATGTTTGCTTCATGGATATGCACCTGTGATTCTGAAGGTTCTAGTCTAAATTTTCTTGCAATATATTGAGGGTAGCACCTCTTTTAGACTGAACAAGGGACTTCTGAGCAGAGTACGTTTGTAGCTGGTTCCTACACTGCCCTGAATATTGTAGGCTTAAGTAAGTCCAAAGTGAGGCAGTATATTTAGTGATAGGGACCCATCTGCGGAAGCCACCTTGACGCCTGGTAGATGGGCCCGACACGTATGTGCGCTAAGAGCTCCCATTATTCATTTATAGTCAGTATTGTACCACTTTTATCTAGAATGAACCCCATTTCTTAGCTCTATTGTTTGTATATATAACGGTGTGTAGCCATTTAGTTTTTTGTAACTGTATTTACATAAGTGAGGGGCCATTATTTGTTCTGGGTGGTGGCGGATATGTGTGCGCCGGCATGAGAAAATTCAATTAAACGTGGTCGTCACAGGTGTTGAATTCCTCCGAGATCCATGTCTCATTCATTTTTAGACATGTGAGGTAGTCCACACTGTCGTGAGCTAGGCGAGTGCGCTTATCAGTCATGATCCCCCCCTGCTGCGCTGAACGTCCTTTCGGACAGGACACTCGACAAGGGGGCAAGCCAAGAGTTCCATGGCAAATTGTGCTCTGGCCACAGCTCAAGCCTGCACACCCAGTAGTCAAGGGGTTCCTTGCTTCTCAGAGCGTCCACATCGGCCGTTAACCCGATGTAGTCGGACACCTGTCGGTCTAGGCGTTCCCTGAGGCTGGATCTGGAGGGTGGATGTCGATGGGTTGGATGCAAAAATGATCTCGTATCCGAAGTGACCATCACATCTTCAAACCGCCCTCTTCCTGCATGCACTGTAGGATTGGTACTCGCAACTGTTTCTCCAGCGCCTACACCAGCAGAATGCAGCATCTTTCAAAGTAACGCCTGGAAATGCTGCATTCTGACAGCCCTCTGTGATGCTGGTAACATGTCCGCAATTTTAAGTACGTTGCCACCCAGTACTTCAGACTTCGGCTGACTTGTCTCAGATGGAGTGGCCCCCCCTGAGAATTCATTTAGCATTGAGATTTCCTCATCTTCCTGCCCCTGCTCCTCGACGGCTTGATCAATGATACGACACAATGCACGCTCTAGAAAGAAGGCGTAAGGTACAATGTCACTGATGGCGCCCTGGCTGCGACTGACCTGTTTGTTGATCTCCTCAAATGGCCCCAATGGCTCCTCAATGGCTCCTCACTGGCGCAGAACCAATTCTGCCGCAGAGTTCATACAGGTAGTCGTTAACGGCACGTTTTTCCTGGAGCAGCCTATCAAGCATATACAAGGTGGCGTTCCAGCGCATCGGGCAGTCACAAATCGGACGTCAGATGGGCAAATGGTGTCGCCGCTGAACATCAGCAGGGCGAGCCATGGCCGTGTAAGATCTCCTGGACCCCGGGGTATTTGTCAACGAATCCCTGCACGACCGGTGTGGCTCTTGGCTTCCAGGCACAACAGCCGCAACACAGCATGGCAACATCTCACCTAGCACATCGAATATGTTCTGGGGAGCTGGGGGGGGGTGCAGCAGAAGAGGCGGTAGCAGTGGAAAAGGAGGAGACAGCCAAGGAGGAGACCGAGGATGGAGTAGGAGGAGGAGAAGAGGCAGGCCTGCATGCAATCTGTGGCAGTAACACTAAATCCACACGGGTGCCACGGGTTGCATGCTTGACAGCCGTCAGAAGGTTCACCCAGAGGGCAGTAAAAGTTATGTACCTTCCCTGCCCGTGTTTGCTAGACCACGTGTCTGTGGTCAGATGTATCTTGGCACCGACACTGTGTGTCAGAGATACATTCACTTTTCGCTGAACATGGCCTTATAGCTCTGGGATGCCCTTTGGGGAGAAATATATCCTTCCGGGGACCTTCCATTGCGGTGTGCCAATGGCCACAAATTTTCTAAAGCCGTTAGACAAGAGGGTTATCCGGCGTCATCAACTTTTTATATTTAAACATTTGGGCCACGGAAGCCTGCCTTTTGCCAGATGATCATGACGATGGCACGGTGGAAGGTGGAGTGGAGGACAAATGGGAGGAAAAGAGGCAGAACGTAGAGTGCCGGGAGTGTGGCTTTGTGGGTTCTGATGGTGTTGTTCCCACTGGGCTTGGTGATGGGAGGCCAGGTGCCCCTAGTTGAGTGTTGGGCTTACCTCGACTTATGCATTGACAGCACAGGCTGCAGATGGCAACACTATTGTCAGCAGCTGACATGTTAAAAAAGCCCACACTGCTGAGCCATGTGCCGGCATCCAGATGTGACCGTACATGGTGGATGGCTCGCTCCAGATACATTTGCAGTCTGATTTTTCTCTCCTGTGCACTGCGAGTTCTGCCTGCTTCTCCTCCTTCTCCTCCCTATCTGCTGCTCCATCTCTCCCTCTGAACTCCCCTCCTCTTCCACCACTGACATTAGAGAACTTGAAGTAGGCAGCAACAGCAGGGACCACCCTCCTTGGGTTGATCTGGGTACTGTCGTCAGACCGCTGGGTGGCGGCCGTTGCTACCTCCTCTTCCTCATTCGATGCCAAGAATGGCTGCGCATCAGTAAGGTCTGGGAATGGATGGCAAAATAATTCCTCTGACTCGAGTGGAGGGGCTATGGTGGTGGTGGTGTCTTTGGGGGTGCACACAGCAGAGAGTGAGGAGGGTGCTGATACAGAGGATGAGGAGGGTGCAGAAGTGGAAGGCTGAGTGAGCCACTCAACCAACTCTGGTGTGTCCTTTGACGTAATTGCACGCACCTTCTCCAACTTACCACTTAGGCCCTGGCCTGGTGCACCTGCCCGACCCCCTAGCTCCCCTGCGGAATGGCCTGCCTCTTCCTCTGCCTGTCATTTTCAAAATTACCCTGTGACAAAGTCCCTATAGAAGAGTGGTATTTGTGGAAGCAGATATATAGAACCCCTTAAAGAGTATTTGCTGGAAGCAGGTGTATCAAACCCATTAATCAGTTTTATTTGGGGGCAACTAGTATATCACACCAGTTGCAATTAGTTGTTCCAATAGCGTTGGTCCCTCTGTATAGATGCAGTATCTCAGCAGAACTGCACACAACTTCTGCACAATACAAATGCACTATAATATTCTATCTATGTTAGAAAGTATATTATAAGTATATCACACCTCTCAGTACGTCACACCTATCGATAGCTGTCATGGTCTTACCTTCTCACTGTTCTCCTTCGTTTGACATGTGCTGGCGGCCATCTTGGTTTCTGGGTTTCTTGTAGCCTCCCACCCTGCGGCTCCTCCTTCCCACTGGGAGGAGCTGGATGCCTAGCTCATATATATAGAAGGTCTGTGGCTTCAGTTCCTTGCTTGGTCCTCCTGTGTGCACATGCTTCAAAGACCGCTGCTGCTTCTGGTTCCTGATCCTGGCCTCGTCTGACTACCCCGTTGGTTCCCGATCCTGGCTTCGTCTGACTACCCCGTTGGTTCCTGATCCTGGCTACGTCTGACTACCCTCCTGGTTCCTGACCTCCGTCTACGCAAGACCCTGCTTCGGTTTAGCCATCCGTTTGGACTTTAGCTACGGCTTGATTTTCAATAAAGCCTTCTTATTCCACCTATCTCTGTTGTACGTCTGGTTCATGGTTCCATGACATTAGGACCAAGCCATGAATTCTGACGGTACAGGGCCATCCTCGCTACCTACGCTGGTTGCCAGACTTGATCAGCAGGATCACCTGTTGGGTCGGTTCGCTGTGGCGTTACAAACCCTGCTTGAACGCACGGCTCATTTAGCTTCCGTTGCCGATGGGTCGGTTGTCGCTCCTGGGCCCGCTCCTACTGCCGCTCCGGTTGTTGCGCCAGAGTCTACCCCGACACCTGTTGCTGCACCTGCGGTGTTTCGGGGTATGACCGGTTCTGCCCCCCTTCCACAGCGCTTTGGGGGAGAGCCAACTCAGTGCCGAGGTTTCCTTAACCAGGTGGCCATTTATTTCGAGTTGCTGCCACATGCCTTTCCTACTGAGAGATCAAAGGTGGGCTTCTTGATCTCGCTGCTCTCGGACAAGGCCTTGGCCTGGGCCAGCCCTTTATGGGAGAACAACAATCCGGTGGTTGCCGAGTTTTCCGGTTTTGTTGCTTCTCTTCGGAAGGTATTCGATGTGCCGGCTCGTGCTGCCTCTGCTGCGAAGCTCCTTATGTCCATCAGACAGGGTTCACGATCCGTAGCTGAATACGCCATTGAGTTTCGTACCCTGGCAGCAGAGGTGGGCTGGAATAATGAGGCTCTGGTCGCTGCTTTCTCTCATGGTCTCTCGGATGCCTTATCACGGCAGTACTCCGAGCTGTCCGGGGAGGAGTCGATTCCGACTACGGTCATACCCCCGAATCAGATCCTGGCTGCTATTCGCACCAGCCTGACCTCTCCTCTGGGTGAGCAGATTTTGGCAGCTCAATCTGGTGCTCCCTCTGGGAGACCCAACGGCAGATGTTTTGTGCCTGAGGAGTTGCGCACTCGGTTGTTGCGAACCTACCATAACTCCAAGGCCGCGGGGCACCCTGGAAAGAATCAGCTGTCCTGGGCGGTTTCACGTCTGTTCTGGTGGCCTTCTCTACGTTCCGACATCGCTGCATATGTAGCGGCATGCTCCGTTTGTGCCCAGAGTAAGTCCCCTCGGCACCTTCCGTTGGGCCTTTTGCAACCCATAGCCACCGGGGAGCGTCCATGGTCACACCTGGGGATGGATTTCATTGTGGACCTTCCTGCATCCCGAGGCCATACGGTCATTCTCATGATTGTGGATCGGTTTTCCAAAATGTGCCACTGTGTTCCTCTCAAGAAGTTACCCTCTGCACAAGAGTTGGCCTCGATTTTTGCCAGGGAGGTCTTCCGGTTGCACGGTTTGCCCAAGGAGATTGTGTCGGATCGGGGGAGTCAGTTTGTGTCCAGGTTCTGGCGCGCCTTTTGCTCCCAGTTGGGGATTCATCTCTCTTTCTCCTCGGCCTACCACCCTCAGTCCAATGGGGCCGCAGAACGATCCAATCAGGCCTTGGAGCAATTCCTTCGTTGCTATGTCTCCGATCACCAAGACAATTGGGTTGACCTCCTGCCTTGGGCTGAGTTTGCCAGGAACACGGCGGTGAACTCTTCCTCTGGGACGTCTCCCTTCATGGCCAATTATGGGTTCCAACCTGCCGTGTTACCGGAGGTATTCTCTCCCCAGGATACTCCGGCTGTGGAGGATCACCTTTCCGTCCTACGTACTTCTTGGGTACAGATCCAGAGGTCCCTTGAGGTCTCTGCGCAACGCCAGAGACTCCAGGCTAATCGCAGACGAGCGCCCGCTCCTTCCTACCAGGTCGGAGACCGTGTATGGTTGTCCACCCGCAACCTCAACCTTCGAGTGCCCACTCCCAAGCTGGCGCCTCGCTTTGTTGGTCCCTTCCGAGTGCTTCACAGGGTAAACCCGGTAGCCTATGCCCTTGCGCTTCCTCCTGGCATGCGGATCTCCAAC
This sequence comes from Bufo gargarizans, assembly GCF_014858855.1. Taxonomy (NCBI): domain Eukaryota; kingdom Metazoa; phylum Chordata; class Amphibia; order Anura; family Bufonidae; genus Bufo; species Bufo gargarizans. The sequence goes on along the minus strand of NC_058080.1, from coordinate 390,721,428 downwards.
GTGTTTCATGTCTCCCTGTTGAAGCCATTGGTGTGTAATCGTTTCACTTCCTCGGTTCCTCGGCCCCGTCCGGTCCAAGTGGGCAATCGTGAGGAATATGAGGTGAGCAATATCCTGGACTCACGCCTGGTCCGCGGTCGGTTGCAGTTTTTGGTCCATTGGCGTGGTTATGGTCCAGAGGAGCGTTCCTGGGTTCCCTCCACAGATGTCCATGCTCCTGCGTTGCTCCGAGCCTTCCACGCACGCTTCCCTCTGAAACCGTTCCTTACTCCGCGGAGGAGGGGCCCTTGAGGGGGAGGTACTGTCATGGTCTTACCTTCTCACTGTTCTCCTTCGTTTGACATGTGCTGGCGGCCATCTTGGTTTCTGGGTTTCTTGTAGCCTCCCACCCTGCGGCTCCTCCTTCCCACTGGGAGGAGCTGGATGCCTAGCTCATATATATAGAAGGTCTGTGGCTTCAGTTCCTTGCTTGGTCCTCCTGTGTGCACATGCTTCAAAGACCGCTGCTGCTTCTGGTTCCTGATCCTGGCCTCGTCTGACTACCCCGTTGGTTCCCGATCCTGGCTTCGTCTGACTACCCCGTTGGTTCCTGATCCTGGCTACGTCTGACTACCCTCCTGGTTCCTGACCTCCGTCTACGCAAGACCCTGCTTCGGTTTAGCCATCCGTTTGGACTTTAGCTACGGCTTGATTTTCAATAAAGCCTTCTTATTCCACCTATCTCTGTTGTACGTCTGGTTCATGGTTCCATGACAATAGCACACCTATACCAGTTACACCCCTCATTATGTCACACCTATCGATGGCACACCTATACCAGTCCTTAAAAGGACTTTTGTGGCCCTGTTAGCTAGTGTTTGGTGTCTCTAACAGCCTGTCCCTGCTCCACACAGCAACCTCTCCCTACACTGGCAAAAGACTGAATGTAAAATGGCTACCAGATCAGGTTTATTTATAGGGTAGGGGGTGTATATATGTGCTTAAACGTCTCAATTGCCTGTCCTGTCCCACCTGATGGATGTGTCATGGCTCAAAGTTCTGCACAATGCAAAAGAATATGGCGCCAGCGAACATCGCAAAATATGTTTGCCTGTTCGGTGAACTGCGAATGAGCAAAGTTCACCGGGAAACGACCGCCGGGCGAACCGCAAGGCCATCTCTAATTATATATACTGATAGTCCAATGCTCTGCCTATCAATGAATTACTTCTCTTATAAGCTATGCCCTCCAATGTGCCACCTCCTGCCACCAACCCTGCCCCTGGTACCAGTGTTCTGCTATAATGCCCAGGGGTATATAGGGGCTCTGAAACAAAGGCACAAGATCTCTGAAGTTAACCCTCTACCTCCTGTAAAAGATACTGATCAGTGCGCTGAACACAGTCACCATAGATTATATTTTCCTGGTGTGGGACATGCACCGGCTGCTACTTCAGATGTCATGCAATGACATAGCCGTGTTCAGCTGGGGTGTAGAACCCCAGCCAGGACTGCCAGGACTCCCAGGCTTAATGGATACATGGAAAGAGATTTCCCTAGAATGAGACAATATATTATATATACTCCTGGAGCACAGATCCTGATGAAGAGCAGATTATGGGGCTGATAGTATACATGGACATCTCTGAGCTAGGAGTAGAAGGGAATGAGGTGAGGAAAGGTCTTCTCCTGAGTGCAGCATGTTCTACAAACCTGGCAAATGGCTGTTGTTATAACGCAGGTGCATGCCAGCCATCCCACGATCAACAAGATAGTTAAAAATATTTTCTTACACCAACTGTGATTGCAGGTCTGTATCTCAAGGTATTTATGCATGATGTCGATGATGACTGCCTCTGAAACCGAAAAACAATGGAGACGTCAATCAATGTTATTATAACAAGATATTATAAGATAAGATATTATAACAACATATACATTTTACATTAATGCATACTTCCCCTTTAAATACCAATAATGGTAGAGATGGTAAACACCACGCCGAAAACTGTTAGCTGGAAAATGTTCTCCAATAGCACAGGAATGGCAGCTTGTTGCTATGACAACCACCACTGTAAACAATCACTATGAGACAGAGCATACTGTATACACTACCACTAGATGGATCACACTGTGTACATTCTACACTAGAGGGCGCACACTGTATACATCCACCTCTATTGGGAGCACTCTGTATATAACCACTACTACATACAGGTGAAACTTTAAAAATAAAAATATTGTGCAAAGTTCATTTATTTCAGTAATGCAACTTAAAGGGTGAAACTAACATATGAGAGACTCATTACATGCAAAGCAAGATATTTCAAGCCTTTATTTGTTATAATTTGGATGATTATGGCTTATAGCTTATGAAACTCCAAAGTCACAATTTTAAGGTCCCCTTTGCTCAGGGGGTATGATGGATTAATTAGCTGACTAGAGTGTGACACTTTGAGCCTAGAATATTAAACCTTTTCGCAAAATTCTAATTTTAAGCTGCATTAATGCAATTCCTTTTAATTTGCATTACTGAAATAAATGGACTTTTGCACGATAATCTAGTTTTTCGAGTTTCAAGTCTAAGAGCTAGGGGTGGATATATCACCTGCTGCATAGGGGCCCAGAGAGGGGGGGGGGGCTTCCCAATGCCAGCTGAGTTTTTTTATTTATTTATTTATTACTTTTTTTCCCTCCCTTTCTCTGCCAGGGTTCTCACCATTATACCTCCTCCCTGCTTACTGGGAGGGAAATATGTTATTTAATTGGTACTGTATGTTAGAGGGGCTGAAGGGAGGGGATGAGTGTTATTTACATGGGACTGTATGTTACAGAAGATTCGTGGAGATGATTGGTGTTATTTACATGGGGCTGGATATTTATAGAGGACTAGAGGGTAAGGAGTGATGTTATTTACATGGGACTATGCATTGGAGGGGCTGAAGGAGGGGATTTAAGTTATTTACATGGGACTGTATGTTATAGAAGACTGTAAGGAAGAGAGGTTATTTACAGGGACCTGTATCATATAGAAGATTGGTGGGAGAGGACTGGTGTTATTTACATAGGACTATACTGTATAGAAGACTGTAGGAGAGGAGTGATGTCATTTACAGTACAGACCAAAAGTTTGGACACACCTTCTCATTCAAAGAGTTTTCTTTATTTTCATGACTATGAAAATTGGAGATTCACACTGAAGGAATCAAAACTATGAATTAACACATGTGGAATTATATACATAACAAAAAAGTGTGAAACAACTGAAAATGTCATATTCTAGGTTCTTCAAAGTAGCCACCTTTTGCTTTGATTACTGCTTTGCACACTCTTGGCATTCTCTTGATGAGCTTCAAGAGGTAGTCACCTGAAATGGTCTTCCAACAGTCTTAAAGGAGTTCCCAGAGATGCTTAGCACTTGTTGGCCCTTTTGCCTTCACTCTGCGGTCCAGCTCACCCCAAACCATCTCGATTGGGTTCAGGTCCGGTGACTGTGGAGGCCAGGTCATCTGGCGCAGCACCCCATCACTCTCCTTCATGGTCAAATAGCCCTTACACAGCCTGGAGGTGTGTTTGGGGTCATTGTCCTGTTTAAAAATAAATGATGGTCCAACTAAACGCAAACCGGATGGAATAGCATGCCACTGCAAGATGCTGTGGTAGCCATGCTGGTTCAGTATGCCTTCAATTTTGAATAAATCCCCAACAGTGTAACCAGCAAAGCACCCCCACACCATCACACCTCCTCCTCCATGCTTCACGGTGGGAACCAGGCATGTAGAGTCCATCCGTTCACCTTTTCTGCGTCACACAAAGACACGGTGGTTGGAACCAAAGATCTCAAAATTGGACCAAAGCACAGATTTCCACTGGTTTAATGTCCATTCCTTGTGTTCTTTAGCCCAAACAAGTCTCTTCTGCTTGTTGCCTGTCCTTGGCAGTGGTTTCCTAGCAGATATTCTACCATGAAGGCCTGATTCACACAGTCTCCTCTTAACAGTTGTTCTAGAGATGTGTCTGCTGCTAGAACTCTGTGTGGCATTGACCTGGTCTCTAATCTGAGCTGCTGTTAACCTGCGATTTCTGAGGCTGGTGACTCGGATGAACTTATCCTCCGCAGCAGAGGTGACTCTTGGTCTTCCTTTCCTGGGGCGGTCCGCATGTGAGCCAGTTTCTTTGTAGCGCTTGATAGTTTTTGTGACTGCACTTGGGGACACTTTTAAAGTTTTGCCAATTTATCGGACTGACTGACCTTCATTTCTTGAAGTAATGATGGCCACTAGTTTTTCTTTACTTAGCTGCTTGTTTCTTGCCATAATACAAATGCTAACAGTCTATTCAGTAGGACTATCAGCCGTGTATCCACCTGACTTCTCCACAATGCAACTGATGGTCCCAACCCCATTTATAAGGCAAGAAATCCCACTTATTAAACCTGACAGGGCACACCTGTGAAGTGAAAACCATTTCAGGTGACTACCTCTTGAAGCTCATCAAGAGAATGCCAAGAGTGTGCAAAGCAGTAGTCAAAGCAAAAGGTGGCTACTTTGAAGAACCTAGAATATAACATATTTTCAGTTGTTTCACACTTTTTTGTTATGTATATAATTCCACATGTGTTAATTCATAGTTTTGATGCCTTCAGTGTGAATCTACAATTTTCATAGTCATGAAAATAAAGAAAACTCTTTGAATGAGAAGGTGTGTCCAAACTTTTGGGCTGTACTGTATATGAGACTGTATTGTATAGAAGACTGTAAGGAGAGGACAGGCATTATAATGTATGGGGGCAATACAGAGAAGATTATAACTCCAGGGGGTATGGCAGGAGGCATTATAATTATGGGGGGAGCACTGCAGGGAACATTATAAATACTGTGGGCAGTGGTGGTGGGCATTACTACTACTGAGGACTCCATAGAGGTGTCTTATAGACTGGCCTTATTTCTATTAGGGGTGCCCTATAGGGGATCCTTATTAGTACTGAGGGCACTGTAGGGAGCCTTATTACCACTAGGGGTACTATGGGGGGCTTCCACCTAGCAATGAGCCCGGTGATGTCACTGCTACTAATGGGTGGGCTTTAGCGCTGCCGTAGTCTGTAAAGCCACCCACCAGTCACCAGGAACACTGCTTGGCATGTAAACAATACAGCCCTTGACCTACGCTTTACAGCGCAGGCCAAGGGAGAGCATTGGAGTATCAAATGTCTGGGGGGCTGAGTGGGGGGAGAAGGAGACATGTCCGGGTTCAGACAACTGCTTTAAAGGGCATGTGTCAGCAGTTTTGTATCTATGACACTGGCTGACCTGTTGCAAGTGCATTTGAGAGCTGAAGGCATCTGTGTTTGTCCCATGTTTATATGTGCCTACATTGCTGAGAAAAATTATGTTTTAATTGATGGAAATGAGCCCCTAGGAGCAACTGGGGTGTTGCCATTACACCTAAAGGCTCCTGTTTCTTTGCAACTTCCGCTCCCTGTCTACTTTGACAGGGCCTGGCAGTGAAAATGTCATCACAACTGGCCACGTCAAAGTGCATGGCAGTTACAGAGAGAGCGGAACCTATAGGTCTAATGGTAACACCCCTGTTTGTATATAATAAAACATAATTTTTCTCAGCAATGCGGGCACATATGAATATGGGACCAACACTGATGTCTTCAGCTGCCAAGCGCACATGTAACAGGTCAGCCCTTTAATTGTGCAAGCGTATAAGGGAGTCCTGAGCGATAGCTGAAGGCCTAGGGAGCATTTTATCTTCAGCTAAAAAATATGGACCTCAGTGATTGGAGGAAGCCGGCACTAAAGTGCCTAGGGCAGAATCAAATCTAAATATTGCCCTGGCTCCACAGCAGCAGCACAATGTAGTATCAGATATCACACTGCTAATGTGAAGGGGACACAATGTGGGCATTACTCCTATGTGCAGGTACAAAGGGGGACTAATTACTATGTGGGGGCATTAAGGGGACTGGTTGTGTATAGTTATGCTTTGGGCAGAGTTAGAGGCATGACCTAGTATGAAAAAAATCTATATACATATTGTAAACATATTGACCCATATTAACAAGATGTTTTTTATTTGCACGTATATGTTTATATTTGTATGTGTGATTTGGGGGAGGGTCCCTGTACATTCCTTGTACAGGGACCCTCTGCTGTCTGTGTCCGCCTCTGATAGGAGCATACTGTAAATAGCCACGACTAGAGGGAGCACACTGTATACATTCGCTACTAGAGGAAGGATACTGTACACATCCACCACTAGAGGAAGAACACTGTATACATCCACCACTAGAGGGAGAACACTGTATACATCCACCACTAGAGGAAGCACACTGTATATATCCACCACTAGGGAGAACACTGTATACATCCACCACTAGAGGAAGCACACTGTATACATCCACCACTAGAGGGAGAACACTGTATACATCCACCACTAGAGAAGGAACACTGTATACATCCACCACTAGGGAGAACACTGTATATATCCACCACTAGAGAAAGCACACTGTATGCATCCACCACTAGAGGGAGAACACTGTATGCATCCACCACTAGAGGCAGAACACTGTATGCATCCACCACTAGAGGGAGAACACTGTGTACATCCACCACTAGAGGGAGAACACTGTATACATCCACCACTAGAGAAAGCACACTGTATGCATTCACCACTAGAGGAAGAACACTGTATACATCCACCACTAGAGGGAGAACACTGTATACATCCACCACTAGAGGAAGTACACTGTATACATTAGGGTGTTTCATTTTTCCAAAGATGTGATTTTCATATGACTTTGCTTATGCCCTGAGTCTCAGTGATGTAAAAGATATATATGCCAAATTTCAAGAAGATTTTATAATATTTAGGGGTTGCACACATTGATCATTTTTATTACTACTCTCACTCCTGTTCCTAGGAGGTTGGTCTAAAAACGACTTCAGTTTCAGGACCCCAGAGGCTCTGCATCAAGCAAGGTGGATGGCATAGGCAATATATGCACTTAAAATTGTCCTCTTCACTAAACAGTTGAATATTCCTCAACGAGAATTGAAAGGAATGAAACTGTCACGGATGTAGTAGGGGAGAACACCAAAAGACAACAAGAAGGAAGGGAAAAGACACTAAGCCTCACAGGTTCAGCTCACTTGCAGGTCCTCGCATAGAATTTTTTACAGAGTCAGCTCACCAGCAGGCCTTCACCTACAATATTTTACAGGGTGTGGGGATGTGCTCGTGGTAGGCTACGGTAGCGGCGGCAGTATTGAGGCAATCATAGACAGTCTTTGTGATACACTGTGACTTTATTCACACCAACGGCATAACAGGCAATGTGCAGACCACACAGGTGCATATCCACATAGTGCATAGAACAAAAGTCCTTCCATAGAAAATAAACAGCAGGTTTGAGTCACCTTGTTTTGGACAGACCACAGCCGTTCTGCAGGCTTCTAGGCTATCTGCCTTTGTCTCCCTCAGGCCAGAGCCCCTACGGCTTGTAGCACCACAGGTCCCAGGGCTATCCTTCAATGTGTGCTGCGCCCAGACTCTCCTTCATCAGCACTCACTCTGTCTGTGGAAATCTCCAGCTCAGCAAGACACACCCCACCCCCATCATCAGCAGGCTGGGTTCTTAAAGGCCCAGCTCCACCAAAAACCTGGGCTGGCCGTGGGGAACAGGCACCCCCCCCACTCTTTACCTGTTCCCAGTAAGAACCGGCCCGGACACGCTGCGCCAGCAGCATTCGCCGCTGTAACCGCAATGATCCGGTTCTTACTCCACCGAGGCCAGGACCTCTGGTGGCACGTATCGTCCGTCCATTATTATTCCGGGGACTCTCCTACATATCCCCCCCTTTGTTCACCCCTGAGGGCTTGAACATACTGTTCAAGCCTGAGGGGGTGAACACACGCACAGCAGTGTACCCGGGATAGGGCATCTGCGTTCCCCTGTAAGCGGCCGGCCCTGTGCTCAACAGTGAACTTAAAGTTCTGGAGGGACAAGAACCACCTGGTAACCCGAGCGCTCCCCTCCTTAGCCCGACTCATCCACTGGAGAGGGGAGTGGTCGGTCACCAGACGGAACCTTCTCCCCAGAAGGTAATATCTGAGAGACTCGAGTGCCCACTTGATGGCGAGGCACTCTCTCTCCACAATGCTATACCGGGTTTCTGCTGGGGTAAGCTTGCGGCTTAGAAAAACCACGGGGTGCTCTTCCCCTGTTGAGCTCTTGGGAAAGCACAGCCCCTAGTCCTACTCCCGAGGCATCTGTTTGAACTACAAACTCCCGCTTGAAGTCGGGCGTCACCAGAACTGGGGACTCACATAGGGCCGACTTCAAACGGGAGAACGCCTCCTCCTCCTTCTCCCCCCAGCGAACCATCACCGACTTTCTACCCTTCAAGAGGCCGGTTAACGGGGCTGCCAAGGTGGCAAAATGGGGAATGAACCTCATGTAGTACCCAATCAGGCCCAAAAATGACCGTACTTGTTTGGACGTACGAGGCCTGGGCCAATTCCGGATTGCTTCAACTTTATTTACTTGGGGCCTAATGACTCCGCGTCCAATCACATACCCCAAATAGCGAGCTTCCTCTAGTCCCACCGAGCATTTTTTGGGGTTGGCAGTTAACCCCGCCTTCCTTAGAGAATCTATCACTGCCTGAAGTTTTGACAAATGACCCTCCCAGTCTGGGCTAAACACGACTATATCATCCAGATACGCGGAGGTATACTGATGATGGGGCTTGAGGACGACATCCATCAGACGCTGGAACGTAGCCGGAGCGCCATGCAACCCAAAAGGCAACACCCTATACTGAAAAAGCCCCTCCGGGGTGACAAAGGCCGTCTTCTCCTTTGCCGCCTCCGTCAGAGGTACCTGCCAGTAGCCCTTCGTGAGATCTAGGATCGAAAAATACCGGGCTTTTCCCAGCCGCTCTATCAACTCATCTACCCGAGGCATGGGATAGGCGTCAAATTTTGATACCTCATTCAATTTCCTAAAATCATTACAGAACCGTAATGAACCATCCGGTTTGGGAATAAGGACAATCGGGCTAGCCCACTCGCTCTTTGACTCTTCTATGACCCCTAGACGTAGCATCGATCTTACCTCCTGCGAAATGGCCTGTCGCCGAGCCTCCGATACTCGGTATGGTCTTAGGCGGACTTTCACCCGGGGCTCGGTGACAATGTCATGCTCGATGAAGGTGGTACGTCCAGGAAGGTCAGAGAATACGTCCCTATTCCGACTAACAAATTCTTTCACCTCTTGTGCTTGTTTGGTCGACAGTCCGTCCCCTATCGTCACCCCAGCGGCGTTCTCCGGAACACCTGGTGACCCCGGGTCACTCCCTGACGTCCCGACAGAGGGCGGGCTGTCTGCAAACAAATTCTCTCTGTCTCTCCAAGGTTTTAGTAGATTCACATGATATACCTGTTCGGGCTTCCGCCTCCCTGGCTGGTATATCCTGTAATCAACTGGGCCCACCTTCTCCTTAACTTCATAGGGTCCTTGCCACCGGGCCAAGAATTTACTCTCGACCGTGGGCACGAGTACAAGAACTCGGTCCCCCGGGTGAAATGTCCTTACCCGGGCGGTTCGGTTATATACCCGACTCTGGGCCAGTTGTGCCGCTTCCATGTGCTCACGGACGATCGGCAACACAACCCCTATTCGGTCCTGCATTTTTCCTATGTGCTCTATCACACTTTTATGAGGCGTAGGCTGTTGCTCCCATGCTTCCTTAGCGATATCCAGTAGCCCACGGGGATGTCGCCCATATAACAACTCAAAGGGCGAGAACCCCGTGGACGCCTGGGGCACCTCCCGTACCGCAAACAAAACATAGGGCAACAGTAAGTCCCAATCCCTCCCGTCCTTAGCCACGACTCTTTTTAGCATGGACTTCAGGGTCTTATTAAACCGTTCTACTAACCCATCGGTTTGGGGATGGTAGACGGACGTGTGCAGGTGTTTAATATTTAATAGCTTACACAATTCCTTTGTTATTTTGGACATAAAGGGTGTCCCCTGGTCCGTCAGAATCTCCTTTGGTATCCCCACCCGGGCAAACATACTCATGAGCTCTTTAGCTATTACCTTGGCCGACGTATGGCGCAATGGGACCGCCTCCGGATAGCGAGTGGCATAGTCTAACACTACCAGGATGTGTTGGTGACCTCGGGCTGACTTAATAATGGGGCCTACCAGATCCATGGCGATAATTTCGAAGGGCACCTCTATAATGGGCATAGGTACCAGTGGACTGCGATAGTGAGGTTGGGGGCTAGTCAGCTGACACACTGGACAGGACTGACAGAACCTCCGGACTTCCTCATATATCCCAGGCCAATAGAACCGTTGTAGAATTCGCTCCAGCGTTTTCTTAACCCCCAGATGACCACCCAACACATGCGCATGCGCTAAATCCAAGACCATTCGCCGGTAAGGCTGGGGCACCACCAGTTGTTCCACCACCTCCTGCCTCACCTTGTCTACCCTATATAACAGGTCCTGGTTATAGGCCAGGTGAGGAAATACGGTATCGGCGCCGGGACGCTGGGCAACACCATTAACCACCGACACACCTTCTCTAGCCCGCAATAACGTCGAATCCTGGAGCTGTGCGGTCCCGAAGGTTTCTCGGGGTACCTCCAGATCCAGGATGGACGAACTTTCTACTGTCTCACCCGCCAATACTTCTAGGGGAAACCAGTCAGGGTTACACTCTACCTCCTCTACAGTGACCCCTACAGCTGGGGTCCCTGCCTCGGGGTCCTCGGGCTCGGGACCTGGACATTTTCCTTCCCCATAGGTAGGCAACCCGTTCCTCCACAAAGTCCAGAACAGGGGAAAGTCCCTCCCCAATATTGCGGCATAAGGGAGCCGTCTCCCCACCCCGACGACATGTGGTACCTCCTTTCCACACACTGCCAGGGTAACCTTAGTGGTGGGATACTCCCTGCGATCCCCATGTATACAGACAATGGTAAGGGTTCGCCTTTCTGGGAGTTTTTCCGTTACCAGCGACTCATGGACCAGAGTTACCAGGCTCCCAGAGTCCAGCAGGGCCTGCACGGAGTGTCCATTAACAACGACATCACACACCGGAGGGTTGTCCGCCGCCAGCAGGGGGTCAGCTATATACACCGGTTGGGCATAAAAAGAGGACCGGCGAGCGAACCCGCAGTCCATGGGTTCGGATGCCCTAGGGCAGTTGGATGCCACATGTCCCCAGTCCTGACAATGCCAACATCTGATCCTCGCAGCCTCCCTCCTCCCCAGGGTATTCCTCCCACGGACTGGAGATCCACTCCCCTCCTTATGTGGTGGGATCCCTTTTTCAGGATCCCGGGTTGGCAGCGGGGGCTGACGTGGCTTCGGTAGTACCGCTGAGTCCCGCCCCAAATCCTGAGTGGCTATATACCTCTCCACCAGGCTAACCAGTTGTTCCAGGTTGCCTGGATCGCCTTGTCCCACCCAGCGCTGTATGGCTCTCGGGAGGGTACGCACGAACCTGTCGACCACGACCCTTTCAACCATCTGAGAAGGGCTCAATATCTCAGGCTGAAGCCATTTTTTTACTAGGTGAAGTAAGTCATAGGCTTGTGACCGGGCGGGTCGGGACTCGGCAAACACCCACTGATACACCCTGTGCGCTCGCACATAGGTGTTTACCCCCAACCTGGCCAACACCTCAGCTTTTAGCCTCTCATAGTCCTTGGCCTCATCGCAGCTGAGGTCAAAATAGGCCTTTTGTGCGTCCCCCACCAGAAAAGGCGCCACCACCTCGGCCCACTGCTCCAACGGCAGCCTCTCTTGCTCCGCGGTTCTTTCGAATACCATCAGGAATGCCTCTATATCATCTCCCGGACCCATTTTCCTCAGGGCGGATCGGACTTTGTCCCTGGCGGTAGACACAGTCGGGGTTGTCGCAGTTAAAACTCCTTGCAGGGATGTTCGCACCGACTCTTGCATGGCTACCAGCTGCTGCATTAGGAGAGTGTTTGTTTGCTGCTGTGCACACATAGCCTCCTCATGTCTTTTTTGCTGTAGCTCATTACTTTCCCTCTGAGCCTGCAATGCCTGTTGCTGCTGTACATTACTCTGAATCAGGTGCTTAATGGCCTCCTCCATCTTGTCAGGAACCATAAAACTTGCAGGCCTGATATATGACATGCAGTCCAACACAACTTTTGCCTCAGGCCTGCCTCACTGCAGGAATGCCCGCTCCAAGCCACCAATTGTGGGGATGTGCTCGTGGTAGGCTACGGTAGCGGCGGCAGTATTGAGGCAATCATAGACAGTCTTTGTGATACACTGTGACTTTATTCACACCAACGGCATAACAGGCAATGTGCAGACCACACAGGTGCATATCCACATAGTGCATAGAACAAAAGTCCTTCCATAGAAAATAAACAGCAGGTTTGAGTCACCTTGTTTTGGACAGACCACAGCAGTTCTGCAGGCTTCTAGGCTATCTGCCTTTGTCTCCCTCAGGCCAGAGCCCCTTACGGCTTGTAGCACCACAGGTCCCAGGGCTATCCTTCAATGTGTGCTGCGCCCAGACTCTCCTTCATCAGCACTCACTCTGTCTGTGGAAATCTCCAGCTCAGCAAGACACACCCCACCCCCATCATCAGCAGGCTGGGTTCTTAAAGGCCCAGCTCCACCAAAAACCTGGGCTGGCCGTGGGGAACAGGCACCCCCCCCACTCTTTACCTGTTCCCAGTAAGAACCGGCCCGGACACGCTGCGCCAGCAGCATTCGCCGCTGTAACCGCAATGATCCGGTTCTTACTCCACCGAGGCCAGGACCTCTGGTGGCACGTATCGTCCGTCCATTATTATTCCGGGGACTCTCCTACAAGGGTCAGCTCACCTGCAGGCCCTCACTTAATTATACCTAATAGGTAATTTGCGCGCATGCTGCCTTGCTTGAATGTGGTAGCCGTAGCCGTTTCTCAGGCTCCCTCTCCGGAATCGAACACTGATTCCCCCTTACCCATGGTCACCGTGTTTGGCGCTGAAAATAACATCGAAAGTTGATAGGGCAGACATCCAAACGGATCGTCGCCCTCACAGGGACATGCAATCGGCCGCAGAGTGCCGGTTACTTGTAATTTTTGGCAGCACTTGAACTTTGTATACAAGTAAATATACAGGAAAGAATGTTTCCTAACAATGTTTCCTCTAAAATCGATTTTATCTTTAGTTTTGTGCGTATTAATGTCAGTCTGTAAAAGTGGCGTACTACTCGGACAACATTGTTCCCAGCAGCAACCTGGGAGTCCAAGATGCATCCAGACATCCTCCCCATGCTGTTCCCGAACCATTTTGATGGCGTTTCCATCAATTTCTGACCTTTCCCTATGAACCAGGCACCCTCCTCTCTTCAGAGCAGGGGGTGCCTAGTTCAATGCTCGGGTTCTCCCATTGACTTCCATTATACTCGGGTGCTCGGTAGAGCACCCGAACATCCCGATGTGTTCAGCCCGAGCACCTGAGCACTATGGCACTCGATCAACACTAATGAGCACCATACAAAGAAATACACCCACTCCTGTGTATTGGCTTGATATCAAGGATGTTATTAATGGTTGTCTGAGGAATGTTCTGCCACACTGAAAGTACCTGGGCATGCAAATTATCATGTCCTACTTCTGGCAGCTACTTTGCAATTGCCATTCAATGATGTCGTAGAAGTGCTCGATGGAAAGTAAGTCTGGAGACGCTGCAGGCCATGGTATCATGTTTAGGCCTTGCAGACTGCTTATAGTAGTACAAGCAATATGTGACCTGGCGTTGTACTTGTAGTGTAGAAAAACGATCCCTGGGATACTTTGGACATGTTCCCTTGCCCACATGGTCTCAAAAGTAAACTCCGGCTGTCATTGCATCTGAGACAAAACCGCGATCCATCGATAAAGAAAAGAGACCTCCATTGCCGTCTTGGTGTGCACCACAATAGCCTTTGACAGCACTGGCATGAAGTCAATGGAACACTTGTAGATGAATGTTTGGCTCATAGCCCAGTGTTGTGCAAACACCTTCTGATGGTTTGTGTAGACACTGTTCACAGCCCTAGGCTTGGAATTTGATGTGCAATTTCATTAGCATTTCAGAATGCAGACCTGTTTTTGCCATGTGGGAAGATAAAAATCTGAAATACCTAAATCCAGTTATTTCCCATTAGAACTTAAAGGGGTTATCCCATCATAATGATCACTGTTAAATCTGTTAATGATTTGACAGTGATCATTTTTGTAAATATACTTTATTAACAAATCCCCACCGATTAGGATAAAATTCATACCCACTTACCTGATTGTTGTGACTCGGTCTCCCCTGGTTACGACCACTGTTCTTCTTGAAAAGCCGGAAGGTCGCGCTTGCCCAGAAGACGACTCCTTTTCTCCCGGCCGGTCCGCTTGCTGTTCTGAACGCGCACGCTGCCGCGCATGCGCGACAGTGACTTCTTCCCGGCCAGAATAGTACAGAGCTGCGAACGCGCACGCCGGCTCTGTAGGAATAAGTCACCATTGCGCATGCGCGGCGGCGTGCGCATTCATTCCAGCGCGCGGCACGGCCGGGAGAAGACTTCAATCAAGATGAAGCCCGCCCCCAGCCAGAATCCAGGAAGTGAACGCGCGGTGGCAGCAGGTAAGTATAGAAACGCTAAGTGGGATAACCCCTTTAAGGTTAGCCATTTGGACACCTTCCAATCGTTAGTAACTTCTGACTTTAGAATCATAAATCAGGATACCATTTTTAGAACCAAAAAGGATAATTTGACAAGAACGTGCAGCAATACACAAGCTGAAAATGAATGATTATTATTTATTATTGTGTTAAATCCTGCTGTTTTGCACAAACAATAGTGTGTGAATGAAGGCATTCGTATTTTGTCTGATGCTGGATTTTAAGAAACTCTTTTTGTTGATCCAGCTTAGAGATGAGCACACCATTTCGTAGCAAACCAGGCTCATTACTAACTTTCCACAATTTCATCCGGCATCCAAGCCCAAAGCTTTTCAAGTTTGTTTTGGACAAATCCTCTTAAATGGTGCACAACGCCATTTACTGCATGTCGGGGATGGGGGGGGGGGGGGGGGGGAGCACTAGGGAGGAAGAAGAAAGTTCACGAGACCCTAAGAAGAAGTGGGGTGGTGGGCTTGCCCTCATTGGCTCATCCAGGCTGTCTGTTGGCCTGGAAGCCAATCAGTGCATGTTGTAGTAGGCAAGGAGGTGCCCTTGCAGAATGAGCAGAACATCATTCTTTGTTGGGCTGTGAATGAGGGTGGATGGGTCTATGCAATGTCTAACAGAAAAAGATCTTAGAGACAGTTTAGAGTCACAATCGAGCTTCTATTTTAGTGTCAGGGAGAGTGATGGGGAAAAGCTAGAAAGAAGAAGAATGGTGTAGGATATGGAAATGCAGAGAAAGCAGTCAGCCATTTTACAGGCTAGGGCAGCGCTAAAGCCTGCTCATCAGTGCTGGTGATATCACCGAGCTCACTGCTGGGCGGAAGCCTCTGCCTGCCAGCCTTATGGAGAGCCCGGTTCATCACCGGAACTCCAGAAAACGCCTCCTGTGCGATTTAGTGCAGGGCAAAGGAGAGCATCAGAGCATGAACTGCTCCGATGCTCATGTCATTTTGGCTGCCTGGGTGAAAATGGGAATATGTTCGGGTTCAGCTCTGAACCCGGACAACCCCTTTAAGTTTGGGAAAACTGTATATACTTGTGCCTTACAATACAAAGGGAGTAGTGGTTTATAACTCTGAGAGATAACGTTAAATACTAGTCCGAAATCCATGTTGGTGTTTCTGTAGGCACTTTAAATTTTAATTTTTTTGTTTCATTCTGGGAAAATAGCATATACATACAGTGGATATAAAAAGTCTACATTAAGAAATCACATTCAAAATCATGTTAAATAGCAGTCAGCATACACCTGCCTTCATTTAAATTGCCTCTGATTAACCCCAAATAAAGTTCAGCTGCACTAGTTGGTCTTTCCTGAAATGTTCTTAGTCGCATCTCACAGTAAAAGCCATGGTCCACAGAGATGGTCCAAAGCATCAAAGGGATCTCATTGTTAAAAGGTATCAGTCAGGAGAAGGTTACAAAAGAACTTCCAAGGCATTAGATATACCATGGAACACAGTGAAGACAGTCATCATCAAGTGGAGAAAATATGGCACAACAGTGACATTACCAAGAACTGGACATCCCTTCAAAATTTATGAAAACACGAGAAGAAAACTGGTCTGGGAGGCTACCAAGAGGACTACAGCAACATTAAAAGAGCTGCAGGAATATCTGGCAAGTACTGGCTGTGTGGTACATGTGACAACAATCTCCAGTATTCTTCATATGTCTGGGCTATGGGGTAGAGTGGCAAGACGAAAGCCTTTTCTTACGAAGAAAAACATCCAAGCCAGGCTACATTTTGCAAAAACACATCTGAGGTCTCCCAAAAGCATGTGGGAAAAGGTGTTATGATCTGATGAAACCAAGGTTGAACTTTTTGGCCATAATTCCAAAAGATATGTTTGGCGCAAAAACAACACTGCACATCACCAAAAGAATACCATACCCACAGTGAAGCATGGTGGTGGCAGCATTATGCTTTAGGGCTGTTTCTCTTCAGCTGGAACTGGGGCCTTAGTTAAGCTAGAGGGGAAATGGTGGAAAAAGTTTTGAAATGATTTATCTGTGTCTACTTTTTTTTTTCTCATCACAGAAACCTGACATTTTAACAGGGGTGTGTAGACTTGTTATATCCACTTTATGTCTTACAATACAAAGGCTAGCAGTTTATACCAGTCTGAGCAATAACCTAAAATACTAGGCTGAAATCCGTGTAGTTGTATCTTTAGACAGTTCAAATTTTTAGTTTTAGTTTTTAAGTTTGGGAAAATTGCATATAAGTGTGTCTTACAATACAAAGGGTAGTGTTTTTATTTCTCTGAGTGATAATATGAAATACTAGGCAAAAATCTGAGTAGGTGCACTTCCAGACCGTTGAAGTTTTGGTGTGGTGGAGGGGGGAGGAATAATTGCATAGTAGGTTGACAACTAGTGTTTTACATTACAGAAAACTTTTTTCTGAATCTGCATATTTTAACATACAAAAGACATTAGGCCCAAATCTGTTAGTGGTGCTGATACTGCATTATTTCTAACATCAATTGTCAGTAGCAGTGTCTTCAGGGTGTTTGTGGAAACAGGAGGACATTGTATTATGCCTCTGTGTTTAAGTTCCAGAAAGCAGTTTTGCAAACCGTTCCATACTTTGTGTGACTGTTTACAGTTAGACCCAAAAATGTCAGGAATATGAAAGGGTTCTAAATGAAAGATTCAGAGTCAGAATGTGGGTAGTAGCAGCACTAGCTATCTGGACAGAAGTAGCAGTAGTATTAGTAGGCGCAACATTATCATTGAGGAGAAAGAGGATGAGATTGTGGACTAGATGGCTCACTCCTACTCTTAGTCACAGCAGGATGACGTTGTGGGGTTTTCTTGCCACTTCTTAGCAAAAATGAAGGTGCCCCAATAGGAAGGGGCAGTGAAGACAGAGCGGACGCCACTGAAAGCCTTCTCTGGGGCTGCAAGGGTAAGTGAAAGTAAATATAATATCCCCCAAAAAGAATTGTGCTAATCTGATACTGTGCCAGGGTGCCCCCCCACAGTAATAGTGCTCCCAAAGTCCTAAAAATAGTAATAATTCTCAGCCAGAATGCACTAAGTAGTAATAGTGCACCTATAGTGTCCCCAACAGTAATACTATCCCACTGTGTCCTGGAAGTAATAATGCTCCCATAGTGCCCATACTAGTATTCATGTTCCCAATAGTCCCTCAGTAGTAATAAAGCTCACCATAATGCCCCGGTAGTAATAATTCTCTTTATGTGTGACAGTAGAAAAATGCCCCCTTATAATGTGCTCCAGTACAAAAAGTGCTCACTTATAATGTGTGCCAGTGCACAAAATACCCCTTATGATGTGCTCCATTGCAAAAAATGGCCACTTATAATTTGTGCCAGTGCAAATAATATCCCTTATAATGTGCGCTAGTACACAAAGTACCCCTTTGTGTGGCAGTAAAAAAAAATACCTCCTCTTAGTACCCCCAGTAGAGCTAATGTCCCCATAGTGCCTTCATGTGTGCCAATGCCACCTAATGTGTGCCAGTACAAAAAAAACTTTCTTTGTGCCCCAGTTGAGCTTAGGTGCCCAAAGTGCCCCTATAATTTGTGCAGTATAAAATACTCCTATATAATGCCCCCATAGTGCTTCTTTCCCCCAACTTCTCCATAGTGCCCCCATCATTTGTGCCAATATATAATGCCCTCCAGTAGATGCCCCCATAGTGCGCCCCCCCACTTCTCCATAGTGCCCCCCATAATGTGTACCAGTATATAGGGCCCTCAGTAGATGACCCCATGTAAAGACAGAACTGTTTTTAAAATATTGGTAGGTCTACTACAGAGATTTCAAGAGTGCCCCCCCCCTTAGTGCTTTCACACCGTACTTATTGCCCCCTTAATGCCCCCACGCAATAGTATTCCCTCTTAGTGTCATCACATTGTATTATGCTCCCTTAGTGCCACCACACAGTAGTTATGCTCCCTTAGTACCCCCTCAACTGCGAGTATGCCACTTTAGTGCTCTCTCACAGTAGATATGCCTCCTTAGTGCCCCTTCAAAGTAGGTATGCCTCCTTACTGCCCCTTCAACAATGGGTTGGCTCCCCTTAAGTGCCCCCTCACAGTAGTTATAACCCTTAAAGGAGTTCTCCGGGAATTAGGAAAATTAAAATACTTAAATATAATTTTATTAAAAATATATCCCCCATACCTTTCATTAGATAGAATGGCTTGTTTTATCTAGGGAGCAATCGTTAGGGAGAATAAAAAGGCCGCCTTCATATTAGTCCACACCAAACCTGTCCTAACCACATAGGAGGACAAGTTACTTCACAACACTGAGCTAAAGAGCTGGCTAAACCTAAGGGTGTTGTCCTGGCAGTTCCCTGGTATTCACCCTTTGACCCCTATACAGGGTTCTGGACCTTGGCTGCTGACTCACAGGGGTCAGAGACATCGGTATGAACCTCCAAGGATTCAGGCAAAATCCATATCATATACACTGCATGGAGAACCCTCTAGAAAATAAAAATAAAAAACCACTGACAGTTTTTAGCCTCCCAAAAAATTGTATAAAAAGTGATCAAAAAGTCATGTGTACCCCAAAATGGTACCAATATAAACTACAGCTCGTGCTATAGAAAACAAGCCCTCACACAGTTACATTGGTGAAAAAATAAAAATGTTATGTATGTTAGTATACAGTATGTCAATGCTAAATGTAACAGATTTTTAATAAAAAGTAATTTTATGATGCAAAAGTAGTAAAACATGAAAAAACTATATGAATTTGGTATCACCATAATCGTATCGACCCACAGAATAAAATTATTATACAATATATACCATATAGAGAACCAGGGGAGGGCTGGCAGCCTTAGTCCTTGGGGGCAAATCCATTCAAGTGTCATGCCCGGCTCTGACTATGTGCGGAAGTCGGCCAGAATAGCAGCACGTGTTTAGTGTTTGTTTTGGAGTCGTGCTGGATCCGCCTCCCATCAGGTGCACTGGGTGGGGTCATTAGTTTAAATGGCTCTCAATTCCAGTGCTCTGAGCTGGTTATAGAAATCAGTCTGGCCTAGGAAGCAAGCAAGGAAGGAAGGAAGGTTTTCTGTCCCAGCTCTGATAAGATAAGTGTGGTTTCTGTTTTTGTTGTTTGCTCTCCCATCCAGGTTCTGTGCGAGCAGGCTGCTCCTATTTCCCCTTTTCACCATCTCAGGGAATTTAGGGTGTATTAGCCAAGGCACGAGGACACAGCATTCCTACCACCAAGGTCTGCCTGTGGGCTAAGCAGTGCAGGGAGAGAGGTCAGGGATTAGTTAGGAGGTGACCCTTCCCCTGCTTCTCACTCAGAGCCTGGTTGTTGGTTTTTCTGTGTGTCTGAGTGCTTGTCTGCCGTGACATCAAGTGACCCATTTTAGCCCCGCCCATTATTAAAAGCCCCTCCTACATATAATCGGCCACTCCCAACAAACACTGTACAGCCGAAATTCTATTGTTGAGGCCTGTCTCTACACATCATAAGGAGAGGGGAGGGCCTGTCCTGGTTGCACTACCTGCTTCACATTATACAATAAACAGCAGGCTACAGCTAGGAAGCTCCTCCGCTCTCCTCCCTTCCCAGATCCTGCTCAGGGCTTGTGGTTCCCCCCACCATCTGCCACCCGCACATGGTCTGCTGCCCCCTTTCGCCGTCCTCACCCAGCTCTGAATCCTCCTTCTGCAGGGGGAGGAGCCGAAGCATCTCTTCTCCGACATAGCGCCACATACCTTTTACATCCAGTGATGTCACCTTTGTTGTAGACATTCTCTTTCTTTATCTTCTCCATTCAGACCAGACCGCCATGATGATTTTTCTGCCATCTCCCATCTCTGCAGAGATTGAGAAACAGACATTAGTTTCCCACATCTCCATCATCTTCACATCTTCTGAACACCCTTTCCTGCCACCCCCAATACTATACTGCAGAAACAGTCCCCCTGGAAATACTACTACCACACAGATAGTGCCCCCTTAAACAATTATTGGCACACAGTGCTCTAAAAAATAACTGTGCCCAGACACTAATAGTATAACGATAATGTCCCTCAAAAATAATTGTGCTAAGCTGATACTATGCCAGGGTGCCCCCAAAGTAACAGTGCTCCCCAAAATCCCACCAATAGAAATAATTCTCTGCCAGAGCACACTTAGTAGTAATAATGCCCCTATAGTGCCCATACTAGTAATCATGTTCCTCATAGCCCCCAGTAGTATTAAAGCTCTGCATAATACCACCTAGTAGTAATAATTCTCCCTATAATATGACAGTACATGAAATACCCCCGCTTAGTGCTCGCAGTTGAGCTAATGCACCCATGATGATTGCCAGTATAAAATACCCCTATATAGTGCCCCAGTAAATGCCCTCATAGTACTCCTCTCCCCCGTCCCCATAGTGTCCCCAACAATGTGCCAGTAAAAAATGCCCCTTCTTAGTGCCACCATATGCCCCAATAGTGCTCCACTCCCCCATAGTGCCCCCAAATAATGCCCCATAGTGCCGCTCTCCCCTATAGTGCCTCTAATAATGTGCCAGTAAAAAATGCCCCCTTAGTGCCACCAAATGCCATAGTGGCCCCATAATGTGCCAATAAAAAAGGCCCCTTTAGAGCCCCCACTTCCCCATAGTGCCCCCAAATAATGCCCCTATAGTGACACCAGATGCCCCATAGTGCCACTCTCCCCTATAGTGCCCCCATAATGTGCCAATAATTAAAAAAGCCCCTTTAGACCCCCAGATACCCCCATAGTGCTCCTCTCCCCCATGGTGCCCCCCCATAATGTGCCAGTAAGAAATACCCCCATAGTGCCAGCTCCCCTCAGTGACAGCTCCCCCCCATAGTGCCAGCTCCCTCCCATAGTGCCAGCCCCCCCCCATAGTGCCAGCCTTCCCATAGTGCTAGCTTCCCCATAGTGCCAGCCCCTCTATAGTGCCAGCTCCCCCTATAGTACAAGCCCCCCCATAGTGCCAGCTCCCCCATAGCCATAGTGACAGCTGCCCCCCCCCCCAAAAAAAAAACACTACTTACCTCCATCAGCAGCGATGCAGGCCTCTTCCGGCCTGTGTCCCTTCTGTGCGCTGCCTGGCTCAGGCGGCACGATTATAATGACGTCATTGCGCTGCCTGAGGTGGCCTCTGATAGGCCGTAGGCACTAATGCCTGCAGCCTATCAGAAGAACAGGGGAGGGACACGCCTCTCCCTCCCCCACAGGCATCTGTATCGCTGTCCTGAGGACGGCGATACAGATGAATATGGAGATGAGCGCTTCCACAATGGAAGAACTCATCTCCTACTGCCTGCCGCCACCATTTTTTTAGGGCGGCCTGGGGGGCAATTGTCCCCCGGCCCAGCCCGCCCCTGTAGAGAACCCCTGAAAAAAGAAAAAAAAAAAACGTTTTTCAGAATTACAATTTTTGCCCACCTCACCTCCTAAAAATGGTATAAAAAGCAATCAAAAAGTCATATGTACTCCAAAATGTAAAAAAAATATAAAAATACTGCTTGTTCCCTCAGAAAATGAAAAAGTTGGGGCTAAAGCAACATTTTATTGGAAATAAAATGAACTTTTTAATTTTCACAGCCAAGTGTTTCTAAATTCTATAAAACACTTTTTGGGCCAAAGCACTCCGTGCACCTCTTGATCTATTCATTGAGGGGTGTAGTTTCCAAAATGGGGTTCATTTTTGGGGGGTCCTTTCTAGAAGTTCCTCAGGGTATATTCAAATGTGACATGGTTCCTGAAAACCATCCCTGCAAAATGTGTCCTCCAAAAACAATATTGTGCTACTTTCCTTCTGAAAGTGTGCTCGCACAGCATTTTCCGAATCAGGTTATTAAATATTGATTTATTTTTTTATTTTTTTACTGTTAAGCCTTTCTGTGTTACAGTAAAAATTTATTAAAGTGGAAAATCTGCTGAAAAAATGACATTTTTAAATTTCACCTCCATATTGCTCTCATTCCTGTGGTTAATCACAAGGTTAACAAAGTTTCAAAAATCAGTTTTAAATAATTTGAGGTGTGTACTTTCTAAAATTTGTGATTTATGGGTGGTTTCTATTATGTATGCCTCTCATCGTGACTTCACAACTGAATTTGTCCTTAAAAATTTAAAAAATAGCTTCCAAAATCCAAAACTTTCGAACGTCAGAAAAAATAAATGACATTTGCAAAATGATGCTGACATAAAGTAGACTATTTTATGAGGCATCACTATAGAGTAGAGGAATTCAAACTTGGTAAATTGCAAATTGTCCCAAAATTTTCATAAATATTGGATTCTTTTTATACAAAAAGGAAAATCATATTGACTCAAATTCACCACTAACATGCAGTACCATGTGTTACGGAAAAACATTCTCAGAATGGCTTGGATAGGTAAAAGCTGTTCTTACCACATAAAGTGACAAATGTCAGATTTGAAAAATTGGGCTTTGACATTTAATCCAAACTGGCTTTTGCTGGGAGGGGCTAAAAGACAAGTATTCTTTAAAAGAAAAAGTAAATAAATGGTACTCGCCTGCTAATTCACCTGTCGCTGCAATTCCAATGCTCCAGCGTTTTTTTGTTACTTTCTAGGGGCATGTGTGACTGCTGAAGCCAATCACTGGCTTAACTGGCACATCATCACAAGTAGAAGGAAATCAAAGCAAGAGCACAGTTTTTAATTTTATTTTTTTATATACATTTGCAAAAAAAAGTATGTGATCCCTTTGGAATGATATGGATTTCTGCACAAATTGGTCCTAAAATGTGATCTGATCTTTATCTAATTCACAACAATATACAATCACAGTCTGCTTAAACTAATAACACACAAATAATTAAATGTTACCCTATTTTTATTGAACACACCATGTAAACATTCACAGTGCAGGTGGAAAAAGTATGTGAACCCCTAGACTAATGACATCTCCAAGAGCTAATTGGAGTGAGGTGTCAGCCAACTGGAGTCCAATCAATGAGATGAGATTGGAGGTGTTGGTTACAGCTGCCCTGCCCTATAAAAAACACACACCAGTTCTGGGTTTGCTTTTCACAAGAAGCATTGCCAGATGTGAATGATGCCTTGCACAAAAGAGCTCTCAGAAGCCCTACGATTAAGAATTGTTGACTTGCATAAAGCTGGAAAGGGTTATAAGGGTTATATATCTCCAAAAGCCTTGCTGTTCATCAGTCCACTGTAAGACAAATTGTCTATAAATGGAGAAAGTTCACCACTGCTGCTACTCTCCCTAGGAGTTGCTGTCCTGTAAAGATGACTGCAGGAGCACAGCGCAGACTGCTCAATGAGGTGAAGAAGAATCCTAGAGTGTCAGCTAAAGACTTACAAAAGTCTCTGGCATATGCTAACATCCCTGTTAGCGAATCTACGATACATAAAACACTAAACAAGAATGGATTTCATGGGAGGATACCACAGAGGAAGCCACTGCTGTCCAAATAAAACATTGCTGCACGTTTACAGTTTGCGCAAGAGCACCTGGATGTTCCACAGCAGTACTGGCAAAATATTCTGTGGACAGACGAAAGAAAAATTGAGTTGTTTGGAAGAAATACACAACACTATGTGTGGAGAAAAAGAGGCCCAGCACACCAACATAAAAACCTCATCCCAACTGTGACATATGGTGGTGGGGGCATCATGGTTTGGGGCTGCTTTGCTGCATCAGGGCCTGGATGGATTGCTATCATCAAAGGAAAAATGAATTCCCAAGTTTATCAAGACATTTTGCAGGAGAACTTAAGGCCATCTGTCCACCAGCTGAAGCTGAACAGAAGATGGATGTTGTAACAGGACAACGATCCAAAGCATAGAAGTAAATCAACAACAGAATGGCTTAAACAGAAGAAAATACGCCTTCTAGAGTGGCCCAGTCAGAGTCCTGACCTCAACCCGATTGAGATGCTGTGGCCTGACCTCAAGAAAGCGATTCACACAAGACATCCCAAGAATATTGCTGAACTGAAACAATTTTGTAAAGAGGAATGGTCAAGAATTACTTGTCACGGCTGAGGATGGGGGAAACCCTCAGCCGTGCGATGCCAGGTGGTGTAGTGGCTACTCGGCCATGAGAACAGGATAGGGAGCAGGTCACCTCCTCACGCATCCCTACCCTGACCCTAACTCCTAACCTGCATGGGCCGACCTTTAAGGTAGGAGGACCCATGCGCAGGAACCTCGGAGCCCTATCTTACCCTCCGCAGATCCCTGCGCTAGGAGCTGGGTAAGACGACCTACTCCTCCTTGGCTCGGAGGAGCAGAAGTCTCAATGGCCAAGCTGTTGGGAAAAAGGGGAACACTAACAGACTAATGGAAATGGCAGGCGAACTAGGTAGTTCTACCAACCTGCCACAGCCTTGCTGACTGGATCCCTCAAGAGACAGGAATCCAGAACCATTAGCTGCACCAAAACATAGAAAGCTCCCAACAGAAGAACATACAACCTCACCAACATAAAGACATCAACAAGAACAATAATATTATGACCACAGGGGTGGCTCTCACAGGCAGGTCAAATACACAGGAGGCTGCTCCAGCTAGCAGGGCTGAAGCAACCTACTGTACCATGCAAAACACTCAGGCTTTATAGGCCAAGAAGCCACACCCACAGTCAGACACACCCAGTGACATCACACACACACTGGGAAGGGAGTTAACCCTTCCAGCACCACAGAAGGGAAACTCATAACTTAAAGGGGAAGTGCACACAATACATAAACACAAGTGCACACATACACACAGACACCTAACAGAGGTTGCTAGGTGCAACCGCATGCACCGCAGGAAAGCTGCCACAAACATAAGTTGTCAGCGGCAACCACAGGTGAGGCAAATACCACTGCCCTCACCTGTGATTGACAACAAAACCAAACCGCTGACAATCACATGCGGTTGAAGAGTCACGGTCATAGCCATGGCCGTGACATTATTCCTGACTGTTGTGTACGTCTGATCTGCAACTACAGGAAACATTTGGTTAAAGATATTGCTGCCAAAGGAGGTTGAACCAGTTATTAAATCCAAGGGTTCACATACTTTTTCCACCTGCACTGCGAATGTTTACATGGTGTGTTCAATAAAAACATGGTAACATTTAATTCTTTGTGTGTTATTAGTTTAAGCAGACTGTGATTGTCTATTGTTGTGACTTAGATGAAGATCAGATCACATTTTATGAGACAATTTGTGCAGAAATCCATATTATTCCAAAGGTTTCACATACTTTTTCTTGCAACTGTATGTTTAGAGTTGCCATATTTTTCTTCTTACTCTCAGAATACCTATTTAATGAGTTGGAGAGGCCAGAAACTTGTTTTTAAAAGCATAGGATGGTGACTTGTGGGAATGTCAAGTGTAGCTTGATAAAACAAGTGAAAAAATCAAGAATGTTTAAATTCTGTGTAATTATTGAAGCCACATATGTTTAAAGGGGTTGGCTACTTCTTAACAATAGTTTCTAAATGCTCTTAAACTCAGCTCAGTGACTCAAGGCCTCAGGTCACAAGGCCTGACCATGGGCTATGTAAATAATGCTGATCTGAGGCCAACCTGTCCATGTCAACCTGTAACCTGATTACCTTGTGTGCTTTGTAAAGGGTAATGCTTATTGAGACGCATTCATCAAAAAAGTCAAACAGCAATGCTGTCTTTGTTGCCTAGATTCATACTGTGGGTTCAATATGTTTTGATGAAAATATGAACATAACCGTCTACATGGACATCTTTGAGCAATGCAATGAACAGTTATCTAATCAGGAATCTTCTAAATTAATCAAACTTGTTACGATGTTTTGCCGATTCAACTCAGAAAAATCGTTCAAAATGGCTCCCACCATTTTACATATCAAATTCATTGCACTAGTGAGGAACACAGGACAGATGATGATGGAGGAACACATGACCCTGCACAGGACCCTGGCCAGTGGGCTTATCAATAATGTCTTGCAAACAGTATCAGGAGGTGTGATATTGGCTTGTATATTGTTACAGTGGAGGTTTATGGCCCCCGCTGCCTTGAGCCCATGGGTGCCGGCTTACTGTGTGTGAAGTAGGGCGATTGATATTGAGGGTTGTTATACTACTTTATTTTATTGCTATCTTTTTCGTTTCTATATAAACAGTAATTGATTTTCTATTAAATCCAAACTAATTTCTTGAAATTCATTGATTCTAATGATAATAATTGGTCTGATTCTAATGATTCAGCTAGCTGCCAGATTTGAATAAATACAACTTGAATCAAAAGTTCTCAGATTGCTCTGTAAAGTTGTATATGAGGTCTCTTAGTAGTGTATCAACCCCTATCAAGATAGCATTAGCAATATCAAAGTGACATATAAGGCTACTTTCACACTTCCGGCAATGTGCTCCGGCAAGCAGTTCCGTCATCGGAACTGCCTGCCGGATCCGCCGATCTGGATGTGACTGAAAGCATTTGTGAGACGCATCCGGATATGAATCCGTCTCACAAATGCATTGCAAGAACGGATCCATCTCTTCGCTTGTCATGTGGACAGACGGATCCGTCTTGTATCTTTTTTTTCACATTTTTACCGGTCTGTGCATGCGCAGACCAGAAAGACGGATCCGGCATTCCTGTATTTTCCTATGGGGATCCGGCATTCCGGCAAGTCTTCAGTTTTTTACCGGATGCTACGGTTTTCTCTTTTGCCTGATCAGTCAAAATGACTGAACTGAAGACTTCCTGGTGCATCCTGAGCTGATTACTTTGCATTCAGAATACATGGGGATATGCCTGATCAGTTATTTTCCGGTGTAGAGCCCCTGTGACGGAACTCTATGCCGGAAAAGAAAAACGCTAGTGTGAAAGTAGCCTAAGGCTATAGGTAAATGCATTATAGCTAGTGGAAACAAACAAAAACACACTGTACTGTTGAAATGTTTTATGCATTTTAAAATTGTAATAAAAAACTATCCCTTATTGGGGGCATATGGATAGTCCATTGCAACTGTGATGCTTACAAAATCATCAGTCAGTACTTATGATGTTTTGTAAATGTAAATATGGCTGCCAGTTGCTCCTGCACATTAGAAGAAAAAAATAAGTACTGTAGCTTTAAATATTGGTATGCAATGCAAGCAGCCCCAATGGATGTGAATAGTTACACACAGTACACTTACTAAATTGACCCTTGTTCTATCCTTAGGCTTAGCTAAAACTTATCTATCAATTAATTAATTCAATCAATCAAACTACCTATGTCTGTCTCTATAAGACCCTGAACTCACTGTATTGTTTGTGTATCTAAATATAATTGTCTTTCTTTACTTGGTCAGTGGCAGAGATGTCCTGCCACATCAATGTAAAAGCTGAGAATACACATGGGGGCCAGATTTATCATTAGCTCAGGTCAGAATAATGGAGTGAAAAAGTCCCAAACGCTAAAACTGCGCACAAATTTGCGACTTTTTTCTGCTATGCACTATGCTCGCCAGTTTTCTGAAAGTGGGCGTGTTTTCTTATGTAAATGAATCTCTAGACAGATTTACTATTGGGACTATTTAAAAAGTCGCAAAAAAGTCGCAATTTCACTCCAGTGAGGACCATGCTTATCTTATGAGACTTTTTAATAGAACATGCAACTTTTTCGTAAAGATTTGCGACTTTTGTAAAGCTGCTTACTGACGTATAAACTGCTACCGTCAAACCACATTTATTACAGTCTTAAAGGGCCGATCATAAATCTGACTTGGCTAAAACTGACTTTAGCCATATGTTAAAGTGGAGTGAGCTGTCAGAGTCATGATAAATCTGGCCCATTGTGTCTCTGCTTAGGACCTTACATAGTGCCTATGACACATCTATATCCTCCCTCCTGAATGGCTGAGGCTGTCTGCAAGCCATTATAGGTTGACTACTATACTGATATGTAAAATGATGAATGTCATTTTAAGTGATTTCCGCAAACTGAATCTCAAAAACTTTGGTTTTGGTGGAAAGCCAAATATTTTTGAAATTCTAAACTAATTTAATTCTTTTAGAAATTCTTTGCTTATCTCTATTTGCTATCCTAAGGACAAATTTGGCTTTATTTCTCAAGTCAATTATTGCTATTGTTTTTGTTTTATATGCAAGTAGTGTTCCTCCGGCTTTTAAAAGGCGCAATAGAATTTATTTAACGTATATTGAATATGAGTGTCTTCGTAATGAGCAAAAGGAGGCATCTGATAAGAGAAATAATCTTGTATAGTTTTTCTAATTATTTGTTGCCATATAAAGGTAACAGATATATATTATGTGGTATATATGTTACCTTTGACTTACCAAAAAGGTTTTCACACAATCTTATTGAATAAGAAAGGAATTCATGGTATGACATCCATTGCAGCCCCCCTGAATCACAAAATGGCTTCTAAGCCCCCCCAGGTTTTCTTTGCTTCTCTTTACAGGATTGTCTGAGATAATTCAAAAACTCAGATAACTTCTAGAATAGCAGAAAATGAACAACTGATACACACTTGCTTCTCTAGTACAGTTCTCTGGGGCGCTGGTCTGGTCCTTCTCGTTTGGCTTGTTTACCCACAGCAGTGTTGCTGCAGCTACCCACTGTCTTCAGCTGTCTGCAGCTGAATTCACGAACGTCACTGTACAGGTCACTGTGTCGGTGACGTGCTGGGATATGGCACCTGACTTGGTAGTCCATCACAGTGACATGCACAGTGCCTGGATTCAGCAGGTCACCACTGCAGCTAATTACTGGAGAAACAGGGGAGTATCACTTGTTTTTTATGATGATGAGCCAGCCTAACAGAGGAAATGGGAAAGGTCAACGGTGCTCCCCTGCCGCAGCATCCAACTGTATTGCCTCCGTGGGGACAGCGATGCAGCTGAATATAGAGAGACGAGCGCTTCATTTCCCTTCGCCCTGCCGCCCCACCGCCTGAGGTAATCGCCTCACTTCGCCTAATTGGCACTGCAGCGCTGGATGGATAGATAGATAGATACGAGATAGATAGATGTAGATATATATATCTATATATTTATCTATAAATATATATCTACAGGTCCTTCTAAAAAAATTAGCATATTGTGATAAAGTTCATTATTTTCTGTAATGTACTGATAAACATTAGACTTTCATATATTTTAGATTCATTACACACCAACTGAAGTAGTTCAAGCCTTTTATTGTTTTAATATTGATGATTTTGGCATACAGCTCATGAAAACCCAAATTTCCTATCTCAAAAAATTAGCATATTTCATCCGACCAATAAAAGAAAAGTGTTTTTAATACAAAAAAAAGTCAACCTTCAAATAATTATGTTCAGTTATGCACTCAATACTTGGTCGGCAATCCTTTTGCAGAAATTACTGCTTCAATGCGGCGTGGCATGGAGGCAATCAGCCTGTGGCACTGCTGAGGTGTTATGGAGGCCCAGGATGCTTCGATAGCGGCCTTAAGATCATCCAGAGTGTTGGGTCTTGCGTCTCTCAACTTTCTCTTCCCAATATCCCACAGATTCTCTATGGGGTTCAGGTCAGGAGAGTTGGAAGGCCAATTGAGCACAGTAATACCATGGTCAGTAAACCATTTACCAGTGGTTTTGGCACTGTGAGCAGGTGCCAGGTCGTGCTGAAAAATGAAATCTTCATCTCCATAAAGCTTTTCAGCAGATGGAAGCATGAAGTGCTCCAAAATCTCCTGATAGCTAGCTGCATTGACCCTGCCCTTGATAAAACACAGTGGACCAACACCAGCAGCTGACATGGCACCCCAGACCATCACTGACTGTGGGTACTTGACACTGGACTTCAGGCATTTTGGCATTTCCCTCTCCCCAGTCTTCCTCCAGACTCTGGCACCTTGATTTCCGAATGACATGCAACAGTCCAGTGCTGCTTCTCTGTAGCCCAGGTCAGGCGCTTCTGCCGCTGTTTCTGGTTCAAAAGTGGCTTGACCTGGGGAATGCGGCACCTGTAGCCCATTTCCTGCACACGCCTGTACACGGTGGCTCTGGATGTTTCTACTCCAGACTCAGTCCACTGATTCCGCAGGTTCCCCAAGGTCTGGAATCGGTCCTTCTCCACAATCTTCCTCAGGGTCCGGTCACCTCTTCTCGTTGTGCAGCGTTTTCTGCCACACTTTTTCCTTCCCACAGACTTCCCACTGAGGTGCCTTGATACAGCACTCTGGGAACAGCCTATTCGTTCAGAAATTTCTTTCTGTGTCTTACCCTCTTGCTTGAGGGTGTCAATGATGGCCTTCTGGACAGCAGTCAGGTCGGCAGTCTTACCCATGATTGCGGTTTTGAGTAATGAACCAGGCTGGGAGTTTTTAAAAGCCTCAGGAATCTTTTGCAGGTGTTTAGAGTTAATTAGTTGATTCAGATGATTAGGTTAATAGCTCGTTTAGAGAACCTTTTTCATGATATGCTAATTTTTTTAGATAGGAATTTTGGGTTTTCATGAGCTGTATGCCAAAATCATCAATATTAAAACAATAAAAGGCTTGAACTACTTCAGTTGGTGTGTAATGAATCTAAAATATATGAAAGTCTAATGTTTATCAGTACATTACAGAAAATAATGAACTTTATCACAATATGCTAATTTTTTGAGAAGGACCTGTATATATAG
This sequence comes from Bufo gargarizans, assembly GCF_014858855.1. Taxonomy (NCBI): domain Eukaryota; kingdom Metazoa; phylum Chordata; class Amphibia; order Anura; family Bufonidae; genus Bufo; species Bufo gargarizans. The sequence goes on along the minus strand of NC_058080.1, from coordinate 390,690,125 downwards.
ATATATATATATATATATATATATATATATATATATATATATATATTAGATAGCTAGATAGATGCCAGGTAGATAGATCTTCAGAGAATTTTATTTTTTTGGGGGTGGGGGGGGGGGGTCATTCTTAATTGGTTGTTATGTTTTGGATTTATCAACTAGATAATAAATGGTGATGTTTACATTCCTCTCTTTAAAGGGGTTGTCCGGGTTCAGAGCTAAACCCGGATATACCCATAATTTAACCTAGGCAGGCCCCCCATTTCATGCTCCAAAGCACTCCAAGGGCAAGGGCTCTGTTATTTACAATAACACACTGCCAGGCATCACCGGGCTCACTACTGGGCATAAGCCTCCGCCTGCCAGCCCTATGGAGAGCCCGGTTCATCACCGGAACTCCAGAAAATGCCTTTGCCCTGCGCGATTTAGCGCAGGGCAAAGGAGAGCATCAGAGTATGAGATGCTCCGATGCAGACATCAGGGAGGCTGCCTGGGTGAAAATGGAGATATGTCCGGACAACCCCTTTAAGTCTCTCAGACTTCAGCTCAGAGAGTTGGCATCCTAGGTCCTGATGCTGTCCAACGTGCCGATCTGCTGATGTTAGGACCCAGCTGAAGAGGCGTGAGTCTGATCTGTCTAAAGATGCCTTAGCAGAAAACTCTGCGGCTACTGGGAGAAGTCATCATGAAGCTCTAGCCTACATGGACAGACTGAGTAAAGACAAATTACTTTCACAAGGAAAATGGTAAGAGAGTTTGGCACAATGCAGAGTTCTAAGAAAAGCTACTCCAGAATTGTTATTTCATGGGGAATACAAGTACACCACCTGAAAATGTGAAAAAAACACTTGGCTGTCAAGCCGAGCTTGACAAAGTATAATGGTGCTTGAAAGGTTGTAAACCATTCAGATTTGTCTATATTTCTGCATATATTTGACCTAAATCTATAACAGATTTTCACACAAGTCCTAAAAGTAGATAACTATAACCAAATCTACCAAGAGAGTTAAAAATATTAGTTGGTCATTTATTTATTGAGGAAAATGATCCAATATCATGTCTGTGGGTGGCAAAGGTATGTGAACCTTTAGGCTTAGCAGATAAGGTGCAATTAGAGTTTTCAATCACAGGAGATACTAGCAACCTGTTTAATTTAAAGAACAGGGATCTAACAAAGTCGGATCTTCACTTTGTGAAAGCGTAACATGCACAAAGGAGATTTATGAAGACCTCAGAGTTATTTATGCTCATCGGGCTGTACAAGACCATCTCTAAAGAGATTTTCTAATTTGGACCAATCCACAGTCAGACAGACTGTGTACAAATGGAGGAAATTTAAGACTATTATTAGCCAACCCGGTAGTGGTTGACAACAAAGATCAAGCCAAGACCAAGGTATGTAATAGTCTGTAAGGTTACAATGGAATCCAAGGTAACCTCTAAGAAATTAACCTCTAAGCATTCTTGCATTAGCTAATGTTAATGTTCATAAGTGTCATGAAACAGCCGCTGTGAACCCACTGTGCCACATGTCCTACTTCCTCTAAAGTCATTGTCTAAGTGAACCCCTCGATCTTCACAGTACCCCTGATGGTGCAAATAGACTTTCCCGAGGGGAACACCAGGTCCCTACCTCTTGAGGAAGATAGGCACATGAGGCAGCTGGTCCAGGCGGAGGTACCTGACAAAGGTACCAGAGGTACAGGCATTGTCAGCAGGCTGAATCATTACCAGGAGCAACAGTGCAGAACCGAAGGATGAGGCAGAGGGGAAGTCATACAGGCAATAGGTCAGGGCAGGCGGGACAGGTACAGGTCAGGCAATCTGGGTGGGCAACAGGAGAGTCAAGGCAAACAAGCAGTAATCAAACTGGTAGCAGAATCAACACAGGAACACAAGCGGATATCAGGAACCTTAGCAGGACACAAGGACCTTGACACTGAGGCATCTGGAAAGGGGGCTGAGCCACTAAGATATGTGCAGGAGGGCTAGGATTGGTGAGCGAGGTCACATGACCTAACCCATAAAGCCCAGTAAGAGACGCTCGCCGTCCCTTAAGGAAGTGCTGCAGAAAACAAGCAGCAAGTTTACTGTGGCCAGGGCTGAGAGGAAACTCAGAACAACAGTACCTACACAGACAGGGCACTGGACTGCAGCGGTGAATGGGAAGCACTGGTCGCAGATCACCACTGAACACAGCGCCCGGAACCGCGGCAGTAAGCAGGAGAACAGCGGCGCACAGCAGTCGCTGTTCCAATGAGTCGACCATCAGGAGAACACTGAACAACAATGGTATGTACGGCATGATTGCAAGGAGAAAGTTGGTGCTCTTTAAAAAGAACATTGCTGTCCATTTGTACCATGCTAACGATCACGTGGGCAAGCTTGAAGGCTATCGGAACACTGTTTTATGGATAGATGAGACTAAAATATAACTTTTTGGTTTAAATGGGAAGTGTTATATTTGGAGAAAGGAAAACACTGCATTCCAGCATAAAAACCTCATCCCATATGTGAAACACAGTGGTGGTAGAATCATGGTTTGGGCCTGTTTTGCTGCATCTGGGACAGGACAGCTTGCCATCATTAATGGAACAATAAATTGTGAATTATACTAGCTAATTCTAAAGGAAAATGTTAGGAAATCTGTCATAGGGTGCCAGCGACGCGATCTTCCTGTGCTGCACCGCCGGCGTCCCCGTCTCCCAGGTAAGAGGGGGCGGAGCAGACCCTACCGTGCTCCTGCTGTCTGTGCAGTCGGCGTTCTCCATTCCCCTGGCAACAGTATCAGGCTGACCACCGAGCTGGCCACTCGGTGCTCGGCTTCTGTGTCTAAGCGGGTCATGTGACGCTGGCCACGTCACATGACCTTAGCCTTTCACTATTTATACAGGCAACCTGCGATTTTGGTTTGTGTACTGACGTGACCTCCAGGTTTGACCCTCAGCTTGTACTCTGACCCGTCCTTGCTATTCCTTGTGTACTTACGTGACATCCTGGTTTGACCCTTGGCGTGTTGGTTAACGTCCTTGTTACCCCTGTTCGCCTACGTTAGTGTTTATCTCTGCCATTTCAGTATTTCTCCTGACACTTTATGTGACTTCGGATCCATTTGCAGGGTTCCCTCCTACTGCCTCTGCCTGGCTATATTCTGTCTCTGTCCGCTCTGCCTCTCTGCACTTATAGAGGTTAGGGACCGTTGCCCAGTTATGCCCCATCGCTTAGGACGGGTAGTGTAAGTAGGCAGGGACAGAGGTATGGGTGGCAGCTAGTGGGTGCACTTCCTCTTCCCTACTCCCTAGTTCATAACTAAATCTGTCCGTGAGCTGAACCTCAAGAGAATGTGAGTAATACAGCAAGACAATGACCCTAAGCACACAAGTCGTTCTACCAAAGAATAGTTAAAAAAAGAATAAAGTTTAAGTTTTGGAATGGCCAAGTCAAAGTCCTGACCTTAATCCAATAGAAATGTTGTGTAAAAACCTGAAGCGAGTAGTTCATGGGAGGAAACCCACCAACATAACAGTGTTGAAGCTGTTTTGCATGAAGAACTCCTGCAATTAGGAATTCTGTGAAAATTGAATGTAGATTTAGGTCAAATTTATGCACACATACTATATAGAAAATTCAGAACGGTTCACAAACTTTGAAGCACCACAGTATTAACCTGCTAGTAGTGCATGGTCAATGATTACACAACATCCTTTATTTAGGGTTGTGCGGCAGGGTATATGTTGAGGCTGGGTCATATTAATACTTAGTGGCATCTCTCCTTGATGCGATACAGGCTACCACTCTTGCATTGTATCGTTTATACAGATGATGGATATCCTCCTGTGGTGTGTCATTATAAGCTCTATCAGCTTAGACCCATAGTTCAGCCAAGGTGGTTGTTGTCTGCTGTGCAAGATCCTTCACTCCATCCAGTCACAGACATTCTGAATGAGGGAGAAATCTGGTGATCAAGATATCCAAGGGAGCTGCTGGATACCTTGAAGAGCATGCTGTGCAGAGCAGGCAGTAAGACTGGTTGGTGAATTTTGTGGGGCATCATTTATGTGGTAATAACTTTAAAACGCTAAAAACATACCCAGGCCATTCTGAGATTGTTTTCTCATCACTTATTGTACTTCAATACAGTGGTAAAATGGAGTAAAAAAATGAAATTTTTATTTATAAAAAATACCAAATTTACCCCCCAAAAATGGAAAAATTCGCAAATTAACAAATTTCAATTTCTCTACTTTTATAATGGATAGCAATACCTCCAAAAATAGTTAGTACTTTACATTCCCCATACTTCATTGTTTGGGTCATTTTGAAAATTACATTTGATTTTTTAGGGATGTTATAAGGCTTAGAAGTTTAGAAGTAAATCTTAAATTTTTTAAGAACATTTCCAAACCCCAATTTTTTCATGACCAGTTCAGTTATGAAGCCAGTTTCTGGGGCTTACATATTAGAAACCACCCATAAATCACCCCATTTTAGAAACTACACCCCTCAAGCTATTCAAAACAGATTTTAGGTGCCCCACGAGAATTAAATGAAAATGAGAATAAAATTTCAAAATGTAACTTTTTTAGCAGATTTTAAATTTTTATCAATTTTTCTGCAACACATCAAGTGTTAACAGCCAAACAAAACTTAAAATCTATTACCCTGAATCTGGAGTTTACAGAAACACCCCATTTGTGCTCAAAAACTGATGTATGGCCGCACACCAGGCTTCAGAGTGGAAGGAGCACCATATGGCTTTTGGAGAGCAGATTTAGCTGGAATGGTAATTGAGAGCCATGTCGCATATGAAGATACCCTGAGGTGACCCTAGAGTGGAAACCACCAAAAAAGTGACCGGAAACTACACCCCTCAAGGAATATTTCAAGGTGTCTAGTGAGCACTTTGACCCATCAGGTGTTTCACAGAATCAGGAAATGCTTGGCTGTGAAAATAAAAAAAAAAAATTGCAGAAAAAGTTGCTTTACACCCACATTTTACACTTTCTCAAGGAAAAACAGGACAAAATGCACCCCACATTTTGTTCCCAATTTCCCCCCGAATACGCCAACACCTAATATGTGCTCAAAAAATGATGTATGGCCGCACAACAGGCTTCAGAATGGAAGGAGCACCATATGGCGGTTAGGAGAGAGGATTTAGCCCGAATATGCCAACACCCCATATGTGCTCAAAAAATGATGTATGGGCGCATGGCAGGTTCAAAAGAGAAGTAGCGCCATAGGGCTTTTGAGGACAGATTTTGCAGGATTGGCTTTTAGGAGCTATGTCGCACATGAAGACACCCTGAGGTACCCCTAGAGTGGAAATCCCCGAAAAGTGACCTTATTCTGGAAACTACACCCCTCAAGGAACATTTCAAGACTTTGTCCTCAAAGGTGATTCATGGAACTGGCTGTGAAAATGAAAAATTGATTTTAGGCCCAAATCTTTCACTTTCACAAGGGGGAACTGGAGAAATTGCAGCCCCTAATTTATTAACCATTTTCTCATGATTACAGCAATACCGAATATATGCTTGTATACTGCTATATGGGCGTACTACAGGGGTCAGAAGGAAAGGAACACAAAATGGCTTCTGGAAGGTAGATTTCTCCGGAATAATTGACAGGCGCCATCTTGCAATTGAACACACCCTGAGGTGGCTCTAGAGTGGAAATCCCCAAAAGGTCACAACATTCCGGAAACTACACCCTGTCACGGCTGGCGGTGGGGAAAACCCCCAGCCGTGCGGTGCCAGGAGATGGTAGGGTTACCCCTTGGCCGGGACCACAGAGTTAGGGAGCAGGTCACCTCCTATTGCGTCCCTAACGCTGACCCTGTCTCCTATCTGTATGAGCCGACCTTGGTGGTAGGAGGACTCATACGCCGGAACCTTAAAGTCCCTACGAGCCCTCAAGTCGGCCCTGTACTAGGGGACAGAGTGAGACGACCTGCTCCTCCTAGGCACGGGGGAGCAGGAGTCTCAACGGCCAAGCAACACAGGGGAATACAACAACAGACTTATGGCAGTGACAGGCAAATGGGACCCACACATCACTCACCTGCCACAGACAACAAACCCTGAATCCCATGTGCAGGTGCTGCAGTTCAGACACCAACAAACACAGCACACACCAGACATCCCACAGGAACCCAGGACCACAAGCTGCACTAACATAAAACCCCACACACACCTAAATAACACCGTGAAACATAGAAATTCCCGACAGAGGTTTTATGACCAGAAGGATGGTTCCCACTGGTAGATGGTGGAAACAGGAGGCTGCTCCAGCCAGCATGGCTGAGAGCAACCTACTGAACCAAGCCAGGAACTGAGGCTTTATAGGCCAAGTGGCCCCACCCACCGGTCAGACACACCCAGTGACTCACAGACACACTGGGAAGGGAATTAACCCTTCCAACACCACAGAAGGGAAGGGAAGACAGCAACTAAAAGGAACAGTGTCCACACACAACAAACACACTGTGCCCACCAATAAAAGGCACACCTAAAGGAGAGGTTGCCAGGTGCAACCGCATGCCTACCGCAGCAAGCTGCCTAACACCGCTCAGGCAGCGCTGCTGCCACATATCCAATGTTGCCAGCGGCAACCACACCTAGACCGCAGGCAACTGCATGCGGTCACAAGAAGTCACGACCATGACCAAAGGTCGTGACACACCCCTCAAGGAATATTTCAAGGTATGTAGTGAGCACTTTGACGCATCAGGCGTTTCACATAATTAGGAAACGCTTGGCTGTGAAAATAAAAAATTGATTTACATCCACATTTTTCACTTTCACAAGGGGTAACAGAGTGGAAGGAGCACCATATGGTGGTTAGGAGAGAGGATTTAGCTGGAATGGTAATTGTGAGCTATGTCGCATATGAAGACACCCTGAGGTGGCCCTACAGTGGAAATCCCCAAAAAGTGACCCCATTCCGGAAACTACATCCTTCAAGGAATATTTCAAGGTGTGTAGTGAGCACTTTGACCCATCAGCGTTTCACAGAATTAGGACACGATTGGCTTTACACAAACATTTTTCACTTTCACAAAGGGTAACAGGTCAAAATGCAACCCACATTTTGTTTCCCATTTCCCCCCGAATATGCCAAAATCCCATATGTGCTCAAAAAATTATGTATAGGCACATCTCAGGGCTCTAGAGTCAAACAGCTAAATATGGATTTTGCTGACCTGAATTGGCAGACATGGATTTTATGTGCCACGTCGCATTAAATAAATTCCAGAAATGAAAAACCCCAAGAAGTGACCCCATTTCGGAAAGAGAACCCCCGTACGAACATTGTAAGTGGTGGAAAGGGTACTTTTTTAGCAAACAGGTGTCTCACAGAAGGCAGAAATATTTGAGAGAAGCATTTCAAAGCACACATTTCTAAAAATGAAAAATTACTAGCAGACCCCAAGTTTTCACTTTCCCAAGGGGTTAAAGGAGAAAATGCACCCCAGTATAAGTTCCCCATTTTCTCCACATTTTGCGAACACCCCATATGTGCTCGTAGCCTGCTGTATTGGCGCACAGCAGGCCTCTAGAGGCAAAGTGCAAAATATGGTTTTTGCAGGCCTTAATGGGCAGACATGGATTTTAGCTGCCATGTCGCATTTAAAAAATTTCCTGAGGTCCCCAGAAATGAAAAACCCCAAGAAGTGACCCTATTTTGCAAAGAGCGCACCCCGTATGAAAATTTTAAGTGGTGGAAAGGGTACTTTTTAGCAAATAGGTGTCTCACAGAAAAGAATATGTAGTAGTTGTTGGAGATTGGATATGCAAGCGAGGTGGACTAAATCAGACATAAAGTGTAAATATTACAGGGAGCATAAAGGATTAAATTAATTTAATATTCCATGGAAGAATGGTAGATTCTGAAGCAGTCCTGCATGCATAGGCCAGGTTTTGTGATACACCCTGCATCTTTTTTGGGTCCTTCCATTCCTTGCTGTCTGGGGTACTTGACCTGGAAAATGTTGCCCTGGTACGACATGGCACCATGACTTCCAGAAGTACTGGGATCCTCCCCTTTCTGGGTTTGATAAATTAGGGCCTTGATAACCACCTCTTGGAACTGAAGGAAAGTTCCTCTGTGGCTTGAAGATTAAAATGGGATGTACGCATTGCCATCTGTACAATGTGTATGGCCAGCTTTTTGTACCACACTTTTGTTTTTGTGTGGCACTGTAGGGCTTCATAAGTTGATCTACAAGATCCACTCCTCCCATGTGCCTGTTGTAATCTAGGATGCAGTCTAGTTTGGGGACAGTGGTAGTGGTACCTCGTACAGCGGCAGGGGAGCTGGCGTTAGTGTGAATGGTGGTCACTCTTGTCCTTGTACTTAACCACCAGCATATTCTCATTGCGGAGAGCCCTACTTTCGCCCATTCTCAGTGGTTGCACTACCAGGGATCTAGGGAGGCCTCTCTGAGGTGGTGTGGTGGTGGGGGGGGGGGGGGGGGTTTGGACAGGGACAAAGGGATCTGGAACAGAAGCAAATGAAAAAAAATAATCTGTGCAGCTATTCCAGATGTTCTACTTCTCTCTTCTTTTCAGCAGCAAAGGGGTTACATTCGCAGTGGTGCACTGGTGGTCCCAGCAAGCCACAGCAGCACAGAAAGGCACAGAACCTCTCTGCATGCACTCACGAGCTAGATTGGCTGCATGCAGGGAAGTTCAGCCTCTTCCTGTTCCAGCATTGTTCCAGCCAATCGCAGCGCTGGTAGGGGACCCAAAATACTGGTGTCCCCTGCCTCACCTCGGATGTGACTGGTGCTGACGGCCACCGTCCCCTGACCTCCTCCCGCCCCGCCCCGCAGCTCTGACAACTTCCTGCGCTGCGATGTGCCAGTCTCATTGATCAGCCAATCGCAGCACTTGGAGCTGCAGGGGGGCGGATCTGTACATGTCTGCCTGCCGGTAAGAGCAGCCATGGTGCCGCGATTCCACCCCGATCTTCCCCCAGAGCCCCGCAGACCTCATGAAGTACATGTACGTCTTGGGTCTTTAAGTCCCGTCCAGATATGACGTACATGTACGTCATGGGTCCTTAAGGGGTTAATGCGACCCTACCTCAAAATACACCCAAAATAAAGGGTGCACCATCTTGGTTTTGAGTGATCGTTGACCAAGCACCACTAGCAGTTTATTGTATGTCAGTCTCAATTTTTCTCTCAGTTTTCCCTCAGTTTGCTTCAGTGTTTTCTGTGAATGTGTGGATTTTTTTTATTTTTTACTGAAAGTTTTTCACATGTGTCAAAAAACCTTGAAAACTGGACAAACAGCATTCCCGAGCAACCATCAGTTCGAAATGGACTGTCCCAATGTGCGTCAGTTTTTTTTTCACAGACCCATTGTCTTGAACGGGGAAGTCCTGTGTGAAAAATGCAAATTATAGAACATGCTGAATTTCTTTTTCATGTGGAGCGATCTTGTGTGAGAAAGAAACACTTTTGCATAAACCCATTGACTTTAATGGTCAGTTTTTAGTTTGGGTGTTTGCAGCTTTAAACATGGATGGGACTTGTGAGTGAAAATCTCTTATGTGCATGAGCCCTTAAGCAGCCATATCAGGAGAGGTGACAGGTCCTCTAACAGTTGTGTTTTCTGTCTGTGACAGCATCTGATCAGCTTTTAGTTACTGCGATGGCTAACCTCCCTCACTCAAGTGGTAAACTATGACTCCCAAGATGCACACTTGCTTGGCTGTTCTCAGAACTCCATAGAAATGAATGGAGCATGCTGGGAGTCATAGTCGTACCACAGCTGGGGTGCCGGAGGCAGTGGCGTAGTGTTTGTGTGTGTGTGGAGGGGAGGCGTTGCGACAGGCACAAAATTGCAGTGGGTGCCAGGCAGCACAATTTTCAATGTGGGCCATGGGAGCTCCCGTCCCCTCCGTTCAGCCTCATAGGCTTCAGGCTAGTGACCTGAAGCCTATGAGGCAGTAGAGCGGTGCAGGAGTTCACGATTACCTCCTGAGCTGGGTCTCGTGAGATGTGTTTGTGACAGCCTGCGCCGGGACGCTTAAAGACAGGCCAGAAGCGGTGACGGAGTAAGGAAGAGAGGTAAGTATTTATTTATTGATTGATATAGAATAAGTATTGTTTTAGACAGGCACTCTATATCTGGAGTCGTGCAGAGGTAATAATTGCAATTAATTAATTAAAATAGTCAATCAAACATAAAATGTAAAACACAATACATAACAGATAAAATTCACCCCAGATAATGGGACTAAAAGAAAAATAGTTTACTGAATCTAGTATAGAAGGTATGATCAGTTATTGGTGCACGTGGCCGTATCTCATGGATGCGCCCTATCGCATGAGATTGGGCCTAGATCCAATATATAAAAGTATAGTCTATATCCAATTTTTGGACAACAAGTAATGAAGGTCTTTTTAATATTGCAGCATAGTGGATCGCTTTATATTGTACAATAGTACAGTCGTGGCTAAAAGTTTGGAGAATGACACAAATATTAGTTTTCACAAAGTTTGCTGCTAAACTGCTTTTAGATTTGTTTCAGTTGTTTCTGTGATGTAGTGAAATATAATTACAGGCACTTCATTTGTTTCAAAGGCTTTTATCGACAATTACATGACATTTATGCAAAGAGTCTGTATTTGCGGTGTTGGCCCTTCTTTTTCAGGACCTCTGCAATTCGACTGAGCATGCTCTCAATCAACTTCTGGGCCAATTCCTGACTGATAGCAACCCATTCTTTCATAATCACTTCTTGGAGTTTGTAAGAATTAGTGGGTTTTTGTTTGTCCACCCGCCTCTTGAGGATTGACCACAAGTTCTCAATGGGATTAAGATCTGGGGAGTTTCCAGGCCATGGACCCAAAATGTAAACGTTTTGGTCCCCGAGCCACTTAGTTATCACTTTTGCCTTATGGCACGGTGCTCAATCGTGCTGGAAAATGCATTGTTCTTCACCAAACTGTTGTTGGACTGTTGGAAGAAGTTGCTGTTGGAGGGTGTTTTGGTACCATTCTTTATTCATGGCTGTGTTTTTGGGCAAATTGTGAGTGAGCCCACTCCCTTGGATGAGAAGCAACCCCACACATGAATGGTCTCAGGATGCTTTACTGTTGGCATGACACAGGACTGATGGTAGCGCTCAACTTTTCTTCTCCGGACAAGCCTTTTTCCTGATGCCCCAAACAATCGGAAAGCGGCTTCATCAGAGAATATGACTTTGCCCCAGTCCTCAGCAGTCCATTCACCATATTTTCTGTAGAAGATCAATCTGTCCCTGATGGTTTTTTTGGAGAGAAGTGGCTTCTTTGCTGCCCTTCTTGACACCAGGCCATCTTCCAAAAGTCTTTGCCTCAATGTGCGTGCAGATGCACTCACACCTGCCTGCTGCCATTCCTGAGCAAGCTCTGCACTGGTGGCACTCCGATCCCGCAGCTGAATCCTCTTTAGGAGATGATGTTGGCGCTTGCCTGACTTTCATGGACGCCCTGAAGCCTTCTTAACAAGAATTGAACCTTTTTCCTTGAAGTTCTTGATGATCCTATAAATTGTTGATTGAGGTGCAATCTTAGTAGCCACAATATCCTTGCCTGTGAAGCCATTTTTATGCAACGCAATGATGGCTGCACACGTTTCTTTGCAGGTCACCATAGTTAACAATGGAAGAAGAATGATTTCGAGCATCACCCTCCTTTTAACAGGTCAAGTCTGCCATTTTAACCCAATTAGCCTGACATAATGATCTCCAGCCTTGTGCTCGTCAACATTCTCACCCGAGTTAACAAGACGATTACTGAAATGATCTCAGCAGCTCCTTTCATGACAGCACTGAAATGCAGTGGAAAGTTTTTTTGAGGATTAAGTAAATTTTCATGGCAAAGAAGGACTATGCAATTCATCTGATCACTCTTCATAACATTCTGGAGTATATGCAAATTGCTATTATAAAAACTTAAGCAGCAACTTTTCCAATTTCCAATATTTATGTAATTCTCAAAACTTTTGGCCATGACTGTAGATGTAATCACTTGGGGTACTGAGGCCGCTGATGAAAGGGTTTCAGCACAATAGTTTATATATATGTCCCATTCATAAAAAATAGTGGCGGACCAACACTTCCCAGCGCTTGCAGTGGCGTCCCACTATGCACGGATGTGTTGGCTGCTATTACCTGACCCGGTGTCTTCGCGGGCTGTTGCCGCTGGTATGTAGCTGCTTCTCTGTGTACGTACAGTGAGGAGCTTTAAAGACTCGGCGTCCCACGTGTCGTGTAGTAAGTCTGTGGTGATGCTTGCACGGACTTCGGGCGGGCAGGTATTTGATTTAATGGAAGCGCTTCCACTTAGTTCTGCAGAACTGGTTCTTCTCAAGATGGGGTATGCAGGTACTTTGATACACCAGACGCATTTCGAGGTCCGACTCTGACCTCTTCATCAGTGGTTATCTGCATGTCCCCAATGTGTTCTTTTTATACCCTTATCAGGCTGGACATAAAACCCGGAGTGGGCATTAACCCTATCTTTGGGACCATTCATTAGCATTCCCAGTTCCATGCTGTGCGAGATTTTTTAAAGTTAGATAAAGTGCGGCATTAGTGCGGTCATGAAGCGTTATTCCATTGGTAGGCCTGGTCCAGGACCTGTGATAAATATTGTTCCTCTCTTTAGGGGCAACCAGCATTCAAAGTTCTATGTTGTATAACATTTTTAAGATTAAATCATTTGCAGTATTTGTGCGGTAATAAAAACATTTTTTGAGCGATAATAAAAAAAAAATTCATTAGTCAGATGTCTCCCTATATCTCATTAGGCTATCTCATAGTGTATATTGTGGAGGCCAAGAGTATGAGAGGTATATACATAGATAGTGTGTGAAACAACGAAACGTATACAAACTTTTTTAGAATAATTTTTTTTTATATAGATGTAAAAGGTCTTTTGTAGAGGAGTTATATCCATGAGAGCATCTAATTTTAGTGAGAAATTGATTTAATAGTTTGGAATGACATATACAGTAGGGTGTCAGCATAAATATTTTGAGTATTTTTCATTTTTTGTTATTTATAGTTATTCATAGTTGTTTTTATGTTTATGCAGGGTTCCTTCTTCCAGGTGTTTGCAGATGTGTTCTAGCATGGAGGATGATTGGTAGTAGGTAAGGACGGGGGCCTCCCTCCAAGGGGGGATCATTGTGCTGGTAGAACAGCCTGACCCCGATCTGCCATTGGAAGGAGGCACCAGCCTTGGGCTCTACAGGAAACCAAAGAGTTCAAATTCTGCGTTAAGGCCTTCAGGTCATGTCGTATTGAGCTTGAATATGTATCTCAACTCTAGGCGGGAAATTCTCATAATATGATCCCCCCCCCCATTGTTCCTCAACTTTCTCTGTGAAGATCAGTCCTTTCGGATCTTGGTTATGGTGTATTTTGAAGTGTTTCCATAGTGAGTGTTTTTTGTACCAATTCCTAATGTTATTAATATGTTCTGCTATCCTTTTCATTCATGTCCGTTTTGTTCTTCCTACATATTGCTTTCTGCAAGGGCACTGTATCATATAGATGACATTAGTGCTATTGCAGGTAAGAAAATCTTTTATTTCATGTAAGAGTTGGTTGTTGAACAGATTTTTTCGGTATTCTTTGGGAAAATGGCTGTCTTGCAATTGCAACATCTGTCGCACCTATAGAACCCCTGTAATTTGAGCCATCCACTCATGGAGTGTTCCTGTTTTTTATAAGGTTTGACAGAGGGTGCAATGTTGAGTCCCAAATTTGGTGCTTTTGTGTATATGATGTGGGGATTAGTGGAAATTAGTTGATTTAATAATTTATCTTTTAAGATATGATGCCAATGTCTTTTTATGATTCTTTAAAAAAAAATTATGTTGTGCATTGAACGGTAGGATGATCCGGATATCATTTTCTTTCCCTATGTCTGTTTGGGCTTTACCATTCTCCGTATTGAAAAAGGATTGTCTATCTAGATTTCTGAGTTTTGTTAAAGATTATTCTATTTCTGATGTAGGGTATTTTTAGTTGTAAATAGTTTTTTCATTGTTTCCGCCTCGTGTTCAAATTGTGCAGTGGCCGTACAGTTACGTTTTATACGTCGGAATTGGCCTGCTGGTATGTTGAGAAGTATTTATTTATTGTTTGTTTTTTTAAACCTGTTTTTATTCAGTTTTCATGTAAATGTATTAAGTACATAAGATGTATATGATACATATTGTTTGATTAACATAAAGAGTACAATAATCATATACAATCATTTATTTCCCCAATTCCTATTGCTCCCCCCTTCCCTAGATGCTGTGACACAAATTACACAATATAACTTTTTGATTTATGCGTACAATCTCTATGTCCACCGTGTGTTTTCCTATTTTCTTTTCCTGTATAGATAGTAGTAAGCACATATATTCATTTACATCCCTTGATACCTATTTTGGTGTTCAGATCAATTCACTAGCTGAGTCCCCAGGGGAAAAGGAAAGTATAAATGTAAGCCACTTTGCGTGGTATCTTTTTGTAGCTTTTTTTCACTTTCTGTCTGCCATCCATTTATCAGCAAGTATACATTTTTTTGTAAGATTAATCACTTCAGTCAATGACGGTAACACTGGTACAAGCCAATGTGTTAAAATACATCTTTTTGCTGCTAATAGAGCTACATAGGCCGCTAAGGGGACCCGAGGACTAGTTGCTTGAAATAGCAACTCTCTCTGTGCTACGGCTAGGTTTGTTTTTTAATTTATCATTTAGTTCTCTTGCTATATTTTCCCCAAAATTACCGATCTCTTTACATTCCCACATGCTGTGATATAGTCTTGCTTTTGGAAGCAAACATTTAGGGCAAGCCGTCAACCTTTCACCTTTAGTCATTTCATTTGTGCCTTTGACATCAAAGCCGTATATTGCCCTATGAATGAGCTTAAAATGGGTCTCTCTCCATATTTCACTTGATACTGCTCTCTGCACATTACTCCAACCCCTCAACACATCGTCAGTAGTTAACTTTATTGTAGCATCTCCTGTCCATTTTTTAAAGAGAGTATCTCCTGTGTTAGAGAAGAGTGTTTTCCTCACCTCTCTATAAAGGAAGGCAATGGAGGGTTTACCATGTCTAGGGGATAACATGTCATCAACGTAATTTTGAGTAAA
Source organism: Bufo gargarizans (assembly GCF_014858855.1). Taxonomy (NCBI): domain Eukaryota; kingdom Metazoa; phylum Chordata; class Amphibia; order Anura; family Bufonidae; genus Bufo; species Bufo gargarizans. Next base: position 390,674,969 of record NC_058080.1, on the reverse strand, counting down.
TTCTGGCAAGGTATTCAGTAGTCTATCTTTTAAAAAAACCTTGATCTGGTGATAAGCCAGATAATATTTTGAGTCTAAACCATACAGTGTTTGTAGCTCAGCAAAGAGGTAATGTTGTGACTTCTGTTTATCCCACAAGTCTTCCACTGTGATTATCCCTTTACTCTCCCATTCCAGGAAGTGTTTGTTTACAGATCCTGGTTGGAATTCTGGGTGATGCCATGGAGACAAATACTTAGAGAGCAGAAAAGGGAGCTTATATAGCTTCCTGACTGTTTTCCAAGCCGCTACGGTGTCCTTAACTAGTACACTCTTTTTAATGGCAGATGGAAACGCTGAGTATCGAGTATGTAATAGAGCATTGAGGCTCCAAGGTCTCACTAACTGTGTTTCCAATGAGAAATTAGAGAATATGGAAGAGCCTCTAATCCAGTCTATGCCATATCGCATCAGGCTTGCTATATTATAGTGTCGGATATCAGGGAAACCCAAGCCCCCTTCAACCTTTGTGAACATAAGAGATCTTAGAGCCACTCTCTGCTTTTTACCGGCCCAAACAAATCTACGAAAGGCACTCTGCAAGACATTAATGTCCGAGTGTTTCAATAAGACCGGAATTGTTTGTAGTTGGTCTAAAAGTTGCAGGAAACTTATCATTTTTATTAGGTGACATCTACCTATCAAAGAGTGTGGAAGATGCGCCCATCTTTCTAAATCTGCTTTTATTTGGGTAATTAATTTTGGGTAGTTTAATAGGTATAAATATTCCGGCGTCTTCCCAATGTGTATACCCAAATATTTGATTGAAGTGTTCACTATTATTACTGGGATATCCTTCCTTAATTTAGAGCATCTATTATTAGTGAGGTATAACAATTCACATTTAGATACATTTACTTTAAAACCTGACACTGATCCAAAGCTATCTAGAAGGCTGAATAGTTTGGGTAGATTGTGGTGGGGGCGTGTTAAAAAGACCAATAAATCGTCTGCAAATAGGGCATGTTTGACTACTTCATTTCCTACGGTAATCCCTCTAATACTTGTGTTGTCGGCTATAGCTCTAGATAGGGGTTCTATGGCTAAATTGAATAATAAGGGGGACAATGGGCATCCCTGGCGCGTTCCTTTTTGTAGAGCAAATCTAGTTGACAGATATCTGTCATGGTCTTACCTTCTTGCTGTTCTCCTTCGTTTGACATGTGCTGGCGGCCATCTTGGTTTCTGGGTTTCTTGTAGCCTCCCACCCTGCGGCTTCTCCTTCCCACTGGGAGGAGCTGGATGCCTAGCTCATATATATAGGAGGTCTGTGGCTTCAGTTCCTTGCTTGGTCCTCCTGTGTTCACATGCTTCTAAGACTGCTGCTGCTTCTGGTTCCTGATCCTGGCCTCGTCTGACTACCCCGCTGGTTCCTGATCCTGGCTTCGTCTGACTACCCTGCTGGTTCCTGATCCAGGCTTCGTCTGACTACCCTTCTGGTTCCTGACCTCTGGCTACGCAAGACCCTGCTTCGGTTCAGCCATCCGTTTGGACTTTTGCTTACAGCTTGATTTTCAATAAAGCCTTCTTATTTCCACTTATCTCTTGTTGTACGTCTGGTTCATGGTTCCATGACAATATCCTGGTGTATAGTCTTGCGCGAAGGGTGAATTATATAGCGCTGAGAGGTATTGTCTGAAGGGTCCCTGTAATCTCTCCTCATCTAAAACCCTATTCAGCCAGTCCCAGGCCACGTTGCCAAACGCTTTTTCCGCATCTATTGTCACTATGGCCGGGGACTGGCCAAACCTAGGCTTCATCTTCAGGTCATCCAACACCGCCAATACATTCCTGATATTTGTGACCGCGGCTCTATTTTGTGTAAATCCTGATTGGGCGGTGGATAAAAGGTCTGGCATCAATCTCGCCAGTCTACTAGCTAGTATTTTGGATATTAACTTTATATCTACGTTTATTAAGGAGATCGGTCTATATGAAGCAGGTAATAGTACATCCTTTCCAGGTTTAGGGAGTACTTTAATATAGGCAGTTTTGGCTGAATCTGACATCTGTTTTCCTGACATATACTCATTTGACAAATTCACTAGTACTGGTGTTATCCTCTCTTTCATTATTTTATAGAACTCAGCTATAAAACCATCAGGACCTGGGGCTTTATTATTTGATAATTGGTTTATAGCCTCTGTAACTTCCTCCTGCGTAATTGGTTTATTTAATATTTCCATATCTTCCTGCTTAATTTTGGGTAATGATAAGTTCTGTGTCCACTTCTCAGTCAATATCCCACTCCTTGGGCAATTCGAGTATAGCTCTGTATAGTAATCTTTTAGAACCCCACTAATTTCAGAAGGCTTTGTGTGTGTAATTCCCTTGCTGTCTTTTAGGGCTAAAATTTGGTTATTTTGCTAAACGTGCCAGTAATTTCCCTGCTTTATTCCCATATTTAAATAATTGGGCCTCAAATTTCGTCTGAAACATTGCCTCTTTTTTGTTCATCCACTCCTCATATTCTATTTTCGCCTGTTTTCAGGCCTTTTTATGGGTCATGTTAGGGAGTGCCTGGAATAAGGTAAATGTCTCTTTCAATTTGTGGCTACAGTTATTTAACTTCTCTAATGTCCTTTTTTTGAGAGATGCTGCAAAGGCTATTATTTTCCCTCTCAATACTGCTTTGCCTGCATCCCTTCAGTTGAAGCATTAAAGCGCATATATTCCTCCCACCAGTTAAACAAGGCGGATTCAAATTCCTCATTACCTATTAAAGCTGAGAGAAAGCTCCAAATATAATCCGTTCCCCTGGGGATCGTGTCGGACAATGTAAGGAGAACCGGTGAGTGATCCGAGATCAATAGGTCTTCTATGGCAGAGTTGCCCAACTCCAGTCCTCAGGGCCCACCTACCAGTCAGGATTTGAGAATAGCCCACAGAATGGACACCTGTGGTAAGTCCTAAGGCATTGACACTAATTATATCACCTGCTCAATACTAAGGAAATCCTAAAAACATGACCCGTAGGTGGGCCCTGAGGAGTGGAGTGAGGAACACTGTTCTATAGGGCATTCTTTTTGCCCTAATGTGTAGTGTGGGAGATAGTAAGATGTAATCTAATTTGGACCAGGACTCATGGGCATGGGAATAGAGGGTGAATTCTCTCCCTTCTGGATTCTTTGCCCTCCAAATGTCACATAACGAATGTGTTTTACACAATCGCATCAGTGCCGTTTCCTTATTCCTCTGGGTAGTTATTCTACCTTGTGTCCTGTGCCTATCCTCAAGAAGATTACAGACCTCATTCATATCTCCAGCTACTATTTGATGAGCATGACTGTCTAGTTGTAGGGGGTTCACAGCTAAGGCAATATCCCGTCAGAGGGAGTGATAACCACAGGTGGTATCAGTGTATATTAATGTAATCACAGGAGAACAACCTGTTATAAAACGTAGCCTTTAATCTAATATACAAATAAAATAACAAACTCCCACAAACAAATATAGAAAAGGAACAAAAAAGAAAGAAGAAAAATTGTCACCATGACAACATAAGGGATAATGCTGTAATGCTCAATGGCACGAGTCAATGATGAACAGGGTGGACAGTCGTGGATAATAGTCTGTCCCTGAGTCTAGCCCTAGACTCAGTACCCCTGCCTATTTACGGGACTACCGTCCTGACAAGGACGATCCCGTGCTCTGGAACCTCCTATTGGGTCCTGGATTGACCCTAAAGTGTTGGTGAGTCCCTGATGGGGGCCTACACTAGGTTACAGAACAAAAGAAAAAGGTTTTACGTGTTACAGTCTAGAGAGCATTGAACCGTCCTTGCTGGTGGATGCTGCGTCTACGGGCGGATAAATGCTCAAAGAATTACGTCATGGAAGATACTGAGATAACCACAGGTGTGATCATCAATAATCATATATATCATCATAGAAAAAATTAATGTGTAATGTTCACACACAAGAAAACTGCCATACACATTTGTACATACGGGTGTATTTTATATATACAAAGTTGGCACCAGAGAACTGCCTCCTAGATTGGTGGCGTATAGTCAGGTGCCATAGTCCCAACGCGTTTCACCCTAATTGATTGTCAGGTTCATCAGGGGACATATTCTAGTATAGTGCTATTTTTAGGCATCAGTAATCATTGAGAAGTGGCAACGCAATAGGCCGAGCCCTCAATTGTGATGACATAGTGCAACTGGTTTTGATAACCTAGTAAATTCAATCATTCAAGCTTTGGCAAGTATAGATGCAAAGCCCGCAGAATAAGGACCATCCCATAGCATATCATGCCCAGATTATTCTGGAAATACGTGAAAAAGTGGCCCTATAGGGTTTACACTCCCAGTGTGGATAGTAGGAGTGGCAACCTCCAGGGACAACAATACAGGAGTAATGACACGTCAGATAATGAACAAGTAATCAGATGCTACTTGCGTGTCTGGACGCTGTCAGGCCGGCTCCGGACTGTCCGTGGGATTAACAGTGTACCCACTGCCGCTTAAGCCGTAGCCCGTGTGCATACTGTTGGGAGCAAACAAGAGATACACAGGGTTAGCCAGATGAAAACCGCAATGACCAACCTGTTATAGATGAAAAAGGGTTTTCAGGTTGATGGAGGACTCACAGATGATGGAGCCTCACTGGTCCTGTGTGTGAGGTCAATGTGCAGGGTCAGTTGTCAGGTTTAAATAACCTGTTCTCCCTCCCCAGTGGGTGGGGCCGGCTCCATTGGGCCTATCTCTGTAACAAGCGCAGTATGGGCGTGGATTCACAAAGTAGGGCGTTTGGTACCGCCCATAATGGGCGTGATTCTGATACAGCGCTGTGTGACAGCTGCCCTGCTTGATCCCTGTCAGTATGGGCGTGGGTTTACACCTTCGGGCGCTTGGTAACGCCCATAATGGGCGTGATTCTCATGCGCTGTTTAAACAGATGCCTTCATAGATCCCTACCTTATGCCGTCCTCTCATGCCCTTAATGGGCGTGCTCAGAAGCTGATGACGCATCATCCGCCTCGATCGGGGCCGTCCATGATGACGTTATCTGTGGCGGTTTGATGACATGGCCTCGCAGTTGTTGCATCGCGTCATCAGCCGGCGTCAAGGCCGTACCTGATGACGCTGTCAATGACCTACAGTCACGTGGATAGACCGGCTCAGGTGAACAGTGACTGGATGTATACGGCACACCCCTTACTGACGTGATCGCCATCCAGTCTAGTAGAATAAGAATAACCTCATCATAACACTCCGTATAGATGCGCCGGTCATCTGCTCCCCATGAAGATACATTATAGATAATTGATTGCGCCAATGTACCTACCACTCGAGTCCACTACTAGATACAGTGTAACCGAAATGGGGGACACATCAAGGGCAGACTGTATTTCTTTAACCATAGTGCAACCAAAATGCATAGTTATGGGAGGAAATGATAACAATAAAGAAAAAATAAAGAAAAAATTCTGCAGGCATGTTAAAGCTATATATTCACTCCAATATCATGTCATTGTGAATAGAGTGGATTATTTTATAATGTAATTTAATAATATGGGATAGATCAGAGCCAACAGTGGTAGGGATGGGCCACTCGTCTCCCTTAGATTAACACTGTGCTCATATGTATATTTCGCTCCCATATTAGATAAGGGTATCTGGTTGGCTATAAAAAGCAGGAGTAATCAATGTTTTTGTTTAATCCTGCTGGTGACATGGTGTTTAGCATATGTATCCATTTTGACTCTTTTTGTCTCAGGATAATATCAATATCTCCTCCTCTGATGGAGTGTTTTATTGTTTCTATCATGGAGAAGCTTATTGTTTTTAAGTCTCCTCCATGTTTGAAAACCACATGCCTGGACAGAAGCTTATCACGCTTGTGACGAATGTCTCCAATGTGTTCTAGGATTCTCTTCTTAAAGGCCCTGCGTGTTTTACCAATATACCTGAGACCGCATATACACTTGGCCATATAGACCAGGCCAACTGTATTACAGTTGGCAAAGCCACGAGTCATGTATACACGGTCCTGTTTAGTATTTGTAAAGGACTGTCCTACTGCTATGAAGGAACAGGCTTTACATTTCCCACATCTGTGTGTTCCATTTCTCCTATCACTCAGCCAGGTACATGGAGACAGGGTCGGTTCAAAGTGGCTGTGTACCAGCTGATCGCCTATGCTGCGGCCCCGTCTGAAGGTGATGGAGGGATGCTCCATGTAAGGGTGTGATGTTCCCTAAGTCCCTTGTGACTGACCTAAGAAATAGGTCGATGTGGGCCTCACCCAGTGTTTTGGGAGGCATCAAGGTACTCTTATTCCTCAGATTTGTAAAGGGACCTTGACCCGGGGGGCGATCATTGTCGCCCAATAGACCCATTAGGGCATCATAGCCCAAAAGGTCACCAGGTTCGAGTCCAAGTTCAAGGCTCCTCTTTTTGTCGGAGGTGCAAAATAGCTTGCGCCACCTTAATTTTCTCACAAACAAGTGGAGGCCCTTGACCCAGTCAAAGAGACAAAAGCGGGTAGTTAGCACAAATGATAATCCCTTACTTAATAGTTTCTGTTTGTCTACCGATACAGCTATTCCAGACAGATTCAAAATCACAGGTTGACCCTCTGGTCTGATCAATGCTTTTTCACCGGTTGGGACTGTATTTGAGTACGATCCCTCAGGATATAAGTGTTGGGCGGAGGAGGGCCTAAAAAAGAGTTGTTTACAGCAGGTGAGGTAGTAGATGAAGAGGCAGTATCGGACAGGGTTGCTCCAATTGGGGCCGCTGTTAACCTGTTTACCGGTTCTGGGCCGGCAGGACTTTCTGTCCTTGTAATTTGTAGGGAGGGGGCCTGTGTGCCCCATGATGCCCCAGGTTTTTGGCCGGTAGGTATGTAGCCTCTAGTCTGAGATCTCTGATTGTAGTTATATTGTCCTCTCCCCCTACCTCGGCCCCTGCCCCTCCAATTACCTCGACGTCTGGAGTATTGCTGTTGTTGGGATTGATGATAGTCCAAATCCGAGCTGTCAGCCTCAGAGGCCGAACCCTCACTGGCTGAGACTTTTTCGGTGGACTGTGTTATTATATACGCTGTTTTGTTTCTAAAGTCTGATTAAATCTTTGATAAATTGTCGGTGTTTCCATTCTACGAGATTGGATTTAAACCTCTCTATATAAGTTTGTAATTCGGTTTCTTTTTTGGAGAACTCTGGATGGTCCTTGAACCCCAGGGCTATCTCCACCTGAGCATTCAGTGATCTCTCCACAGTCTCCAGATTAACCTGCTCCTGATCCAACAGCAATCGCATAAGACGTAGGTAACTCTCTACTATCTCACCCTCCCACCTGGTCAATAGTTCCGGGTACAGATCCGCTGTGCTGGTTTAAGATAAATACGTAGGCCTCTGGGTATAATGGAATTCCTAATGTAATTATCCAGGGATTGGACCTCCCACCAGGATTCATGATATTCCTTGTGGATCTCATATAGGTCCTTGAAGGTGGTTTTGATCGATGGAGTAACAATATTGGTACCTGTGAGCTCTTTTTCAGAGAATATTTCATTAGCTTCTAAGAGCCATTTTTTAGTGTCTAATTGTGTGCTAAGAAAGCCAGCCATATCAATGTGTGAGGTAAACTCACAAATAGTATCATGAATGTTATAATCGACAAAGGGGGTTCACAGCTAAGACAATATCCCGTCAGAGGGAGTGATAACCACAGGTGGTATCAGTGTATATTAATGTAATCACAGGAGAACAACCTGTTATAAAACGTAGCCTTTAATCTAATATACAAATAAAATAACAAACTCCCACAAACAAATATAAAAAAGGAACAAAAAAGAAAGAAAGAAGAAAAATTTTCACCATGACGACATAAGGGATAATGCTGTAATGCTCAATGGCATGAGTCAATGATGAACAGGGTGGACAGTCGTGGATAATAGTCTGTCCCTGAGTCTAACCCTAGACTCAGTACCCCTGCCTATATACGGGATGGACCCGCCATATTATCTCCTGGTCGAGGTTCATTGATGATATTTTGTTATTTTGGTCAGGCACCCCGGTAGAATTTGATGAATTCATGAAGGACTTGAACACGAACCACATAGGTTTGTTCTTTACCTACGAACTACAATCCAGTTTGATAAATTTTCATGACTTACAGATCAGTAAAAACATGAACAACACCCTAACTACCACATTGTTCCGCAAACAAACTTCAACAAATAGCTTACTGAGGTGGGAGAGTTTTCACCCCAAACCGCTTAAAAAAGGTATCCCTAAAGGACAGTTTCTGCGGATACGCAGAAACTGTTCTGATCCAACTGAATTTAGCAAACAAGCCAGTACAAACAGAGGGGATATTCGGACGGCTGTCTTTATGAGGCTTGGAGCCATGCTGAATCCACTGATAGATCAGCACTTATCCATTCTGTAGGTCAAAGAAAAGAATCAGATGACACCATTAGAATTATTGGTACATTTGATACCGAGTCGAACCAAGTTCGTCAGATAATAGGGCGCTACTGGTCATTGATTAAATCTGACCCTGACCTAACTGACCTTCTTCCGGAGCATCCTTCCATCACCTTCAGACGGGGCCGCAGCATAGGCGATCAGCTGGTACACTTTGAACCGACCCCGTCTCCATGTACCTGGCTGAGTGATAGGAGAAATGGAACACACAGATGTGGGAAATGTAAAGCCTGTTCCTTCATAGCAGTAGGACAGTCCTTTACAAATACTAAACAGGACCGTGTATACGTGACTCGTGGCTTTGCCAACTGTAATACAGTTGGCCTGGTCTATATGGCCAAGTGTATATGCGGTCTCAGGTATATTGGTAAAACACGCAGGGCCTTTAAGAAGATAATCCTGGAACACATTGGAGACATTCGTCACAAGCGTGATAAGCCTCTGTCCAGGCATGTGGTTTTCAACCATGGAGGAGACTTAAAAACAATAAGCTTCTCCATGATAGAAACAATAAAACACTCCATCAGAGGAGGAGATATTGATATTATCCTGAGACAAAAAGAGTCAAAATGGATACATATGCTAAACACCATGTCACCAGCAGGATTAAACGAAAACATTGATTACTCCTGCTTTTTATAGCCAACCAGATACCCTTATCTAATATGGGAGCGAAATATACATATGAGCACAGTGTTAATCTAAGGGAGACGAGTGGCCCATCCCTACCACTGTTGGCTCTGATCTATCCCATATTATTAAATTACATTATAAAATAATCCACTCTGGGGGCGTGGCCTGACCGTCCGGCAAGATGGACGTGTAAGCGAGGAGCTCCGCTGCCCAGACACTGAAAACGAGCCACATTAGCCCGGTGCCTGGCTCCCATGGGGAAATCGCTGTACTCCAGGAAAGCTAGAGGCAGCCCGGCACCCCACGTGAAGTCCCAGGACATAGCGATCTACCTGGACCGCCGCGCTGTTGTTCCCGCGTCGCTGGGACGCCTGAGGCGCGAATCGGGAGCCATCACAGCAGAAGAGGGAAGTGACTCACCCCTGCTGCAGCGCGCTTCTAACAGCGCCTCCGTACCTGGGGGCCGCTCTCCTCTGTCCCCATTAGCAGAGGAGTTCTCCTATAAGCCAAGGGAGCAAAGGGGGCCAGTGGAGGAGGTGAAGCAGCTGAAGGAGACGGCCTGCAGTCCTGCCATGCCGCCTAAAATGGCGCCGAAGCGCATTAACCCCTTAGCCACTCCAGCACAGCGCAGGAAGGACTGGGCGGACTGCTCTGAAGACCCTGATCACAGCCAGGGTAAGGAGAAAAGTGGGGGTAATGATATGCCTTGGGATTCGCAGTCTGACATAAATGATGAGGTGGAAGATGGCGCTCTGCAATTGTCACAGGCCTCAGCCTCCATGAGGCAATCTTTGCAACATCTCCCGCAAAAATTAATATCAGAAGTTAGGGACACGTTCAAAGCTGAAATATCATCCCTGCGCCAGGATTTTCAACAAGTTACAGCAAGGGTGGATTCTCTGGAAATAGAGCATGATACTACCCGCAAATACATTGCTCATCTTCAATCTACCGTTGTACAGTGCACCCAAGTGATCCGAGATCACTCCAGGCACCTGGAAGACCTGGATAACAGGGGCCGCAGACATAATATCAGGGTGCGGGGTCTGCCTGAACCAGAATCTGAAGAAGACCTACATGTGGTTTTGAATGAGCTATTTAATTCTATTTTAGAGGCCCCATCCCACCATGTCATCAAAATGGACCGTGCTCATAGGGCTCTGCGACCCAAAAATGCGACAACGCAGCCCCGGGATGTCATCTGCCGGATCACAGATTACCAGGTGAAAGAGAACATAATGGCCAAGGCCCGGGTATTGCGGGCTATTGACTTTAAGGGGGCGCAAGTACAACTATATCAGGACCTTTCGTGGCTCACCCTGCAAAAAAGACGCCACCTCCAGCCATTATTGCTATCCATGAGGCAGAAGAAAATTCCTTACCGCTGGGGATACCCATTTACACTCATAGCTAATAAAAATGGAAGGGCTCATGCGGACTTATCCTCTTTTTGTGCAACCTTGGGGGTCTCGGAGCCTCCCATTGATGACTGGGAGGTCCTCGACCCGGTGCCGGCTCCCTCCCCAATTTGGAGTCAGGTGAAGAGCAAGAATCGTAGGTCCCAAACGTGAGAAGATTCCAGGAGAAAGATTAAGAGATGATTCGTCCTGAACTACTGGGACTGGAGCTGTATATTGAGGCTCACTTCTTGCAATTTATGTTATTATGACGGGCGGCAGATGTCCCTTATATGTTTTTAGTGCCTGATTGTTTTAGAAGAAACGTATTATAAGGCGTTTTAAAGGGCTCACCTATTATGCATATTGTTCACACAATGTTTAGTTATCTATGTCGGATGTGTTCTACCATGTCAACACAGGGGGGAGTGATCCTAGTTGCCCTCTTCCTTTCCTCAGTTCTATATGGTGATGAGGAGAAGAGATTGGGCCATTTATTGTGTCCTTTGCCTTTTCTGAATGCCCCCATCTGGATGTCACAGTCCAATGTTTGGATATTTCCTGTTCATTTTTTTTTTTATGTATTTGTCCTTTGTGTTTCCTTGCACCCTTCTGTGTCGTGTATCCTGTTACCTGTCTATTGTATTTGATGATACTGACGATGACTTTTTTCAGATGCCCTCATGGGAAAATTGGGAGGAGATCTCCTGGAGGAATGATGCCTATTGCCAAAATAGCAAGTATATGGTGCAGTTATTTTTTATTCCATGGTCAAGTATATGTCCTTGAACGTCAAAGACCTGAACTCCAATGTTAAAAGGAGACTGGCCTTGACGGAATGTCGTACCCAAGGGGCAGATGTAGTCTTCCTCCAGGAGACACATTTCGATAGCACAGGGTCATTCAAGTTTGCTAGAGGTCTATTCCCAAGGGCTTATTCAGCTTCTAGTGGGCAGAAAAAAGCAGGAGTGGCGATCCTTTTATCTGCTAATTGTCCACTTCAGGTGACTAACCAGATTTCTGACCCTCACGGGCGCTATATTATTATACAGGCTACATGGCTTTGTTTTATGTAACCTTTATGCTCCGAATACTAAGCAGATCCCTTTTATTGCCAGGGTGCTCTCTAGAGTATCTCATATGCTACCAGCAGCACTCATTGTGGGGGGTGACTTTAATGTCTCTTTTTCTGAAACGTGTGACAGGCAGAAACTGACAGGGAAGCCCCCTCCCAGAGAGCAGGTTAAGCTTTCGCGTCTTTTTAGACGCCTAGTGAGACGATTTGGGTTGTTTGACCTATGGAGGGTGAACTATCCCACGTCCAAATCATATACGTTCTATTCCCACCCGCATAGTACGCACTCTAGAATTGACTATTTCTTCGGTAATGTCCCTATTATGCGTTTAATGGTAGATGCAGATATAGGAACCATCTCATGGTCAGACCATGCGCCAATTTTCTTAAAACTAAGTACTGGACACCCGGTGACTAAGATCTGTCACTGGCGGTTGAATGAAAACCTGATATCAAACCCAGTATCTAGGCAGGAATTGCAGGAGAGTCTATCGGAATACTTTAATATAAACCAGCAGTCAGTTTCCTCGGTGACCACTCTATGGGAGGCGCATAAAGCTGTTTTTAGGGGCAACTGCATAGCTATAGGCTCCAAATGAAAAAAAGACAGGAGTAGGCAATATTGCTCTACTAAGAAAGATCTGGACCATCTAGAAAGTCAATTGGGCTCCCGTAGTTCTCGGCACCTTTTGAGGTGTATAGATTTGCTGAGAGCTAAGTTGAAGGATTTGGCATTGGTAAAGACAGATAGGCTACTCTTGTATTCCAGACAGCGTTACTATGCCTGGGGGAATAAGTCACACACGCTTTTAGCAAAACAATTACGGGATTCCACTTTGGTAAATACGCCAACGGCTTTGAGACAGGCTGATGGTTCCATCACCTATGATCCGAATAAAATTATATCCATCTTTCAGAAATATTATGAAAATGTATATTCCCTTCCTCAACAGATAGCGAGGGATCCCATACAACAACATGAGCAGCTCTCTGTTTTCCTTAAAAAATGCGGGTTACCTAAACTGACCAACGATTTAGCAGCTACACTTAACTCCCAAATTACTGCAGAGGAGATAGCTGGAGTAATTAATAGTCTACCGAATCGTAAGTCACCAGGTCCGGACGGTCTGACGTACCTTTATTATAAGACATACTTAGACATTCTGCTTCCACACTTGGTTAGGGTTTTTAACTCCTTCATGGGGGGCTCCCCTGTACCTGACACGATGCTGCAGTCTTTTATTACCCTTATTCCCAAACCAGGAAAAGATCCTATGGAATGTGCAAATTATCGTCCTATAGCTCTCCTTAATTCAGATTTGAAGATATTTACAAAGACCTTGGCGAACAGACTTGTCAGCTTGCTTCCGAGTCTGATTCACAAAGATCAGGTTGGTTTTGTGTTACATCGTCAAGGGGGAGATAATACAAGGAGAACTATAGATCTGATAGATGTTCTTAATAGGAAAAAACAACAAGCATTGGTGTTAGGCCTTCATGCTGAAAAGGCCTTCGACCGCCTGAGTTGGCCTTTTATGTTTTCTGCGCTGAGATGTTTTGGTATCGGGGGGCCCTTTCTGAACGCTATACGAGCCCTTTACACTTGCCCCTCAGCTTTTGTGAGAACGACGCATGCCCAGTCAAAACTGATACCCATCCGCAATGGTACACGGCAAGGCTGCCCGCTGTCTCCATTGTTATTTGTATTGTGCATTGAGCCGTTGGCAGCGCTAATTCGGGCTCATCCGGATATTCAAGGGGTAGAAGTAAATAGAGTTGCCTTTAAAGTGTCACTCTTTGCTGATGACATTCTTATGACACTTACACATTTGCATATCTCATTGCCAAATTTATTCCAGGTCATGGAGGAATATGGTAGGTTGTCTGGGTACAAGATCAATAAGTCCAAGACGGAGGCACTGCCTATCAATCTCCCTCCGGATATATTGAATAATTTAAAAAGTAATTATCATTTTAGATGGAATGATACCACCCTTAAGTATTTAGGAGTAAATTTAACGAAAACGTATGGTACTTTATATACTCACAATTTTGTCCCTCTATTTCAAGAACTTAATGCACTTATGGCTAAGTGGATGCCTTTGCCTATCTCCCTGTTAGGGCGTATTGCGGTGGTCAAAATGACCATATTACCTTAATAAGTTATTATATGTGATGGAGACTATCCCCGTCCCGATACCCATAAAAGAGCTGAGAGCGCTACAGTCTTCCATCCTTAGGTTTGTCTGGAATGGGAAGAGGCATAGGATTGCATGTAGTATTCTCACTGCCCTTAAAACACAGGGTGGGTTGGGGCTTCCTGACATTACAAAATACTACTGGGCGACACATCTGCGTCGTATCCCGGCATTGTCCTCACTTCCAGCATTCTCTAGATGGATGGAGATTGAGAAGCTATGGCTAGCCCCTATTCATCCCAATGCCCTCTTGTGGTCGTCCTTACCAGGTGATTACTCAGTACAACTGTTGGGCCCTATGCTACACATATTTAACATTTGGAAATGTTGTAAGCGGAAGTTTTCGTTAGCCTCTGACAAGCCCTCCTTGACTTAATTCTTGTTCAATCCTGTGTTTCCAGTGGGATTGCAGGATCTGTCCTTTAAGCCATGGTTCTCTAACAAGCTTTTTAGATTTGCTGATATTGTGGATTACAGGTCTCTGGAGATCATGTCTTTTGACTTGCTTAGGGAGAGATATGATCTACCTGAGTCATCTAGATGGCAGCACTTACAAATAAAACATTTGCTTAGTTCTATGTTTCGAGACACAAAGGTATCTATCCCAACACAGTTTGAAAGACTATGTAAGCTTTCGACTTCTACTAAGGGTCTTATATCGGATATTTATGTCCTTTTATCAACTCCTGAACCACCGCAGGTCTTACGACATACATATATGTCTAAATGGGAGAGATACCTTGAAAAAGACATCTCGCCAAGTGAATGGCAACTTATTTGGCGTAGAGCAGCATTATCATCTACTTGTGTGACCTTTAGGGAAAATTCATATAAGATATTAATGTTTTGGTATCATACACCTCAGATGCTTAGGCATTTGAACCCCACTGTTTCTGGTAATTGTTGGAGGTGTGATTCTAACCAAGGGACGTTGTTCCATATCTTTTGGGACTGCCCAGTTATTTTTCCACTATGGAAGGAGGTTCAACGCCTTTTAGTACAGATTTTTAACATTACCTTCCCATTGGATCCATATATGTTTTTATTGAACATGCCTCCAATGATACTGAAGAAGCCAGTGCTCTACATGGTTCTTTATATTTTAACAGCTGCGAGACGCCTTATTGCTAAGTTCTGGAAGAGACGAGATATACCTACTAAACTGGAGCTACTCAATAGTATAGCGGAAGTCAGAAGGATGGAATATTTGACAGCATGCATTAATAATACAGTAGACACATTTAAAAAGATTTGGCAACCCTGGGATACTTTCTTTGATATGAACAACTAAAAGTTTTTTTTCCCCCCATTTTTCTTTTGTCTCCCCTCTTGTGTCTCGTCTTGTCTCTCATTTGTTTTTTCAAACTATTCAAATTTTTATAATAGAGTAAGTGATCCATTATCCCGGTTTTCGGGATTTTTCAAGATAAACGGTTATTTGATGGAGAATGGCTGGAGCAGCACAGTGGTGCTGTAATTGTGTTGTAAATTTTGCTGTTTCTCTCACTTGGATTTTTGAAAGTCTATTGATCATATGAGAAACTGTATTTGTATACTTTTATTATTGTACTTATTCTAATAAAAAGACAATTATACAAAAAAAAAAATAATCCACTCTATTCACAATGACATTATATTGGAGTGAATATATAGCTTTAACATGCCTGCAGAATTTTTTCTTTATTGTTATCATTTCCTCCCATAACTATGCATTTTGGTTGCACTATGGTTAAAGAAATACAGTCTGCCCTTGATGTGTCCCCCATTTCGGTTACACTGTATCTAGTAGTGGACTCGAGTGGTAGGTACATTGGCGCAATCAATTATCTATAATGTATCTTCATGGGGAGCAGATGACCGGCGCATCTATACGGAGTGTTATGATGAGGTTATTCTTATTCTACTAGACTGGATGGCGATCACGTCAGTAAGGGGTGTGCCGTATACATCCAGTCACTGTTCACCTGAGCCGGTCTATCCACGTGACTGTAGGTCATTGACAGCGTCATCAGGTACGGCCTTGACGCCGGCTGATGACGCGATGCAACAACTGCGAGGCCATGTCATCAAACCGCCACAGATAACGTCATCATGGACGGCCCCGATCGAGGCGGATGATGCGTCATCAGCTTCTGAGCACGCCCATTAAGGGCATGAGAGGACGGCATAAGGTAGGGATCTATGAAGGCATCTGTTTAAACAGCGCATGAGAATCACGCCCATTATGGGCGTTACCAAGCGCCCGAAGGTGTAAACCCACGCCCATACTGACAGGGATCAAGCAGGGCAGCTGTCACACAGCGCTGTATCAGAATCACGCCCATTATGGGCGGTACCAAACGCCCTACTTTGTGAATCCACGCCCATACTGCGCTTGTTACAGAGATAGGCCCAATGGAGCCGGCCCCACCCACTGGGGAGGGAGAACAGGTTATTTAAACCTGACAACTGACCCTGCACATTGACCTCACACACAGGACCAGTGAGGCTCCATCATCTGTGAGTCCTCCATCAACCTGAAAACCCTTTTTCATCTATAACAGGTTGGTCATTGCGGTTTTCATCTGGCTAACCCTGTGTATCTCTTGTTTGCTCCCAACAGTATGCACACGGGCTACGGCTTAAGCGGCAGTGGGTACACTGTTAATCCCACGGACAGTCCGGAGCCGGCCTGACAGCGTCCAGACACGCAAGTAGCATCTGATTACTTGTTCATTATCTGACGTGTCATTACTCCTGTATTGTTGTCCCTGGAGGTTGCCACTCCTACTATCCACACTGGGAGTGTAAACCCTATAGGGCCACTTTTTCACGTATTTCCAGAATAATCTGGGCATGATATGCTATGGGATGGTCCTTATTCTGCGGGCTTTGCATCTATACTTGCCAAAGCTTGAATGATTGAATTTACTAGGTTATCAAAACCAGTTGCACTATGTCATCACAATTGAGGGCTCGGCCTATTGCGTTGCCACTTCTCAATGATTACTGATGCCTAAAAATAGCACTATACTAGAATATGTCCCCTGATGAACCTGACAATCAATTAGGGTGAAACGCGTTGGGACTATGGCACCTGACTATACGCCACCAATCTAGGAGGCAGTTCTCTGGTGCCAACTTTGTATATATAAAATACACCCGTATGTACAAATGTGTATGGCAGTTTTCTTGTGTGTGAACATTACACATTAATTTTTTCTATGATGATATATATGATTATTGATGATCACACCTGTGGTTATCTCAGTATCTTCCATGACGTAATTCTTTGAGCATTTATCCGCCCGTAGACGCAGCATCCACCAGCAAGGACGGTTCAATGCTCTCTAGACTGTAACACGTAAAACCTTTTTCTTTTGTTCTGTAACCTAGTGTAGGCCCCCATCAGGGACTCACCAACACTTTAGGGTCAATCCAGGACCCAATAGGAGGTTCCAGAGCACGGGATCGTCCTTGTCAGGACGGTAGTCCCGTAAATAGGCAGGGGTACTGAGTCTAGGGCTAGACTCAGGGACAGACTATTATCCACGACTGTCCACCCTGTTCATTATTGACTCGTGCCATTGAGCATTACAGCATTATCCCTTATGTTGTCATGGTGACAATTTTTCTTCTTTCTTTCTTTTTTGTTCCTTTTCTATATTTGTTTGTGGGAGTTTGTTATTTTATTTGTATATTAGATTAAAGGCTGTCTAGTTGTAACCTACTCCCCAGATCTGTATAAAAAGGTACATTGGCCTCATTTGGTCCATATATATTGCAATATTGTAAATACTAAGAGCATCAGAAGGGGAATCCAGACACACCTGTAGTATCCTCCCCTCGCCATCTTTATAGCCTTCCCGGGCTGTGTAAGGCAAATTTTTACGACTCAATGTTATGACCCCTGATTTAGAGTGAACAGCCGGAGAGCTAAATACTTCTCCCACCCATAACTTACGCAATCTATTGCACTCTGCTATATTCAGATGTGTTTCCTGCAATAAGGCAATATCTACTTTAAGTCGTTTTAAGTGTCGCAGGACTTTCATTCTCTTCTGAGGGGATTTCAGCCCTTTCAAGTTCCACGTTATTATCCGCATATTGTTATCCTGCGATTATATTTATCTTTGGCTCTACGGTACTTTTCTACTATCGCTCTAAGAAATGTGGAAGCATAGCATTTGATATAAGAACCTGACAGCATCAAACATGACCCACCCCAACTCCCCCCCCCCCTCCCCTTAACTCTGTTACTAAATTGTCTATAGTAAACGTATTAATAACCAGCCTGGGAATGATAGTGCAGCCTTCTCAAGCTCCACCTTCCCACTGATTTTTTATCGCCGCAGCGCTTGTGAAGTGATTGTGCAGTGATAAAAAAAAAAAAATGTCACTGCGGCGGGGCGGGCGTGGGTGAACGCACGTGTGGACGACCGATCAGGCCTGATCGGGCAAACTCTGCGTTTTGGGTGGAGGGCGAGCTAAGGTGACACTAATACTATTTTATAGATCTGACTGTGATCAGTTCTGATCACTTAGGGCTGTTTCACACGAGCGGATGCCGAGTGTGACATCCGCTCCGTGAAAGAGTGCCAAAACCTGATGCAGACTGCAGAGGCACGGAGCATTAACATGATTGATAATGCTCCGTGCCTCTGCAGTCCGCATCGGGTTTTGGCTGTCTTTCACGGAGCGGATGCCAAGCACGGAATCCGCTCGTGTGAAACAGCCCTTACAGATACTATAAAAGTACAAATGCTGATAAGCGATACGCTAATCAGCGAATCAGTGACTGCGGTGCGGTGGGCTGGGCGCTAACTGATCGCTAATTACCTACAAATGGGGCCTAAACTAACCTAAAACCTAACAGTCAATACTGTGCTCCTCTGCTGGGACCAACCGACGAAAAGGACCAGCAGAGAGCACAGAAGCCATTTAACACCTTATATTTATAAATATAGTGTGTTATATGGCTGGTGGTTCGTTATTTGAAAAGTCACCAACCTGCCAGCGTTGATCATTGGCTGGCAGGCTGGTGACCAACTCCTTCTGTGCCTTTTGCCGACCCGCACTGCGCATGTGTGGGCCAAATATGCGCGTAATCTCACGTCTCCTGAAATGTCGCGTAGATGCGTGAAGGAGAAATAACCCGGCCACCCGCAGGACGCATCCCTGCGTTAGGCGGTCAGGAGGTGGTTAAAGGGGTATTCCATAAGGGCGGGTTTCACCTCTTAGACCTGGTCCTATCTCCAGAACGGAGGCCAGGAATGGGATGTGGCCGCGCACATCAACAGCACTTCTGAAAATGAGGGACTGAAGATAGACCAGACCACAGTCTCATTTTCAGAGCCAGTCCCAGCAAATTGGTGGTGTCCTGGGCTGAAAATAGGTGGGTCTAATGTAAGCCATGCCCATACGTGGGGTCGGCCGTTTCCAGGGCGGTGAATGGAGAGAGCCACACATACCTAGAAGTGGGACCTGCACCTATCAGACATTTATAGTATATTTTGTAGATAAACGTCCCAGACAGGAATACCCCTTTAAACATGTAGTGAGGGTGTGACCAATTAAACCAAAGTCAGGCACCCAGTACATGGAGACCTCCCAAGTGCTGCTCTTTTGGAGGGACCGTCCCTCTTTTTGACCCAAGTCCCTCTTTGCTGCTCCATAAATGTCCCTCTTTTTGATGTGGGGTAAAGATATTTGCATTATTACATTTACAATATTGTCTGGTTCCTCTCTGTATATTTGAGCTTGTCTCATATATTATTTCATTTTTTGATGCAGTTGGGATTTTAGACATTTCTATATTCAGATTATTTTTGCACTATTTCGTAGGAGAAAATAATTGAAGTGTACAGATATGCTGGAAAAATGGATCTTTCACACAATGAACCCTAAGACCCCTTTCACACGAGCGAGTTTTCAGCGCGGGTACAATGCGTGACGTGAACGCACTGCATCCTGACACATTCATTTCAATGGGGCTGTGTACAGTGAAAAACGCTGCATGTTCTATATTCTGCATATTTCACACAGCCCTGGAGCCAGAAGTGAATGGGGTTTCAGCGAAAAACAAATTGCATCCGCAAGCAAGTGCAGGTGCGATGCGTTTTTCACCGATGGTTGTTAGATGTCGTTTGTAAACCTTCAGTTTTTTAGCACACGTGTGAAAAACGTATCAAAACGCATTGCACCCGCGTGGAAAAAAACTGAACGCAATTGCAGACAAAACTGACTGAACTTACTTGCGAAATGGTGCGAGTTTCACTGAACGCATCCGGACGTGTGAAAGGGACCTAAATGTCCCTCTTTGACCGTCCAAAAAGTTGGGAGGTATGTAAATGACTGGAGTACAGGGGTCAGTAATCTCTGGCACGAAACTACCACTCCCAGCATGCTCCACTGACTTACATGAGACTTCTAAGAACAGCTGAGCAAGCATGCATGCTGGGAGTTGTAGTTTCACTGGCCAGAGGTTGCTGATCCCTGGTGTACTGCATACTCCAGTGACGACTGGCACAGCTGTCAGGTGACAAAGCTGTCACATGACCAGACCCGACCGCAAGTATGAACAAAGCCTTATTATCGTCACAGAGCTGTGCTTGTACTGAGCTGCGGGCACTAGGGAAAGTCCGACTAGTTTCCGTGTTTGTATAAAAGTGTGGAGTTCCTGTTCCTCGTCAGACCGGGCGCAGGGGGCGGGGCCTGTGCAGTCAGGGGGACACCCGGTGTCTGAGGCTCCTGTGCACACACTAATCCATGCGGCATGTCATGTGCCGGTCACTTGGGTGAAAAGACTTGGTGATACTTGGGAGCTGCGCTACCGCAGGAGACATGGCTGAGCCCGACATCTCCCCGGACCCCGAGCACAATGTCCAGGAGGAGGATGAAGTGGACCCGAACTCGGAGAGATGCCAGACCCTGAGAAAGCTCAGCCAGGTCAGGCTGTACAAGAAGAGGTGGTTCATCCTGATGGTGGTGGCTTTACTCAACTCCTCCAACGCCATGGTAAGTGCTGAGGGCGCAGTCATTGCCCACTTGTCGTACACTCCTTCGTAGCTCTGCAGCAGCTAGGGACTTAGAATTCTCTGCTACTACCTGGAAACCATCAGTAAGCAGATTCTGGTATTTTACTGTGTGTCTACACCAGACATTATCTCCTCTGTTCAGACAATAGGGGAGAGTTCTTAAACTGGTGTAAAGTAGAACTGGCTGAGTTGCTTATAACAACCATTTAGATTCCACCTTTCGTTTTCCAAAGGAGCTGTCCAAAATGAAAGGTGGAATCTGGTTGGCTGCTAGGAGCAACTAAGCCGGTTCTACTTTATATTAGTTTGATAAATGTCCACCATTACCTTTTCACTCCTGATGGGCGTTGCAAAAGAATCTGCCGCTTACGCCTCCACGTGACAGAGATTTGCCCAAGGAATAACCACGTTTAAAGGGAGAATAATCCGAGGTGGTGTCCTTCAAACATCTGTGATGACACCCATTAAGAATCCGTGTTTGGTCCGTGTGTCACTCATATTCCACCTATTGCGAGGCTGAAAATGAGTTTCCAGCAGAACTACCAGGACAAATCCTGTATGACATCCGTGTTGTGTCTGCGGTTTTCACAGACCCACAGTCTATAAAGTTTGTCAGGGTTCCGTAAAGTGATGGCTAACCTTCAGCACTCCAGCTGTGGTGAAACTACGACTCCCAGCATGCTCCATTCATTTCTTTGGAGTTCTGAGAACTGCCAAGCAAGGGGGCATCTTGGGAGTCGTAGTTTTACCACAGCTGGAGGTTATCCATCACAGATTCCTCCACAGTCCATAGAAAACCACTGATGTGTCCGTACACACATTAAAGTCAATGGATACATGTGTTATCCGTGTAGACCAGGGGTCAGCAACCTCCAGCACTCCAGCTGTTCTGAAGCTACAACTCCCAGAATCCTCCTGTCACTTCTGTGGGAGTTACAAGAACAAGCAAATAAGTTTGCATGTGGGAGTTGTAGTGCCGAAGGTGGCTGATCCCTGGTAAAGACCATGGACAGCACACGTCCACGATTCACCTAAGGGCCAGATCACACGGCTGATTTTGAAATAAATAAAAAACACGCTTAAAAAATTAATGCGGAATACATGTGTCTTGTTATAGCGTGAAAAATAGTGTTCACTTCAATCCAAAGCTTAATTTTCAGCGTGAGGTCTTTAAAGGACATTTGCGCAAAAAATGCGCTGAAAACGCACAAAAAGACCCACAGACTTTCATGGAGCAGTTTTTTTCGGTGTCCTATTCATTTCAATGTGAGATTGAGCGCTGATTCTGCCCCAGGACACACTGCTTCCTATTAAAATGAAAGGGAGGCTGTTTTGAGGCGTTTTTGGAGCTGATTCTGAGGCGGAAACGCTCCAAAATCAGAGCCAAAAAACGCAGTGTGAAGTGTCATCAGTCACTTATGTATTTCTGCCATGTAGGTTTGAAATCTGCATTGGAAAATTCCTTCCCCATATGAAAATACAAAAAAGGGGAAGGGTTGTCCCTTCAAGGGAGAATGGTGCATCCGCACCTCTCACCAGGATACTGCTAAGAAACGTATTATTTGAAAATTAAAGGGGCAGTAACGTTCTAAAATATACAAATTTTAATGGTACAAATAAAAGACACATGTAAACCCCTTACAAACAAAAACAGACAGACACGCGTGGGACCCCACTTACGCGTGAGCCGCCAAATAGGCGGATTGCGGTAGATGAGGCCCCTCGGGCTGACCCTTATTGACGTAGAGTGAGCCCCAAGGGTCAAGGGGAATCACACTTGGTGGTGAGAATAAACAAAAATGTCCTGAGTTCCAAGATAAGGACACCAGGACAATGCCTAATATTGGTAAGAAGACAAGGGTGGATCTTACCGGAACCAAGTTGATAGGCGCGTTTATTCAACAAGCTCAAGAGGTCACCGGAAATGATGGTCCTTTCTCAGCGCCTTAAGCGGTGTCCTTCGGAACTAGGTTGTCTTGAACAGGGTCATGTGTTTGTGGAGTACCGCAGGGAGTAGGTCTATCCCTGTTGCACCCTACTTGGCCTAATATGACCCTGATGCCCTAACACGGGATCCGTGCCCCGCAAGGGGTGGTCCCGTCCGGAACCTCGCCCTGGTCTAAGGTCCCTGTAAGACCCTGCCGGGGTGATGAGGAGGACACCTAGTAAAGTGAAAAAATGAAAAACGTGGGTACCAAGAGTTGGGTATGTTCACCTGTCCCTACGCGTTTCTTCGGTAGAACATACTGTAAAGTAATTATAATGAACCCCTCGAATCATCAGGGGACGGGGGTTAGTGCAAGTGGTAGTTGTCCTTAATAGCACGGTGGCAAGGTTATTGCTGAGCGTGATGGAAAGGGCAAACTAAATTAAACCACTCGTGGTACATGGTGTATTAACACTAGGGTTAGCCTCAACTGCATCTAGTATAAAGGATAATGATAGGCAGTTGGGGTGAAAAAAGCGCAGACTAGCTCTAACCACTAATTGATGTGCGGTGAGGTAACTATATACCCAGAATGCGTATGGCAAAAAAAGGGTCCAGGTGTACCTGTAACACAGAAACAAACAAGGGAACGCCCGCTAGACACGTCTCTAATGATGGAAAAACTTGCCGATCCCCTAACACAGGTAAGGGCCGGCAGGCAGTACACTAATATGCATCTAGATATACAAATAACTGAGAGTGCCGTTACTTACATGCAGCCTGGGGTGCGTATGGCAACCTTCTGGCTGGGCCCGCATCAAACAGTTTATGTGAGGCCGGGTCTGTGGCGTCTGGCAGCGCTATGTGAGGCGCTGATGCTGTTTTAAAGTGAAGGGGGGCGGAGATTTAGTCCGCGCATGCGCGCACGGGACGCGGTCGCATTGTGATGAAGAGGCATCACATGTTGCGTCGCGCGTCACGTGAGTGCGTGTCATTAGTTGTTTGAGCACTGAGGCTGCCCCACTCAATGCCTGTGTCCACCAACGGAGGCACCCAATCGGATTACAATGGAGATCCGTGGGCGGACACATCGGGTAGGCACGTGGTGGGCAGATGCAGCGATTCGCTCAAAAGGATAAGTGGGTGGAGCTAGGCAGAGATACGCTGTCCGGCTGCTACAGACCACTTTAATATAGGATGTGTGTGGAGGGTCATAATCACAAATCCTACAATAAGGACAACACAGTGGACATTAAGGGGCAGGGAAAACCACAGTGACCGAGAGTGGGACACCAATGGGAGTGGGATAAATTACATTGCAGACTCCCAGACCTCATTTGAGGAGATTTGCTGACTGCATGTATGACTGGTAGAGGGAAACCTTTAGAGATATTGTATCATAGGGCAGATACAAGACTAAGGGCCCTGTCAGAGAAAACATCCGAACTGTAGTTGGTCATTGAGGCCATGGGGATTGGTGGTTTTTAGTTTAAAAATCCACCAGCACTCGCGTTGCAATATGCGTTTGTCCCAATCACCCCCACGTTGAGGTTTCTGGACATGTTCAATGCCCATAAAGGTCACGGCTGAGGTGCGTCCACCGTGGTCAGTGTGGACATGTCTGGCCACCGGGGTATCTCTATCATTGCGGATATCTCCAATGTGCTCCCCCATCCGCTTGCGCAGTTCCCTACTGGTCTTACCTACATACCTCTTGCCGCATTCACAGGTGAGGAGATAGATAACACCCGTGGTGCGGCAATTGATGAAGTCACGTATGTGGTAAGACTGAACCGCAGGGTCCGGAGCAAAGGATTTACCTTGGGTGAGATAGGAGCAAAAGCTACAATGTCCGCATTTATGGCAGCCCTTAACCGGGCTATCTAGCCATGTACGTTGTTTCTCTGGTGGGCTATAGTGGCTATTGACCAACCTATCTCTTAAGTTGGTTCCTCTCCTGAAAGTAACAGAGGGTTGGGGGCTTAGGACTGCAGCTAAATCTGGGTCCATGAGGAGAGTGCCCCAGTTCCGACTTAAGATTTCCCTTATTCTCGTGGCTGCTGAGTCGAAAGTCCCTACAACCCGTATCAATTTCTGAGGATCTGTACTAGAGTTTTTGGTGGGGTGTAAGAGGGTAGTGCGCGTCTCGGCACATGCTCTTTGATAGGCCTTTTTAAGTGCCCTATCGGGGTAGCCCCGTTCCTGAAATCGTCTTCTCAGGTCGTCCGCCTGACGCTTGAACTCCCCTTTTTCCGAACAGTTACGTTTAAGCCGCAGATATTGCCCAACCGGTATACCCAGCTTCAATGGGGTGGGATGGCAGCTATCCCACCTAAGGAGGGAATTCGTGGATGTGGACTTTCGGTAAATGGTGGTCTGTAGGCCGCCACTGTCGCCCCTGGATATGGAGATATCCAAAAACGGGAGGTGGTCCCGCACGATGATGGAAGTAAATCTAAGGTTAAGACTGTTATGGTTGAGTTCGTTGACAAATTCCATGAAGGCGTCCTCTGGCCCGCTCCACAAGATGAAAATGTCATCTATGTAGCGGGACCAGAGGGCGACGTGCTCCGAGTGTCGTCTTGGTGTATCACCGAAGACCACAGTCTCCTCCCACCAGCCCAGGAGCAAATTCGCGTAAGATGGCGCGCATGAACTGCCCATCGCGGTGCCCCTGAGCTGGTGGTAGGTACGGCCGTCGAAGAGGAAGAAATTACTACGGAGAACGTAGTAACAGCAGCACAGTGAACAGCAGCACAGCATATGAACAGCAGCACAGTGAAAATAATGGGTGACAGATTTTGTAATCCATGTGAAAATTCCGCTGTGTGAATACACCCTTGTGGTTTTTTGTTTTTGCTGTGATTTTAGAATTGCGAAAACTGCAAATACTGGCTATAAAGCCTAGCTATTGTTCTAGCAAAGATTCTGTTTGCTGTCTTTGTCCTGCGTGTTGGCACTCGCATAGGCACCCAGCACCCTGGTCATATAAGTTAGGCCCCTTTCACACGGGCGAGTTTTCCGTGAGGTGAACGCATTGCACCTGCACTGAATCTGGACCCATTCACTTCAATGGGGCTGTGCAGATGAGCGGTGATTTTCACACATCACTTGTGCGTTGTGTGAAAATCGCAGCATGTTCTATATTCAGCGTTTTTCACGGCAGGCCCCATAGAAATTAAGAAGGAAGCGTGAAACGCAAGCAAGTGCGGATGCGGTGCGATTTTCACGCATGGCTGCTAGGAGATGATAGAGATGAAAGCAACCCGGACCCCGCAACCGGCATAGTCTTCTTTCTTCATCTTTCAGGACCTGCAAAATTACCTTTGACGTTATCGCGCTCACCGCGTGGTGACGTCAGCGCAGCTCCTGCTGAATGAAGATAGAAGATTTCTATCTTCATTCAGCAGGACCTGCGCTGACGTCCTGAAAGATGAAGAAAGAAGATGATGCCGACTGCGCAATCAATTGGGACAGGTAAGTTATATATACAGGTCATTCTCAAAAAATTAGCATATTGTGATAAAGTTCATTATTTTCTGTAATGTACTGATAAACATTAGACTTTCATATATTTTAGATTCATTACACACCAACTGAAGTAGTTCAAGCCTTTTATTGTTTTAATATTGATGATTTTGGCATATAGCTCATGAAAACCCAAAAAATTAGCATATTTCATCCGACCAATAAAATAAAAGTGTTTTTAATACAAAAAAAGTCAACCTTCAAATAATTATGTTCAGTTATGCACTCAATACTTGGTCGGGAACCCTTTTGCAGAACTCACTGCTTCAATGCGGCGTGGCATGGAGGCAATCAGCTTGTGGCACTGCTGAGGTGTTATGGAGGCCCAGGATGCTTCGATAGCGGCCTTAGGGAGCATTCACACGAACGTGTTTTTCTTCCGTGTCCGTTCCGCGTCCGTTCCGCAATTTTGACGGACAATGCACGGACCCATTCATTTCTATGGGTCCGTGAAAATTGCGGTATGCCTTTTATTCTCATCCGTGTGCTGTCCGTTCCGTGTGTCCGTTCCGTGTGTTTTAGAACATGTCCTATACTTGGCCGCAAATCGCGGTCCGTGGCCCCATAGAAAGTCATTGGGTCCGTGAAAAACGGATAGCACACGGAAATGCATCCGTGTGTCATCCGTTTTTAACGGACCCTTGGACTGAAAACATTCTAGGAAACCCCATTTCATTACCCATCCGTTTTTTTTGCGGACCGTGAATAACGGATGACACACGGAAGCACCACGTCCGTATTATACGGACTTGCGGAACGGAAAAGGAAAGATAACTGAAGACATACGGAACACACGGATCCGTGATTTACGGACCGCAAAACCAACACGGTCGTGTGAATGCTCCCTAAAGCTCATCCAGAGTGTTGGGTCTTGCGTCTCTCAACTTTCTCTTCCCAATATCCCACAGATTCTCTATGGGGTTCAGGTCAGGAGAGTTGGCAGGCCAATTGAGCACAGTAATACCATGGTCAGTAAACCATTTACCAGTGGTTTTGGCACTGTGAGCAGGTGCCAGGTCGTGCTGAAAAATGAAATCTTCATCTCCATAAAGCTTTTCAGCAGATGGAAGTATGAAGTGCTCCAAAATCTCCTGATAGCTAGCTGCATTGACCCTGCCCTTGATAAAACACAGTGGACCAACACCAGCAGCTGACATGGCACCCCAGACCATCACTGACTGTGGGTACTTGACACTGGACTTCAGGCATTTTGGCATTTCCCTCTCCCCAGTCTTCCTCCAGACTCTGGCACCTTGATTTCCGAATGACATGCAACAGTCCAGTGCTGCTTCTCTGTAGCCCAGGTCAGGCGCTTCTGCCGCTGTTTCTGGTTCAAAAGTGTCTTGACCTGGGGAATGCGGCACCTGTAGCCCATTTCCTGCACACGCCTGTACACGGTGGCTCTGGGTGTTTCTACTCCAGACTCAGTCCACTGCTTCCGCAGGTCCCCCAAGGTCTGGAATCGGTCCTTCTCCACAATCTTCCTCAGGGTCCGGTCACCTCTTCTCGTTGTGCAGCGTTTTCTGCCACACTTTTTCCTTCCCACAGACTTCCCACTGAGGTGCCTTGATACAGCACTCTGGGAACAGCCTATTCGTTCAGAAATTTCTTTCTGTGTCTTACCCTCTTGCTTGAGGGTGTCAATGATGGCCTTCTGGACAGCAGTCAGGTCGGCAGTCTTACCCATGATTGCGGTTTTGAGTAATGAACCAGGCTGGGAGTTTTTAAAAGCCTCAGGAATCTTTTGCAGGTGTTTAGAGTTAATTAGTTGATTCAGATGATTAGGTTAATAGCTCGTTTAGAGAACCTTTTCATGATATGCTAATTTTTTGAGATAGGAATTTTGGGTTTTCATGAGCTGTATGCCAAAATCATCAATATTAAAACAATAAAAGGCTTGAACTACTTCAGTTGGTGTGTAATGAATCTAAAATATATGAAAGTCTAATGTTTATCAGTACATTACAGAAAATAATGAACTCTATCACAATATGCAAATTTTTTTAGAAGGACCTGTATATATATTTTTTTTTTAAAACTCAATCCACATTTTAGTAAGCAGTCTGTATTAAGAATGCTATTATTTTCCTGTTATATGTTATAAGGGAAAATAATAAAATTACAGAACACCTAACCCAACCCCAAATTTCAGTGAAGAAGTCCGGGTTCGGGTCTGGGTACCACAGTCAGTTTTTTTATCATGCGCGTGCAAAATGCATTGAACCCGCGCGATAAAAACTGAATATCGGAACGCAATCGCAATAAAAACTGCACACGCGACGCATCCGGAGCAAATCCGGGACGCCCGCGCGACAGAGGCCTTATGAATGAATTG
Organism: Bufo gargarizans; assembly: GCF_014858855.1. Classification (NCBI taxonomy): domain Eukaryota; kingdom Metazoa; phylum Chordata; class Amphibia; order Anura; family Bufonidae; genus Bufo; species Bufo gargarizans. Next base: position 390,646,379 of record NC_058080.1, on the reverse strand, counting down.
CAATAAGTCTGCATTGAAGGTTCAGATGGGTGTTCCCTCCTGTCCAGTGTGACACTAGCCAATCAGTGCGGCCAGTGTCAGTCTGTGCAGGTACACCCCCCCAACTGGTAACACCCATCAAGGTCTCTTCATACAGCTGATAGTATAGGCCGTTGGTAGGGGTGGGCGGTATAGGCGATATGTGATATAAATTTGTGCCACGATATGGATTTTGTGCATATCGCCTATATTGCCGGACTGCGATATGACCATGGAGCGGCAGTTCCGATCGGAGTCCCAGCAGTGTAATGCTGGGGCTCCGATCGGTTACCATGGCAGCGAGGACGCTACTGAAGTCCTGGCTGCCATGGTATGTCAGTGAGCAGCATTATACTCACGTGCGCCGTGGCCGCCGGGCGCTCCTTCTCATAGGTCTGTGCGGCGCATTGCTAATGCTATAAGCATTAGCAATGCGCCGCACAGACAGAAGAAGCGCCCGGCGGCCACGGCGCACGTGAGCATAATGCTGCTTACTGACATACCATGGCAGCCAGGACTTCAGTAGCGTCCTCGCTGCCATGGTAACCGATCGGAGCCCAAGCATTACACTGCTGCTGCCACCAATGATGTGGGGGGGGGAGCCCCTGCCACCAATGATCAATACTGGGGAGGGAGGGGGGGAACACTGCCCACTGCCACCAATGATGGAGGGGGACCCTGTGGCCACTGCCACCAATGATTAATACTGGGTAGGGAGGAAGCGTGGGTTTGAGTTACCAGAGGGGGCTGATAAGAGGGAGAGGCTGGGGGGCACATGAGAGGCTGGAGGGCGAATCAGAGGCTGGGGGGGCACATGAGAGGCTGGCTGCCATGGTCAGCTCCATGCTGTTGTGTGCACAAAGCACAGGGCAGCAGGGAGAGTGTAAAGTCCTATTCACCCTGATAGAGCAATATCAGGGTGAATAGGACAAGGGTTCTTAGCCCTTAAGGGGGCTAATAGTTATTAAATAAAAAGTTAAAAAATAAAATAAAATTTAAACCCCCCCCCCCCAATATAGAAAACAATATATTGTGATATATATTTCATATCGCACATGCTTAAAATTATATTGCAATATAGATTTTAGGCCATATCGCCCACCCCTAGCCGTCGGTATAAAACTTGGAAAACCCCTTTAATACGTTGAGTCAAGATGAGGATCGTTACATGTGTATAATGGGTTTTCCTCGCCCTATAATAAATAAAAAAATGGATTGACTTTTTCAGTGGCTTTTGTGTCATGATATCACGCGCAAGTTTAGATCTGCTACATCTATGTTCTGTACAAGGGAAGTGTCCTGAAGTGTCCTGGTTCTGCAACTCTTCCTGTCGCTGTCGGCTGTAGAACAAAACAAGGAAAAACGAAAATCTGTCTTCCGTGTAAATGAAAGTGAAAGAGCATGGTGTGCCTGTGCAAGTGAAAACTTGTCCCCAAGCGTGCTCAACAGATGAGTCAACCTGCTGCCGTGCTCGGATATGCCCAAACCTAACCTGATTTATCAGGACGGGTGTAGGTCTTCTCCTGCAGCTCCTAGCTGGCAATCACTACACCCCTTTTTTGGAAACTAGTGTAAAATGTCTGTTGCAACTAAAAGTAGTCACAGTGGCATCTAAAAGGCCGCAAAACCCAGTTCTGTGAGTCTTTAAAACCAAATCCATGGCATAGGGGGAATGATAAATCTCCCCTTAAGGCTCATGAACACAAACGTGTTTTCTTTCCGTGCCCGTTCCATTTTTTTTGCAGACCGTATGCGGAACCGTTCATTTTAGTGGGTCCGCCAAAAAAACGTTTAAAAAGTGAGAGCACACTGGGAATAAGTGGCGTGCCGCCTGTTTGGGGCAGGAAACGGTCGGATTGACAATAGGTTTAATCGGTGTGTGGATCAGCAGAAATCGAAGGGTCATCCGCTGAATTCTGCAGCACAAAATGCACATTGGACTTTTATATGTTATACCTTAGAAATCTGATTCTACATAGTTTATTTTAAAGAGCATCGGTCATCAGGATCAACCCTATTAAACCAGGCATACTACCTGGTGAAACTTAAATGGGTTTTCCCAAATATTTTTATTGATGACCTATCATCAGGATGGGTCATCAATATCAGATCGGTGGGGGACCCCCGCCGATCAGTTGTATGAAGAGGGGGCTGCACTTTCTGTAATTACACTTGCTCACCACTGCGATGTTGACAGCAAGCGGAGTAATAACGACAAGAAGCTGTCCCATTCACTTCCTAAACACTTGAATAGGGCATAATAAATTCTCGGCCCATGTAAAGGGCTCTCAACGCTTTGTCATTTATATCTGTCTGTTGTAGAAATATGTTTCTAGAGGTTTTCTTCTATTGTTTTGCTGATTATGGAGACCTCTTATCTTAGGAAGAGTTATCTAGCTAAACCTCTGTAAACCTTTTATGTTTCAGTTGTGGATCAGCTTTGCTCCTGTAGCCGACCTGACTGCCAGGCACCTGAAGTCCTCTCTGGACACTGTCAACTACTTGTCCCTTGTGTACCTGGTTGTCTCCATACCAGTTGGCTTTCTTGCATCCTGGCTGCTGGACACACTCGGCCTAAACTATGCAGTAAGTCCATTTTAACTATTGTATCCCTCACAAACTTTTTAGTGGTTTGTGATTAGTGTTAAAGTGTACCTGTCATGGGGGTAATGTATCCAGATTATTAAAGTCGGCCTTGATGTGAGTTTGTTGAAGATGTGGCAAATTTATCAAAAGTAGTACAATGGGGAAAATTTATCAAAACTAATGCCCAGGAAAACTGGCTTAGATACCCATACCAACTAGTGATGATCGAAGCGAGCTTTGGATCCTAGATCCAAAGTCGCTTTGCTCACAACTTCAAATTAAGAGCTGTATGAACGGGTCCGCACCCCATTCCGCAATTTTTCGGAACGGGTGCAGACCCATTAATTTCAATAGGGCCACAAAAGATGCAGACAGCACATTGTGTGCTGTCCGCACCCCTGTGGTTCCGTTCCGCGAAAAAGATAGAGCATGTCCTATTTGCATTTTCTATTATGGTTGCACTCATGTGCGGTCTGCAAATTGCGGAGTAAAAAGTAGTAAAAAAAAAATAAAAATAAGGATTCAAGTTTGGTATTGCCGCATTTGTATTTAGTCACAGAATAAGGACGTCAGGTCAGTTTAGTACATTATGAACGCTGTAATGTCAAAACCCCCCAAAACTTGGTGGATTTCTTTTTTTTTTTTTTTTTTTGCCACACAGACATTTTTTCCCGTTTTCTAATACAAGACATGGTAAACTAAATGGTGGCACCCAAAAATTATCTTGTTCTGCAAAAAAAATAATAAGCTCTTATATAGCTATGTGAACAGAAAAATTAAAAAGTTATGGCTATTGGAACGTGGATAGGAAAAATCCAAAATGTAAAAATGGAAGTAGGCCCGGTCTTTAAGGGGTTTAAGTGGAAAACCACTTGAAAACTTGGATATGGACTCGGCTTTGGTTCCGACTGGTACCTGGGCACCAAAGCCAAGTACAGATCCAAGGTTTAAAGTGGTTTTCCACTTTAAGAATCAAATACCAAAGTGGCAAAGGTGGTGTAAAATAGCAAAAAGGTGCAAATTTTGGGGCAAAAGGTCACTTACACCTCAATTTGCACTGTTTCTAAAACTTGATACCTTCCCTCTATATCTTGTCACTGTATGACGCTACCTCTGAGAGCCTCCATACTCATTAGTCATTTTATGTGGAACTGGTCCACAATCTAACATTTGTGGGGAGCTGTCGATTCTTCCCAGAGAAATGATGTCAGGTGCTTTGAGTTTGTGCCACATCGTTTTTGCCTCATGGGAGATAACCCACCGCCAGAGGTGTGTGGCAGCAGTTTTCTCCTCTCTCGCTCCAGAAAACGCACACTTGACATGCATGTTTATGGGGGAATGGGGGAGAGATAGCTGAAGGCCAACAGCTGTTGAACAGAGGTATGGGCACCCTATTCTGGTTTCATGATATTGATGACCTATCCTCAGGACAGTTCATCAAGTTCAGGTTGGTGGTGGTCCAACTCTTGGCACCCCTGCCAACCAGCTGTTTGAAAGGTGATCTACTAATCACATGATGATTATTTATGCCCATATATCCCTTAATAATGAAAGAAAGCTGTGCATGCGTGGTAGTGAACTATAATAAACTATGATATAGTTCTTCCTAAGGCCGAATGCACACGGCCGAGAGCGGTCCGTGGTATGCCGGGCTGGATTCCTGTTGAGAGCAGGAACGCACGGCATCATTGGTTGCTATAAACGCTGTGCGCTTCATAGGGCTGCAGCTAACGATTATTTGAATAATCGATTAGTTGCCGATTAATTTCTACGATTAATCAATTAATCGGCAAAAACGACAAAATTACAAAACAGAGAGGTTTATATGATCTTACTTGAAAAAATATGTTCAAAGGCCATATTAAAACAAATTGTGGACGACACTATTATGGGGGATCTGTGGACGACACTAATATGGGGGATCTGTGGACGACACTAATATGGGGGATCTGTGGACGACACTAATATGGGGGATCTGTGGACGACACTATTATGGGGGATCTGTGGAGGACGCAGTTATGGAGAGGGGGATCTGTGGATGGCGTAGTTATGGAGAGGGGGACCTGTGGGTGGCGCAGTTATGGAGAGGGGGATCTGTGGGCGGCGTAGTTATGGAGAGGGGGATCTGTGGGCGGCGTAGTTATGGAGAGGGGGATCTGTGGGCGGCGCAGTTATGGAGAGGGGGATCTGTGGACGGCGTAGTTATGGAGAGGGGGATCTGTGGGTGGCGTAGTTATGGAGAGGGGGATCTGTGGGCGGCGCAGTTATGGAGAGGGGGATCTGTGGACGGCGTAGTTATGGAGAGGGGGATCTGTGGACGGCGTAGTTATGGAGAGGGGGATCTGTGGGTGGCGCAGTTATGGAGAGGGGGATCTGTGGGCGGCGCAGTTATGGAGAGGGGGATCTGTGGGCGGCGCAGTTATGGAGAGGGGGATCTGTGGGCGGCGCAGTTATGGAGAGGGGGATCTGTGGGTGGCGTAGTTATGGAGAGGGGGATCTGTGGGCGGCGCAGTTATGGAGAGGGGGATCTGTGGACGGCGTAGTTATGGAGAGGGGGATCTGTGGACGGCGTAGTTATGGAGAGGGGGATCTGTGGGTGGCGCAGTTATGGAGAGGGGGATCTGTGGGCGGCGCAGTTATGGAGAGGGGGATCTGTGGGCGGCGCAGTTATGGAGAGGGGGATCTGTGGGCGGCGCAGTTATGGAGAGGGGGATCTGTGGGCGGCGCAGTTATGGAGAGGGGGATCTGTGGGCGGCGCAGTTATGGAGAGGGGGATCTGTGGGCGGCGCAGTTATGGAGAGGGGGATCTGTGGATGGCGCTGTTATGGAGAAGGGGATCTGTGGGCGGCGCAGTTATGGAGAGGGGGATCTGTGGGCGGCGCAGTTATGGAGAGGGGGATCTGTGGGCGGCGCAGTTATGGAGAGGGGGATCTGTGGATGGCGCTGTTATGGAGAGGGGGATCTGTGGGTGGCGCAGTTATGGAGAGGGGGATCTGTGGGCGGCGCAGTTATGGAGAGGGGGATCTGTGGGCGGCGCAGTTATGGAGAGGGGGATCTGTGGGCGGCGCAGTTATGGAGAGGGGGATCTGTGGGCGGCGCAGTTATGGAGAGGGGGATCTGTGGGCGGCGCAGTTATGGAGAGGGGGATCTGTGGGCGGCGCAGTTATGGAGAGGGGGATCTGTGGACGGCGCTGTTATGGAGAGGGGGATCTGTGGACGGCGCTGTTATGGAGAGGGATCTGTGGGTGGCGCAGTTATGGAGAGGGGGATCTGTGGGCGGCGCAGTTATGGAGAGGGGGATCTGTGGGTGGCGCAGTTATGGAGAGGGGGATCTGTGGGTGGCGCTGTTATGGAGAGGGGGATATGTGCACTGTTATGGGCATAACAGTGCACAGATCCCTTTCCTCATAACAGTGCACAAATCCCCCTGCCCATAGCAGTGCCATACACAGACCCCCCCCTCCTCCCCATAGCAGTGCTATACACAGACCCCCCTCCCCATAGCAGTGCCATAGACAGATCCTCCCCCCTCCCCATAGAAGTGCTATACACAGACCCCCCTCCCCATAGCAGTGCCATAGACAGATCCTCCCCCCTCCCCATAACAGCCCCGGCCCCGATGCTTATAAGTCGGACTAATCACGTCTGCATCTTTATTTTACCTTTTTACAATGACGCTCCTGTAACAGCCAGGCAGAGCGGACGGCGGCGTAACGTCACTCACTCACGTGACGCACCTGTTCCGCCCACCTCATGAATGAAGGAGGCGGAGCAGGCGTGTCACGTGAGTGAGTGACGTTACGCCGCCGTCCGCTCTGCCTGGCTGTTACAGGAGCGTCATTGTAAAAAGGTAAAATAAAGATGCAGCGACCGCCCGCCCGCATAGCAACGAATCGGCGATTATTTGATAACTGGATTAGTCGACAACGAATCCAGTTATCGAATATAATCGATTACATCGATTAATCGTTGCAGCCCTAGCGCTTCATGCCGCCGCTGCACTACAATAATACACTATACGAGTGTATTATTGTAGTGCAGCGGCGGCATGAAGCGCACGGCGTTTATAGCAACCAATGACGCCGTGTGCTCCTGCTCTCAAAAAACAGAACGGAAACAGAAACACAACGGAACTCAAAAACGTAACAACGGATCCGTGAAAAACGGACTGCCAAAAACTATAAAAGCCATACGTTTGTGTGAACTAGGCCTAAGAGTGACTGAACTGATGCATCCTGATTCATACTGAACGGATTGCTCCCCATTCAGAATGCATTAGGATAAAACTGATCAGATCTTTTCCGGTATTGAGCTCCTGTGACGGAATGCTATACTGGAAAATAAAAACGCTAGTGGGAAAGTACCCTTAAAGAGAACAAATTACCACACACTCCAAAAATCTTGTCAAAAGCCTTCCCAGAAGAGCGGAGGTTGCTATCATTTGAAATACTAGGCCGAACTTTATAAGAACATCCATGATCTTGGAATTGGATGTCTAAAAGGCTCCTGAGGGTGATGGTCAGGTGTCTACATACATTTGGCCATATGTGGGGTCATTTATGAAGACCAGCATTTTAGATGCCGGTCTTAATAACCCCTGAGCTGGCGGTGGATCCGCTGAAGTTATATAGAGGCGCCGGCATCCACTACCTATTTAAATTTACGCCAGCTCCCGTGCTGGCGTAGAATAAGACCATTTATCTACGCCTAAAACAGGTGTTGAAAATGATAAATGAGACGGGCTGACTTCCCCGCCCCCTTCCCCACCAACACCAATCCCCCTTTTTTAGATCTGGATTTATCAGGGAAAAATGGCATGTTCAGCCACAAATTATTTTTGTGACCAAATCTGCAACAGATATACGGCAAAAATTGGCGTATATCTGATAAATGACCGACATTGTGTAGGCTGAGAACTTAAAGGGAACCTGTCACCGGGATTTTGGCCATAGAGCTGAGGACATGGGCTGCTAGATCGCCGCTAGCACATCCGCAATATCCAGTCCCCATAGCTCTCTGTGCTTTTATTGTGTAAAAATAACGACTTGATACATATGCAAATTGCCTGAGATGAGTCCTGTATGTGAGATTAGTCAGGGACAGGACTCATCTCAGGTTAATTTGCATATGTATCAAATCGGTTTTTTTTACACAATAAAAGCACAGAGAGCTATGGGGACTGGGTATTGCGGATGTGCTAGCGGCCATCTAACAACCCATGTCCTCGGCTCTATGACACAAAATCCCGGTGACAGGTTCCCTTTAATATTCTGTCTGCCTGCATCTGCCACTAGAGGGAGCATGGGAGCTTACTGCATATTGTATAATAGTTTGCGGGAAGTATGCTGTACACTCCCTCTAGTGGTGGCTGCAGGTAGCCAGAACATAGAGCACGTTGGCCAAAAGTTACTAAAGTCAGTGTACCTACACACTATCATAAACTGTGCCATAATGTGGCACAAACTGGCGCATCTAGTTTTTGACTGGTGTAATGACTACAGCTGATCAGTGCACAGTCAGTCTGGTGTACACGCTGCTGCCAGCCAGTCTCCTCTATTGTCGTGTTGAATATTTTTCCCTACCCATGTTGTCAAGTGGAAAATAATAATGTTTTTTTTTTTCTGTCTCGTTATCTGTTTTTCAAGCCTGATAATCACTGGTGTCCTACAGGCAGTTATTTCTGTATTGCTGGTAACATGACAACACCTACCAGCTTGTGTCTGAGGATGGTAATGGAGCCTGCAATATCCAACCTGTAACGGAACGTGTCATTCTTGTTCTTGCAGATAATCATCAGTTCCTGGCTGAACATGATTGGCAGCATAGTGCGTTCTGTCAGTGATGTCTCAATGTTGAATACTGGCAAAAGTACCTTGGTTTACCTCTTTGTGGGGCAGAGTATTTGTGCTGTAGCGCAGCCTCTCGTGCTCTTTGTTCCCGCTAAACTGGCTGCCGTGTGGTTCCCAGAACACCAACGTGCCACCGCAAATATGATTGCATCAATGTGTAAGTAATGTCTGTCCTACGGGTTCATTGTCACATACAGTAGACACTTTGTCTACTGTAGATGTTTTCTCGTGTTCTTGTATTTCACTAAAAGGTTGTCTTTACCGTTTTGTTTTACTATATTCAGCAAATCCATTTGGCATATTACTAGCAAACATATTATCTCCAGCGATTGCATCTGAAGACAAGTACTTTCCAATATTAGTAAGTATGCGTCTGCTCAGTCACCGTGCTACAAACACGAGGAGAACATCTACCTGAAAATCAACCTTTGTATGATTCTGCTTTACAGCATGTCGTCTATGGCGTTCCTGCCGTACTAGCTTGCATATTAGCAACTGCAGGGGTTAATGAAAAAGCCCCATTGACACCGCCTTCAGTCAGTGCAATTCATTCCACTTCCGAGCCCTTCTTTGCTGGTTTAAAACAGGTAAGCTCCATAATTTCCTTTCTTCTGTCTAAAGGATGCTTTAGGTAAAAAACTTTCACTTTTTAAATCCACTTTTGGAACCATGAGTGCCTTTAAAAAAGAGGAGCAGCGGTATCTGTCTTTAAAGGGGTTGTGGAGGATTTTACTACTGATGGCCTATCATCAGGATCAGTCATCAATATCTGATCGGTGGGAGTTCAACACCCTGCACCCTCACTAATCAGCTGATTTAGGGTAGTTCCGTCCACTGCCAGAGCTACTGCCAAAACAGCCGATGGTGGGAAGTGCAAGTGTTAGATCCCACTTTACCAGATATTGATGGACTATCCAGAGGAAGGGCCGTCAATAGTAAAATTCTGGAGTACTTCCTTTAATACTTTCTCTACTTTTATGATCCACTCTGGGTTTTGGCTTCAAAAACGGCCTCAAAATGCCTGAATGTGTGGCAGTGCACTTTGATGCCGGCTGATAAAACTTTGCATACGGTTATATCTGCTTTTCAGCTCAGAGCAGGAATAGCTGTGTTGTCTCTGTAAGCCAAAATGTTTTCTTTCACTGACAGCAAGCAAATATCTTTAAAATGGTGAAGACAGATAGACACAAACTATACTGTCTAGTGTTACATAGTGCCGAGTATCAAACATACTAAATTTTTTGATATACAACGTGGAAACATATCTAAAGCAGTTGTCCAGTCATATTAATTTTCTTACAATACTGTAAAATAACAAAAAAAGGAATATTCACCTACCTTGCTGCTCGTGTGATGTCACTTCCCGGATCACCAGGCTAGCAAGGGAAGTATTACTTCTTTATTTATTTTATAGTAATGTAAGCTGTTTGAGGTGAACTGAGACCTCAAGGACATGTTAGGTTTCTACATGACACGTGTCCTACACTCTAAACTGTTCATAAATTAGTGAACCTGGGGGAACCGTCTGCAGTCAGCCCTCGGGACCAACAAAAGACCCCAGAACTGTCTGTCCTGTAATTTTAACAAGAGGCTTGTGTCATAGATGGGGATGAGCGATGAAACATCCGAAGTCGGTTCGCATAAGACTTTGTTTCAATACTTTACGGAGTGAGCGCTCTGTACAGTATTAGAATGTATTGGCTCCGATGAGACTTCGCATAATTACAGTATAAATCAATTTCTGAAGTTATTATGCGAAGTCTTATCCGATCCAATACATTCTAATACTGTACATTCTAATTTTTATGTGAATTGACCTCGGATGTTTCATCCGAAGTTGATTCCCTCATCCATAGTCAGACACAGAGTATATTGTATTGGTACATGAGTATGTTAATACATTCTGAGTATAAAATAAAGCTTTAAAACAGTAATCCCATAATGGGATTGAAAAAAAGAAACTAGTAAAAAAAAAAATGTCACAAACTCAGTATAGGCACTAGTGACGCTTCTTCGCCACTCTGTCCACTTTCCGAAAAGGCGGCATGGCAGGGGCTTGGTTTGGGCACAGTGATTTATGACGAGCACCTCTTTGTGAATTAAGTGCATCCTCCTGCAGCACAGGGGATATTAAAACCAGCGGAGAAAATGCTGGTCATTGATAAATGTCCACCCACTATGTAGTATAAATACATTTACATTTTTTTTTATTAATAGTTTATTATAAATCACAACAAAACAACAGCAGGGTACTCAGACCCTAGACAATATCTCGTACAGTTGCGATAAACAATACCATATCATAGGAGTACAATAAATCTCCCAGTTTCACCATATCAATCATAAATACCCTTCTGCACATCACTCTGCTCGGTTTCATTAAACATAACAGTTTCCACTCCTTCAGGTGTACCCCAGATCAGTTCTTATACGGGTTTCTTGAAAAATCAGTCTACCCAATCTCCCCTTTGCCCGCTCCACGAGGTACCACTCCGTCAAAGAAAAAGGTTGCATGAGTTGTTATATGTCTAAATCATTCATGCCGGTAATAATAAAGCTTTCCCATTTATGAAAAAACCTTTTTGTACGCTTATCTGTTAATCTTTCCGTTTCCAAACGTTTGATATGCAAGAGCTTTTTCAGTTCTTCCACAGTAAAATACAACCACCTCTGTAGAATACATCTTTTAGTCACCATGCAGACTGAGTGGAACAGATGGGGAGGGACGAGACCTCTCCCCAAAGTGAAAGAGAAAGAGTTGGGGAATTAAATCAACCTTCTCCCCGCACCTCTTTCTGAACATCTGGGCCACCCACCCACTCCTAGAGCTTCTTACTCTGTGGGCATAAAAAATATATTTTATTGTGCCCACATCAAATGCACGTATCCATACAACCCTAATAGCATGAACAGTTTATCAGGTTATTATTAAGTGTGAAAGGTGAACGGTATAAAAAAAAAAACTGCTAAATTTGCTTTTCATTTGCACAATATATATACAGTGTGTGTATGTGTGTATATATAAATATATATATATAAATTTACCCCATAGTTTTTCTGCAAACTGTGACAAAAAAAATATAATTTCTCTGCATAAAGTGTGTCAGACAGCCTCATTAGTAAAAAATTAAGAACAATATGGCTGCTAAAATACAGAGACAAAAACATTTTGTCTGGCCATTAAAGGGAATCTGTCAGCAGATTTGTACCTTTGAAACTGGCCGACCTGTTGCAAATGAGTCTCTAGGAGCAACAGGGGCGTTGCAGTTACTCCTAGGAGCTTTCCTCTCTCTGCAACTGCCACGCCCTCTGCACTTTGATTGAAAGGGCCAAGTGTGATGATGTTTTCACTGCCCTTAAGTAGAGAAGGCACAGCAGTTGCAGAGAGAGGAGAGCCCCTAGGAGTAACTGCAACGCCCCTTCTCAGCAATGTGGGCACCTATGAATGAACAATGCAGCCATTTTTATAGGTACAAACCTGCTGACAGATGCCCTTTATGTCTTAGGCCTCATGCACACGGCTGTTGTTTTGGTCCGCATCCGAGCCACAGTTTTGGAGGCTCGGATGCAGACCCATTCACTTCAATGGGGCCACAAAAGACTCGGACAGCACTCCGTGTGCTGTCTGCCTCCGTCGTTCTGTTCCGTGGTCCGCAAAAAAATATATAACCTGTCCTATTCTTGTCCACGTTTTACGCACAAGAATAGGCAGTTATATTAATGGCGGTCTGTGCTGTTTCCGCAAATTGCCATCCGTGTTTTGCGGATCCGCGGTTTGCGCACTGCAAAACACATAACGGTCATGTGCATGAGGCCTTATTCACACAGTCAGTGTTCGGTCAGTGATTGTGAGCCAAAACCAGGTGCAGCTCTACACACAGAACAGGAGCAGATCTTTCCCTTCTACCTCATGTCTGTGGAGGTTCCACTCCTGGTTTTGGCTCACAATCACTGATGGATTTAAACTGATTTGAGTTATGCCGATTGATTAGGTGACAGCATTTGTTTTCCAGTGGTGCTAGATTTTATAATAAATTGCACAAACCTGTAAAATAAAGGTGAAATTAAAATGAGTGCATATGATATACAGTTGTGTAGGGCGCATTGTACTGTAAATGCTATACACTTTGTTAACTGTCTTCTTATCTCTTACAGCTTATGAAAAATAAATCTTATATTATACTAATGATTTGCTTTGGAAGTGGTCTTGGCATTTTCACCGCTTTTTCTACCTTTCTGGAACAAATATTATGCTTCAATGACTATTCCAATGTAAGCATATCACTCCTTTTCTTCATATTAAATCTCACCTCATAGTACTATGAGAGTTTTTACGCCCTTCAAAATGTCACCTGTCATTTATCCTGTTCTTTTTGATTTTTACGCCAGTCAAATTTAATGCTACTTATGTCATGATCATACTGCAAGGCATGAAGAGAAAAGAAAGTTTTAGTAAAAACCACATGCAAATGAATAGCCAAGTCCTGACTCTGGTTGTAAACCTTCCCGTACTCCTATTCTGTTCATTTGTTTGGCGGCATGGATCTATTCAAGCCCGATGAGGGTGAATGAAACTGATTTTCAGTCACAACAAAATCTGCTATGTGCAGGGGCGGACTGGGAACATAGTGGCCCTGGAAAAACAAATAAACGTGTCCTCATATTGTAGGCGAGTCCAAATTGACAGAAGGCGGACCAACAGAAGTAGGTGATGCAAGCAATACCGTAATGCAGGACGAAATACCGCCCCAGGAGAACCAAATACCACAGTGCAGAATAAAATACTGCCTTGGCAGAAGCAGATACCACAGTGCAGCACAATATACCACCCTAGCAGAACCAGATACCACAGTGCAGCACAATATACCACCCTATCAGAACCAGATACCACAGTGCAGCACAATATACCACCCTAAGATGGCAATATAATAAAATTCAGGAGGGCACCTGCGGCCACTGGCCAGATGCATAAGTGCCTGATGCTTCTATATTAATTAATGCTGAGAGTACCATAACTTTATGTACACAACTGGCGGCCAAGAGGAGGGATTAAGTGGCCCCCTGGGAAATTTCCCTGTAGGGTCTATGGCCAATCCGCCCATGGCTGTGTAAAGACACTCTGAGGGTACCTGCACACTAGTGAAGATTTCAAAACAGAAAATCTCCAGGGCTTTTCATGCGGATTTCTATGCATTTCCGCACCAGATCTGCACCAAAAACCACTTGTGTTACTTGCATTTTTTGGGTGCAGCTTTGATGTGGTTTTGCCACATATCTCAACCATCTATTGAAAAGGGAGAAATCCGCACCAATCTGCTCATGCTAAAGGGCCCTAACACCCATCATAACTTGTCTTTCTCAGCCCAAACTTATATTATATATCCCTTTGGCTAAATGCACACAACTGTATACATTCTGCGGTCCCCAAACCATGGATCTGCAAAATACGGAAACCATCTGAGTACATGCTGCAAATTTCTCCCCTTCATCACTAGGACCACAGATTATATCCGTGTGCTGTCCACATTTTTTGCAGACCTATAGAAATGAATGGATACAAGTGCAATCCGCAAAAAATGTAATTGTCTGAGCAGTCATTTCCTGCCTGTCGAGGGGGACCAGGAAGTACACACCAGCTGAGGACCGTGAGGTGTTAGAAAGGGAGTCTAAGTCTTAGCATTGAGCAGTGGTTCTTCACTGTAACACCACGTTCTGTCAGGTCACAAAGTGTACAACATGAGCCCTCTCGGTTAGACACCGGCTTTTTTAAAGGTTTACACTCTTCTAAGGAAAAGGAGTTATAGACTGCATCACAGGAGCCTTTTCAGAGTTGCCACCTGGCTAAGAGGGATCAGAACTCTAGTAGAGTATCATGCATTTTATTAAATGGGTTGTACAGGCATAGCCTCCCACAAATCTGACATCATGTGTGGAGAGAGTCAACTGCATGCTGGGGAGAACAGCTGCTGAGACCAGCAAGTATCAGTCATGGGCATGGAAACCCGCAACGGCATATTGGGCAGGACACATGCTGAGACAACTGTCCAACCCCTGGCAAGTATTGTGCATGGGTCTTGTTAATAAGAATAGGATACTTGCTGAGCGCTGTACAGTTACATTCTCTCCATGCCTGATGTCAGATTGGGAAGGGAGTCAAGAGAGTATGTTGAAAACCAACTTTCAGGGTCTGTTCACACATTTTCTTATGATGCCTTATGAGGCAACATGCACAAGACCGTACGTGTTTTGCGGTTCGCAAATAAAAAAACGGATGCCATCCGTTTTTTTTTTTTTTTTGTGGATCTATTGTAACAATTCCTAAAATGGACAAGAATAGGACATGTTCTCTTTTTTTTTTTTTTTTTTTTGCGGGGCTACGGAACGGACATACTGATGCGGACAGTATTCATAGGCTAGGACCGGTGAACATCAGAGCTATGATTTAGGCATTCTGTATTCAAGCCTCTTTGGCATATGAACTACCGGCACCCGACACAATGATGGGGTCCATGAATACCAACATTTCATCTCTTTATTTTCCGGGAATTCTGCGGCAGAGGCTCCTACCGGAGCTGCAGTTCCTGATCAGCGGAGGTACCGTTCTCAGCTAATCAGCATCCTCCTTATTGTTTAGACGGCACACCATCTGCTTAGAAGTGGCTGGTCAAGGTGGTACCACACTGATCAGCAGACCCCTTATATATAAGAGTGTATTACACAGTACTGAGGTTTCTTATGTTTGTTCTTCTGTACAATATTTTTTATTTATCTTAAAAAGGTTAATTTGGTCTTTATTTTTCCAGTTTATTTCAGGTTTATGTGGAGCACTTTTCATTGTATTTGGGGCTATTGGGGCCTTACTATTTGGGCTGTATGTTGACCGGACAAAGAAGTTTACAGAGATTGTGAAAATATGTTTTGCTTTGACAGCTTTAACTATTACAGCCTTCGCTGTGGTAAGTAAGTAATAATATATATGGAGAAAAGGGACTTAAAGGGGGTCTAAGGATGTTATTTGAAATGGCTAAAAGCGACTCATCCTAAAATGTGACTATGACCGGTTGCATCCACGTGCAGAGTTGCCCAGGCGGTGGAGCCGCAATACTGCTGTCTGGCACCTGCATATACACTACATAGGTGATCTTTAATGTCAGGCTGCTCAGCTTGTTTTTGCCTATTAAACTAAGCAGAGTGGCATGTAAGGCTTGCAATGAAATCATTAACTTTCCTTTAGTAACACGTTGCAGCATTTAGCAGAAAAAGCACTGTGTTCAAATATACAAATGAGATGTCCAATGCACCAAGGATAGGCACTAGCCCTACACTGCATCCCAACTTCTGTACCTCTTCACAGTAAGTTACCCCTTTCTCTTGTTTATTGGCTTGACGAGGTGCCTGTGAACTGCCTGGCTCTCTTGTCTTGTGCCTGCGCAGTGTGCCAAAATTTCAGTGCATTCAGTACAGTTCTTCTCCCCAAGGCATAAACAAGATGCTGTACTGAGCATGCACCGAAATTCTGGTGCAAGGCGTAGGCATGAGTTTATAGGGGCAGATGAGAGCAGTATACAGACCCCTGGCCATCAATCAATAAGTGAAAATAGGAGCTTATGTTAAAGAGGGACCGAATTTGGATGCACTGAGGAGCTAGTGCACAAAACATCTCTTCTGCGGCAGCTTATATCTCTCCTAACAAAAGGATTGGGCAATGGAATCCAACATCAGTGGTCGGTGGAGAGTTGGGAGACCGCCATACACATTAGATATACGTCGAGTCTGTATGGCCAGCTATAGTCTAATTTGGTTACCGAGATATGTATGAAATTAGGATTCATCCAGACAATAAACTGTCTCAACAGTGTTCAAATATGCCATAGCCATAATTTTTCTATGTTCTATCTTAGATTCCTGATGGATACATATCTTAACAGTGTATTTCTTTAACAATTAGGCATCTCATTTGAAGAAAGTCGCCCCTCTGTTGGTGGTGATTTGTTCTGTGCTGGGGTTTTTTGGGTTTGCAATTTATCCAATTGCTATGGAACTAGCCGTGGAATGTTCATACCCAGTTGGTGAAGGAAGCTCAACAGGCTTGGCTTTTATATCTGGGTAAGTAGAAGTGTTCATGCTAGATCTATGTGCAACCCTATACAGTAGCAGAAGGATTATTATGGCAGTATAAGCTGGTGATGCTACTGGTCTGATCATCAATTCAAAACATTAACGATACCAATATTGCTAACTATTTATTAAAAGTAAGTTCTGGAGTCAACAAATGGCCTGGTTAGGTGCAGGGGCTGATTAGCATCAGCATCTGATTGTTTTATCCCTATAGTAGACAAAAAGGCTTCCTGTCACGGCCTCTGTTGTGTGAGCCGTGACACAGTTGCCATGCGTGCTGTTGCCTGCGGCAACTTGTAGTTGTTGCAGCATGTAGGTGGCTCCTCCTTTCCCCTGGGTCCTTCCCTGTCTGGTGCCTGAGGGGTTAATTATCTGGCTGGTGTGGATTTAGGTGTGTCTTGGGTGTGGACTCTTGGCTCTTTATATGTTGTGTTGAGAGCTTGAGGTCAGTTGCCATCCAGCCTTTTGTGTAAGTTGGAGTGCTGCTCCTATCCTGGATATACCATCTGTCCAGTGGGAGGGCCTCCTAGGTAGACATCAATGTCTTTTTGATGTCTCCCCTATGTTCCCTTTGTCTTTACCTTCCCTTGTATCTATGTTTGGTGTGGGTTATGTGCGGGGTCTGTTGCATGTCTAGTTGTCGTTACATGTCTGGCATATGTTGTCTGTCTTCCAGCATGTTTGCTAGACATTTTCCCCTGTGAGTCGCATAACCTCCAGAAGGGGGTGTCAGGGCTCCCTGGAGAGGGAATCACAAGTCGGTGTGCAGCTCTGCCTGTGGCCGCCGTGCTTTCTGTCTGCATGGGGGTCCGGTTGTCGTTGTGGCCACGGCAGGTAAGTGCGTGTTGTTTTTGGGCTCTTACCTGCCGTTTCAGTGGCTGTTCACTGGCTGTCCTTATCCTTGCAGCTAGGCCGGTGGAGACTCCTGTTCATCCGTGTCTGGGATGAACAGGTCGTTTCCTGCTCCTAACCTTATTTCAGGGATCCTCGGGGCTACTCAGGATCTCAGGTTCCTGTGTATGAGCCCACCTACCATCTGGGTATGCTCATACGGTTAGGAGTCAGGGCCATGAATAGGGCTGCTCTAGGAGGTGACCTGCTCCCTTTTTCTGGTGTTCGGCCTAGCTGCTTCCCTGTTTTCCTTCTCTATACGAAAAAGTTTCCCCCCACTCCCCACAGTGACACTTCCTGTATGTGACAATCAAAGAGTAGATATCCTCACTGATGGGTAATGGGGTGATAACATAAATAAATGTTTATGTATCACACCTCTGGGGTCACTGAGTTCTGTACATGGGACAAGGTGATAGTGACAGGCTACTCCTTCTTTTTTTAAGCTCTCCTAGATAGGAAATAAAAGTTTTTATCCTCAATATTGCTCCTTACAGCTTTGATCCTGGTATCATCTGAAAGCTAAGATTCTGGCAACAAAAATTATAGCCCTTGTATCTAGCCTTCATGGTAACAAACAACCAACAAACCATACAGCGGATATAAAAAGTCTACACACCCCTGTTAAAATGTCAGGTTTGTGTGATGTAAAAAAATGAGACAAAGATAAATCATTTCAGAACTTTTGCCACCTTTAATGTGACCTATAAACTGTACAACTCATTTAAAAAAACAAATTGAAATCTTTTAGGTGGAGGGAAGACAACAACAACAAAAAAAATAAAGTGGTTGCATAAGTGTGCACACCCTCTTATAACTGGGGATGTAGCTGTGTTCAGAATTAAGCAATCACATTCAAAATCATGTTAATCAGGAGTCAGCATACACCTGCCATCATTTAAAGTGCCTCTGATTAACCCCAAATAAAGTTCAGCTGCTCTAGTTTGTCTTTCCTGAAATTTTCTTAGTCGCATCCCACAGCAAAAGCCATGGTCCACAGAGAGCTTCCAAAGCATCAGAGGGATCTCATTGTTAAAAGGTATCAGTCAGGAGAAGGGTACAAAATAATTTCCAAGGCATTAGCTATACCATGGAACACAGTGGAGAAAATATGGCACAACAGTGACATTACCAAGAACTGGATGTCTCTCCAAAATTGATGAAAAGACGAGGAGAAAACTGGTCTGGGAGGCTACCAAGAAGCCTACAGCAACATTAACGCCCCTTTTACACGGGCGTCATGTTTTTGGCCTGGATAAGATGCGGGTGCGTTGCGGGAAAATGCACGATTTTTCCGCGCAAGAAGTTCGGGTTTGGGTTAGGTGTTGTGTAGATTTTATTTTCCCTTATAACATGGTTATAAGGGGAAATAATAGCATTCTTAATACAGAATGCATAGTACAATAGGGCTGGAGGGGTTAAAATTATTATTATTTTTTTTTAACTCACCTTAATCCACTTGCTCGCGCAGCCCGGCTTCTCTTATGTCTTCATCTTTGCTGTGCACAGGAAAAGGACCTGTGGTGACGTCACTGCGCTCATCACATGGTCCGTCACATGATCCATCAGCCGGGCTGCGCAAGCAAGTGGATTAAGGTGAGTTAAATTATTTACTTGTACTATGCATTCTGTATTAAGAACGCTACTATTTTCCCTTATAACCATGTTATAAGGGAAAATAATAATGATCGGGTCCCCATCCCGATCGTCTCCTAGCAACCGTGTGTGAAAATCGCACTGCATCCACACATGCTTGCGATTTTCACGCAGCCCCATTCACTTCTATGGGGCCTGCGTTGCGTGAAAAACGCACAAAATAGAGCATGCTGCGATTTTCACACAACGCACAAGTGATGCGTGAAAATCGACACTCGTGTGCACAGCCCGATAGAAATGAATGGGTCCGGATTCAGTGCGGGTGCAATGCGTTCACCTCACGCATTGCACCCACGCGGAAATCTCGCCCGTGTGAAAGGGGCCTAAAGGAGCTGCAGGAATATCTGGCAAGTATTGGCTGTGTGGTACATGTGACAACAATCTGCCGTATTCTTCATATGTCTGGGCTATGGGGTAGAGTGGCAAGACGAAAGCCTTTTCTTACGAAGAAAAACGTCTGAAGTCTCCCAAAAGCATGTGGGAAAAGGTGTTATGGTCTGATGAAACCAAGGTTGAACTTTTTGGCCATAATTCCAAAAGATATGTTTGGCGCAAAAACCACACTGCACATCACCAAAAGAACACCAAACCCACAGTGAAGCATGGTGGTGGCAGCATCATGCTTTGGGGCTGTTTTTCTTCAGCTGGAACTGGGGCCTTAGTTAAGCTAGAGGGTATTATAAACAGTTCCGAATACCAGTCAATATTGGCACAAAGAGAGTATAGGACGGCTCTGCCACTGATTGAGGATGGCAAGGTGCACCAAACTGATGTCGCACCCCAATCACCAAGAGAAAATTGTAACAGAGAAGTGAATGGGCACTCTTAAACCTGGACCACAGATCTAGTATAGTGACACTATTTTTAATGTAAATATGAATTGATAAACAATGAATAAAATAGCATAAAAATCCGAGTCACAATTCCAAATCAATATCCATGTAAGTGTGCACAAAATAAAAATACTAAACCCTAAAAATATATATACAGGCCTGTAAAAATACTATAAAATAAGTAGTAAAAACAATTAAATCTAATATCAGTCCACTGATGTAGCTGAAAACACAATTGTTGGTGATGTATTGACTAAATTGAATAGGCTGCAAAGGCCTGGTGTCCCGGCCAGATAATTGATATTATATATGAGCTGAGTCTGTCCAGGCTCCAGATAGACTGGCAAACTTACTGCACTCCAATGGTTACAACAGTGACTGGTACTAAGTGAATCCCTATAAGGCCTCATGCACACGACAGTTTATTTTCACGGTCCGCAAAAACGGGGTCCGTGATCCGTGACCGTTTTTTCGTCCTTGGGTCTTCCTTGATTTTTGGAGGATCCACGGACATGAAAAAAAAAGTCGTTTTGGTGTCCGCCTGGCCGTGCGGAGCCAAACGGATCCGTCCTGAATTACAATGCAAGTCAATGGGGACGGATCCGTTTGATGTTGACATAATATGGTGCCATTTCAAACGGATCCGTCCCCATTGACTTTCAATGTAAAGTCTGGAGTTCTTTTATACCATCGGATTGGAGTTTTCTCCAATCCGATGGTATATTTTAACTTGACGCGTCCCCATCACCATGGGAACGCCTCTATGTTAGAATATACTGTCGGATATGAGCTACTTCGTGAAACTCAGATCCGACAGTATATTCTAACACAGAGGCGTTCCCATGGTGATGGGGACGCTTCTAGTTAGAATACACTACAAACTTTGTACAAGACTGCCCCCTGCTGCCTGGCAGCACCCGATCTCTTACAGGGGGATATGATAGCACAATTAACCCCTTCAGGTGCGGCACCTAAAGGGGTTAATTGTACTATCATATTCCCCTGTAAGAGTTCAGGGCTGCCAGGCAGCAGGGGGCAGACCCCCCCCCCCTCCCCAGTTTGAATATCGTTGGTGGCACAGTGTGCGCCCCCCATCGGGCCCCCCCTTCCTCCCTCTAATGTTAGAAATCGTTGGTGGCACAGTGTGCGCCCACCATCCCCCCTCCCTCCCTCTATTGTAATAAATCGTTGGTGGCACAGTGTGCGCCCACCATCGCCCCCCCCCCCCCTCCCTCTATTGTAATAAATCGTTGGTGGCACAGTGTGCGCCCACCATCGCCCCCCCCTCCCTCCCTCTATTGTAATAAATCGTTGGTGGCACAGTGTGCGCCCACCATCACCCCCCCTCCCTCCCTCTATTGTAATAAATCGTTGGCGGCACAGTGTGCGCCCACCATCGGCCCCCCCCTCCCTCTATAGCAGTAACAACATTGGTGGCAGTGTGCGGCCTCCCATTTCCCCCCCCCCCCATCATTGGTGGCAGCGGAGTTCCGATCGGAGTCCCAGTTTAATCGCTGGGGCTCCGATTGGTAACCATGGCAACCAGGACGCTACTGCAGTCCTGGTTGCCATGGTTACTTAGCAATAGTACAATAGTAGAAGACTCATAGTTACCTGCTTGCTGCTGCGATGTCTGTGTCCGGCCGGGAGCTCCACCTACTGGTAAGTGAAAGGTCTGTGCGGCGCATTGCTAAAGAACTGTCACTTACCAGTAGGAGGAGCTCCCGGCCATTCACAGACATCGCAGCAGCAAGCAGGTAAGTATGAATCTTCTACTGTTGTACTATTGCTAAGTAACCATGGCAACCAGGGCTGCAGTAGCTTCCTGGTTGCCATGGTTACCGATCGGAGCCCCAGCGATTAAACTGGGACTCCGATCGGAACTCCGCTGCCACCAATGATGGGGGGGGGAATGGGAGGCCGCACACTGCCACCAATGTTGTTACTGCTATAGAGGGAGGGGGGGCCGATTGTGGGCGCACACTGTCCCACCAACGATTTATTACAATAGAGGGAGGGAGGGGGGGCGATGGTGGGCGCACACTGTGCCACCAACGATTTCTAACATTAGAGGGAGGAAGGGGGGGCCCGATGGGAGGCGCACACTGTGCCACCAACGATATTCAAACTGGGGAGGGGGGGGGGGTCTGCCCCCTGCTGCCTGGCAGCCCTGATCTCTTACAGGGGAATATGATAGTACAATTAACCCCTTTAGGTGCCGCACCTGAAGGGGTTAATTGTGCTATCATATCCCCCTGTAAGAGATCGGGTGCTGCCAGACAGCAGGGGGCAGTCTTGTACAAAGTTTGTAGTGTATTCTAACTAGAAGCGTCCCCATCACCATGGGAACGCTTCTGTGTTAGAATATACTGTCGGATATGAGTTTTCACGAAGTGAAAACTTAGATCAGAAAAAGCTTTTATGCAGACGGATCTTCGGATCCGTCTGTATGAAAGCAACCTACGGCCACGGATCATGGACACGGATGCCAATCTTGTGTGCATCCGTGTTCTTTCACGGACCCATTGACTTGAATGGGTCCGTGAACCGTTGTCCGTCAAAAAAATAGGACAGGTCATATTTTTTTGACGGACAGGATACACGGATCACGGCCTCGGCTGCAAAACGGTGCATTTTCCGATTTTTCCACTGACCCATTGAAAGTCAATGGGTCCGCAAAAAAAAAAAACGGAAAACGGCACAACGGCCACGGATGCACACAACGGTCGTGTGCATGAGACCTAAAACAGACCCAATGCAGAGTGTTGATATAACGGTGCTAGTACAAACAGTGATAGAAAAATATTATATAATAGAACAATCTAGCTGATTCTAATGCTGAGATATATGTGCAAATAAATCGTGTTAAATATAAAATGGTACGGTGCTCAAATTATTAAGGTATACAGTCACAGTAGTCAATCATATACTGCCCCTTGATCTCAAGGGGCTCAGCAGTAATAATAGGACCTGAGTCTCACTAATTGCCGTTTTCCTAGAGATTAAACTTTTTGTTAGAATGTTGCAGATATCCTGGAAGTAGACTTTGTATTTGAATGTTACAATCCACATGGTTTCTCGAAGTAGACCTTGTTTGAATGTTACAATCCACAAGATATTTAGTTCAACACCATCAATGCGGTACACATGCGGTAGAGTTTTTAGCAGCAGTAAATATCACAAGTTCAGCTGTATTAGTTTGTTACTCACGCTCAGTCCTGGTGTTCACTCCGTGGCGTCCCACGTGGCGTGCGTTCAGGGTAAGCTTACCTCTTGGCAGCAGATTTCAATGGTGCCTTACTGCTGAATAGAGATATTGTGCGGTCCGGTCTGGCAGTTGTACAGGTCCGGCTGCAAGTGAGAAATCTGTCTCTGTCTTGCCGCAGGTTCACAGTAGATTTATTTAATTGTAGTAGGTGTTCCACGTGTCTCTCACAGCACAGATGGTTGGATTTCACAGGCTCCCTAGTATTACCCGTATATTGCCGGGCTGTGTCCAGAGGAGCTGCGGTTCCTTTTCCTTGAAAGCGCTTTCTTTATACAGCAGATAGTATCGAGCTTTTATAATTTCAATTTCGCCGGTTATTGTCAGATCCAATGGATAAATAGAAGAAAAAAATAAATAAATAGATATATTTGGTATTGCCGCGTCCGTTATGACCAGCTCTATAAATATATCACATGATCCACCGTGTCCGATAAACACCATAAAAAAAATGTAAAAAAAAAAATATTTTTGTCACCTTACATCACAAAAAGGGCAACTCCGAATGATGAAAAAGGCATATGTCCCACAAAATGGTACCAATAAAACAGTCACCTTATCCCAAAAAAAAATGATCCCCTACATAATACAATTGCTCAAAAAATAAAAAAATATAGCTCTCAGAACATGGAGACATTAAAACATCATTTTTTTGTTTCAATGCTATTGTTGTGTTAAAGTGAAATAAATAAAAAAATATATACATATTAGGTATCGCCACGTCTGTAACAACCAGCTCTATAAAAATATCACATGCCCTAACCCCTCAGGTGAACACCGTAAAAAAAAATGCTATTTTTTTGTCACCTAACATCACATAAATTGCAACACCAAGCAGTCAAAAAGGCTTAACTAAGACAATTGGTCAAAAAATAAAAAAGCTATGGCTCTCAGACTACAGAGACACTAAAACATGATTTTTTGGTTTCAAAAATGCTATTATTCTGTAAAACTTAAATAAATAAGAAAAAGTATACATATTAGGTATTTCCACGTCCGTAACGATCTGCTCTATAAAAATACCACATGACCTAACCCCTCAGCTGAATGCTTTAAAAATAAATAAATAAAAACTGTGCTAAAACAACCAATTTTTTGGTCACCTTGCCCCATAAAGTGAAATAATGAATGATCAAAAAATCATATGTACCCAAAAATGGTACCAATAAAAACATAAACTCTTCCTGCAAAAAAAAGTCCCTGCACCAGACGATTGGCAGAAGAAAAAAAAATAAGAAATGGCGTTCAGAAAATGGAGACACAAAAACATTTTTTTTCAAAAATGCTTTATTTTGTAAAACTGAAACAAGCAAACAAAGAAAGTAGACATATTTGATATCCTTGCGTCCGTAACTACTTGGTCTATAAAAATAGCATATGATCTACTCTGTCAGATAAATGTTGTAAAAAATAAAAACAGTGCCAAAACAGCCATTTTTTTGGTTACCTTGCCTCACAAAATACGTAATATAGAGCAATTAAAAAATTATATGTACCCCAAAATATTTCCAATAAAACTGGCACCTTATCCCATAGTTTCCAAAATGGGTTCACTTTTTGGGAGTTTCTACTGTAAGGCTGCATAAGGGTGGCTTCAAATGGGACATGGCATCTAAAAACCAGTTCAGGTAAATCTGCCTTCCAAAAACCATACGGCGCTTATTTTCTTCTGCGCCCTGCTGTATGTCCTTACATCAGTTTTATGACCACATTCGGGGTGTTTCTGTAAACCACAGAATCAGGGTAATAAATATTGAGTTTTGTTTGGCTGTTAACCCTCGATGTGTTAAAGAAAAAATGGATTAAAATGGAAAATCTGCCAAAAATGTGAAATTTAGAAATGTTATTTCCATTTTCCTTTAATTCTTGTGGAACACCTAAAGGGTTAACAATGTTTGTAAAATCAGTTTTGAGTAACTTAAGGGGTGTAGTTTCTCCAATGGGGTCATTTATGGGGGGTTTCCACTATGTAAGCTCCACAACGTGACTTCAGACCTGAACTGGTCCTTAAAAAGTGGGTTTTGGAAATTGTCTTAAACATTTTAAGAATTGCTTCTACAATTCTAAGCCTTCTAACGTCCTAAAAAAAAAAAAAAAAAATTTATGAGGTATCACTTTCTGTTTTGAAAGCAGAGTAATAAAAATTTTGAAAATTGCTAATTTTTCAAATCTTTTGGTAAATTTGGGATTATTTTATAAATAAAGTTGAAATATATCGACTCAAATTTACCACTGTCATGAAGTACAATGTGTCACGAGAAAACAATCTCACAATGGCTTGGATAAGTAAAGACGTTCCAAAGTTATTACCACATAACGTGTGACACATGTTAGATTTGCAAAATTAGGCTCTGTCAGGAAGGGGGAAATGGCCCGGATGTGAAGTGGTTAAGGTGAAAAGTGGCTCGGTACTGAAGGGGTTAAGTTCAAATAGCAAAATTCATGTTTATCATGTTTTGGAGGACCTTTCCTGCATTAAACTGACAATCTATTGATTTGAATGAACACATGTAATGCCTCATTTCTCCTGTCCCAGCACAAGAGTGAAATTGAACACTTTGTCCCCTTTCAGAAGAGCGAGTGTCAAGCTCTGAACTCGCAGCGCAGCATCTGTACTGAACATCCAGCACTGCCGGGGTCGCATAGCATTATATTAGTTTATGATGCTATATATCCCTTAGTGGTCTGGAATGTATTGGATAACACTGACATAATGCTGTCAGTGTTATCCAATACATTCCAGAACTGTAAGGGTTAGGCCGAATGCACACGGCCGTGTTCCGCGGCCAAGAGCGGTCCGTGGTATGTCGAGTTGGATTCCTGTTCAGAGCAGGAGTGCACAGCGTCATATAGTGTATTACTGTAGTGCAGCGGTGACATGAAGCGCACGGCGTCATAGCAACCAATGACCCGTGCGCTCCTGCTCTAAACGGGAATCTAGCGCAGCATACCACGGAACACGGCCGTGTGCATTCGGCCTTACATAGCATCATAAATCTGTATACTGCTATGTGACCCTTGCAGTGCTGGGAGTTCAGGACAGGAGCTGCATTGCGAGTCAAGAGCGTGACACTCACTTGTCTGAAAGGGGCCTTACTGCCAGGTTTCCCTACATATAACAGCTGACGCTGGGGGTCCCAGCAAGAAGACAATTTGTGGTCTGCTAATTGTCAACGGAAAAGTCAAGTAGGGATTGTCTAAAACAAACAGGCCATTTAAACATGCATCAATTGAAATATGTGACATATTAAAGAAAATGAATTTTTTTTTTTCCCCAATAGTCCTAATCTTTTATTTTTGTAACATACATCTGTATGTCACATCATAATTTACCCACACAGCATAGCAGAAGGTCACTGGGTCCCCAGCTGTGGGCTGCATAAACTCCTACAATTCACGTCACAGCTGTTGCTGCTGTCCATGGACAGATCCGATTCTGCACTTGTGCTAAACAGTAAATGTTCAGAGGGTCTGTCCAGGGACATATGTGACTCTTGTTACCACCGCACCGTAGGGTACTCAGTGACAGAATTGTAGGAATTTATATAGCCCACCAATGTCGACCTAGGGGCCTTCTGTGGTGTGATGGGGTAAGTTCACACTAAAATAGATTAGAAGCTGTTGAAAAGTGTGTTTTATGAATAATCCAACCCCTTTTACATGTAAATGTTCTTTTTTTTAATCTCTAGTCAGATCCAAGGATTAATATTCATGGTGTTATTCCAGTCACTTACCAAACCTTATGCTGCTTCTTCACTATCCTCATGTGGTATGAACCAGATTGAAATATACGACTGGTCAGGTATGTAGCTTCCTGCTTTCTATGTCACATAGAAAAAAGTACATATCTACTGTTAATTGATTTTATTTTATTTTTTACAATAACATATGAGTTGGCTATGCAGACCGTCAGCAAAAAGCACATACAAGAATAACAAAACATAGGACAGAACAAATCGGTGGAAGGCTAATATTCAAGGCTTACTATATGGCATAAATATTGGCATACTATCAAAATCCAGTAGACATTGGTTAAGAAAGCAAGATTGTTTACATAGAATATAGAATTCACTAAATATGGGCAGAGTAAGTATTCAGTTATTCCCAGTGGCCCTCTAATCCTCCAGGGCTTCATATGCATTGCCCCTTAGATACTAACGGTTGACCTAAATTTCCCTTCAGTTGTTCCGCTAGGTACCTGTCAGAGTAGCTGTTTGCTGTTTTAAGTGTATTACTGTACTGTGGCGGCAGCAGGGAGCGCACGGCGTCATAGCAACCTATGACGCCGTGCGCTCCTGCTCTCAGCAGGAATCCAGGCCGCGGTTCCATGGACCGCTCACGGCCGTGTGCATTCGGCCTTAGTCTGTATGTGCTACTATCTGGCAGTAACTTTACTTGAACTTTAAATCAGCGCTATGATCTTTATTACCTTGCAAATACAATGAAGTGCCAGTAACAGGCAGAGCGGGCAGCAGCGTAACGTCACTTACTCACGTGACGGGCCTGCTCCGCCCACTTTATGAATGACGCAGGCGCGTCACGTGAGTGAATGACGTTACGCCACCGCCGGCTCTGCCTGTTACCGGAGCTTCATTGTAAGGTAATAAAGATCCGCTGATTTAAAGTTCAAGTAAAAGTTACTGCCGGTTAAGGACTCGCAGGCATAGCACCTGACTGCCCGCTCCCGCCCCTGCCCGCATAGCAACGAATCGGCCGATTATTCGATAACTGGATTCGTCGACAATGAATCCCGTTATAGATAACTTTGATTAATCGTTGCAGCCCTAGTAGAGACACAATCCCCAATGATATTAATACTATTCCTGCAGGACAGAGTGAATTGGCCAAAGAATATTTAAAATTTCATAAGGGCTTCCGGGTCCTTGCCTGTATGCCGTAAACATTAGTCAGTGGGTCTGCACCGCAATGCGGGATGCACATGGCCGATGCCCATGTTTTTCACATAAACAGTACAAACCAGTATAAATTAGCTAATAATGGCCTGGTCAGTGCTCGGGCACACTGTTTATCAATAGAAGATCCACGATGACGGGTTGATCACATACATCTCCATCTGCAGCCATGTTATGTATGTTAGTGCTACCCGGACCTGACATGAGGAGCATACCTCAAACTTAAGAGGTTGTACGTTTCCAAAATCCAAATTCTATGTGCTCCTAACACCCCTCACCATGCATACATATGCCCCCAATACCAGTTTTTTATGTACTGTGCTTCCTTTCCCCTGTCTGGGTTTCAGAGTATCCTGGCAGATCTGTTTACTTTCCTAGTTTCCTGTTTTCTTGAATAGGTAACTTTATTGATAAAGCCTGGCTGCACGGCAGAGTGAGGAGTCACAGGCTGACCCCGCCCCCACTGTTCAGTCTGCAGGAGTTACTCCCGCTACATCCTTACATGAATCCTGCTAGTCTATTTCTCATTCAGGGGCTGAATTACATTACTGACAGTCCAAAGGCTCTTCCCTCACCATCTCCAGACAGCTTGAATCGGCAAACACATCAAATCATGTGCATCTAAGGGCTCATTCACACGGCCGTATGAATTGATCCTCACCCGTTCCGCAATTGCCGGACAAGAATAGGCATTTTCTATTATGGTTGTGGCCATGTGCGGTCCGCACATGGCCGGTATCCGTGTTTTGCGGATCCACAAAGCACTATGGCCGTCTGAATGGACCCCAATCCTGATACACAGCCTGCTGTGTGCGATACTGCCTGCTGAGCTGTGCATCTAATCCAATCTTGTATATTACTGCCTGCTGACCTTGTACACAGAACCAAATCCGTTTTGCAGATTTTTTTTTCAGACCCATTGACTTTTATGGGTTCCAGGTCTGCATTTTGAGGACCAGAATAGGACATGATCTCTTGTAGAAGTGGCATACAGATGATGTGGAAAACACATGGATGTTATCCGTGTACTTTCCACATCTGTATGTCAGTTATGAAAAACATAGAACATGTCCTATTCTGGTCCTCAAAATGCAGGCCTCAAACACATAGAAGTTAATGGCTCAGCAAGAAAATGCGTGTCGCACATAGACAGTATCCTAATTTAGTAGATGTGCAACCAGTAGACTGCCAAACGAATACGGTCGTGTGCTTGAGGCCTAATCCTATATTTTTTAGTCCTACGTGCTGCAGTGTTTATCTTGGCCTATCACGTGTGATATAACCATGATCATCCGGGAAAACATTGTCCGTGTGCAGGCCGCATCTCCCAGGCCGACCACACTTTCCTGACCCGAACTGACTGCATCACAGTAATTTATAATATAGCAGTCTCTATCTGATCGGGGGGTATGTACACATGATGAGGTGAGTACAGTAACGTGCTTCCCCCCAGTTAGATACACATGGTTGTATCAGTATCATGCATTACTGTCATACAGTCAGTGCAGGTCAGGGAAGCCTCGGTCGGCCTAGAAAATGTGGCCGACATATGGACTGTGATTCCTGGGCCGATCATCATTTGCATAAGCCCTATAAGGCCCCTTTCACACGGGCGAGTTTTCCGCGCGGGTGCAATGCGTGAGGTGAACACATTGCACCTGCACTGAATCGGGACCCATTCATTTCTATAGGGCTGTGCAGATGAGCCGTGATTTTTCACGGATCACTTGTGCGTTGCGTGAAAATCGCAGCATGCTCTATATTGTGCGTTTTTCACACAACGCAGGCCCCATAGAAGTGAATGGGGCTGCTTGAAAATCGCAAGCATCCGCAAGCAAGTGCGGATGTGGTGCGATTTTCACACATGGTTTTTTAGGTGAACATTGGGATGGGGACCCGGTCATTATTATTTTCCCTTATAACATGGTTATAAGGGAAAATAATAGCATTCTTAATACAGAATACTAAGTAAATTAGGGATGGAGGGGTTAAAATTTTTTTAACTCACCTCATCCACTTGTTCGCGCAGCCCGGCTTGTCTTCTTTCTTCTTTTTTGATGACCTAGGAGGAAAAGGACCTTTGGTGATGTCATGTTATAAGGGAAAATATTAAAATCTACCGAATATCTAACCCAAACCCGAACTTCTGTGAAGAAGTCCGGGTTTGGGTCTGGGTACCACATTCAGTTTTTTCTGCCGCACGTGCGAAATACATTGCACTCGCGCTGAAAAAAAGGAATAACGCAACCGCATACAAAACTTACCCTACTCACAGGCAAAATCGCATGATTTTGGCGCAACGCACCCACATCCTATCCGGCCCTCATACGCAACGCCCGTGTGAAAGAGGCCTAACTCATACTGATCCCGATAACTGTGACATTCACATCACCCCCCATAACAGTGACCTCCACAGCGCCCCCCTAAAGTGACATCCACATCACCCCCATAACATTAACAGCCACATATATTTTATTTCCATCAAACATTGGCTTGGTTATTAATGGCGTGTTTTTTTTTTTTTTTTTTTTAACAGTTGCAACTTTGGTGATGGCCGGGATTTGCAGCATTGGAGCCTGTATATTTATCATCTTTTTTCATACGGATTATAAAAGATTGAAAGCAGAAGTAGCGGCTGAAAAAGAAAAACACGAAGGTTAACTTGACCAAGCATAACCTGCTAGATGTTTTTATATAGACTGCAAAGCTAATGCGTGCAAACCGAGAGATTGGTTAGGTCCTGACTGTTGACACTTTAGTGGATCTTGGTACTGAGTTTATTGGGTTTTAGAGTCAATGTACTTCTACACAATTTCATTTCATAATGCTGTAAGTAGCAAATTTCAAAATTTATTATTTTAAAGTACATGCCTGCATCCACGTAAAAAAATTCTGTAAAGTTACAGTATGGCTACTAGGGGTATCACAATCACCTAAGGTGCAGTCCACTGCCTGTTTTTAGGCAAGATTCATCCCTGGTAACAGACTCAGAAAACGGCTGAAAGGAAGTAGGGGAGTGTAAAAACTAGCTGAGATCGTGAGCCTGATAAACAACTGCTTCTGAACATCACAGGAACATCCCGCTTTTCTGTAAGTGTGATTTAACCCTCCTTTTCAGTTTTCTGAGCTCCCTAGAAGAAAACAAACACAGTGGGAAGTAATGGAAAGGACATCATAGCAGTACAGTGCTTGCAGTCTTCAAGATAAGGGATACACCCCCTGCATCTGAGTGAAATGGATCTAGCTGTGCAGCTGAAACAGGAAATAATATGGCTGACAAAAACATTAGGGAAGCCCAAATCTAACTGTTCTTTCTCAGTTATGATTGTACAAAGAAGCACAGCCCTAAGGCAAACTCAGGTACGCGTTAAGGGTCCTTTTGCACATAAATTTGTAATTGATGTCTTTTACAGCAAAGAAATAAATAAAATAAAATATGCCAAAATAAGTGTAAGTGGTATTCTTGCCACTTGTGTTTTGTGTCACATTTTTGTGTCTTACCACTAACATTTTCTTCATGGCAGTTTTACCTATAGAGAAGGTTTCCTATAGACCTTCAGCTAACATCTGGAGCTGACGTTTTTACCTAAAAAATAAAATTGCAAAAATAAAATAAAAAATAAAATGCCAGTAAAAAACTGAAAGTACCTTTACGTGGGTCAGCTACTTATTTTAGGCAACTACATTTTAGGAAATAGTTCTTGTAGGGGGAAAAGAATATTAGCTCTGATTTATCAAGATCAACGTGTGCAACAGCATGTCGGAAAGTCCATGTGCCAGACTGAAAACTACTCCATCTCATAGCTAGCATATAGTTCAATATATGCAGAGGTTTGGCAGCACTACTGAGCCCAAAAATAGGGAAAGCCATAAAAAATACCTTACAGGTAATGGTGGTGCAAGCAGATGAGGATCTTGGCTAATGGTCCCAACGTCAAATCAATGCAAAAAATCTGCAGCACTCGCCAATGTAGAAAATCCAATGGTGGTTTTATTCAAAAAACAGCAAGGTGATGCAACGTTTCGACCTTGCTTGGTCTTTTTAAAGCAATACAATGAATTAACCAACATGTGCCTTATATAGTGTCCAATGGGTGGGATTAACCCTCCCCCAAGTGAGGTGATGCATCCTTATTCATATATATGTCGTCATCTTATACATTCATAAATACGGATCATAAAAACGGCTTGATACACGTGAACCTAGGGGACTCAATAGGGACTTCAATTTGGGGGTCTTTCTATAAGGGGTCCAAATAAAGTCTCTTCCTCTTCAGTATAGACGAGTCATTTATTATTTTGTGTAACTAAGTTTTGTGCCCAACAAAGTGATTGTTGTGATGATTTAAATTTTATAGGTGTTCACTAAACACTAATCCTTATCATATTGAATTGTCTCTTTGTAGGGATGACTTCACCGGGGCTCTCCATGATCCGCAACTTGCTCTTTGATGCTTCCATGATCATATAGCCTAGCGTCTAATAACCGTGGTGTCCAGGTATGGCTAGTAGGGGTTGAGCCCCATTCTTTGGTCTTTTACCTCTAAAAAGAAATGTTAGTGTGTGAATGGACGTGGTGTGTCACAGGGGCTGCTGTCATTGTTTAATGATCAGTCCGTGTGACGCCCTTAACGACCGTGAACCCCTATTTGGGATATCTGTCCCATCTGATGGCACAGAGGTGACGGAGCCACCATTTGAGGGGACAGCATGCTTGGGTATGTGGTATCCTCATAGGGGTGTATGACTGAAGAAAAACAGTGATCACCCTGGAGGAACCATATACAATATTTAGGGCACATGGGGATTTGAACCCGCAACCTATGAGAGGGTACTGAAAACTACCCCACTTAAAATATCGGAGGTGCGATGACCTAGTCGATTGGACCGCCACCTACTGGGACCTATCCTGGAGCCACTATAGAGTTGATGAAGCAGGGAGCCATGCAGCGTGGATGATCCATGACTTTGTTTTGTGGACGTCTGCGTCTCCGTGGTAACCCTTGCATCATCGATAAGCAATGTGATCTGTGTGCTGTAGTGCCGTGGAGCGTAGTCTGCCTCCATGGCATAGACAACAGCTGACGTCACTTGAGGAATTTTCCTCATTGGCGGATGACGGATGGGGACGCCGAGTTCGGCGCACTCTAGAAACTTTGCGGCCATGGTAGAATACCCCGGGGACGCCATCACAACATAAGAGGTAATATAAATTTATAAGATTGTATAATTCACTGGAAACTTTGATTATATATTGAG
This sequence comes from Bufo gargarizans, assembly GCF_014858855.1. NCBI lineage: Eukaryota > Metazoa > Chordata > Amphibia > Anura > Bufonidae > Bufo > Bufo gargarizans. Next base: position 390,612,991 of record NC_058080.1, on the reverse strand, counting down.
CTGGATCGGAAGTGATTTGTGTGTGTGTGTGTGTGTGTGTGTGTGTGTGTGTGTGTGTGTGTGTGTGTGTGTGTGTGTGTGTGTGTGTGTGTGTGTGTGTGTGTGTGTGTGTGTGTATATATATATATATATATATAAAAATAAGGATGCATCACCTCACTTGGGGGAGGGTTAATCCCACCCATTGGACACTATATAAGGCACATGTTGGTTAATTCATTGTATTGCTTGAAAAAGACCAAGGAAGGTTGAAACGTTGCATCACCTTGCTGTTTTTTTTAATAAAACCACCATTGGATTTTCTACATTGGCGAGTGCTGCGGATTTTTTGCATTGATTTAGCATATAGTTCAGTCATCATTTACACCAGTTTCTGGCATAAATTATAATTGTGCCTGAGCTGATTGCCCCGCCCACACAGTACCCTCACCACGCACGCTTTCCAGAAACTGGCGAGGGCAGTGTAAAAATGCTAGTTGCAACTAAACATAGCATTTAAAAAGTGACTTTTTAAATCCAAATCCATGGCATAGAGCAGGCATGCTCAACCTGCGGCCCTCCAGCTGTTACAAAACTACAACTCCCAGCATGCCTGAACAGGTTGCATTTATTAACTTACAGCAAGGCATGGTGGGAGTTGTAGTTTTACAACAGCTGGAGGGCCGCAGGTTGAGCATCCCTGGCATAGAGGGGTAATAAATCTCCCCCACTGTGTGCAATTGGCATCAGACACAAGTTTTATGTACCCCAACTGGAAAATAATGCCAGTCAGTGTCTGATGTTTAGAACATGTGGGTTTTAATTCAGGTGATCATTTGTCCCCTCCACTCCCCAGATTTCAGTTGGTTATAATGTCTGCATCATGTTGTGTGACCTGTTTTTCCAGCATCAACTGGAACTGTATTAGGAATATTTGAACGATTTTGCAATGTACATAGGGTAATATTATGTTCACATGTGGCAACTTGCTGCAGCAATCTGTGTATCTGTTCCCCTTATTTGAATAGGGTTTGTAGAATTCCATGCACATACTGCATTAAAGGAGTTGTCTCACTTCAGCAAATGGCATTCATCATGTGGAGAAAGTTAATACAAGACACTTACTTACTTGCCTCCTTTGCTGGCTGGATTCATTTTTTCACACATTGCTCGTTTCCAGGGATTATAACCACCCTGCCATCCAGCAGTGGTGGCCGTGCTTGCACACTGTAGGGAAAGGCACCGCCCTACACAGGTTCCTGGCCACCAGAGAGGCCCTTTTCCTATGCTGTGCAAGAATCGCCACCTCTTCTGGATTGCAGGGTGGTCTGTAACCATGGAAACGAGCAATGTGTAAGGTGATGGAAAAATGAATCCAGCCAGCAAAGGAGGCAATATGGATAATAACAACACATTAGTAAGTGGCTTGTATTAACTTTCTCTACATAATACATGCTATTTGCTGAAGTGAGACAACCCCTTTAACAACCGGCAACAAACCTTCAATGTGTGAACTGTTCCTATCAAAACCAACATTTTGAGAACACAATTGCTAACAGTTGAACTTGACACTGAAAAAATGGTGAAGAGTTAAACATTGAAAACAGCTTACTGGATGAATTAGTAATAAAAAAAGGAAAGAGGACTGACACATGAAAATATTCAGATGTAATGATGTCTTAATAAAAACTAGGATCAGAAGGAGATGGCGTCAATATCGTCTTGCCTCTATTATTTATTTGTATGTCCTATGCTGCCAGATTGTTCAGTTACAGTTTTAGGGCCCACTCACACAGCATCTTTTCCAGTAGGGTTGTCACGATACCAAATTTTTGATTCAATTTTGTTACCATAAAAAAGTATTAGGATAGTCAATTCTAGGAGAAAAAGATTAAACAACAAAAAAGCCTTTATGGAACATCCGGCCCATAACAGAACAGCCCTATCCTATTTTTTGGGGGGACAAGGTGACAAAAAAAAAGGGCGAATTGCATGTTTTTTATTTATTTTTTCTGTTACGGCGTTCACCGCAAAGGAGATATTTTTTTATATTTAAATAGTTCAAACTTTTTTGGGATGTGAGGATACCTAATATGTTTTTTTTTTTAGTTTATATATTTTATATGTAAAATTGGGAAAGGGGGTCATTTTTTACTTTTTAATAACTATTAGCCCCATTAGGGGGCTAGACTCCTAGTCCTATTCACCCTAATAGAGCTCTATTAGGGTGAATAGGATTTTACACTATCCCTGCTTCCCTGTGCACACAGTAGCAGGGAGCTTACTATAGCAGCCATGGATGCCATGGTAACCGATCGGAACCCCGCCATTTCACAGCTGGGGCTGCCACTGCCACCAATGAGAATATTGAGGGGGGGAGGCAGTTGGATGGGACCCTGTGGCCACTGCACCACCAATGAAGATAATACTGGGGGGGGGGGGGGGGGGAGTCCACTTCATCAACAATGACTATAATACTGGGGTGGGGGGAGGTCACTCCGCCACCAATGATTAAAATATTTCAGTAGCGCAGCCTAGTATCGGAAAAAAATTAAATCCCGGTTTCTGATCGATCCGGGTACAAAAGTATTGATTGGGTATTGAAAGTTCGATACCCGGTGCAACCCTAGATTCCATTGGGGGTAAAGCCATGACTGAACCAAGAAGAGACATGTCCCTTATTGATGTGATTAGGGGTGAGTGAATTGTGCTTAATGAATTGTTTTAATGCTGTACGGAGACCATTAAAATGTATGGGCTGCGCGGACGCATTTTAAAACACCAATCCAAAGTCTGCTTCAGTTGTTTTAAAATGTTTTTAAAGGTGTAGAATCCAATGCCGAAAATTCTTCACTGAAGTCTCCTGAGACTATAGCCACTCCCCTGCCCACCTGCTGCTGATTCCTATGGAAACAAACTGTCATTCAGCAGCAGGTGGGCGGGGAGAGTCAGGAGCTCATGAATATTCATGACTCATCATTATCAGCTGGAGCTTTTCAATACAAGATGTTGGCCGATTGACTGGGTCAATTAAAGAAAGTGACCCAGCATTTTGCTAAGCGAATCAGTCACTTATTTATGTTGCCCTTAGTTAGGACACCATAAAACTGGTGACAGGTTCCCTTTAACCGCCTCCGGACCGCCTAACGCAGATGTGCGGTCCGGAGGCGGCAGCCCTGCGCACGACGACGCATATACGCGTCATCTCGCGAGGGCCGGGATTTCCTGTGAACGCGCGCGCGCGCTCACAGGAACGGAAGGTAAGCGAGTGGATCTCCAGCCTGCCAGCGGCGATCGCTCGCTGGCAGGCTGGAGATCTGATTTTTTTAACCCCTAACAGGTATATTAGACGCTGTTTTGATAACAGCGTCTAATATACCTGCTACCTGGTCCTCTGGTGGTCCCTTTTGTTAGGATCGACCACCAAAGGACACAGGTAGCTCAGTACAGTCGCACCAAACACTACACTACACTACACTACACTACACCCCCCCCCCCCCCGTCACTTATTAACCCCTTATAAACCCATGATCACCCCATGTAAACTCCCTGATCACCCCCCTGTCATTGATCACCCCCCTGTCAGGCTCCGTTCAGACGTCCGTATGATTTTTACGGATCCACGGATACATGGATCGGATCCGCAAAAACACATGCGGACGTCTGAATGGAGCCTTACAGGGGGGTGATCAATGACAGGCGGGTGATCACCCATATACACTCCCTGATCACCCCCTGTCATTGATCACCCCCCTGTAAGGCTCCATTCAGACGTCCGTATGATTTTTACGGATCCATGGATACATGGATCGGATCCGCAAAACACATGCGGACGTCTGAATGGAGCCTTACAGGGGGGTGATCAATGACAGGGGGTGATCAGGGAGTGTATATGGGTGATCACCCGCCTGTCATTGATCACCCCCCTGTAAGGCTCCATTCAGACGTCCGCATGTGTTTTGCGGATCCGATCCATGTATCCATGGATCCGTAAAAATCATACGGACGTCTGAATGGAGCCTTACAGGGGGGGTGATCAGTAACAGGGGGGTGATCACCCTGATCACCCCCTGTCATTGATAACCCCCCTGTAAGGCTCCATTCAGACGTCCGCATGTGTTTTGCGGATCCGATCCATGTATCCGTAAAAATCATACGGACGTCTGAATGGAGCCTTACAGGGGGGTGATCAATGACAGGGGGGTGATCAGGGAGTCTATATGGGTGATCACCCCCCTGTCATTGATCACCCCCCTGTAAGGCTCCATTCAGACGTCAGCATGTGTTTTGCGGATCCGATCCATGGATCCGTAAAAATCATACGGACGTCTGAATGGAGCCTTACCAGGGGGGTGATCAATGACAGGGGGGTGATCCGGGAGTCTATATGGGTGATCACCCCCCTGTCATTGATCACCCCCCCTGTAAGGCTCCATTCAGACATTTTTTTGGCCCAAGTTAGCGGAAATTTTTTGTTTGTTTTTGTTTTTGTTTTTTCTTACTAAGTCTCATATTCCACTAACTTGTGTCAAAAAATAAAATCTCACATGAACTCACCATACCCCTCACGGAATCCAAATGTGTAAACATTTTTAGACATTTATATTCCAGACTTCTTCTCACGCTTTAGGGCCCCTAAAAAGCCAGGGCAGTATAATTACCCCACATGTGACCCCATTTCGGAAAGAAGACACCCCAAGGTATTCTGTGAGGGGCATATTGAGTCCATGAAAGATTGAAATTTTTGTCCTAAGTTAGCGGAAAGTGAGACTTTGTTAGAAAAAAACAAAAAAAATCAATATCCACTAACTTATGCAAAAAAATAATAATTTCTATGAACTCGCCAGGCCCCTCATTGAATACCTCGGGGTGTCTTCTTTCCAAAGTGGGGTCACATGTGGGGTATTTATACTGCCCTGGCTTTTTAGGGGCCCGAAAGTGTGACAAGAAGTCTGTGATCCAAATGTCTAAAAATGCCCTCCTAAAAGGAATTTGGGCACCTTTGCGCATCTAGGCTGCAAAAAAGTGTCACACATCTGGTATCGCCGTACTCAGGAGAAGTTGGGGAATGTGTTTTGGGGTGTCATTTTACATATACCCATGCTGGGTGAGAAAAATATCTTGGTCAAATGCCAACTTTGTATAAAAAAATGGGAAAAGTTGTCTTTTGCCAAGATATTTCTCTCACCCAGCATGGTTATATGTAAAATGACACCCCAAAACACATTCCCCAACTTCTCCGGAGTACGGCGATACCAGATGTGTGACACTTTTTTGCAGCCAAGGTGGGCAAAGGGGCACACATTCCAAAGAGCACCTTTAGGATTTCACCGGCCATTTTTTACAGATTTTGATTGCAAGGTACTTCTCACACATTTGGGCCCCTAAATTGCCAGGGCAGTATAACTACGCCACAAGTGACCCCATTTTGGAAAGAAGACACCCCAAGGTATTCCGTGAGGGGCACGGCGAGTTCCTAGAATTTTTTATTTTTTGTCACAAGTTAGCGGAAAATGATGATTTTTCTTTTTTTTTCTTTTTTCCTTACAAAGTCTCATATTCCACTAACTTGCGACAAAAAATAAAAAATTCTAGGAACTCGCTGTGCCCCTCACGGAATACCTTGGGGTGTCTTCTTTCCAAAATGGGGTCACTTGTGGCGTAGTTATACTGCCCTGGCAATTTAGGGGCCCAAATGTGTGAGAAGTACCTTGCAATCAAAATGTGTAAAAAATGGCCTGCGAAATCCGAAAAGGTGCACTTTGGAATATGTGCCCCTTTGCCCACCTTGGCTGCAAAAAAGTGTCACACATCTGGTATCGCCGTACTCAGGAGAAGTTGGGGAATGTGTTTTGGGGTGTCATTTTACATATACCCATGCTGGGTGAGAAAAATATCTTGGTCAAATGCCAACTTTGTATAAAAAGATTGGAAAAGTTGTCTTTTGCCAAGATATTTCTCTCACCCAGCATGGGTATATGTAAAATGACACCCCAAAACACATTCCCCAACTTCTCCTGAGTACGGCGATACCAGATGTGTCACACTTTTTTGCAGCCAAGGTGGGCAAAGGGGCACATATTCCAAAGTGCACCTTTCGGATTTCACCGGTCATTTTTTACACATTTTGATTGCAAAGTTCTTCTCACACATTTGGGCTCCTAAATTGCCAGGGCAGTATAACTACCCCACAAGTGACCCCATTTTGGAAAGAAGACACCCCAAGGTATTCCGTGAGGGGCATGGCGAGTTCCTAGAATTTTTTATTTTTTGTCGCAAGTTAGTGGAATATGAGACTTTGTAAGAAAAAAATAAAAGAAAAAAAATCATCATTTTCCGCTAACTTGTGACAAAAAATAAAAAGTTCTATGAACTCACTATGCCCATCAGCGAATACCTTAGGGTGTCTACTTTCCGAAATGGGGTCATTTGTGGGGTTTTTCTACTGTCTGGGCATTGTAGAACCTCAGGAAACATGACAGGTGCTCAGAAAGTCAGAGCTGCTTCAAAAAGCGGAAATTCACATTTTTGTACCATAGTTTGTAAACGCTATAACTTTTACCCAAACCATTTTTTTTTTGCCCAAACATTTTTTTTTATCAAAGACATGTAGAACTATAAATTTAGCGAAAAATTTATATATGGATGTCGTTTTTTTTGCAAAATTTTACAGCTGAAAGTGAAAAATGTCATTTTTTTGCAAAAAAATCGTTACATTTCGATTAATAACAAAAAAAGTAAAAATGTCAGCAGCAATAAAATACCACCAAATGAAAGCTCTATTAGTGAGAAGAAAAGGAGGTAAAATTCATTTTGGGTGGTAAGTTGCATGACCGAGCGATAAACGGTGAAAGTAGTGTAGTGCCGAAGTGTAAAAAGTGCTCTGGTCATGAAGGGGGTTTCAGCTAGCGGGGCTGAAGTGGTTAAAGTGTAATTGTCATATTTTTTTTATTTGCTAGTTTATTACAGCTAGGAATGTATGCCTGCGTTAGTCTGTTAAGATCTGTAATTACCGTATAATAACAGCTTTCATTAAAGGGGTTGTCTCACTTTAGCAAGTGGCATTTATTATGTAGAGGAAGTTAATAAAAACCATGGAAACAAGTAGTGTATAATGTGATAGAAAAATGAATCCAGCCAGCAGAGGAAGCAATATGGAGAACAACAATACATTAGTAAGTGCCTTGTATTAAAGTTCTCTACATGATGAATGCCACTTGCTGAAGTGAGACAACCCCTTTAATGTAACCTGTCCCTTTCCACTGGTCCCTTAAAAGACTGTTGCTAGGGCTTGTCTGTCTCCAGCTCAGTGTAAACAGAAGACAGAGGGGCGGTCCTTCACACTGCATGCCTGCATTAGGCTTCAGAATGAGAAGGCGTGTCTCTCAGTAATCCAATCTGATTGGCTGGCAGGAAGCTGCTGGCTACAGCAGGTGTGTATGTGAAGTGAGGGAAGGCAGTTTTGGCCTCAGAGAACTGGCAGAGGAGCCATCTTGAGAAGATCCTCATATTGCAGGGGTTAAAACAGCGGTAACTAAGGTAAAAACTCAAGGAAAACAGTGGTAAGTGAAGAAACTAAAGATTTATTTATGTATAATGCCACAGTAGCAGTAACATATGCTTAAATAGATTTTTTTTTTATGAAAACATGACAGTTACACTTTAACAAATTTTACCTCCGTGCAGTGCATACATTTTAATGCTATATGTAAACAGCTCTCCATATGGCATTACAACGAAGCTGGGGAACAAATCGACTTCGAATCTTGGATCTAAAGCACAATTCGCTCATCCCTAGACGTTATGTCAGACTCTGCCTGAAGCCACTCCCTTTGTCCGCTTGCAGTTTAGCTCCATTCAATGGGGCTAAACTGAGAGCAGGTCTACAGAATTCAGAGTCAAAAATCGCATCAGTTTGCGTGGTAGATTTTGCAAGGGCAAAATTCATTATTCGAATGGGCCCTTTTTCCATTGCAAATTACGGTACATCCTGTGGACAAAACAATATTAAAACCAAATTGTGCTGTACCCCATTTTACAGTTGTCACTAAGGGGGCTTAAACCTGCTAATGCAACTTTTTTACAGCATTGCTTTAGAAACCTGGCACACATTCTTTGATGGTGTAACTGGTGCTCCTAAGGGAGACCCTAATAAGTTGCCGGTATACTAATGAAGGGTATAATGCACAGCATAAGTAGATCAGTGTATTATATAAGCAAGCAAGTTCTCTTGTGGAACTAATAAATGTTGAAATAAAAATGTCAATAAAGTGTAATGGAAAACATAATTTTTTTTTTAAATGCACATTCTTTGCAAAAACTTTTAGGGACCCCAAAAAAAAAATGCATGCTGGAGATTTTTGGCGAACTGAAGGAAGCCCCAAATGTAGCTTCCAAAGCAGTTGTGACTGCACCCTTACTGGTATCACTGCATTTGTAATGACCCACACTATAAAATGACCTTACAATTATCCTACACAGTGAATGCTGTAAACATATAAAAAATAAAAAGTAAAAATTACTGTATTCTTTTGATCATCTTCCTCCAAAAAAGGATAGGTCAGAGGCGGCCTGACTATCAGCTGTATAAAGAGAAGGCGCGTGCCGTCTTCTGTCTCTCATCCTGCTCACTGTCAACATAGCAACGGCAAGTAGGAAGAAAGACAGGAGACGGCACATGCACACAAAGCGTGTCTTCTTTTCATACAGCTGATCGGCGGGGGTGCTGATCTGATATTGATGACCTATCCTGAGTATAGGTCATCAATATTAAAACCCCTTTAACAGCATTTAGAAAGCATTAGGCCCCTTTCACACGGGCGAGAATTCCGTGTGGGTGCAATGCGTGAGGTGAACGCCTTGCACCCGCACTGAATCCGGACCCATTCTCTTCAATGGGGCTGTTCAGATGAGCAGTGATTTTCACACATAACTTGTGCGTTGCGTGAAATCGCGGCATGTTCTATATTCTGCGTTTTTCACGCAACGCAGGCCCCATAGAAATGAATGGGGATGCGTGAAAATCGCATAGCATTTGCAAGCAAGTGCGGATGCAATACGATTTTCACGCATGGTTGCTAGGAGATGATGTTAGTAAATTGATAAAAGTCAATTTACTGTATTGTTGTCTCATATAACATGGTTATAAAGGAAAATAATAGCATTCTTAATACAGAATGCTTACTAAAATGTGGATTGAGGGGTTAAAAAATAAAGAAAAATAAGTCACCTCATCCTGTTTTTTGCCCAGCTGGCATCGTCTTCTTGCTTCATCTTTCAAGACCTGCAAAAGGACCTTTGATGACGTAATCTTCTATCTTCATTCAGCAGGACCTGCGCTGACGTCACCACGCTCATCAAAGGTCCTTTGCATTAGCATTTTTTTTATAACCATGTTATAAGGGAAAATTAACAGAACACCTAATTCAAACCCGAACTTCAGTGAAAAAGTCCGGGTTCGGGTCTGGGTACAACATTCAGTTTTTTGCACTCGCACGGAAAAAACTGAACAACGGAACGCAATTGCGTGCCTACTCGTGCGATTCTCCCGCAATACACACGCAACGCATCTGGAGCAAATCCAGGACGCCCATGTTAAAGAGGCCTTAAGAAAATTACTTTATGGTACCACATGGACCACAGACACAATCGTCAGGAGGGGACCTTAATTGACTTTTATGGGAGTGTTTTCTAGGCATGCTCTGTGACCTGTGCAGAGGTCATTGTACCCAGAAAGAATAGACCAGCTCTGTAATTATATCACCTCTGTGTATAGATAAGCAGGTGACTACAGTAAAGTAGATCAAGAAGTGGTGCCTATCATTAGGCTTGGTGGCCAGTGCGCAAACTGCAGGATTTTATGGTTTTTCCTTAAATATAGATAGTGACATGGAAAATTAAAAAGAACCACCAGAAATTCTTTAAAAATACGTTAAACATAAAAATGTGATTTTGACAGGTCATTTTCTGAAAATCCAGACCATTATTATAAACATATTTGTTTACACTCATTAAAAAAAATGCATGTTCGTGTAGTCCGACCTACTGAAATGCCTTTTTGTGTCCACTCAGTAAATGTGCTAAAGTGGACACACACGTTCAGTTTTGCTCCTTCCGGTATGTGGCGGGATCCCTGGTGGGAGATGCTGGCTGCTACTGTACTCAGGTGGACACAGAAAGGCTGTTCAATAGAAACAGCAGGTGATGCTATTCTAAAATTTGGGCTATAAGTGCTGAATATACAGTCATGGCCGTAAATGTTGGCACCCCTAAAAAAAATTCAAGACAATGAAGTATTTCTCACAGAAAAGTATTGCAGTAACACATGTTTTGCTATACACATGTTTATTCCCTTTGTGTGTATTGGAACAAAACCAAAAAAGGGAGGAAAAAAAGCTAATTGGACATAATGTCACACCAAACTCCAAGAATGGGCTGGCCAAAATTATTGGCACCCTTAACTTAATATTTGGTTGCACACCCTTTGGAAAAAAACTAACCATCAATAAGTTTCTGACACCTCTCAACCGGAATTTTGGACCACTCTTCCAGGTTTCTCTTATTGGAAGGGCGCCTTTACCCAACAGCAATTTTAAGATCTCTCCACAGGTGTTCAATGGGATTTAGATCTGGACTCATTGCTGGCCACTTCAGAACTCTCCAGCTCTTTGTTGCCATCCATTTCTGGGTGCTTTTTGATGTATGTTTGGGGTCATTGTTCGGCTGGAAGACCCAACATCTCTGACGCAAACCCAGCTTTCTGACACTGGGCTCTGTTGGTAATCCTCACATTTCATGATGCCTTGCACACATTTAAGGCACCCAGTGCCAGAGGCAGCAAAACATCAATGAACCTCCACCATATTTCACTGTAGGTACTGTGTTCTTTTCTTTGTAGGCCTCATTCCGTTTTCGGTAAACAGTAAAATGATGTGCTTTACCAAATAGCTCTATCTTGGTCTCATCGGTCAAGGAGACATTTTCCCTGAAGGATTTTGGCTTACTCAAGTTCATTTTTGCAAAATGTAGTCTTGCTTTTTTATGTCTCTGTGTCAGCAGTGGGGTCCTCCTTGGTCTCCTGCCATAGCGTTTCATTTCATTTAAAGGGAACCTGTCATCAACTTTATGCTTGCTATACTAACAGCAGCATGAAGTAGATACCGGTGAGTTTATTTCAGCGGTCTGTCATTTAAAAGTTAAAAGTAAGTGGTTGCCGAGAACCAACATCACAATCATCGCAGATTGGGCCTGGAAAAGAGTCACTGCCACCTGAGAAGAGTCATGGTTATTCATGAATTCCTGCTCTCCCTGCCCACCTCTTTCTCTCTAGGAGAGAACTTCCAATCATCAGCAGATGGGTGAGAGTGCAGAAAATTATGAATAACCATGACTCTTCTCAAGTAGATTTGACTCTTTTCAAGGCCTGGGCTGCAATGATTATGATGCTGGTTCTTGGCAACCACTTACTTTTAGCTAATGAGTGACACACCACTGAGATCAGCAGTTCTGTCACTATTTTATGCTGCCCTCAGTGAGGTCAGCATAAAGTTGATGACAGGTTCCCTTTAAATGTCGACGGATAGTTTGCGCTGACAATGATGCTCCCTGACCCTGCAGGACAGCTTGAATATCTTTGGAACTTGGTTGGGGCTGCTTATTCACCATCCGGTCTATCCTGCGTTGACACCTTTCATCAATTTTTGTCTTCCGTCCACGCCCAGGGAGATTAGCTACAGTGCCATGGGTAACTTCTTGATAATGTTGCGCACTGTGGACAAAGGCAAGTATAGATCTTTGGAGATGGACTTGTAACCTTGAAATTGTTGATATTTTTTCAATTTTGGTTCTCAAGTCCTCAGACAGTTCTCTTCTCCTCTTTCTGTTGTCCATGCTTAGTGTGGCGCACACAGACACACAATGCAAAGACTAAGTGAAGTTCTCTCCTTTTTATCTGCTTTCATGTGTGATTTTTATATTGCCCACACCTGTTACTTGCCCCAGGTGAGTTTAACCTCTTGCGGACACAGGGCATACCTGTACGCTCTGATGTCCGAGTCCTTAAGGACACAGGGCGTACAGGTGCGCCCTGTGTATTTCCGATCACCGCCGTGTGGCGGGCGGTGATCGGAACAGAGTGCCTGCTGAAATCATTCAGCTGGCATTCTGTGATAATGCTGAGGGGGTCCTGTGACCCCCCTCCCGTATCGGCGATCACTGCAAACCGCAGGTCAATTCAGACCTGCAGTTTGCAGTGCTTTCGGAAATTTTAAAATGAGCTAACTTTTCATTTTAACCCCCCCCGCAGCCCTCATTGTTATCTGCCGAGCGGTTAGCAGAGTGTCAGCACATTGCTTAAAACGGCTGACATCTGTGCTCACAGATGTCAGCCGCTTAACCCTTTTCATGCCGCGGTCCATAGGGACCGCAGTATGGAAGGGGTTAACAGGGAGGCAGCTCCCTCCCTATCCCATCGGGGGCTGCTGTGCCGTTTCAGGCCCCGATTCTTAACGGGATCACAGTTGTGGCAGCGAGCGATGGTTACCATGGCAACCAGACTCCTTCACAGACTTCCGGCCTGCCATGGTAAGGCTAAGTCTGATCAGACTTCTGCTAAATGCAGAAGTCTAATCAGACCTGCTAAAGGCAGAAGTCTGATCAGACTAAGTGTAAAGTGAAAATACAGTACAGTACACTATATAGTGTACTGTATTGTACTATACAGACATCAGACCCACTGGATCTTCAAGAACCAAGTGGGTCTGGGTCAAAAAAAAAGGAAAAAAATGTAAAAAAAAATGCACTACACATATTCGGTATCGCTGCGTCCGTAATAACCTGCTATATAGTATCATAATGACGCCCCCTCCGCATGTTGATTGACAGGGCCAGGTAACGGGATTGTTCTCTGCTGGCCCTGTTTGCATTAAAAATCTGGCGCCTGCGCCGTACCTGTCTTCAATCGGCGTAGGCTTACTGAGAGGCTGACGCTCCATCCTCAATGCGCCGATAACGTCACATCTACACCCGGCGCAGGCGCATTGAGGATGGAGCGGCCGAACGAGCGTCCGCTTCTCAGTGTGCCTGCGCCAATTGAAGACATGCAGAGGGGGCGTCATTATGATAGGAGGATGCGGCTGCTACCAGCAAGTAGCCGCCCTACTTGCTGGTAGACAGGTAATTTACATATTATAAAAGTATGTTTTTAGCAAAATCTACTGAACCAAATTGATTAATCACATTATGTATGGATAAATCGCAGTATAAGGATTATAACTACACACAAAAAAAAAAAAAAAAAAAAAAAAAAAACAGTTTAGTGGGGTGACAGAAGCCCCTTAACCCCTTAAGGACACAGGGCGTACAGGTACGCCCTTGTGCCCTGGTACTTAAGGACACAGGGCGTACATGTACGCCCTGTGCATTTTCGATCACTGCCGTGCGGCTGGCAGTGATCGGAACCCGGTGCCTGCTCAAATCATTGAGCAGGCACCTAGGCTAAATGCGCGGGGGGGTCCCGTGACCCCCCCATGTCGGCGATCGCGGCAAACCGCAGGTCAATTCAGACCTGCGGTTTGCTGCGATTTCTGCAGTTTCTGATCCCCGCGGTCCCTGACCGCGGGGATCAGAAACGTTTGCATTCGTAAAATATAAATGTATCCCTCCCCCCTGCACCCCTGAGTTATTCGAGCACGGTGGGAGGTGCAGGGGGAGGGTTGCGGGCGGTGCGGGAGGCGGGCGGTGCGGTAGGCGGGATTGCGATCCCCCGCCCGCCTCCCATTGCGTAATCGTTGGCGTCTAGTGGGTTATACCAGGGTGCCAGCACATTGCTGGCACCCTGGTATAAACGGCTGACATCGGTGATGCGATGTCAGCCGTTTAACCCTTTCCATACAGCGGTCCGTACGGACCGCTGTATGGAAAAGGTTAACAGTAAGAGGGAGCTCCCTCCCTCTCCGATCGGGGGGCTGCTGTGCCTTTGCAGTCCCCCGAATGGAGAGGGAGAGAGCTTCCAGGCAGCCCCCCAAGCCCCGTCCTTACCCTTCCCCGTCTGCGCAGTTCTGGCCACTACTGAGCAGACGGGGAAGGTTCCCATGGCAACAGGACGCATTCTCAGGCGTCCTGCTGTCCATGGTGCTGAACAGATCTGTGCTGAAAGCATAGATCTGTTCAGACAAAGTGTAAGTAAAATACAGTACAGTACAATATATACTGTACTGTATTATGCAGACATCAGACCCACTGGATCTTCAAGAACCAAGTGGGTCTGGGTCAAAAAAAAAAGTGAAAAAAGTGAAAAATAAAGTAAAAATCAAAAAACACATTTATCACTGATTAAAAATGAAAAAAATAAAATTCCCTACACATGTTTGGTATCGCCGCGTCCGTAACGACCTGATCTATAAAACGGTAATGTTACTTTACCCGAACGGTGAACGCCATAAAAATAAAAAATTAAAAACTATGATGAAATTGGAATTTTGCCCACCTTACTTCCCAAAAAAGGTAATAAAAGTGATCAAAAAAGTCGCATCTACGCCAAAATTGTAACAATCAAACCGTTATCTCATCCCGCAAAAATCATACCCTACCCAAGATAATCGCCCAAAAACTGAAAAAATTATGGCTCTTAGACTATGGAAACACTAAAACATGATTTCTTTTGTTTCAAAAATGAAATCATTGTGTAAAACTTACATAAATAAAGAAAAAAGTATACATATTAGGTATCGCCGCGTCCGTATTGACCGGCTCTATAAAAATATCACATGAACTAACCCCTCAGATGACCACCGTAAAAAAATTAAAATAAAAACGGTGTAAAAAAAGCCATTTTTTGTCATCTTCCGTCACAAAAAGTGTAATAGCAAGCAATCAAAAAGTCATGTGCACCCCAAAATAGTGCCAATCAAACCGTCATCTCATCCCACAAAAAATGAGACCCTACGTAAGATAATCGCCCAAAAATTTAAAAAACTATGGCTCTTAGACTATGGAGACACTAAAACATTTTTTTTGTTTTAAAAATGAAATTATTGTGTAAAACGTACATAAATAAAAAAAATTGTATACATATTGGGTATCACCGCGTCCGTGACAACCTGCTCTTTAAAATTACGTCATGATCTAACCTGTCAGATGAATGGTGTAAATAACAAAAAAAAAAACGGTGCCAAAAAAGCAATTTCTTGTTACCTTGCCGCACAAAAAGTGTAATATAGAGCAACCAAAAATCATATGTACCCTAAACTTGTACCAACAAAACTGCCACCCTATCCCGTAGTTTCTAAAATGGGGTCACTTTTTTGGAGTTTCTACTCTAGGGGTGCATCAGGGGGCTTCAAATGGGACATGGTGTCAAAAAAACCAGTCCAGCAAAATCTGCCTTCCAAAAACCGTATGGCATTCCTTTCCTTCTGCGCCCTGCCGTGTGACCGTACAGCGGTTTACGACCACATATGGGGTGTTTCTGTAAACTACAGAATCAGGGCCATAAATAACGAGTTTTGTTTGGCTGTTAACCCTTGCTTTGTAACTGGAAAAAAAATATTAAAAAGGAAAATCTGCCAAAAAAGTGAAATTTTGAAATTGTATCTCTATTTTCCATTAAATCTTGTGCAACACCTAAAGGGTTAACAAAGTTTGTAAAATCAGTTTTGTATACCTTGAGGGGTGTAGTTTCTTAGATGGGGTCACTTTTATGGAGTTTCTACTCTAGGGGTGCATCAGGGGGCTTCAAATGGGACATGGTGTCAAAAAAACTGTCCAGCAAAACATGCCTTCCAAAAACCAAACGGCGCACCTTTCACTCTACGCCCCGCTGTGTGGCCGTACAGTAGTTTACGGCCACATATGGCGTGTTTCTGTAAACGGCAGAGTCAGGGCAATAAAGATACAGTCTTGTTTGGCTGTTAACCCTTGCTTTGTTAGTGGAAAAAATGGGTTAAAATGGAAAATTAGGCAAAAAAATGAAATTCTCAAATTTCATCCCCATTTGCCAATAACTCTTGTGCAACACCTAAAGGGTTAACAAAGTTTGTAAAATCAGTTTTGAATACCTTGAGGGGTGTAGTTTCTTAGATGGGGTCACTTTTATGGAGTTTCTACTCTAGGGGTGCATCAGGGGGCTTCAAATGGGACATGGTGTCAAAAAAACCAGTCCAGCAAAACCTGCCTTCCAAAAACCAAACGGCGCACCTTTCACTCTACGCCCCGCTGTGTGGCCGTACAGTAGTTTACGGCCACATATGGGGTGTTTCTGTAAACGGCAGAGTCAGGGCAATAAAGATACAGTCTTGTTTGGCTGTTAACCCTTGCTTTGTTAGTGGAAAAAATTGGTTAAAATGGAAAATTAGGCAATAAAATGAAATTCTCAAATTTCATCCCCATTTGCCAATAACTCTTGTGCAACACCTAAAGGGTTAACAAAGTTTGTAAAATCAGTTTTGAATACCTTGAGGGGTGTAGTTTATAGAATGGGGTCATTTTTGGGTGGTTTCTATTATGTAAGCCTCGCAAAGTGACTTCAGAGCTGTAGTGGTCCCTAAAAATTGGGTTTTTGTAAATTTCTGAAAAATTTCAAGATTTGCTTCTAAACTTCTAAGCCTTGTAACATCCCCAAAAAATAAAATATCATTCCCAAAATAATTCAAACATGAAGTAGACATATGGGGAATGTAAAGTCATCACAATTTTTAAGGGTATTACTATGTATTACAGAAGTAGAGAAACTGAAACTTTGAAATTTGCTAATTTTTCCCAATTTTTGGTAAATTTGACATTTTTTATGCAAAAAAAAATATTTTTTTTAACTTTATTTTACCAGTGTCATGAAGTACAATATGTGACGAAAAAACAATCTCAGAATGGCCTGGATAAGTCAAAGCGTTTTAAAGTTATCATCACTTAAAGTGACACTGGTCAGATTTTCAAAAAATGGCCTGGTCCTAAGGTGTAAAAAGGCTGTGTCCCTAAGGGGTTAAGGTGAAAAATGGCAGGGTCCTTAAGGTGAAAATGAGCCCGGTCCTTAAGGGATTAAAGGAGCATCACATGCTTGAAACAATCTTATTTATCCACAATTTTGAAAGGGTGCCAATAATTTTGTCCAGCCTATTTTTGGAATTTGGTGTGAATTATTTTTTTTCCTCCCTTTTTTGGTTTTGTTCTAATACACACAAAGGGAATAAACATGTATATAGCAAAACATATGTTACTGCAATACTTTTCTGTGAGAAATATTTCATTTTCTTGAAAAATTTCAGGGGTGCCAACATTTACGGCCATGACTGTAAATAACATGATTATATACACTAATACATTGCATATTGCTTAAAAAAAACAACAACTGTTTTGTAAGTCGGCATGTCCAGCAATTCCCTTTTTAGTTTTTCTTTTATCATCATTTTTCCTTTACCTTAATCCACTTCAGTCCTATGTTCTTCCGCAAAGATATCTATCCTCATTGCATTAAAGTGGATCTGTCACCAAGAATGCAATGCAATCTGACAGCAGTCTTAGTAATTGATAGCATTATGTGTATCTGTGCGTAGAGATAGCTGTCAGTCACTGGTAACTCCTCCCTCCTGTACCAATGGGTGTTCACAGGGCTGCAGATATACAGTTGCAAGAAAAAGTATGTGAACCCTTTGGAATGATGGATTTCTGCACAAATTGGTCATAAAATATGATCTGATCTTCAGCTAAGTCACAACAATCGTTAATTTCTAACGATAATTTGTTTTCCCTTAGTCCTAACAGCAGCACAGATGGGGTTAACTGCCCCTGTGGACTGGTAGGACCGGCGGAATTTTAATGAGCCCAAGAACCAATAAACGATCTTCAGCTCCCTGAAAGGGAGGAGATCACCCCCCAGCCCACCGTGTTTTTAACAAGCATAATGTATTTAGGGTGGGATATTTGTGTGCTGCTGTTAGGACTAAGGGAAAACAAATTATCGTTAGAAATTAACGATTCCCTTACGTCCTCAACAGCAGCACAAATGGGGAGATAGCAAGAAGAATCCCCTAGGGATGGTCCTCATGCCTGGCAGAACTAAGAACAGTCTGCCCAAAAGCCGAAAACTCTGCCATCCTAGCATCTATCCTATAATGGGAGATGAAGGTTGACTCAGAGCTCCAGGAGGCCGCCCTACAGATCAACTCTAAGGGGAGGAGTCTTCTCTCCGCAAATGAGGTGGAGACCGCCCTAGTAGAATGGGCCCTCACAAACTCGGGAGGATCTAAGGATTGGGAGACGAAAGCTTCCATAATGGCCTCCTTGATCCAGCGACTAATGGTGGCTTTAGACGCTTTACGGCCTTTAGACTTACCGGCAAACAGGATAAGAAGATTCTCATCTATCCTGAACTCACTAGATCTATCCACATAGATCTGGAGGCATCTTGAAATGTCCAGCGGGTCTCTAGCTGGAGTATCAGAGGAGGAGGCTGTAAACAAAACTGGTAAAGATATTACCTGATTGATGTTCTCGAAAGTAGGCACCTTAGGCCTGAAGTAAGGTAAAAACTTCAGGAGTACTCTATCCTGTAGAAAAATAATGTACGGGTGATTTGCGGAGAAAGCCTGCAATTCAGAAACTCTTTTGGCTGAAGCTATAGCCAGAAGAAAGACCATCTTTAAAGTCAAAAATTTAAAATTTACCTCCTCCAAGGGCTCGAAGGGGGGGAGATGCTAGCCCCCTGAGCACTACTGAAAGATCCCACTGGGGGATAGGTTTCAGTATAGTAGGCTTTAGTCTTTCAGCTCCCTTCAGGAAGCGTTTGATGAGTGGGTCCCGAGAATGTGGCCTGTTGAGACAGGCCGAGATGGCATAAACCTGTACCTTCAAGGTAGCTGGAGATAGGCCTCTATCTAATCCATCCTGAAGAAATTGAAGTATCGCAGGAAGGGGCGGATCTGCAGACGCCACCTGTCTGGAATCACACCATGCCTCGAAGATTCTCATGATCCTGGAGTAGGCCTTCTTTGTAGACTCTGCTCGGGAATGCGACAAAGTCCTCAGGACCGACTCGGAAAGCCCTTCTATATTGGGAAGGGACTGATCAACCTCCAGGCTGTCAGGTTGAACCTGTGCAGATCTGGGCAGAGGTGAGTGTCCCACGACACCAGGGTCTGCTCCGGGGGGAGTCTCCAGTATTGTCCCCGACTCATCTGAATGAGCTGGGTAAACCAGGATCTTCTGGGCCAAAACGGTATGATGGCTATTACCGAGGCCTGATCCTGATGGATTTTCATCAATACCCTCGGTATCATGGAAAAGGGAGGGAAGATGTAAGCCAGCCTGAACCTCCACGGTATTGACAGAGCATCTATCGCCAGGGGGTTGTCTTCCCTGTAGAGGGAACAGAACCTCATCACCTTGGCGTTGAACCTGGTTGCCATGAGATCCACTTCTGGCATACCCCATCTGTGAACTAGCTGCCTGAAGATCTCCGGATGCAGAGACCACTCCATGGTCGGTAATCCTCGACTTAATCGCTCTGCCCACCGAAGAATTACCCCGATCTCTGACAGAAGGGGCAATGATCTTGTGCCCCCTGTTTGTTTATATAGAGGACTGCAGTCATATTGTCTGACTGGACTTTCACTGCTTTGCCCCGGATCTGAGGCGCAAAGTGAAGGAGGGCTAGCCGGATAGCTCGCATCTCGCGAAGATTGGAGGAAAGATGCCGCTCCAGAGGAGACCAAGATCCCTGAATTGGGGATCCGTCCAGGTGAGCGCCCCAGCCTACAAGGGATGCGTCTGTAGTCAATATGACCCAAGCTGGTTGGGTCATAGATTTCCCTGCTGGTAGCTGAAACCACCATCTGAGGGAATTTCGGGTTTGACCGGACAGGGAGCACAGGGAATCTAGCCCCGCAGGGCTGCCGTTCCATAGGTGTAAGACCTCCGACTGAAGAGGACGTAGGTGCCATAACGCCCAAGGGACCGCAGCCGCTGACATGAGCCCCAGCATCTTCATGAGAGTCCGGATAGAGACTCGACGAGGGACATAAAGGACCTTTGCCAGGTCCTGAATCCGCGCTCTCCTTTCTGAAGTCAACCGGAGGGACATCTCCACAGAGTCGACCACGAATCCTAAGTAATGGATTGAAGTCGATGGGCTCACATTCGACTTCTGCCAGTTGATAATCCAGCCTAGGCGGAAGAGAAAGGAGACTGCGACCTGAAGATGGTGGGTAAGGATCGGAACTGAAGAGGCTATGAAAAGCCAATCGTCCAGATAAGGAATAATAGTCAGACCTTGGAGTCTCAAAGCTGCCACCACCGAAACCACCACCTTGGTGAAGATGAGGGGGGCAGAAGAGATTCCGAAGGGAAGCACGGTGAACTGAAAGTGCCTGCAAACCCCTGAGATCTGGACCGCGATCCCGAGGAGTTTCCGGGAAGCGGAATGGATCGGAATGTGAAGGTACGCATCCTTGAGGTCCAGAGTAGCCATGACGTCCCCAAGATTGAGGATATGGCTGACTGACCTTATGGTTTCCATGCAAAACCTTGTTTTCCTTATAAATCGATTGAGGAATCTCAAATCGATGATCATCCGGAGATCTCCTGTCTTCTTGGGAACCAGGAACACTGGTTAATAAATCCCTAGGCCCCTCTCCCCTGCCGGTACCTCCTCCAGGGCTCCCTTGGAAATATAGTCCTGAATGTAAGATTCTAGGACCACCTGTTTGGCAGACCCAAAGCTTCGTGTGGCGATGAATCTCTCTGGGGGGAGAGAGATAAGATCTACCCGGTACCCGGCGGAAACTATGTCCTGGACCCAGGGGTCTGCAATCAACCGGCTCCAAGAGTCTTTGAAGTGGGTAAGACGGCCCCCCACGGGAATCTGGGGGAGGGGTACGGGAAAATCTAGAGGAGACACTGCAGGGGCAGCAGGGCTTATCCAAGAGCCTCGAGGAGGCCCATAGTCAGGAGGGTTTTGCCTCCCTGGTGGGTTTGCGGGGGCGTCTCGGATATTTACGAGACGGCCCCCCCCCCAATCTCTGCGCCTAGACTGCTGCCCAGAACGACCTCCGCCCTTATTTTCCTGTCTGGGGCGTCCCCGAAAGGGCTGCTGGGGGAGGCTCTTCCCTTTTTTATCAGAGAGCCCCTCCATTATTTTGTCCAATTCGGACCCGAATAACCTATCTGGTTCGAAGGGGAGCCCACAAAGGTTAAACTTGGATGCGTTATCCGCGATCCACGGTTTCAGCCAGAGTGGTCTGCGGGCAGCTGAAACTAGGGCCATAGTTTTGGCGGCCAGCTTTAGCTGCATCTGGGAGGAATCAACTAAAAAGTCCATAGCCAGGTTGGCTGACTTGAAGGCTGCCAGGATGTCGTCTCTTGATACGCTCTGGTCCACATCCGTCTGGATTTGATTAAGCCTAGAGCGTAGATAGGTGGCTACCTCAGTGGCCGCAATGGAAGTAGATGCGGAGGCAGCGGCCGCCGCGTAACCCCTCCTAAGGGTGCACTCTGCCCTCCGGTCTAGAGGGTCCTGCAGGCTAGACCCATCGTCTGCAGGGACTAGAGTGCGCCGGGACAACTTGGCTATAGCCATGTCCACCTTGGGAACGGAACCCCACGATTCCACCAAGGGTTTAGCCATCGGGTACATGAGTTTGAATTTTCTGGTAAGCACTGGACCCTTCTCAGGCTTTTTCCACTCTGTGCGCATCACAGAGAGGAGGGTCTCATCCGCTCTAAAGACACGCTGTGTCCGACCGGCGGGATCGGAGGACTCCCCCATGTCAACATCCTGGTCACCCGACCTGATGGACTTGAGTAACTTCTGCGTCTTTTCTGGAGGAAAAAAGCAAGAAGTAGATTCTTCTTCCTCAGAAGAAGAAGACCCCACTGAACAGGGGGTAGGTCTTTCGACCGGTGCAACCACCTCCATGGGAGTCTGAGAGGGACCTGGTAGCCTCTCATTAAGTAGCTGAACTACTCCCTTGATGGAATCATCCACGTATGTCTTGGTCCATTGGAACATCTCCTGCATCGTGGGTTCCGTGGATGCCGTGCGACAACTCTCACATCTGGAGTAAGGACAGCTGTCAACTAGGGGTGTGTTACATTCGTAACATGCCACTAATGCTTCCTCTTGGCCCCAGCCTTCCGCTGATCCTCCTTAGGGGAAGCCATAGTCTGTAATGGAAGAAACAAAACAGGTCATAACACCTACAACATCAGGAGGTGGAGAAAACCAGACCTTAAGGGGGCCCACCAGCACTAGAAGAAATAGAGCTGAAAGAAGAGGAAGTACAAAACCCAAGCAAAGCAATACTGCAGGAATATCACAAAGCACAGGAGAGCTCTGGAGCTAACTTGTGAAAGCAACGCAACCAGAGCACTGACTGATGGGCTCTGGGCGCTTAAAAGGAGGAAACCCCGCCCAATGGGCGGGTTCCTGAAACGAGATCAGCACCACTCCCTTTTTTTTTTTTTTGTATATGTGCTGCCAAAGCAAGCACTCAGAAAAACCAGAGCCTATACTGGCTCTACCTAAACGAAAAATTGTCTCCCCAGACTAATTCCTAAGTCCAGGATGTCATTCTAGGGAGCCAGTTTAAAGAAAGGTGAGTTTTATACATCACCGCATCGCTTCGGAAAACCGGAAGTGACGTAGCGCACCTAGGGCGCGTCACTTCCGGAAAATGGCGGCGCCCATAGCGCCGCACACATGCGGTATCGGAGGAACGGAGGACCGTCTACAGATGATGAAAGAAGAGGGGAGGGGACGCCCCCCTCCCCAACGGTACCCCAGACCGAAATCGCCATGATCAGGCCTAAAATAAAGGCACTGAGATCCATAGAAAGCGAGCTAAGCTTTAAGGAGGGAAAAAGGAACCCTTAAGCAATCTTCAGCTCCCAGAGAGGGAGCGACACGCCAGTCCACCTGTCCAGAGGACAGAAAAAAACACGGTGGGCTGGGGGGTGATCTCCTCCCTTTCAGGGAGCTGAAGATCGTTTATTGGTTCTTGGGCTCATTAAAATTCCGCCGGTCCTACCAGTCCACAGGGGCAGTTAACCCCATCTGTGCTGCTGTTGAGGACGTAAGGGAATAGACCATTACAGTCTGCTTAAACTAATAACACACAAATAATTTAATATTACCATGTTTTTATTGAACACACGATGCAAACATTCACAGTGCAGGTGGAAAAAGTATGTGAACCCCTAGACCAGCAGTCAGCAACCTTCGGCACTCCAGATGTGTTGAAACTACGACTCCCAGCATACTCCATTCACTTTTATGGGAGTTCTGAAAATAGCTAAGCAAGTGTGCATGCTGGGAGTCGTAGTTTCACCACAGCTGGAGTGCCGAAGGTTGCTGATCCCTGCCCTAGACTAATGACATCTCCAAGAGCTAATTGGAGTGAGGTGTCAGCCAACTGGAGTCCAATCAATGAGATGAGATTGGAGGTGTTGGTTACAGCTGCCCTGTCCTATAGAAAACACAGCAGTTCTGGATTTGCTTTTCACAAGAAGCATTGCCTGATGCGAATGATGCCTCGCAGAAAAGAGCTCTCAGAAGACCTACGATTAAGAATTGTTGACTTGCATAAAGCTGGAAAGGGTTATAAAAGTATCTCCAAAAGCCTTGCTGTTCATCAGTTCACGGTAAGACAAATTGTCTATAAATGGAGAAAGTTCAGCACTGCTGCTACTCTCCCTAGGAGTGGCCGTCCTGTAAAGATGACTGCAAGAGCACAGCTCAGACTGCTCAATGAGGTGAAGAAGAATCCTAGAGTGTCAGCTAAAGACTTACAAAAGTCTCTGGCATATGCTAACATCCCTGTGAGCGAATCTACGATTCGTAAAACACTAAACAAGAATGAATTTCATGGGAGGATACCACAGAGGAAGCCACTGCTCTCCCAAAAAAAAAAATTGCTGCACATTTACAGTTTGCACAAGAGCACCTGGATGTTCCACAGCAGTACTGGCAAAATATTCTGTGGACAGATGAAACCAAAGTTGAGTTGTTTGGAAGAAACACACAACACTATGTGTGGTGAAAAAAAGGCACAGCACACCAACATCAAATCCTCATCCCAACTGTGAAGTGTGGTGGGGGCATCATCGTTTGGGGCTGCTTCGCTGTGTCAGGGCCTGGACGGATTGCTATCACCAAAGGAAAAATGAATTCCCAAGACATTTTGCAGGAGAACTTAAGGCCATCTGTCCACCAGCTGAAGCTCAACATAAGATGGGTGTTGCAACAGGAAAACGACCCAAAGCATAGAAGTAAATCAACAACAGAATGGCCTAAACAGAAGAAAATACACCTTCTTGAGTGGCTTAGTCAGAGTCCTGACCTCAACCCAATTGAGATGCTGTGGCATGACCTCAAGAAAGCGATTCACACCAGACATCCCAAGAATATTGCTGAACTGAAACAGTTCTGTAAAGAGGAATGGTCAAGAATTACTCCTGACCGTTGTGCATGTCTGATCTGCAACTAAAGGAAATGTTTGGTTAAAGTTATTGCTGGCAAAGGAGGTTCAACCAGTTATTAAATCCAAGGGTTCACATACTTTTTCCACCTGCACTGTGAATGTTTACATGGTGTGGTCAATAAAAACATGGTAACATTTAATTCTTTGTGTGTTATTAGTTTAAGCAGACTGTGATGGTCTATTGTTGTGACTTGGATGAAGATCAGATCACATTTTATGACCAATTTGTGCAGAAATCCATATTATTCCAAAGGGTTCACATACTTTTTCTTGCAACTGTAAATGTAAAAATTAGTGATTTTCCTAGTCTGTTATGACGGAAAATATTGATTTTATAAAGACGGGAGGCGAGTATCATTGCATTAAACTTCTTTAATCCTCAAATAACAATATATACAGTACATATATAATAAGATACTTTAGGAGAATAAAAATTGTGTATATATCATATTCTGCATAGCAACAGATATTCAAATGAGGAGCTGAGGTATCCAATCACATCTTGATCCTTAGTCTATATGAACTGCTGCGCGGTGTAGCTCCTCCTCTTTCGACAAGCGAATCAGAAAGAACACAAAAAAACTTGGAGATAATAATCCAATTGAGGGGAACTTTGGGAACTGGAAACCATGAAATGAGAGAAGATGATTGGTCGACCATAGGAAATAAACAGGAATCTCCTTTGAAATGTAAATCTTTAGTATCCTGTAATGATATAAAAAATAAGTGTAGGGTGGGGTAATTGGGAGGGATGATACTCGCCTCCCGTCTTTATAAAATCAATATTTTCCGTCATAAGGAAAATCACAAATTTTATGGCAGACGGGAGGCTTGTATCATTGCAATTTTAAAGCTACAAGACAATATATAAGACAAGTTAAATATTATTATATCACCGACAGAAATGTGAGGTTGAGGTCTATAATAGAAAAGATTGAAAAGTAGTGTCATACGACTAGTCTTCTGTCTTAAGTATTTTGGTTAAAGAACCTCCTGATTGGGCTGCTTTAGTTGTCATTGCGCTCCGAATAGTGTGGGCGCTAAATATAGAAATGTCAATGCCAGCTAGTGACATGGTTTGTTTAACTCATCTGGCCACAGTGGCTGAGGATACTGGCAAATACGGGTAGCAAAAGGAAATCAGTAGTTGACAAGAAGAATAAGGTAAGGTTTAGTCATTAGTTCGTAAGCCTTCAGACATCTGACTACACATAATTTTGGTTGAAGGGGAAATCTGGTTAAAAAATTGAGTGAAGACCAGTTTTGGTACTGCGAGAAATTGAAAAAAAAAAAACTCCTTGCGGTGAGTATTGTCTATGTGATATATCTAATGCCCGAATGTCGGACATTCGTTTAAACGATACAAGACATAAAAGGACAGTCAGTTTAAAAGAAAGATAGTTATTATCATGCCAAGATTAAATAAAGTTAAGTAAAACAGACACATCCCATGTAGTCGGATATCTGGGTAAAGGAGGTCTTTTGAGACGAATACCCT
This sequence comes from Bufo gargarizans, assembly GCF_014858855.1. NCBI lineage: Eukaryota > Metazoa > Chordata > Amphibia > Anura > Bufonidae > Bufo > Bufo gargarizans. Next base: position 390,587,047 of record NC_058080.1, on the reverse strand, counting down.
TCATGAGACGGCATATTAATGGGTGTTTACCCACAGGGATAAAATCAATGGATAAGTGGGTAGAAGAGATGGCTGAACGATAAACGTTTATCGTTCGATGAGCCTTGCCGGATTCAAAAGACTCAGAAAGGAAATTTAAAATGTGTGATAAAGCGGCAGATATGGGATCCAGATGCCGTTGTGAGCACCAATAAACCCACATTTTCCAGGCAGATCTGGAGCCCAAGCTTCTGTGAGGAGATCTTTAGCAGATTGTGAAAGTTCTGAATTAGATGTTGGCCGGATATCAACCAAACCACTAGAGGAAAAAGACCCGACAGAAGGAGAGGGTGATAATTCCCCAATGGGTCTGTAAGAGTGGATTGGTGAGATAGAAGGATCTTCGGAATGTCTATTGTCATTCCCAGTAATTGAAGAAACCATAATTGAGTGGTCCACCATGGGGTAATGAGAGCCACTGTAGCCTCCTGGTGTAGGACCTGAAGAAGAACTCTCGGTATGAGAAAAAAAGGAGGGAAAGCATATAGAATTCCTTGAGGCGATGATTGACGAAATCATCCACCCACAGAGTGTCCGGATCCGGATGCCAACTGAAGAAATGCAGGATCTGGAGTCGGGACGCAAATAGATCTATTTGGAGAGGACCCTGAAGAGCATCTATCTCTTTGAAAATCAGTGGATTTAATCTCCAATCGCTGGAGTTGGATAGATAACGGGAATTCCAATACGCCACTGAATTGGAAATTCCTTGAATATATTTCGCTCTCAGGACAATGTTCTTGTCCAAACAGAAATGCCAAAAGTCTCTGGCAATATCCGCTAACATTTTGGATTTGGGACTCCCCAGACGGTTGATGTATTGAACTGCCAATATGTTGTCCAATCTGAGAAAAACACAACAGTTGGCGAAAGAGCCGAGAGAGCTGACTAAAAGCTCTAGACAATTGATATGGAGTGAAGATTCGGTTTCTGACCATCTCCCTCCTGTGGATAATGGGCCGCAACGAGCGCCCCAGCCGAGAAGACTAAGTCTAGATTGGAAGCGAAAATTGCTTTCCCGTTCTATTCTTGAACATGATGGAGCTACCAAGTTAATTCTTCCTTGGCATCTGCAGAGAAGGGAATCTGATCTAAATAATTCAGGCCTTCTCTGAGATGTTGAGATTTTAGTCTCTGGAGAGCTCTTTAGTGGAGAGGTGCAGGGAAAATTGCTTGGATTGAGGCAGAAAGTAACCCTACAATGCGAGCAAGCTTTCTTAAAGATATTAGTTCTTTGGACAGTATAGCATGAATTTCTTTGCGAATCGTATGCAACTTCCGAGCTGGAAGGCTTAATAGGTCTAACAGTATTTATAAGGAATCCTAAGAATTCCAGTTCTTTTGAAGGAATCAGAGCAGATTTCTTGTGGTTTATAAGGAGACCCAAATCTGTAAGCAGAGTTATGGTCCAATGTAGGTGTCGGTGAATGAGTTAGAGGGAAGAGGCTATGATCAATATATCGTCCAGATATATGATCAGTCTAACCCCTCGACTTCTGAGAAGTGCCACCACAGGCTTCATCAATTTGGTGAAGCACCATGGGGCCGAAGAAAGGTCGAAAGGGAGGCAAGTAAATTGCCATTTTTGGTCCTTCCATAGAAACTGGAAAAGAAGGGTGAATGGGGACAGTAAGATATGCCTCTTTTAAGTCTATCTTCACTGACCAGTCGTTGTGAAGTAGAAGGTCCCGTAGAAGATGGATACCTTCCATCTTGAAGTGTTGAAATGTAAGGAAATTGTTGAGATTTTGTAAATTTATCACCGGTCTGTGACCCTTATGTTTTTTTCTTGACCAGGAATATGTTGCTTATAAAACCTGGTGTTCGGTATGGGACAGGAATTATTGCTTGTTTTTGAAATAATTCCTCTATTTCTGTTTGAACCAGTTGTTCGTCTATTTTGGAAAAATGTATCTGGTGAGGCAGATGTATCTGAATTGGATTTGTAATGAAATACAGTTGATATCCCATTACAGTATTGAGTACCCACTGGTTGGATGTTATCTTGGACCAGACGTGGTAAAAATATTGGATCCTGCCCCCTAGTGGTATCATAGATAGATGAGAAACCTTGAGGCTTACATGTGGGAGGGCGAGATCTGAGAAATCCTCTGTTACCACGTGCTCTCCAAGGTCTTCCTCTGGGCGGGAAGAATGGGGGAGGCTGGTAGGGTGTTGGTTGGTATTGAACCCTCTCGAGGCACGTTGGGGCCTTTATTGTATGAATGGGGGACTTGAATCCGGCCGGAAAAGCGGGCCTTTCCTCTGCCGGCCTTTCTAAAAACACGAGGCCTTGTCAAGGGAATTAAAAAGCCCTACATATTTGAGATCTTTAAAAAAAAGAATCTCCAAATAAAACTTGAAGGATCTGTCACTTGAAGGTCATTATGTGCCAGGTGGACTAGCTGTGGATCTTGGTGCATCAATACAGACATACGCCTTTCAGAGCATATTGCTGCATTGGTATTCCCTAGAATACACATAGCTCTCTGTGCCCAGCCACGTAACACTTCTGTGTTATTTAGTTCACCAGTAGATGTAGATTGTTCTGCCATATTCATTATTTTGGTCAGTGGACCTAATAAATCCAATAATTTATCTTGGATAGATTTGAAAGATCTATCTATCCCCTTTTTTTGGGCGTTTTCCTGTTTTCAATAAATACTTAGAGAGGGCCGGATCAATATCTGGCATAACGGCTGCTTTAGAAGGTAAAGTCGGACGAGGGCACTCCTCCCTAAGTTTGTTGCGATCAACCTTATCCAGAGGTTTATTTACTAGGCATGCAACATACTTTGCTACTTGGGGTAGCAGAGCCCAATCCCCTGATCTGGGGTGTTTTATTTGGCTTGGTGTACAAAAGGGTAAACCCTGAGTATCTAATATAACTGAACAAGAATTTTCTGGTATAGGGGATTCATCATCCAAACATAATTAGCCTCCTCGCTATCATAAGCATATTCCGTATCTGAGGAATTAGACGCTGTGGATGATTCCTGGCTAGAGTAATCAACATATGAATCCGGCTTATTGCGTCTAGAAGATGTATGTGCCGGCTTAAGACATTCTTCCTCTGGAGCCGAGAGTCTAGAACGTGAGGGGAGAGATTGTTTGTTTGGACCACCGTGGTGAGACGGGGTCTTAGAAATATTTATACTTTCTCCTGCCATATATTTAGTAGGAGAGTCATCATTGTCTGTAATTTGACGCTTCCGGGTGGACTTCCCGGGTCTGTGTGTGGTCGGATCGTCTGCTGACCAAAAATGGTCGGAAGGCATCAAAGGATGGATGTTGGGTTCAGAGACCTGTTTAGCTTTTGACATCGCCATGGCCACGGATTTATTGATATTATCGTTAAGCGATGATATAGCCGATCCAAGGGCCTGTTTTATAGACTTGTCAACTAACTCTAATAGTAAAAGCTGAAATTCCAAAGGCAGGTGTATGTATTTCCTGCTCCATCCTTGTTTCCACACCCTCATCAGACATGTTCTGAAGAGGTATATATAGTGTTATTTATATATATTAATGAGGTGAATTATATCTATAAGTATATATGAATATTTTTTATGAGGTAAATAATTAAGACCCTAATCTAATAAGAGTTAAAATTCAACCCTTATGTTGTAATTAACACTAAATAGTAGTTATAGTAGTAGTATTACTATTTGGGTGCTCTAGGTGGCAGGATAGGATAGGGTTAGATAGTAATGTTTGTCCTGTCAATATGCTTGGAGTCTGACAGGAGAGAACGCCCGCGAATCGCAGTATTATAACTGCGTTGCAGTCAAAATGTCGCAAGATTTTGGGGGGGACCCAAGACGTAGAAAAATGCGCTGCCGGTATGCCTTGTGAAGCTGAGCAGTGACCGGAGAGCGCTGGAAATACAGAGATAAGTAGGAACGAGAAGAAATATATATATATATATATATATATATATATATATATAGAGAGAGTATAATTATACATATATGAGAGGACACAGTATTGTACTTATCGGTCTTCTGATGAGCAATAAAGAAAGAGGAGGAGCTACACCGCGCAGCAGTTTATATAGACTAAGGATCAAGATGAGATTGAATACCTCAGCTCCTCATTTGAATATCTGTTGCTATGCAGAATATGATATATACATAAAAAAAATTCTTCTAAAAGTATCCAATTATATATGTATGTTATTTATTGCTATTTGAGCATTAAAGAAGGTTAATGCAATGATACGAGCCTCCCGTCTGCCATAAAATAAGTTTTACTAAATTCTTTCCCACAAAAAATATATATCAATCTGCTCAGCTTCTCATGTTATATTAGTGTATTGCATTTTTTGGTGACAGATCCTCTTTAAGAATAGTGCATTTGGACTACAAATGCTCCATTTATTCTAATTTATATTCTTTCTGGAAGAAATGAATCACCCAACTCCCCTTCGGTATCCCCAGAACCACTTTACCCTCCATTTATATTTACAGGAGTACATTAACACAAATTGCACACAGAATAAGTCTTTAAACTGACGTAAACCTTTATTACATTATTTCACATTTGTATTATCTCAGAAATGTAGGTTTAAATTTTTTACTTATGAAATATAATGAAAAAATTACTGTTAAAAAGATTTTTTATAATAATGAGCCTGATTTAGCTAGAAACAGTACTTTTTCTTGGGACAACCCCTTTATAGGGGTTTGCTACTTTAACCCCTTGGCATTGTAAACTATTTTTTCCCTCCCTCCCTTCCAAGGGCTGTAACTTTATTACTTTTTTGATCACATACATAGCTGTATGAGGCCTTTTTTTTGGGACAAGTTGTACTTTCTTTTGGCACCATTTAATATTTCATACAATTTATTGAGAAGCTTGAAAAAAAACGTATTAATGGGGTGGAACTGGAAATAAGCAATTGTTTTACAGGTTTCGTTTTTACGGCATTCACTGTGCAGTAAACATGACCCATTGGAGGACATTTATCAAGACTAATATTCCCTTACACCAGGCTTGATTCCTCGAATGCTTCTTAATAAATTAGTTGCATCTCTGACACACTCTGCACCAGAGGATCAGGTCTACACCATCCAGGAGCTGGCGTAGACTTGTCATAGCTGACGCCAGTTTCTGGCACACGTTTTTGTAAATCTATCGGGAAGCCCCACCCTTCTTCTTGTCACTTCAGAAAAGATGCTCTCCCTTGCCCTGTGCTGTATCGCGCAGGGCAAGGGCTTTTTTGTTTACAATAACACACTACTAGGCAGTGGCTTCTGCCCAGAAGTTTTCCTAGTTTCCTCATTGGTAGGGTATCATTTTTTTGCGGGATGAGATGACGGTTTGATTGGTACAATTTTGGGGTGCATATGACTATAAATCATGTGATATTTTTATAGAGCAGGTTTTTACGGACGAGGTGATATCTAATTTGTATACTTTTTTTTTTTTTTTTACATTTAACACAATAAAAGCATTTTTGAAACAATTTTAGTGTCTCCATAGTCTGAGAGCCATAGTTTTGTTTTTTTTTTGTTATTTTTTTGGGCGATTGTCCTTTGTCCTTATTTTTTGCGGGATGAGGTGACGGTTAGATTGCTACTATTTTTGGTATTGCACTTTTAGTGATGTAAGGTGATTTTTATTAGTTTTTTTGTTTTACACAGGTTATATTTTTTATGGTGTCTATTAGACGGGATGGATCATGTAATATATTTATAGAGCCGGTCATTACGGACGTGACGATACCTAATATGTGCGTATTTTCTTTTTTTTTATTATAAAATCAGGCGTTTTTCTTTTACTTGAAACTTTTTTTTTTTTTTATTCATAACACTTTTTTTTTTTAAACTTTATTTCTGTCCCACTCTGGGACTTCAACTGTTGGGGGTCTGATCCTCTCTGCAATGCATTACAATACATCTGTATGGTAATGCATTGCCTGTTAATGTACTACAGTGAGTAGTACACAAACCGGTTGCCTAGGAGATCCAGCCTGAGGCTGGATCTCCTCAGCACCCGTAGAAGGCAGGTCCCGATGCCGTGTAGGGCATTTGGCAGCCTCTGCACGGCATTGGGCTTCCTTGTCACGCATCGGGTCCCCGCCACAGCGCAGGGACTCGATGCGTTGCTTCACCCGCCGCAAACCACTTCTGTGTTGCAGTCAACGCGGACCGCGGCATAGAAGGGGTTATCAGGGACTGCAGTGATCGGGCGCGCATCGCTCCGGTGCCCGCTCAATCATCCCGCCATGCATGTACGGCGGAATGCATTCTGGCAATGCATCCCCCGCCATACATGAACAGCATTCTGCGTTAAGGGGGTTAAAGCCGTTTTCCAGGATTTTTATACTGATGAGCTATCCTCTGTCTGGATAGGTCATGAGTATCTGATCGGTGGGGGTCCAACATCCAGGATCAGCTGTTTGAGAAAGCACTAGCACTCTTGTGAGCGCTGCGGTCTTCTTGCTGCTTACCAAGCACAGCGCCATGCATTGTATAGCGGCTGTGCTTTATATTGCACTCAATGGGGCTGAACTGCTCCTAGGCCACGTGACACATAAATGTGTTGTTACTCAGCCTTCTCAAACAGCTGATCAGTGGAGTCTGGGGTGTTGGACCCCCACCAATCAGATACTCATGATTACTATAGTGGGAGCAGAAAAGATTAAATCTAAAATTCTAAATAAAAAATTCTGCGTGAATGGAAACACATCTGGCTTTCAGTACATTTGATACACCCTGTGAAAATTAAAAACACGAATCAAAAAAATATATTTATAATATCACTACTGGACTGGAAATTCAGTGGAGCCTTGCACTTTAAACATAATCATGGCTGTTTGCTGGAAGGTCTGAAATTCCAAAGGGTAGAACTTGTAAAAAGAAAGTGGCAAAGGAGGCACAGCTCAACCAAACGCAGGTATTCTGGATTTATTCCATGGGAACCTTACATCCACAGAGTTTGAATGTGGACTTCGACCTCAAACCCCGTTATATAATGGACTTTTTGGCAGGTTGCAGTTTCTTTGGAAAAGAAATCTGTGATTGATCTGGCCAAGTCTGAGATTTGTGTAATGGGTTCCATTTAAAAAATGATTGCCTCTAAATCAAATTAGAGGTAGTTTATAGATGTCTATTCTAGTGTTTTATTAAATGGTGTAAATGGGAATTTTTATACAGGGATATATTTGAAAATTATCCATCCGATTCTGAAAGACTTGAACCCTCTTAACATATTAATGTTTAATACAGCATGTATAAAGACTCACTGTTAACAAAGTACTATTAGACAGTTTAAATATACCATGCAGTTATATGGTTACATTTACACAGCTAAGAAAGCACCAAATCACATCATATGAAAATGTTCAATTGCTAAAATAGTACCGCCTGAGCTAATATCAAATATATATGTAATCGGTTCAATATTTCATGTGTTAAAGAGTAGTTTCATTTTTAATGAATAGTCACTGCTCAAATGAGTCAAGATGGGATGTTGCTCACTGAAGTATTAGGTTACATAGAAGTCTGGAGACCCAAGAGGAGGGGAGAGGAGAGAAGAGGGGGAGACAGACATAGAGACTGCTGCTGGTTTGTAAGTGATTTACCGTTTGAATTAACTGCTGGTTTTGGTGATGATGTGATTTGCGTCACGCCCCACTTTCCTCTCTCTCACCCTGCCTCTACCTCGATCCGTGCTGACCCCCGAAAGCTGTGAGACCACGTGTGGCGGATAGCGTAGGAGAAGTGGCAGACATATGTCACTTTACACTAGATTTGCTGGCTTCTGTTCTCCTGCCTTCTGGATTTGGCCCTTTTCTTCTCATGGATTTCGGGACTCTGGATGTCTGGCTGTTGTGGATCTCACCTCGCTGGATCAACCCCCTACCAAAGAAACATCTGATTGTTGTACCCTTCCATCGACATCCTCTGGGAAAATATTCCCCCTGAGGATGAATCCTCCATCCTCTGCCGCTGAGGGACTCCCCCAGGGACGACTCCGTAGTGGTGAGATCTGCCCTCTTTGGGCCAGCTGTCTGTTTTGTTCTTGCCTGGTATCTGCCTGATACATGGATTGATTTGAGGGATTTATATTTAAGGAGACTGGTGATACTAAAGGCAATGGGCCAGATTTATCATTAGCTCAAGTCAGAATAATGGCGTGAAAAAGTCGCAAAAAAATGCGCAAACGCTAAAACTGCGGACAAATTTGCGACTTTTTCTGCTCTGCACTATGCTCGCCAGTTTTCTGAAAGTGGGCGCGTTTTCTTATGTAAATGAATCTCTAGACAGATTTACTATTGGGACCATTTAAAAAGTCGCAAAAAAATGCACAATTTCACTCCAGTGAGGACCATGCGTATCTTATGAGACTTTTTAATAGAACATGCGACTTTTTCGTAAAGATGTGCGACTTTTCGTAAAGCTGCTTACTGACGGATAAACTGCTACCGTCAAACCACATTTATTACAGTCTTAAAGGGCCGATCATAAATCTGACTTGGCTAAAATGAACTTTAGACATATGTGAAAGTGGAGTGAGCTGTTAGAGTAATGATAAATCTGGCCCAATGAGCTCAGTGACACTATTGGCAGTGGAATCAGTCTCTAAGGAAAAAGGAAAGGACTGAGTAAAAAAGAAAAAAAGACTGAACACAACTGGGACTGAGTCTTTGTTATTGATTTTTATTTTCTTTAAATAATAGGGAAAAAGAAAAAGGGAAAAAAAAGAAAGAAAAGGGAAAAAAAAAGAAAGAAAAGGGAAAAAAAAAAGAAAGAAAATAAAAAAAAAGGAGAAAGGGAAAAAGAAAAAAGGGGGGAAAAAGAAAGGAAATGAGAAAAAAATAAATAAACCAAATACAAAATAGGAGGGAAATAGGACTCAAATACGAGATAGAGTCAATGATCTAGAAAGGTCTGTGGACTGAAATCCTTACCATGAGGAAGGATTATAATACGCTACATAATAAATTGGTCGACCTCGAGGATAGGTCGAGACGATGCAACATCAGGATCCTGGGGCTACCTGAGGGTGCAGAGGAAAAGAATCCTGCTGGAATGATACATTCTTTGATTCTCAATAAGTTTGGAAAGGAACAATTCTCTACACTGTTCCTAGTGGAGAGGGCCCATCGGGTTCCAGGGGGTAAACGCCTGGGAGGCAGCCGCGGGCACTCCTGGCTAAGATACTGGCTTCAAGCGATAGGAATATGATTTTAAAAAGGGCCAGGGAGTGTCCTCCCATTCTATACAATGGAAATAAACTGTCCTTTTTTCCCGATTTTTCCACAGAGATCCAACTTCTTGGCAGTTAAAAAACGTTTACAGGGAAAAGATTAAATATTCCTTTTTGTACCGAGCCAAACTGCGAAACATATTTAATGATGCAGCGTACTTTTTTGATACTCCTGCCCTAGTTGCTGATTGGACCGAAATAATATTTTAATTAGGCAGTTTATATGTATTTTGCTATGGTGGTGGCGGAAGCAGTAGAGAGGGGGAGGGGTGGTCTAGGAGTAGAGGTCTGTTGCGGGTTAGCTGCGGATCAATGAAGAGGGTGAGGGGGTGGGTGGGGATGTGTCTCAAAGGATGATGAGAGGAGGCAGGGGTTATGAGGGTCTCTTTATTCTCAGATCTCTTTAGTTGATTTACTGTCAGTAAGAGTATTAACCTGGAATGTATGGGGACAAACTGAAAAGAAAAGCTGTTTTTGATTTAGTTCAGAGACATCTACCAGCAGTTGTTTATCTAGTGGAGACCCACTTTACTAAAGAGGCCGCCTCTCTATTCTGTAGAGGATGGACCTCGCAGACATTTAATTTTAACATTTACTAGTTACTCCATATTAGTTACGGTTCTTATCCATAAAAGGATTGATTTTGTCTTTGAGGCATTCACTATTGATAACCAGGGGAGATATGTTTTTCTTTATAGGAAACTTTTTGGAAGAAGATGCATCTTGGCCTTTATTTACATCCCTCCTCCTTGTTCTTTCTATGTACTTAGTTAGTAGTTAGTTGACCTTTAAGGAGAAGTGGCCAGAATGTCTTACGGTGGTGAATGGGGACTATAATTGTCATGAACATAAACGTTGATAGGATCTCTAGGGAGGGAGACACTTATACCCCCGTATCTAATCAGGGGTCCACTTTGGCGCAATTCTGTCAGGATTCTGGCTTTGTGGATCCCTGGGAGTTTCATGCCACAGAGTTGGATTTTAAGTGATTTTTCCAAAGTGAAATGTCCTAAGAATAAAAAAATACTCCCGACGCAAATATTGTTCCTGGCTAGACTGCTGATTACACGAGAGTGGTTTTCACGAAATAACATAAAAGTTTAATTTATGGTTAAACTTAGTTAATAAGGTGAAAAGATAGGAAAGTATCATCTATAGGCAAAGGAGTAGTGTGGAAAAATGGAGTGAGGTTTGGTCCAGCTGGAGGTTTTAAGGAATTATTCCCCAAGATCCTTCTTTCATCCGAGACACATCGCAAAGGGAGGGAAGGGAGGGAGAAAAAGAAAATAGTAATATGATTTTGTATTAAGGTAATAGGAAAATGTGTTGATGGGTTTATTCTATTAGTAACTTGATGAATTATGAGATATGTTATGTGGTCTATATAGTTCTTATGTATGTATATTTTTTTTCTTGTGTTTTGCAAATTAAAAAAAAACTTAAAAAAAAACGTAACTGCTGGTTTCACATCTAAACTGCTGAGTATTGATGTATAATGTCCTGCATTAGTGCTGCTGCTTATGGGGTAGTGCTACAGATGGGCTGATTTCAGCTAGTCACTGTCCACTAGCTAAGAAAAAATAGAATTGCAGAAAACCAGGAAAACCTGCTAAAAATGTCTGATACAAATCATATAATGATCAGGAATAGTGTAATTATTCATGTTCCTGTATACCTACATGGCATTTGATTCTGAACACTTACCTAAAATAACAGTTACACTTAAACCCTAATGTATGGGAAACAGTATATATCTCTTAATCTCTCTAGCTGTTTACACAGCAATCCAAATGCATCAATTATAGTGTCAGAGGAGTACTAAGCAGTTAGACAAATATAAAGTTCTAGTGTTAGCACAGTACTGCAGAGCAAACAAACTGTCAAACATATGACTACAATATCTCTATATATATTCGATTCAATGCTTATCAGATCTTCTCATGCTTGGACATGCTGGCTGTTATATGGACCAACGGCTGTTACCTCAACACACATTTTGCTGAGTCAGCAGTTTTGTCAGGAGGCAACAAGATTCAGAAAGAACTCATCTGTAGATGGAACATGGGTCTCATGTTTAACCATACGTGGAGAAAAGTGGGCACAAATTCTATTGGAATCCCTCTGGGACGTGATCCCAGAAAGTTAATTGTGTTTTGGTCAGAACAAGACTTTACTCATTACATGATATAAGGTCTTGCTCTGACCGAAACGCATTGACTTTCTCTTGCGACATGACAAGAGGTGTAATTGTAATCCACGTGAAATAAAGGTAATATGGTTTTATATTTTTGAGTGCTGAATGAACATATTAGGATACTTTCACATTTGCGATTTCCCTCTCCGCTACTGAGATCCGTCATAGGGGGAAACGCTTCTGTTTTGTCCTCATTCTTTGTCCATGGGGACAAAACTGGACGAAACGGAGTGCACCAGAATGCATTCCGTTCGGTTGCGTTCCCATTGCGGACAAAATAACGCTGCAAGCAGCGGTTTTCTGTCCGCGACGTGATACGGCGCAAGGCGGATCCGTCATGACTCACAATGTAAGTCAATAGGGACAGATCCGTTTTCTCGGACACAATAGAAACCGATCCGTACCCCATTGACTTTCAGTGGAGTTCATGACTGATCCGTCCTTGCTATGTTAAAGATAATACAATCGGATCCGTTCATAACGGATGCAGACTGTTGTATTATCATGACGGAAGCATTTTTGCTGATCCATGACGGATCCAGCAAAAACGCTGGTGTGAAAGGGACCTTACATGTAGTGATGACACAGGGAAAGCCAACTGCACCGAACATGCCCATGGTGCACAAAAACCTTATTTGCATGAAAATAAAAATAAACATTTCTCAAGATTAAAGGACCATATTTTTCACATGAATGGTATGATTATGTGTTGAGGCACCTATCCTACATGGTGGTATGCTTACTCTGAAAGCTATTTTGTTTTATTAATCAGATTGTTTTTATTGCAGAAATAAGACAAAAAGGCTTTACAACCAATATGTCATTTTGGTATGTTTGTTACAAGAAGTACCACTTTTAGTTATACAGGAAAAAGCAACAAACCTTAATAACCCTCCCGACCTCCCACCCTCCTCTGAAGTGACAGCCATCTTTTAAGTCAATTATAAAGTTGGCAATGAGACCGAAGCCAATGACTCCACAATTTATCAAATTTCTGGGGACAGCCTCTTTTGAGAAAAACAGTTTTTTCACATATCAGCATATCACGTACTCTCGGCTATAAATTCTTCCCTGGATGGAGGGATCAACTGCATCCAATGTAAGGCAATAAGCTTCCTGGCCGCATACAGTAACCTTCCCACCGCTATCTTCCTGTATTTATCTGTCATTAAGGCCAAATGCACACGGCCATGTTTCACGGCCGTGAGCGGTCTGTGGAACCACGGGCTGGATTCCTTCTGAGAGCAGGAGCGCACGGCGTCATTGGTTGCTATGACGCCGTGCGCTCCCTGCTGTCGCCGCAATACAGTAATACACTGGTTTGATCTATACCAGTGTATTACTGTACTGTGGCGGCAGCGGGGAGCGCACGGCGTCATAGCAACCAATGACGCCGTGCGCTTATGCTGTCAGGAGGAATCTCGGCCGGGTTTCCACGGTCCGCTCTCGGCCGCGAAACACGGCCGTGTGCATGAGGCCTAAATCGGATACATATCCCAAAATGAAAGTTTTAGGATCTTTTTCAACCCTGACTTCCATGGAAAGCCGAATTAACTCTAATATATTCGTCCTCTTAAAGTGATTTGTGGCGGCGACAGACTTAGCAGGCAAAAAATAAAATTGAAGACATAAGTGTCAGAATTGGGCAACACAAAGCTTTTTTTATTTAAAAAAATATACAATAAAACGGATAAGACAGAATGTACTGTAACACATTTTATATTATTTTTGCAGCAAAATATGCAAGATTTTGATTTTTTCAATAATTAGTCAACTGGATTTAAAACAGTCATATACATATATTTTTTCAACAAAACAGCATTTAAACACAGTCAACTAATTGTATTTATCACATAAATTTATTATAGATCTCTGATATCCTCATATACAACTCAATACAAGACTGAAATCAGTGCAAATTAAAACAAGAAAACATACACAGATATAAACAGTCTTGCAAAAATACAGTCTTTATGTTAGAATCCTACTAAAGCTTAATGCTTTTTAAATACAAAACTTTACATTTCAGAAACAATCAAAAATTCTATAGTTCACCAACAAATAAGATGAGACAAAACAGACACTGGGAACACCAAGAGAAACAGATCTTCAAGCTTAAACCACAGGTAAACATGTAATGTGCACATTTGCTACACATAAAAATAAAAGATATAAAGAAAAATAAAGGCAGCATTATTCTTAAATGTCTTAAATGTAATAAAATGGCACAGTGGGTTGGAAAGGGCAGCTTTATAGTACAGAACTTACGCCAGCTTCTACAGCAGTCAGTGTTGGTCATAAACAATATTGCTTTAAGTGTCTTACTGAGCAGCCACAAATGCAACACCCTAAACAGATACAGGATATATAGACAGAATCAAGTGAGCCAATGAAAACTAAATGAAAATCACTATTATAAAAACTAGAGTGTCTGCAGTGTTTTTTGTCTGGCAATTCAGTTGGCAAACTAAGTGCAACACAACCAAAGGGCCACTGCAGTCAATGTCAGCTACTAATAAAACAATCACCAAGATTCATTCTTAGCACTGGAGATGTGTCACATACAGGAATGACAGCAGACATTTTTCTGAATATTTCTGACTACATATATGGGAACTGTGCTGTTTACACCTCTTGTTAACCCACCTGATCTCTTGTAGTTACTAGATGTCCATGTCCCTCAATTCCTAACCAGATATGGATGGACAAGGGTGCAGTTAGTTGTGCACTTCCATCCTGCCTGGAAATAAATGACTCACTTAGGGGACAAATAGAAAAAGGAATAACATAAAGAAGGGGATTTAGAAAGTTATTAACCGGAGCATGCATAATCATTTTGCACCCATCTTTGGGAAGTACGGCAGAAAATGAAATTACACCAGAAAGGATCTTCTGGCGCAATTATTGCTGGTTGTGTTTGGCAACGAAGGTCTGCCTGTGGCCTGCCTAATTTTTTTTGTGGAGATGGAGACAAACATTGGTGCAAACATTTGAGACTTTTCTACACATGGAAATTTAGGTAGAACTTTCCTAAATTCCTCCTGAAGTTTTTCCTTTCCTGTTCTATTTTAATGTAGTTTGTTCAATGTTTGCCCTAAAAATGATTCATCTATGTACATTGTGTAACATATGATGTTTATATACTTTAGTTGTACTTGGATCTCGCTCCCTTAGTTTTAGGGTGTTTTCATATGACCGCATGTATTTTGAGGTTCACAAAACACAATGACGTCTGTATTACATCCATTCTTTTTTGCGGATCCATTGTAATACAGTGTGCAGTCCATTTTTTTTTAGGGGGGGAGTGGACCCATAAAAATAAATAGGCCCATGTGCGATCAGCAAAAAAAGGAGTATCGGATGTGGACTAAATCAGCCAAGTGCAGACATTTTTCAGTAAAGACATAAAAGTAGAACTGGTCAAATTTGGTGATGACTGATGGAGGCACAGATTAGCAGGGAATGCAATAACTATATGTTCCCTGCCGTCCCCACATACAGATTACTGATAAGTTATCTAAAGGTAACAACCCATAAATGACTGTTACCAGTGATCTGTATATATACATGCAGAGAAGACGCAATCACATCTTCTATGTATGCTTCCAAGGCCCCTTTGCACAAGCAATGCCTGAGACATCATCACTGGCGTCACAGGGTTTGCTAGAAATTGCCCAAATGTGGAACCATGGCTTCTACATTCATAAACACAAGCACTCCATAAAAGAGCTGCGTTTACAGGTTTTCTGTGCCAGGGAACTGATTACTTCCGGACCGTGTAGAGGCATCAAACTCATCATGTAAAGTAAAGGGCTGTAGGCACAAGGACAATTAATCAGATTTTTTTATTAATTCGCCCGTTTTTTAAACTGCATGATCAAATTTATTTGTACTGAGCTCTATGCAAGGTGTGTAGTATGTTCGGTCCCTGCTGTCAGTCCCATTAATCTGGGTGCAGGCAGAGGGGAGTTAGGAGACCTCACACAGGATGCGCTGATAAAGTGCTCCAGGATCACAACAGGAACCCAGCACTGACTGTAAGGCTGGCTTGGAGACATCTCCGATCCCAGCCATTTAAGTCCTTAGATGTCATAATCAATAGGGACAGGGAAGGATTCCCTCTCAACATTGGCCCCTTGTAAATACAATTGCATGGTGTTGGTGCATTGCCATGGCAACTGAGGGCCTAACAAATGCCTGCCATGACTGTATAACTGTTAGACAAGGCCACAGACAAGCTCAGTAGACTGCCTGTCACAATATAATTCTAATCCTCCTGAACTATAAAACGCAAACTGTCAGGGAAAGCAAAAACACTGAATTTTACAAAAGGCCAATTTCCCCAGGTTGAATGCAGCATTTCATGGCATAGACTGGGAGCAGATACTATCACATAATAATACGGAGAAAAAAAATGGAAGAGCTTTAAATCCAGATTGATTAATTACACAACAAAAGTATTCCTGTAGGTAACAGGTATAAAATGCTAAAATTAAACCCATGTCTTACAGCTACTGTGAAAAGGGCAATAAATGACAAACAAGGGCATTTAAAAAATACAGATCTGAGGGGTCAGCTGTAGCCTTTGAAGTTTACAAAAGGCTTAATAAAATCTGTAAATAGGAGATAAAATTGGTAAAACTGCAAAATGAACAGCAGGTAGCAAAAGAGAGCAAAACAAATCCCAAAAAATATTTAAATCTATGAATCCAAAAAAAAAAGGGTTCTGAGCAGGTAGGTCTACTAGATAATGGTAAAGGGGGGGGGGGGGGTTACTAAATAGAGTTACTAAATGTTTTTTTTAGCTCTGTATATACAAAAGAAGAGAAAGGAGCGGATATCTGTGGTGCTGGGGCTGTTAGTACATCCAGTAATATACTCAATTGGCTAAATTATAAAAATATTTTTTTTTTATTGTCCTCCTGTAAAACATAAGTGTGTTTTATGGGCCGGTGTGTCTTATAGAGCTAAAAATACGGTAGTTTGTAATTGGATTGAAAACTGGCTGAAGGACCGTGTCCAGAGAGTTGTGGTCAATAATTCCTATTCAGAATGGTCCTGGGTTATAAGTGGTGTACCCCAAGGTTCAGTGCTGGGTCCTCTATTATTAAATTTATTTATTAATTAATGATATTGAGGATGGGATTAATAGCACCATATCTATTTTTGAAGAGGACACCAAGCGATTCATCAGCCCTTTAATTTACATGATGTGGTCATGGAGGATTTTAAAGAAAGGTTTCTTGATTTACAATCAATACGATTTCACTATTATATAGATTGTACTTTGGGGCAGATTCATTTTTTATTTATATATCTCAGATTGGGTCTATAGGGAGGGATTTTTACACCTGTTAATTGGTGGCATGGACAGTCATGTTTGTGGTTGCTCAGCAGTGAAGCTGAGGTCACATAACTGTGCTGGAATGAGGTTAGATCCACCTAATGCTAATCATTTTGATACAGAAATATTTCAGGAAGATCACGATGTAAAAAGTCACAAAGTCATTCCAGATGTGAGAAATATTTAATTCTAGCTGCAGTCCCTGCAAGTAGCTGTGGAAAACTCTGTGTGAATTACAACAATATAAAGATTAAGAAAAATTAAACAGTTATTGGTCTTTAAAGCAATATCAGTCTACAACTGTTCTGATCTGCAATTTGGTATGGAAAGGCACAATGGAATAGTGAGAGTAGTCAAAATATAGTGTAAAATTAATACAGGTTTTGTTTTAATTTTCAGGCTTTTTAAAATGGGAAATGATAATTCGGCAGCCGAGAATATTAACTGTGACCTTAGGCTATGCCAACATTAAAAGATTAAAACCAAAAAAAATGGATTTTCTATGACTATAGTATAGTTTTTTTTCTATAGAGTTTATCATACAACACAAAATTTAAATCACACTCACGATATCCTATATTCTCAGCACAACGTCTCTACCGCTTGCTTGTTTTTGCCGTAAAGATAATTTTATCCTATTCAGATATTACAATGATCACTTCAAATATTCCTCAAAAATAAAAATCTCTAGATTTTGCAGGTAGAAAAATTTTAACATGTTATATTTAGAAATTCGTTAACACTTCGTTTGGTGGCAAAAGGTGAATTGCATTTAAGGATTCCGTTACCACGGACCATAACGCAATTCCATGACGGAACGCCTGTAGAGGCATTCCGTTATTCCTTCCGTCGTAATAGAAGTCTATGGGCTGCATAACGGATCCGTCCCGTTTTCCGTTATGCAGGGCAGTCCTCTCCTGCATAACGGAAAGGGGACAGATCCGTTTTGCAGCCCATAGACTTCATGTTATGACGGAATGAATAACAGAATGCCTCTAAAGGCATTCCGTTATGCATTCTGTCATGAAATTGCATTATGGTCCGTGGTAACGGAATCCATAACGCAATTCACCTTTTACCACCAAACGAAGTGTGAACGAATTTCAGAAGCGAAAATTCGCTCATCTATAATTGTAACCAATAAGGGATAAACAATCTCCTGGTATAATAAAAAAATAAATAAATTTTAATGTAAAAAAAAAAAAATAACCTCCTAGGACTTAACATGTTTTACTGTTTAACAGCACTGAATATACAGGGGAAGAGTGTATGGTATAGCGAAATAAAAAATTCCTGTACCCCATAGCCTCAGCACTTAGACTTTGCACACCGCATATTCTGCTGCAGAATTCTACAAGACTTGGCTTAATAAATTTCCTCAGGGCACCTGACAGCCTTAAGTCCATCCTTTCTACACTTGCCCCCATTAACGTCAATGAGCAAAACTGGCATGACAGTGACTGACAGGCAGCTGTATATATGTGCATACACCAGCAGCCTGTCAAGCATTGCCCAGAGGGACAAGAGAGCCCTCGCCTCATGAATACGCTGGACACAAACTGGGTGTCTGGTGTATTATTTCAGTGCTCCTAGTAGTGAAAGTCCTGGTGGCATTATTGTATGTGGCAGTTGAACACCAGCATAATCAGCTACACACGGAGGCAAGGCTGTGTGAACAGGCAGCTGCTGACTGGCACTTTTGCTGCCAACAGTTCAGGCCCCTAGAAAAGGTTTGTACTTTGTGAGGAAATAAAACACAACTTTTGTTACATCACGTACCTCTATCTTGTATTGTAACACATCAGTTACTGGTTACTCTGTAAATGTATACCAGGCACTAGCATCTCCGTTACCATCAGGTTACCTGGTTATCTTTGGTGAGAGTATGTTATTTGGCAAACATAACCATATTTTTACTTTGGGATAATCTACTGAAGACTGGGCAGACAGATGCCCTTAATGTTGTATTATATTTAGTACAAACCTTGCATCAAAGGCAAGTCATTTCAAATGACTGCTAATGTCAATTAAAGGTTCTTAAAATGTACAACAAAAAACCTCAGATTAGTTATTCCACAGTGTAAATGGGATACATATTTTCTCTTAATAAAAACTATATTTTCCTAGACTTGGCAATATTAAATACTTACATTTCCCATATTTACATTAGAATTTCTCTGGCCACTTTGTAATAAAATTAGTTAACACAAGAGTTAGAACGAGAATTTTACACACATTGGTGGACCATCATATACATATTATTGTGGCGTATATAAGTCACAGATTTTCTCGCATTGGCATTTTGCAGCAAAATCTGCGACATTTCTCTGCTCGCGCTACTTTTCCAAAGAGGCGTAAAAATGGGGCGTGCTGTGGACCAGTTTTTGGAGTACAAAATGGCTTAAATCTACACCAGCAAGGGAGCTGGTATAGATATAAGTCTGTCGCACGGCCTGCACCTCTACATAACTATGGTGCATCTTCCAGCTGTGCAGAGGGACTCGAGACCAGATAACTACAGAAGTCCTGCATTGGTATTATTCATCTTAGCCTCTTAATATTTAGATAAATTTGCTAGAACATTAGACTTCAGATAGGGATGGCCTGTGCTGATCAGTGGGGTGTGACAGCCTACCCGCTATCAATCAGCTGTTCTGCAGTAGCTCCAGCCATTGAAGTGAATGGGAGCAGCATTGCAGTAACCTGTACCATCCACTGCACAACGGACAGAGCTGTGTAGTTCTCCTGCCAACTTCCAGAGCTACTGCTAAAAAGCTGTTCGGTGGTAAATGAGTGGAAACCCCCTTTAAGCAGAATTTTATAAGCCATCATTCTGATTTAGTAATAACCCATACTTGGGCTATTTACTAAAGGTACATGAAAAGGAATTTGAAACACTTTTTAATAAGGCAGCCAACTGTGGCAGAAAATGTGGCACGATCAGTTTATAAAGTTAGAGAAGTAATATATTAATGAATCCCACATATGAGCATGCCACAATAAATTGTCATTTTATGATGTTTTCTGTCAGTTATGTTTGATGAGCATATACTCAAAAAGAGATTGGTCATTGTGTCCGCTGTTAAGCAATGCCTGTTGGGATGAGAACACACAAAAAAGATCACTACTGCACCGCTACAGGCTTCAAACACTGGACTCATTTCACTGTGTTGCACAGTTACAATATAGGACTATCCTTCGTCTTACTTGCCAATACACAGATAGAAAAGTCAATTAACATACATTTTTAATATGCTTTTTCCAAAGCAATGTTTCCGATTGCACAGTGCCGACTTCCGGTTTACGGCCCCCAACAGTGGAGATGTGGTTAAAAGGCCCACGTAGGAACTTTGGCCCTATTCCCCTCCTGGTGGTAAAGGGATAAAACTAAATGATGTTGCTGCAGCATTTTCTGTACAAAGTACTGTAGCAGCAAATGTCTACACAAACTGAAAACATTTTTCCATGCATTTTTACACATATATACACATATAGAAAACCATCTAAAACATCCATACTCTTCACCTCTGCAAATGTAGTAAACGCACAATAGCTAGTAAAATATTCACTGCCAAATTACCACAAACGAATAGAGAACTCCCACTTATTGGGGATTTAGTATGACAGCACTTGGATGTTAGTACGCATGTTGCATACACTATGCATTAAATTGTTACCAGCACAATTACATGACACACGGCCACAACAAACAGACCGACTGGGTTTAAATGACAAGGAATAGAAAACAATCTGTTAAGTATAATTTACTTAACGGTCCATGGTTAGAATGCTATAGAGCTGAACAGTTATCTGGTGCTCGTATACTAGGTGTAAATCACAAGGAATATTAATACTTCTGTCAATCTCATGCCACATAAATATCACGGGAACGTAAACCTCCGCCGCTTTCCTTTAAAGTATAGTCCATGGCAATATATACTGTCATGTTTCCCTTGCATAGCGTAATTTCACCTAAATGAACACCTTTTTATGGGGAGGAATGAAACTGAAATCTCTCGAAAAAATCTGCTCATTATATTAATATTACTACTGAATAAAAATACATCTTCTAAAAATAGTGCCTTAAATACAGTACAGAACACGTATGGGATTTTCCTGTTTGTCCGCAAGCCTTTTACTAAGGTGAGTTACTAGTACAATGGTCTGTTTAGAGGTCTTCCTAGTTAGTTCTTGCTTTAAGTGTTTGGACACTGAAATCACAGAGAACCTACAAGAATTTATCCTTGATACAATCAGGCATAACCACAGTGGTAAATAATCACCCGGTGCACAGTGTCTAAGCCACAAATAATCACCCTGACAGCCATGTTGTAGCATGCAGAAGCTACTTGTTAAGTCATTATAAAAGGTGGAATAATATCTACAATAGGTATACAAGCCTACAACCCTGATTTACTAAAATGGTCACTGGGAGCTGCAGCGGCTGTATTACATGGTGGAACGTATACTATGGAAGAAGAATTCTGTGTCACGATCCCGCAGAAGGCATTTACGGGACTTCAGTCCTCTTCTGCCTCAAGTGTGCATTACAGTGTTTTACTGAGAAGTTCCAGTGTGGACTCGTATTCTTAGCTGCCGTTGTCGTTAGAGACTGTAACAGGGTCTCCTTTAGATTCTTTGGAACTTGGTGAGGTTTTCTTTTGCTTCTGCTTTGATTTCTTTAGCATATGAACCTAAAAACACAATAGACATACAAAAAGGTCATAAGCTGAACTCTTAGGTACCTTAATTCATATAACGTATCTACAAAGAGGAGTGGTCCAATATGTAAAAAGCAGTACCTGCCCGATTTGGCTCTGCTGCCTTGAAGATTGCAGTTATTTTTATTTTTTTGTTGCAGACCTCTCCCATACCAGAGATATGGTACTCAATAAATCCAGCATGCATTATGTAAATGTGCCTGTCATTAGCCAAGGGGGTGGCCACCAAGTAGGAGTCTTCTTCACTACTCTGATGTTGTCCAATCAGTGCAGATCGGGATGCATACTAGACAGTCCTACTTATTCAGAACAGGGTTAAGTCATTTCTAATTTTTGTTCACTTTTGATACGGCATGGGGTAAAATTTAAGGCGTTGGTGTAAACAGGTTTCTGAGACGAGTCCCAGTTATATATTGGTCATGAGAGATTTTAAGCAAGTCTCTTCTGTTCCATAACTGATGTTTGCAGGAAGTCCAAATCAATTACAACATAGATAAAGGTCTTCAGCAATGGTAATACTTCTTACATAATGCATACGAGTAGTGATAAGCAAAGCGAGCTTTGGATGTTACATCCAAAGTCTCTTTGTTCAAAACTTCAGATTAATACTGTATGTAGATCAGTCTCCATACAGCATTAAAATGTATAGGCTCGGTTGAGCCTCAATTAGTTATTCGTGAAGTCACACATGGCTTTGTTAAATAACTTCGGTAGTTGATTTTTAAAGTGAAAAACCACTTTAAAACGTGAAACCAAATTTGGCTTCAGTTCTGACTGGTACCTTGGAACAAAAAAAACGAGTTTGGTTTTAAGTTGTAGAGTGGTAAATACCACCATTTAATATTGCATACAATGTGGTGGGAAGCGGGGGGAAAAAAATTCCAAATAGGTGAAATTTGTATAAAAAAATATAAACTATTCTGCCACAGTTTTATGGGCATTCATTATGCGGTAAAACCGACTTATGCACTGCATTCTCCAGGCCAGAACTATTACGGCGATACCAATATGCATAGTTTGTCTTGCGTTTTAATACTGAAAGTAAAAATAAACTTAAAAAATAATAATCTGACCCCCATAACTTTTTTTTTATAGTTAAAGGGAACCTGTCATGTGGATATTTGATTATAATCTAACAAATTATACACAATCATTAACTACTAAAAAGTACCTTAGATGTATTCACTTACTGGTGTGACAGATGGTTACCTCATAATATACACACAAAGATGCCACATGCTAATGAGCTGATTGGAGTCCGGCGTGAGGTCATTGAGTCCGGCGTATATATAATTCAGAGCTGTAACCACTCCCCTGCCCACCTGCTGCTGATTCATATGGAAAAAAACTGTCACTCAGCAGCAGGTAGGCGGGGAGAGCTTTTCAATACAAGATGTTGGCAGATTGACTGGGTCAATTAAAGAAAGTGACCCAGCATTTTGGTAAGCGAATCAGTCACTTATTTATGTTGCCCATAGTTAGGACACCATAAAACTTGACAGGTTCCCTTTAAGTCTTTGGAGATGTATGAGGGCTCATTTTTTGCGGAACAATCTGTAATATTTGATACCACCATTTTGGGGTGTGTATGACTTTTTAATAACCGATGAAAAAAAACTGTGAATTAGCCGTTTTTTTTTTTTTTCCATGGCGTCATTTACTGTATGGTCTAAGTTTTTATTTTTTATACCGCCAATTGTGGAAATTAACAGTGGGTGTCTGCTGTATGAAACAGCAGGCACCCGGCGGCTATGGCGCTCAGATCCATCTTTAAAGACCAGACATCTGCCGTACATATACGGCGGATGTAAGGAAGGAGTTAAGGAAGCAGTCAAGAACGTCTGGCACTGCTGGACCACCATGGCTGCAGCCTACAAGCTGAAGGCACTTTTTAGCAAAATTTTTCTTGCTAAAAAGTTCATCTAATAGTCAAAAAAAAAAAGGTATAGGAATATGATATCACTGGGATTATAAAGACCCACAGAATAAAAGTTAACATGTAATTTATATTTATACCACATGGTAAACAGAGTAAACACATCCCCCAAAACTATGGCAGACTTGCTTTTTTTTTTTAAAAGGCAAAAAAATATTTAATCTGACCTGTGTAATCCACAAATATAGATCCTGCAATCCTCCATAAGGCTTTTTTCAGGAGCAGTGACAAATAAATCAGTACTTCAGAGAGTGACTTGAAAGTAACCAACCCATTTTGGGGATGAACATTACACTGTTTTCCTAGCGTATTTCGTTATAAAATGTCCCAGTATTTTACTGAAGCCCCTTCAATGAATATAACTGGACAATGTGATTTTGGACAAAATAACGTGCCTCCCAGTTATAAAACAATTAGTTCACTGGAAAAGTATCACAACTAGGTGACTGATTTTTTATTTTTTTGGTCTTACCTTTGGTCCAGCAGCAGAAATAATTATTTGTCCTGGTGGCTGGATCCAGGGCTCACCATCTACTTGGACTGGAATAGGTCTTAAAAGTGTCACTCGGAAGTAGGAGCCCTGAGCAATTCGAATACCTGAACGAAGTCCTCCTTGAACTTGGCCCTGGCCCACAAAGAAAAAAATATATTGCTAATATTATGTAAGTCACTTCCCTTTATAATGTAAAGTATACTACTTCACGATGGCTGACACCTCCTCCCCTGCTACACTCTTTTATAGTGGATTTCATTTCACTAACACGCACTGCCCCGACTGCAAACATGGTGGAGGAGTTGGTCTTCTCCTATCAGACACCTGCTCCTACAGCCCAACTCCACTGCCACCCTCCATTACGTTCACTTAATTTGAAGTACACACTGTTCGCATCTACTCTCCCTCCAACCTCCAAGTAGCTGTCATTTACCGCCCCCCCCCCCCCAGGCCCAGCCACCATCTTTCTTGACCACTTTAACACCTAGCTCCTACGCTTTCTTTCTGCCGACATCCCCACTATCATCATGGGTGACTTCAACATCCCTACTGACACCTGTCACTCAGCCGCCTCTAAACTCCTATCACTCTCTTCCTCCTTCAGCCTCTCGCAGTGGTCTTCCGCTACCACCCACAGAGATGGTCACACTCGATCTTATCTTTTCCCAATCTAACCTTTCTAATTTGCCTCTACCCCTATCCGACCACAACCTACTCACCTTCTCTTCTGCTGCTCCCCAAGTCCACACACTAACACACCCCCGCAGGAACCTTAAACATCTCAACTTTCACTTGCTTTCTGACTCTCTTCTCCCACTCTCTACCATTTGTTCCCTCCAAGACCCAGATACTGCCACCATCCTGCATAACACCACAATAAGTACAGCTCTAGACTCAGTTTCCCGTCACACACACAATAAAACCCGAAAAATCAACAGACAACCCTGGCACACCAACCTGACCCAAAAACTCAGACAAGCTTCCAGGGCTGCAGAACGGCAATGGAATAAAATCCCATGTAAGGATCACTTACCGCATACAAGTAATTCCTTTTAATTTTAAAATCCTCACTCGCTGATACAAAACAAGCCTACTTCTGATCTCTCATATCTTCCCTGTCCCACAGCCCTAAACAACTTTTTAACACTTAACTCCCTTCTCCGTCCCCCAGCGCCTCTACCCTCCGCTGAGGACTTTGACACATACTTCAAACAAAAGATAGACAACATTAGAGAACGCTTCAGTGCACAGTCCACACAGACCCTCTACACAACTGCTCAGTCCTCTTCTCACAAAACCTGCTTCTCCACTATTACAGAAGAAAAACTGTCCACTCTACTCTCCAGATCACATATCTCACCACCTGTGCACTTGACCCAATCCCATCCCACCTCATCCCTAATCTCACCACAGTGTTTATCCCAGCCCTAACTCATCTCTTCAACTTATCACTAACCTCTGGTGTCTTCCCCTCTGGTTTTAAACATGCTACCATTATACCCATCCTCCAAAAGCCTTCACTTGACCCATCTGCTTTGTCCAGTTATCGCCCCATATTACTTCTTCCATTTGCCTCAAAGTTACTTGAGAAACATGTCCATTCTGAACTGTCCTCTCACCTTTCTCACCTCTGTCTTCTGACCCCACCACTCAACTCAGACTAATAATGTACTGCTAGTCTGTAGAACCTAGGTCTAGAATCCATGTACACAATGCCATTGAAGACTGAGAAGCAGCCAAACGCAGATCTGTGGAAGAAACTCGCTATACTTCAGATATGTCATCAATACCAGATCGTTAGGGTCCTAGTGAACTGAACTGGAGCCGAACTGCAGCACGTAAGTCAGGACACTACATAGTGCAGGGTTCAGCAACCTTTCGCACTCCAGCTGTTGTAAAACTACTACCTATTCATTTCTACAAGAGTTCTGAGTATGCATTCTGGGAGTTGTAGCTTTACAACAGCTGGAGTGCCGGATGTTGACCACCCCTGACATAGTTGATGGAACCTTTTGCTTTTAGCTCTGACCACTTATGGCTCCAGCAAGGATGGATGCTACAAACAGGTTATCGGTGGAGGTGATGCGTCTGACCTATCCTGAGGATTTATTAAAAAAAAAGGTGAAAAATCCCTTTAATGAATCTACAGCAAGCTTATTATTGCTGCAGATTCTGTACAGATAAGCTACAAATTAGTTCTACTTTGTTACAGGTATTCTTTCGAAACGTATAACCTTTTATACTGTGTATTCTGCTCATGGCCTTTTTAATACACTGAAAGGAAACTGGAATTTTTCACAGGACTCCTGTGTAGCAATAAACTTCTTCCATAATTTCAGTTTACTGAACTCCAGGTCTATCTGTGTGTTCTTGGATTGTCCACATAATGGCTTTCACTGTGGTTCACTGGAGTCCTACAGCCTTAAAGGGGTTGGGTCACTTCAACAAACAGCATTTATCATGTAGAGAAAACTAATACAAGCCATTTACTAATGTATTGTTATTATCAATATTAATTTCTTTGCTGGGTGGATTAATTTTTCCATTGCATTATAAATTGCTAATTTCCATGGATACGACCACCTTGCAAATCACCAGTGGTGGTTTTGCTAGCACACTATAGGAAAAAGCACCGGCATCTCTGGTGCTTTTTTCTATAGTGTGCAAGCACGACAACAACTGATTGATTACAGGGTGGTCATAACCACGGAAACAAGCAGTGTATAATGTGATGGAAAAATTAATCCAGCCAGCAAAGGAAGCAATATGGATGTAGAGGGAAGGAGTAGTATGCAAATATATGTCCTTTAATATATACATATATATGTTGGCCCCGTTTGGCCAGTATATGTGGGGATATATTTGTATTATATAATATGCCTCAGGTTTATATTGGGTATATATATGTATATGGATGTGCCCCAAGCATCTATATAGATATATATATTTATAATATAGCCAAATCATGACCCCAGTCACGGGTGCCCCCTCCCCAGCCTCATCCCCCTGCAGGCGCATACCAGTGCGCCTGCAGAAGGGCGATGCCGCCAAGATAGCTGGACAATTATGGTGCGGCTACTTCAAAAGACAGGGGATTAATAAGGATTCCCTGCCTTTTGATAACATCTCCAGAGGTATGTGCACTTAGCCTCTGGAGATGCGCGGTCACAGAAGATGCGCACGGCAGGGACGCGCGGGCTGGTGCGGTGATGTCATATTGCCACGCCAGCCCACATGTCCTTGCCTGCGGGCTGCTCAGAATAGAGCGCCGGCGGATTTAAATAGTCCGGCGGCACTGCGCTCGGGAGTTATCCCCATACAGCCCCAGTAGGAGAGCGCGGCCAGCTCAGAGGAAGAGAGCGCAGGCAGCGCTCAAGGGAGGAGAGCGGCCCACAGCTCCCAGGACAGTGCAGGCAGCACTCAGAACAAAATAAGGACCCGACCTGCCCCAAAGACATCCCCCCATAAGCGAAGGCAGCACTGCGCTGGGGGGAAAAGAGTGGGAAACTGAAGGAGAGCGCAGGCGGAGCTCAAGAGAGAGATGCAGCTCCATGGAAGGAGGTTGACCCTGGAGATGGCTGAGTAACCCTTTACCCCTCTAAACCAACCAATCAGTTACCCCTTCCCTGAACCCTCTCATCTCTGTACCTCAAGCCCTGCAAATACCCCCGCTGGGTTTCATCCCTAGTGATGCTCTGCCAGGTCTCTACTGAAACAGTCTTAAGTTCCTGCTTGTTCTTGGGGCATTTTCCCTTCAGTTTTGTCTTCAGCAAGTGAAATGCATGCTCAATCGGATTCAGGTCAGGTGATTGACTTAGCGATTGCATAACATTCCACTTTTTTCCCTTAAACTCTTTGGTTGCTTATGCAATATGCTTTGGGTCATTGTCCATCTGCACTGTGAAGCGCCGTCCAATGAGTTCTGAAGCATTTGGCTGAATAGGAGCAGATAATATTGCCCGAAACACTTCAGAATTCATCCTGCTGCTTTTGTCAGCAGTCACATCATCAATAAATACAAGAGAACCAGTTCCATTGGCAGCCATACATGTCCACGCCATGACACTACCACCACCATGCTTCACTAATGAGGTGGTATGCTTAGGATCATGAGCAGTTCCTTTCCTTCTCCATACTCTTCTCATCACTCTGGTACAAGTTGATCTTGATCTCGTCTGTCCATAGGATGTTATTCCAGAACTGTGAAGGCTTTTTTAGATGTCGTTTGGCAAACTCTAATCTGGCCTTCCTGTTTTTGAGGCTCGCCA
Source organism: Bufo gargarizans (assembly GCF_014858855.1). NCBI lineage: Eukaryota > Metazoa > Chordata > Amphibia > Anura > Bufonidae > Bufo > Bufo gargarizans. The sequence goes on along the minus strand of NC_058080.1, from coordinate 390,558,836 downwards.
ATGGTTTACATTTTGTGGTGAACCCTCTGTATTCACTTTGGTGAAGTCTTCTCTTGATTGTTGACTTTGAAACACATACACCTACCTCCTGGAGAGTGTTCTTGATCTGGCCAACTGTTGTGAAGGGTGTTTTCTTACCCAGGGAAAGAATTCTTCGGTCATCCACCACAGTTGTTTTCCGTGGTCTTCCTGTGTTGCTGAGCTTACAGCTGCGTTCCTTCTTTTTAAAAATGTTCCAAACTGTTGTTTTGGCCACGCCTAATGTTTTTGCTCTCTGATAATTGTCCCATTACTTTTGTCCCCTTAACAAGTGGGAGGCACATATGCAAACTGTCTGCAGTTAAAGCACATCTTGTTATTTTCATTTCAAATCCATTGTGGTGGTGCATAGAGCCAAAAATGTTAGAATTCTGTCGATGTCCCAATATTTATGGACCTGACTGTATATGTAAGTGAGTGTAAGCCCGAATGCACACGGCCGTGGAACATGGACATGAGCGGTCCGTGGTATCCCGGCCTGGCATCCTGCTGACAGCAGGAGCGCACGGCGTCATTGGTTGCTATAACGCCGTTCGCTTCATGCTGCCGCTGCACTACAGTAATACACTCGTATTATCTATACAAGTGTATTACTGCGGGATACCACGGACCGCTCACGTCCGTGTTCCACATCCATGTGCATTCGGACTAATGCTTAGGAAGATTTTTGGGTGGAATATTGTACTGTGTGTAGTGTAGTGCTATTACTGTGCTGTGGTGTGTGTATATATATATATATATATATATATATATATATATATATTTTTTTTTTTATAAATATAATATATATATATATATATATATATATATATATATATATTATATCGTATTATTAGACTTTATACTTGCTATTGTGTTAATAAATATACTTTATTGTTCATAGTAGAGTGTATAGTCTTTTATGGTCGCCACCGTAGTAGTAGTAGAAAAACGCACGTAGTTCAGTGTAGTGTAAAGGCAACAGAGGTAGCTAGTTAGTTCGACAATTAGCTAATTAGAGAGTTTGTTTCATTTAAAGTATAAATAGGCGGAGTCATCACTAGACGACTTATGCCCATTTATGAATATTAATTATTGAGATTAACACAAAATATCAATAATTAATATCCCCTTTTACAATGGACAATAACAATACATTAGTAAGTGGCTTATATAAACTTTCTCTACATGATAAATGATATTTGCTGAAGTGATAACTCCTTTAAGGGCCCCTTTACACTGCTTAATGGAGCAGACGATTGGCCCCAAGGAAGCGTTCCTTCCTGACAAAGGTCTGCTCATCAGTGGACACAGTATGGGGAGGAGTGATCATCAATGCTATCACTAGTCTCCATACAGAATCATTGTTTGCCTGCAGCACAGTGCTGTTTAGACGGCACGATCTGCTGCCGGCAAACAATGACTTAGGTGACCGCACCAACGATCCTATTACCCATTTCGCTTGTTAATCGGGTAACTAACAATACCTGTATACCTGCAGATAATAGCTATCGAGCACTGTAAAGGAACCTTTAGTAATGGCTTTGTAATCCTTTCCAGACTGGTAGATTTCAATGACTGTTTTATATCTATATTTGAATTATCTTGTGCTGCTTTTTCACACCTTCTATCTTCTTCACATCACCATGAATTTAAAGGCTATTTACACCTTCAGACAATTTTTTATCATAATTTTGGGCTAAAAATCATTTTTTCAATTGGTCTTTATTAAAAATATTCAGCTCTTCTGTCACAAAGGGTTAACTATCTAGCTGTGTGAATCATACGTTCACTTTCACTGTGTGCTGGTCATCTAATAACCCTCATCTCTATACTACTAAAAAGGTCATAAACACTTATCTAAGCCACATTCTTATGACCAAGATAAGAATTAAACCATAACAAGTGTTTATAAGGTCAGAGATCAGGGACCGTCAGCTTGGCTTCCTGAGGAACGAAGTAAAAATACAGAGCATGCTACTAGAGAATCTCAAGGCTGTACAGGAAAAGGGGCTCATCATTTTTAATAAAGACAGTTGAAAAAAAAATTTTTTTTGCGCTAAATGAGTACAATGCAATAATAAAAAAAAATTCTCCGAAGGTGTACATAGCCTTTAAGTGATGTATCATATGCATTTGGTACTCATGTATTAAAGTGATGTTTAGATTCCACAGTACTGGCAGTCAGCATGTCTGGCTGGGACTAGTAAAAATTGAACATCAATGTCAATTGAATTTGGGTAACTGGTTGATCTATTAACTGGGGAGGACAAGTAGGGCTGAAAAGCAGTTTTTCTTTAAAGGGCTTTTGTCACCCCACTAAAGTCTTTTTTTTGGGGGGCCAGTTAAATTCCTTATACTGCGATATATGAAAATATAATAGTGTTAGTTACTTTCCTTCAGCAGTTTCTGATAAACAAACTTTTATAATATGTAAATTAGGTCTCTACCAGCAAGTAGGGTGTCTACTAGCTGGTAGCCGCCTCAAAAAAACGCCCCTCGTCGTGTTGATCGACAGGGCCAGCCGCGATCTCCTCCTCCGACCGGCCCTGTCAGCATTTCAAAAATCGCGCGCCTGTGCTCATTCGGCGCAGGCGCTCTGAGATGAGGAGGCTCGCCTCCTCAGAACTCCCTCAGTGCGCCTGCGCCGATTACATCACCGAAAAAGACGACGTCATCGGCGCAGGCGCACTGAGGGAGTGCTGAGGAGGCGAGCCTCCTCATCTCAGAGCGCCTGCGCCGAATGAACACAGGCGCGCAATTTTTGAAATGCTGACAGGGCCGGACGGAGGAGGAGATCGCGGCTGGCCCTGTCAATCAACAGGGGGGCGTTTTTTTGCGGCGGCTACCAGCAAGTAGACGCCCTACTTGCTGGTAGAGACCTAATTTACATATTATAAAAGTTCGTTTTTATCAGAAACTGCTGAAGGAAAGTAAGTAACACTATTACATTTTCATATATCGCAGTATAAGTAATTTAACTAGCCCCAAAAATAAAAAAAATTACTTTAGTGGGGTGACAGAAGCCCTTTAATAAATGAAATCATCATTTAAATCAGCATTCACATTTACTTGGATTATCATTATCTGATATTAAATGTAGTTGGATGAAAAACAGACATTGGAAATGGGCAAATACTTTGTCACAACACTGTTTTATAGAAAAAGTATAAATGTTGACAGACTTACCATGTGAACCACTCCAGTTACCCCAACAACTTCAAGCAGTCCATCATCAATTCTTGGCTTCCCATATCGATTATCATTATCAGAGCCCCACAAATCAGCTCCGGAACCCCAACTGACAAAAAAAAACAACGCAAGAACAAATTAACAGAATACATTCAGATTTGACATTGCTTCTGTAAAACTGGTATTTAAACTTTTATTATTTTATGGCAAATTATCTACTCTGTTGCAGTAATCAAATTGCTAGAAATTAGATAGCTGCATTGGCGTTTGATATGAATCACTGTGCGTTACTATCACCACTTGCTGCACACTTGACTTAGATGTGGCTGTAAGGTTGATGTGCTTTCCACACTCCTTTTATATGAACCTTTTGTATTAGGCTAAACTAATCCACGTATCACACATAGTGCTGCCTACATCTGTTTATGGCTGAAAAGATGCGGTATGCTACGCCAGACACTGCTCTAAGTGTAAGGCCTCTTTCACACGGGCGTGGGTGCCCCGTGGTCGTGCTGCGGCCAGCAAAATGCGGGCCGCAATGCAAGAGCACAGTCCGTGGGGCAGCCGCAGCAGATCGCGGACCCATTTACTTGAATGGGTCCGCGATCCGGCCGTTCCGCAAAAAGATAGGACATGTTCTATCTTTTTGCGGAACGGAAGTACGGGATGAAACCCCACAGAAGCACTCCGTAGTGCTTCCGTTCTGCACCATTCCGCATCTCCGGATTTGTGGACCCATTCAAGTAAATGGGTCTGCATCCGTGATGCGGAATGCCCACGGAACGGCACGCGTGTCTGCAATACGGCAATGGGGCGCACACGCCCGTGTGAAAGAGGCCTAAGACGGGTTAACTTCTAGCACACTGGTAATCAAAAGGTTAAAACAATAAGCAATGCATTTTCTCTACAAGGTGGTGGGTGGTTAGGTCAGTGGAGACAAACTAATTAATAAAGATTTAATATACAATGGTGAAGTGCTTAAAAAAAAAAGTTACAAAAATGCTGAAATAACAATGACACAGACATAAGGCAACAGTTATAGAAATGAAAAAGGGATAACATAAAAATAACAGACCTCTTAGGCCTCTTTTACACTTGCGTTGTCCGGATCCGGCGTGTACTCCACTTGCCGAAATTACGCGGCGGATCCGGAAAAACGCAAGTGAACTGAAAGCATTTGAAGACTGATCCGTCTTCAAAATGCTTTCAGTGTTACTATGGCAGCCAGGACGCTATTAGGCCACTTTCACACGGGCGTCAGTTTTTTTGCCCGGATAAGAGGCGGGTGCGTTGCAGGAAAATGCGCGTTTTTTCCGCGCGAGTGCAAAACATTGTAATGCGTTTTGCACTCGCGTGAGAAAAATCGCGCATGTTTGGTACCCAAACCCTAACTTCTTCACAGAAGTTCGGGCTTGGGATTGATGTTCTGAAGATTGTATTATTTTCCCTTATAACATGGTTATAAGGGAAAATAATAGCATTCTGAATACAGAATGCATAGTACAATAGGGCTGGAGGGGTTAACAGAAATAAATAAAAAAAAGTTAACTCACCTTCTCCTCTTGATCGCGCAGTTCCCGGTCTCTTTACTTCTTGAATGAGCTGTGGGCTAAATGACCTGTGGTGACGTCAGATCACATGCTCCAATCACATGGTCCATCACCGTGGTGATGGAGCATGTGATTTGACGTCACCACAGGTCCTTCTATGGGGCCTGCGTCGCGTGAAAATCGCACAATATAGAGCATGCTGCGATTTTCACTCAACGCACAAGTGATGCGTGAAAATCACCGCTCATGTGTACAGCCCCATAGAAATTAATGGGTCAGGATTCAGTGCGGGTGCAATATGTTCACCGCACGCATCGCACCCGCACGGAAAACTCGCCCATGTGAAAGGGGCCTTAAAGTCCTGGTTGCCATAGTAGTAGTGGGGAGCGGTATACTTACAGTCCGTGCGGCTCCCGGGTTGCTCCAGAATGACGTCAGAGTGCCCCATGCGCATGGATGACGTGCCATGCGATCACGTGATCCATGCGCTTGGGGCGCCCTGACGTCACTCTGGAGCGCCCCGTGAGCCGCACGGACGGTAAGTATGCTGCTCCACACTACACTTTACCATGTCTGCCAGGACTTTAGCGCCCCGGCAGCCATGGTAACCATTCAGAAAAAGCTAAACGTCGGATCCGGCAATGCGCCGAAACGACATTTAGCTTAAGGACGGATCCGGATCAATGCCTTTCAAGTGGGCATTCATTCCGGATCCGGCCTTGCGGCAAGTCTTCAGGATTTTTGGCCGGAGCAAAAAGCGCAGCATGCTGCGGTATTTTCTCCGGCCAAAAAGCGTTCCGGTCCGGAACTGAAGACATCCTGAACGGATTTCTCTCCATTCAGAATGCATTGGGATAATCCTGATCAGGATTCTTCCGGCATAGAGCCCAGACGACGGAACTCTATGCCGGAAGAAAAGAACGCAGGTGTGAAAGAGCCTTTACTTCTTAGATTAGCAAAAGACCCGGCTGTAGAGACACAACATGAAGTTGGTCAGAACTACAATCCTGGTTGAGTGTGTGCCCATGTGTGTCTCTTGTTATGAGATTTTATAGTGTCCCCCCAAATATTAAATTTTGTGGGTTCCTAAGGTTAAATATCCTAGCACTTGGGGGGGGGGGGGGGGGGAGAGTGGGCTAACTTGAAACCTAGATTATGATGGGGCTTTTTTTTGTATTGCATTTTCCTCTGAATGATAGAGGAATTCAGCTATTTACAGAACATAGGTAGTATGGGCTGGAGATGGGTAAAAGGGCATTCATTTTGTTCACACCTAAACTGGAAAGGCTCAGCAGCGGCATGCCATTCTTGCAAATGCAGCTGCTGATGCCAAAGACTGCTGCAGCAATCATGTGACCAACATGGGACCTCATCACTTCTGGTCCATAGCAGTGCTGGAATGGAGAGAGTATCAAAAGGTGAGAGGTTTGTTTTTTGTTAAAACACATCCGCCTGCTGCCACTCAAGCACACTGAGGTCTTGATAAGAAAATTTATATTTGGCTGATCATATAATGAAATAAGAAAATGGGTAACGCCTTCCTTGAACAGATATTTCTACTTAAAGTGGATTTCCAGGCTCCAGATACAAGATAGGTCATCAGTATCAGCTCGGTGGTGGTCAGACACTCGGCATCCTAACCGATCAGCGGTTTCCTGCAGCCTCTGGCACCAGAACTAGCACCAGAATCTGAGCTGTAAGCCCAGTTCTGTTCAAAGTGTACCGGCCACGAAAGGTTATCGCAGTGAATGGGAGCTGAGATCCAGTAATCTAGCTCAGCCACTACCCTTTGAGTGGAGCTGTGCTTCTGGTCCAGCGTCAGAGGCTGCAGGAAACAGCTGATAAACAGTAAGTCCAGTTGCCTTGATTTATTCCTTACAGATATACCATGACCTGGATAAATGAGAACCTTCACAGACAGCTGATCAATAGGGGTGCCAAAATGTCACCAACCTGGGACTTGGAAAATGCTCGAGTCCCTTTTAGCTAGTTAATGTATTGAGTTATAAGGCAGTTATTCATTTGATAGTATTAAAGAGGACCTGTCTCCACAAAATGCTATGCAATCTGAAAGCAGCATGTTATAGAGCAGGAAGAGCTGAGCAGATTAAGGGGCCATTCACACGTCAGTTGTTTCTTTCCTGATCTGTTCCGTTTTTTGCGGAACAGATCTGGACCCATTCATTTTCAATGGGTCCTGAAAAAAAATCTGACATTGTGCTGTCCAATTTTTTTCAGGACCCATTGAAAATGAATGGGTCCAGATCTGTTCCGCAAAATACGGAACAGATCAGGAAAGAAACAACGGACGTGTGAATGGACCCTTATATATGCCTTTCCATTTTCCACTTCCTGTGAACAGCTATTGGTACAGGGGGAGGTGTTATCAGTGATTGATAGCATTGTGTTATGAGTATGCACACAGAGATAGCCGTCAGTCACTGATAACCCCTCCGCCTGTACCGATAGCTCTTCACAGCAAGTGGAAAAAGCAAATGTATAAATTATGAGTTTTACTGAATCTTTTCCCACAAAAACTATCTATCGATCTGCTCAGCTGCTTTTGGTCTATGACATGCTGATTGCATTGCATTTTCTGGTGACAGGACCCATCCGCACTCCTGACATGACAGCCATTCTTTGCTCCATAGCACGTTTCCATGCCTTAATGTTTGATAGCCTGATGCCAGGAAATGTTTAGTCTGCTACTTATAAATATACTAAATAACTCTTATAGTGCAGAAATGGTGATATTCATGTGCCACAGCACTTCTGTTACCAGCAGCAAGGGAGAGGTAGATGATAATGGATTACATCTTTTCCACAATTATTATATAAAAGAAGTGGACATGAGAGACTTTTGTAACTGCATTCAACCAACATTTTTTGTGGAACGTTTAAACCGGAATTACATACTGTGCTTTTAAATATTTGTCAAAACTATGGCAAAAGAAAAACTGGAAGACCTGAGGACGCCGCTTACATCTTCCCAAGAGACTGACTGCTATGGAAAGTTGTCACACTTTTATTTTCAACTACTTTGGTTAGAACTGTTCCCGAATGTGCAGTAAAATATAAATATAGCGGTGAAGTGAGAAACATACACAAGACACTACTGTTTACAGATATGTGGAAATGGCTTATCACATTATCTACCTGGGGATATTTAGAAAGATAAGTCCTTCGATATTTGGAAGCTCCACTTCTTGCTGGTCAACCTTAAGTTTTATATCTCTATGCAGATTTCGATTATGACTTAATTTCTGCAAACCAGCTTTAACATACACGCCTTTGTTGTGGAACCTTGAAGAGAGATACCATGTACAGGTTAAAAGCCAAGCACAGAATCTTTCCTGATATTCAGCTACAAATCCACAGTAAAGAAATTACCTGCTACTGAATTTACCAGGTTCAATTTCACGGGCATGATGGAAATCTAAGCTTAATTCTGCATCAATCCCAATCCCACAATAGTTGTTCATCTGCACAATCTGCCAAAACAAAAATATTGGTAGCAGAAAAAACAATTTAAAGGCAAACTGAAATTAAGACATGTCCTTTTTTAAAAACAAATTCAAGGCAGAGGTACTCTTAATAAGCAATGATTATCAATTCTGAAAGCAAATATTAGGCTACTTTCACACTTGCGGCAGTGTGATCCGGCAGGCAGTTCCGTCGTCGGAACTGGCCGCCGGATCCGCCGATCTGCCGCTGACTGAAAGCATTTGTGAGACAGATCCGGATGCGGATCCGTCTCACAAATGCATTGCAAGGACGGATCCGCGACGGATCCGTCTTGTAAATTTTTCTCATTTTTACCGATCTGCGCATGACAGAACGACGGATCCGGCATTCCGGTATTCTGAATGCCGGATCCGGCGCTAATACATTCCTATGGGAAAAAATGCTGGATCCGGCGTTCAGGCAAGTCTTCAGTTTTTTTCGCCGGAGAGAAAACTGTAGCATGCTGCGGTTTTATCTTTTGCCTGATCAGTCAAAACGACTGAACTGAAGACATCCTGATGCATCCTGGACGGATTACTCTCCACTCAGAATGCATGGGGATATGCCTGATCAGTTCTTTTCCGGTATAGAGACCCTGTGACGGAACTCTATGGCGGAAAAAAAAACGCAAGTGTGAAAGTACCCTTAGCCTGGTAGGGTCACTACTCCATCAACACCTAAATCTGCATGTTCTCTACATCTCCCCAAAAACTATGATAAAGGCAGGATAGAGTTAAATATCCTGAAAGAAGGGGGGCTAGCAGGAATGAAATAGTTGATCCCATCAACAAAGTTAGAAGAGACTAGCCAAATTCTGGCCTAATGCACAGCATCCCAGAGAGGACATTAATGCATTATAACTCGGCTAGCGTGATGGCTAGCACAAAACATCTCCATTAAAAGAGGATTACCATGGGAGAAGAATATTTTATCGTCAGGACAGGTCACCAATATCTCCTGGCACCCCGCTGATCTGCTGCTTGAAGAGGTTGCTGTGCTCCTGGGCTGCAATACCAAGCTTTACAACGCTGTACTTGGTAAGCTGTGAAAAGGTCGCAGGACTAACCAGAGCTGATCAATGGTTGTGCCGGGTGTCGGTGACCCACCAAGAAGATATTAATGACCTATCCCCAGGACAGGCGCTCAATATTTTACTCTTGGAAAACCCCTTTAATAGAAAGAACAATAATCATACCTTTGGTGGTTCAGGGTCGGATATACCATTTTCCAATGAATCAACAACCTCCTGTGCATCTAGAAGTATGGTCCAACGGTCCATTAGGACATTTTCAGCTTCATCCACAGATATGAGGACTGAATATGGATCCTCTCCACTATAGCCAGCCCCCCATCGAAGTACTCTCCCCAGATCATTTCCTGGGATAATAATAAAATTGCACCTTTAAAATTTTTCGACAAATACATAAAGGAGCTGTTCATACTGTTTCAATCCAATGCTTTGTTCTCATTTCCTCTATAGTTTATTTTTATAATGGAAACCACAATGCACAGCCGGATACATTGCACAAGCATGAAAATATAATCAAAGAATTCAAACATGACTGGTATTTTACAAGCAGATCTTATCAAACCAATATCTGCATTGGAACTGGTGTGAAACTATGGTAAAAAGAGAAAAAAAAATGCTACAATTTCCCAACATAAAAGTCATGCTGGGGATTAAGGTTTTCAAGAACCCTACTTTACCATAAATTTGCAGTGTCTGCATACGTACAGTTAAATAAAACACGTAAAGTAAAACCCACTAACTCCGAATACAAATCAAAATGATTTATTTTAATAATGAGAGGAGGTAAAATAAATTTACACACATACATAGAGTAGACATGAAGTTTGATCATACTATGGGACAATATTAACAGTTATAATCAAGGCCAATTTACACAATACATAAAGTCTGGGAAAAACCTACCTGTTCCAAGAGGCAGGACAGCTATAGATGGTTCTGTACAAACCAACTTGTGTCGAATCTCCTCAAGGGCGCCAAGTACCCAACCCACTGTACCATCACCACCACATACAAGCACTCGGAAATAGGGAACTTGAGAGAATGCATGAAATCTACAAAGGAAGGCACAGGTATAGCATTAGTACATACAAAAGAATGATGCTGTGTATTGAGATTAATCTTGAATATTTTATAGTTACACAAATGTGCAATGCCTTGAATCATAGTAGTGCTGTCCTATGGCATCACTTCTTTTCTACAAAGAGTATTGCAATGTGTCTGCACAATTCCCAATGGATGTAGCGTCCATTGCAGTCACCAACTATAGTAACTTTAAAGCTATTACCAACTTAAAGGGTTAATCTGATTACAGACATGAATGTCATATCACATTCTAACTCGTGGTGATCTGGTCGGTGGGAACCTGACTGCCAGGACCCTTACTGATCTGGATTAAAGGACTGAAAGTGATGGCTAACCTATTGGTATGGCATTACTTTACTGCCTGGAAATGCGCCAAATAACTCTTAAAACTTTTTGGGCATTCTCTACCAACAGAATTTGTACTAGGACTGACATTTGTAACTCCAGTGTTAGTATACATGCACATCTGTGCCAAAGAGAAGGCGAAATTACAGCAGAATTCTGGTACAAGGATCTTAGTAAGTGTGGATCAATTCATGAACATCTGATACTAAATCCAAGGAATTCAAATGCTGCAATCTTTAAAACGGAAACGCAAGTCATAAAAGCCTGGGTAGCATTTCACCTGAAGAACAATAGGTGGCACTGTTGCTTACAGTTAGTGATTTATTAAGTGAAATCAGTAATTCACATGGGAAGGATGTACCAGTATACCTTTTACAATAACGCTGTTCAGTCATGGAATTAAATACATTGTTAAAGTGATTTATCCGAGGATTGTTTTTAGGAACCTGAGCAATGCTGTGCAAATTATCACAACCGGGTCTAAAGACAGTTTTAGGTCTCTACTACAATCACGTTTCTTTTATTTATATGCCTACAGGTCAGACCTATAGTAATCTAATAGCTTATATCCACTTAAACAGTTTTATGCATGATCTGCCTACAGAGGAATGTTATATCACAGATTCTATCCCTGCCGTTTAACCACTTCAGCCCCGCTAGCTAAAACCCCCTTCATGACCAGGCCACTTTTTACACTTCTGCACTACACTACTTTCACCGTTTATCGCTCGGTCATGCAACTTACCACCCAAATTGAATTTTACCTCCTTTTCTTCTCACTAATGGAGCTTTCATTTGGTGGTATTTTATTGCTGCTGACATTTTTACTTTTTTTGTTATTAATCGAAATGTAACGATTTTTTTGCAAAAAAATGACATTTTTCACTTTCAGCTGTAAAATTTTGCAAAAAAAAACGACATCCATATATAAATTTTTCGCTAAATTTAATGTTCTACATGTCTTTGATAAAAAAAAAATGTTTGGGCAAAAAAAAAATGGTTTGGGTAAAAGTTATAGCGTTTACAAACTATGGTACAAAAATGTGAATTTCCGCATTTTGAAGCAGCTCTGACTTTCTGAGCACCTGTCATGATTCCTGAGGTTCTACAATGCCCAAACAGTAGAAAACCCCCACAAATGACCCCATTTCGGAAAGTAGACACCCTAAGGTATTCGCTGATGGGCATAGTGAGTTCATAGAACTTTTTATTTTTTGTCACAAAGTTCCACTAACTTGCGACAAAAAATAAAAAATTCTAGGAACTCGCCAGGCCCCTCACGGAATACCTTGGGGTGTCTTCTTTCCAAAATGGGGTCACTTGTGGGGTAGTTATACTGCCCTGGCAATTTAGGGGCCCAAATGTGTGAGAAGAACTTTCAAAATGTGTAAAAAATGGCCTGCGAAATCCGAAAGGTGCACTTTGGAATATGTGCCCCTTTGCCCACATTGGCTGCAAAAAAGTGTCACACATCTGGTATCGCCGTACTCAGGAGAAGTTGGGGAATGTGTTTTGGGGTGTTATTTTACATATACCCATGCTGGGTGAGAGAAATATCTTGGCAAAAGACAACTTTTCCCATTTTTTTATACAAAGTTGGCATTTGACCAAGATTTTTTTCTCACCCAGCATGGGTATATGTAAAATGACACCCCAAAACACATTCCCCAACTTCTCCTGAGTACGGCGATACCAGATGTGTGACACTTTTTTGCAGCCTAGATGCGCAAAGGTGCCCAAATTCCTTCTAGGAGGGCATTTTTAGACATTTGGATCCCAGACTTCTTCTCACACTTTCGGGCCCCTAAAAAGCCAGGGCAGTATAAATACCCCACATGTGACCCTACTTTGGAAAGAAGACACCCCAAGGTATTCAATGAGGGGCATGGCGAGTTCATAGAAATTTTTTTTTTTTTGCATAAGTTAGCGGAAATTGATTTTTTTTTTTTGTTTTTTTCTCACAAAGTCTCACTTTCCGCTAACTTAGGACAAAAATTTCAATCTTTCATGGACTCAATATGCCCCTCACGGAATACCTTGGGGTGTCTTCTTTCCGAAATGGGGTCACATGTGGGGTATTTATACTAAAGCGTGAGAAGAAGTCTGGGATATAAATGTCTAAAAATGTTTACGCATTTGGATTCCGTGAGGGGTATGGTGAGTTCATGTGAGATTTTATTTTTTGACACAAGTTAGTGGAATATGAGACTTTGTAAGAAAAAATAAACAAAAAAATATATATATTTCCGCTAACTTGGGCCAAAAAAATGTCTGAATATAGCCTTACAGGGGGGGGGGGGTGATCAATGACAGGGGGGTGATCAATGACAGGGGGGGTGATCACCCATATAGACTCCCTGATCACCCCCCTGTCATTGATCACCCCCCCCTGTAAGGCTCCATTCAGACATCCGTATGATTTTTACGGATCCATGGATCGGATCCGCAAAACACATGCGGACGTCTGAATGGAGCCTTACAGGGGGGTGATCAATGACAGGGGGGTGATCAGGGAGTGTATATGGGTGATCACCCGCCTGTCATTGATCACCCCCCTGTAAGGCTCCATTCAGACTCCCGCATGTGTTTTGCGGATCCGATCCATGTATCCGTGGATCCGTAAAAATCATACGGACGTCTGAACGGAGCCTGACAGGGGGGTGATCAATGACAGGGAGGTGATCAATGACAGGGGGGTGATCAGGAGTTTATATGGGGGTGATCATGGGTTTATAAGGGGTTAATAAGTGACGGGGGGGGGGGGGTGTAGTGTAGTGTGCGACTTTACTGACCTACCTGTGTCCTCTGGTGGTCGATCCTAACAAAAGGGACCACCAGAGGACCAGGTAGCAGGTATATTAGACGCTGTTATCAAAACAGCGTCTAATATACCTGTTAGGGGTTAAAAAATTCTGAACTCCAGCCTGCCAGCGAACGATCGCAGCTGGCAGGCTGGAGATCCACTCGCTTACCTTCTTTTCCTGTGAGCGCGCGCGCCTGTGTGTGCGCGTTCACAGGAAATCCCGGCCCTCGCGAGATGACGCGTATATGCGTCGTTGTGCGCAGGGCTGCCGCCTCCGGACCGCACATCTGCGTTAGGCGGTCCGGAGGCGGTTAATATTAATACATTACAAATAGTAACAAAAATAAATAAAAAAATAAATCACAGGGCTCATTATTTACAGGGTTGGAAATATCAACATTTTAGTGGCTCCCTGTGAGCCCAGCCTAACCTCTTGCTCCAATCATTATTCTGATATATTTCCACAAATGGAAGTGCAGTTATATCACCGGAATGGAGCGGGCAAAGTCACTGTTCCCATGCCATCTGCAATGGAAGCCATCTATTACACACAGCCAGGCTCCTGCTCCAACTGCCCAGAGATAATGCCTATCATGGCCATTTAAGCCCTTAGATCCTGCTGTCAGTAGCAACCGCGGCATTTAAGTGTTACAGGAGGACAAAGTGGCCAGATAATAGCAATTCTGTCAGTATTATTATTTTTTTTTAATGGGGGTTCACCATGTGGCGTAAATAACAATCTGATTTATATACACTGCCTGTTCAAAAAGTTGCCACCCAAAAAAAGCCCTTCGCTTTAATTACAGCAGGCATTCGCTGTGGCATTGTTTCGATAAGCTTCTGCAATGTCACAAGATTTATTTCCATCCAGTGTTGCATTAATTCTTCACCAAGATCTTGCATTGATGATGGTAGAGTCTGACTGCTCCGCAAAGCCTTCTCCAGCACATCCCAAAGATTCTCAATGGGGTTAAGGTCTGGACTCTGTGGTGGCCAATCCATGTGTGAAAATGATGTCTCATGCTCCCTGAACCACTCCTACACAATTTGAGCCCGATGAATTCTGTCATTGTCATCTTGGAATATGCCCATGCCATCAGGGAAGAAAAAATCCATTGATGGAATAACCTGGTCATTCAGTATGTTCAGGTAGTCAGCTGACCTCATTCTTGGAACACATACTTTTGCTGAACCTAGACCTGACCAACTTCAGCAACCCCAGATCATAGCACTGCCCCCACAGACTTGTACAGTAGGCACTAGGCATGATGGGTGCATCCCTTCATCTGCCTCTCTTCTTACCCTGATGTGGCCATCACTCTGGAACAGGGTAAATCTGGACTCAGACCGTTTAAGTGATTGACGATCAAAATCATTCAGGATTTTTTTCCTGCCACATTTCTTCCTCAAATACGATGGGTCCCCACTATCCTTCCAGTTTTTAATAATGCGTTGGACAGTTCTTAACCCAATTTTAGTAGTTTATGCAATCTCCTTAGATGTTTTCTCTGCTTGATGCAAGCCAATGATTTGACCCTTCTCAAACATCTTTTCCACGACCACGAGAGGCGTCTTTCGACATAGTTGTTAAAGAAATGAGAAGCAACTCATTGCACCAGTTGGGGTTAAATAACTTATTGCCAGCTGAGAGATAATCACCCATGTAGTAATTATCCAATAGGAGGCTCATAACTATTTGCTTTGTTAAATCCAGGTGATGGCTTTTTTTTGGGACAGCAAAACAAAAGGTGAAAGAGCAGCACAAACGGACCTTTAGACCAAAACCGGAATGCAACAGCCGCGGAGGGACCACAGATCCTAGTAGTCCAGGAACAACCATGCAAAGTAGGAATTACAGCAGCATATCCAGTGCGTCTTTTATTGGAAGCCTTGAGTGCACACACAGACAAAATACGAAGTTTCGGCTACGCAGTAGCCTTGGTGAAAAACGTCGTATTTTGTCTGTGTTTGCACTCAAGGCTTCCAATAAAAGACGCACTGGATATGCTGCTGTGATTCCTACTTTGCATAGTTTTTTTTTTCGGACAGGCAGTGTATATTATGACAATACCAAAGTTATATCTTTTTTTAAGTTTTATTACTTTTACACTATAAAATCACTTTAAAAAAAAATTATGTGTATTGTGTTGCCATATATTTATGTTTCTGCTGACACTGGTAAACATTTTTGAATGGTAATGTATTTTCCCCATCAGTATTACACCGACAGTCCTCCTATTATACCCTGGCCCTGGTCTAATCGACTTCCATACATGGCAACCCTGAAGGCCGTTGTTAGGCCGCTGGATGCCATTGCTATCATTGAGACCCTGTGATCACATATCGCATTCTGTCTGTATTGATGGCAGCATCTACAAGGTTAAATTACCAGGATCGGAGATAGCTCTGATCTCTGCTGTTGCAGTAGAAGCCTGATTGAAAGGGCTCATCTCCTCAGCCTGTGCCACACTCATGTGGTATACTTGCAGCGCTGTGTGCCAAGTACCAGCACACAGCGACATACATGTATGTGAAATTGCATTAAAAGGGGTTATCCAGGAATTAAGAAAATGAAATTACATAAATATTACTTTATTAAATATATATTCCCAAATACCTTTCATTATTTATAATGGCTCGTTTTGTCTAGGGAGCAATGATTAGGAGAAACAAAATGGCCACCGTCCTTTTAGTGCACACAAAACCTGTCCTAATCATACAGCAAAACAAGTGACTTCACAACACTGGGATAAAGAACTGCCTCATCCTCCTCTCTGCTCTGCTTGTCAGGGATTGTGATCATGAATAATGTTTAACCCCTTAGTGACCAAGCCTGTTTGGGCCTTTATGACCAAGCGTTTTTCTTCCTTTTTTCATGGTCTCGTTCCAAGAGCTATAACTTTTTTATTTTTTCGTCTATATAGCTTTATGAGAGCTTGTTTTTTACGGGACAAGTTGTAGTTTTCAATGGCACCATTTTGGGGGTACACACAACTTTCTGATTAACTTTTATTAACTCTTTCCGGGAGGGAGATGGGGAAAAATAGCAATACTGCCACTGCAATTTTACGGCGTTCATTTTTCGGTAAAAATAACATAGTATGTTTATTCTCTGGGTCAGTATGATTACAGTGATACTAAATACTTATAATTTTTTTAAGTTTTACTACTTTTTTTTTCCAATAAAGCCCCTTTTATTAACAAAAAAAATGATTTTGCATTGCCACTTCACAAGACCTATAACTTTTTTTTTTCTTTTTATATGGAGTTGAGTGAGGGCTTGATTTTTGAGGGACAACTTGTATTTTTCATTGGTATCATTTTGGAGTAAATGCCGCTTTTTGATGGCTTGTTATTATGTTTTTTTCGGTGGAAACTAAGAATAAATTAGAAATGCTGTCTTTTTTTTTATTATTTATTTTTTACGGCGTTACCATAGGGGATAATTTATGTAATATTTATGTAGTCCGGGTCGTTAAGGACACAGCAATACCAAACATATGGGGGATATTTTCTTTTTGCAATTTTTTTCATTGAAAAGCGTATTTTCAATGGAAAAAAAAAACTTTTTTTATTTTATGGAATTTTTTTATTTAATAAATGTGTATTTTTTTTTTACTACTTAAAAGTCCCACAAGGGGACTATAAAATACAGTATTTTGATTGCTTTTAAAATGTAATGCATTCTCTCTAAAATGCATTTCAATAGCAATGCTATTCAAAGATTGACCAGCAGGCTGCACCAGAGAGGCACAGCCTGCTAGAGAGAACTGAAGACAGGCTCGAGGCCCTGATCAGAAGCGAGGTAAGCTTCCGAACACATCAGCACCCAGCGATCGCATTTTCGGGGTGCTGATGGGAGACAGAGGGAGTCCACTTTACATGCAGCGGGCACCATTGCACCCGGCATGTAAAGGGCTAAACAGCCCGGATCGGCACTTCTGCCGGTCAGGGCTGTTAGAGCAGGGCCCCGACTCTCATGCGAGAGCCGAGTCCGTGCTCCCCGCTGCACTAAGGTCCCTTAGTGACCGCCGTTAAAACACGTATGGGTGGTCACTAAGGGGTTAATATGGTCATCAGCTGAATCTCTGTAGGAATGGAGTTCATGAGGAGACATGAAGTACAGAGAGGAGGGACAGGACAGACTGTGGTAATGGAGACAGGATACAAGTGCTGCTGATCATTAGCCACATCAGCTCATGAACTCCATTCCTACAGAGATTCAGCTGATGACCATGTTGAACTGTCTTCATGATCATAATTCCCGACAAGCAGAGCAGAGATGAGGCAGCTCTTTAGCTCTGCTTTGAGAAGTAACTTGTCCTGATGGGTGATTAGGACAGGTTTTGTGTGTACTAATAGGACAGTGGCCATTTTGTTTTTCCTGATGATTGCTCCACAGACTAAAGAGCCATTATAACTAATGTAAGATATTTGGTAATATATTTATAATGAAGTAATATTTAAAGGGATTCTGCCATGAGAAAAATCGTTATGTAGCTGACTGACATTAGCGATGTGCTAATGTCAGTAGTACGATTTATAACTCACTACCTGCCGCCGTTCTCTCAAAATAAAGACTTTTATAATATGCTAATGAGCCTCTAGGTGCTAGTGGGGTGTTGCCGCAGCACCTAGAGGCTCTGTCTTCTCACCCTTTGGCACGCCCCATGTACAGTTGATTGACGTCCGAGTTCTCCTCCGTGTCCCGTAAATCCGAAAAAGTAAACGGGACGGCGCAGTGAGGAAGCCGGCAGCGGGAGTGTGTCCTTCACTCACTGCGCTGAATACTAAACGGGACGGCGCGGGATTTACGGGACACTGAGGAGAACTCAGACGTCAATCAACTGTACATGGGCGCGCCAAAGGGTGAGAAGACAGAGCCTCTAGGTGCTGCAGCAACGACCCCACTAGCACCTAGAGGCTTATTAGCATATTATAAAAGTCTTTATTTTGAGAGAACAGCAGCAGGCAGGGAGTTGTAAATCATACTGTTATGTATTGCTGACATTAGCGATGTGCGTCAGCTACATAATGATTATTCTCATGACAGAAACCCTTAAAGCATTTTAATTTTCTTCATTCCCGGAGAACCCCTTTAAAGAGGTCTCCTGAGAATAAGCTGTTCACAAACTGTTCTACTATGGAGACCCAAAAGATCAGCTATAACTTGCAGGAGAACTTGACAGCAATTGTTTAATTTCCCTGCAGCGCCTCCACAGGGGAACTTTAGTATTACATGTTGCCATTTGACATTAAGAGCCATCTATAATGCAAAAAAGTGACAGGTCCTTCAGAAGGATGCCAAATGTCCTAAATGGGTATCTGAAAATGTTGTGTTTTTTTTAAACCAAGAGTCCCTTTCACCAAGCTTAAAGGGTATTCAGTTTATTATCGGCTTCAGACCATTTCTATGTTCCATTATAACTAAGCCTTTTTCTCTTTTATAGCTACTTGATTATGTTAAAAGCCTTGGGGATCCATGTATATACAATCTGTATAAAATAATAAATTAATGTCTGTGCACTTGTGTGTAGCTTTTCTTCACACCCTTCATCCCATCTGAGACAAGTGGAAAATTAGAATCCTGTCCTAGACTAACAACTTGCCTATTCCCATAGTTACAAGAACACAAACACACATTGCCGTGTCTGTCATCTACGCTACCTGCATCATGTTCTTTCCACTATTCAAGTGTGAAACTCTGACCTGCTTTTGAGAAAACAGAAACTACAAATTCTTGACACTTGGAACAAAAGATTTTCTAGTAAAAAGTGTCGGGACTTGCTGAAATATCTTTTCTAAACAAAATTTACAGCAAGGTTTTGGACACTACTGCATGAAGTAGGGCAAAAACAGGACTTTTCATGGTTTTGTATTAATGGAGATAAATACCTTTACTTAAAGGGTGCTGCCACCCTGCCTGATTTTTTTAAATTATTGCTCCTGCACCTCCCCCTGCACTTTTCACGCTCAGTATGCTAATACTAAGCATCGGTATAGACGCCAGGGTCTCCTTCTCCCTGGCTGTGACACTGTCCGCTGTGTTTGGACCTATCACAGCCAGGGAGATGGAGACGGCCATTAAGAAACCCTGGCGTCTCCTCCTCCCTGTACCAATGCTCAGTATTAGCATACTGAGCACCAAAACAGCGGGAGGGGGGGTGGGGGGGGGGGGCACAGCGGGACGCAGGAGCGATATTTAAAAAAAAAAAAAAAATAATAATCAAGCAGGGTGGCAGCATCAGTAAAGTAAAGGTATTATATCCATTAATGCAAAACCATGAAAGGTCCTCTTTCAACGTCTAGAAATAAAAATTAGCAACTCCCCCTACTGTAGGTTACCCCAATTTACAGAACATCAGAAGTCGTAACATGATGAAATGGAATAACAACTTTTATACTGGGCCTAAACATACATTCATATAATATTTTAATAAAACAGAACATTTATTAATTCACTAAGCGTAAAAATCAACTGACCCCAACCTAAACAATGTACAGTATGTTTAAAATATTGAAATATTTGAGCCAATGCTAATAAGTATTATCGTGCTTGTATAGCTAATCTAATGAGCTAGTAACTGTAGCCCCATAGCCAGACTGCAGTATATGCCATTACTTGAATGTTTTACACATTATTTGAATCTTTTACACTGTATTCTATTCTAATGGCTGTGAAATTGTTCAACACAGGCTATAGTACTGTACTTTAAAATTTAACAAAGCAAAGCCCCCCCAACTACATGTTTTATCGCTACATGACGTCCTTATGGACAGGGCCACCAGAGTACCAGAGGATTCTCTGGTCAGCTTAGGCTCTGACACCACAAAGGGCACGAACGTTCCAGGAGAAAAAAAAATAACATTTAGCTGCCTTTTAAAAGTTGGACGCTAGGATAGGATATACTCCCAACGTCTGATAGGTGTGGGTCCCATTCTGGAAGCCACACCTATACTTAGAAGGGAGCCCGCAAATTCCCAGAGGGCGCATCATGCATGCGTGGCCACCGCACTTGCACTGGCTTGGCTATTTCCGTCATAGAAGTGAATGGAGCCATGCATGCTCAGTGCACTTCCCATTCATTTTAATGGGACTTCAAAAAACAGCTGAGCGTGCCACATTGCTATTTTCGGCGCTCCCAATGGAATAAATGGAGGGCGGCTGTGCGCCTCCTGTGACTTTCCATACTTCCTTCTAAGTATAGGTGCGGGTCCCAGAGGTGGGACCTGCACCTATCAGACATTAGGGGCATATCTTGGCAATATGCCCCCAATGGGACAACCCCTTTAAGAATTATATCCTCTGGTGGAACCAAGGAATCCCAGTCCAACAATGCTTAGGGGTACATGGAGCTATGTTAAAGGGGCTTTCCGAGATTTTAATACTAATGATCTACCCTCTGGATAGGTCATCAGTATCTGATGGGTGGGGGGTTCTACTCCCGGGACCCCCATCGATCTGCTGTTTGAGAAGGCAATGGCACTCCTGTGAGCGCCCCGGCCTTCTTGCAGCTTTTGCTAGGCCAGTGTTGACAGTTCTGTGCTTGGTAAGCTGCGAGAAGGCAGTGTCGCACAAAGGAGTGCCGGCGCCTTCCAGGTGTTGATCCTGAGGATAGGTCGTCAGTATTAGAATTTCGGAAAACCCTTTTAAGCTTTATTACTACATTTGTAGCAGGTGTGAAAATTAGATATTTGTTGCCCTAGGGCTATTAGAGTGTATGCACACTGACATTAATCCCATCACCCGCTAGGCATCTGATTACTGTATGGTGAAACATACATGCCATGCAGTGAGCTACAGAGTGAACTTGGCAACAAGACTAGCTGGACATAACTGTATAATAACATTTGTGAAAAGCCATTTATTTATAAGGTGTCTAAGGAAGAAGGGGGACCCTCTTCAAAAGGCATCACACAAGTTCCTTTACCCATAAATAATAATTTTTTAACTCTTAAAGAACAATGGCCCTGTCAATCCTGCATTTTCTTTTGCTTACATCACTGCACGTGGGGATCCCAGTGGGAACAGGAGGACGGGGGCAGCGTTCATTCTGGATCTTTCCAAGATGACCACTACATGACCTGGGGTACCAACTGATAAGCAGCTTCTCATCTTAATTATAATATCTTACATTACAGTCTTACACTATGGAGCGCCTTGTGGTTCTTTTTATTTATTTGTACTATGCATTTGTTGTCAATTTTACCTTGAATATAAAATCTAAAACCTCAACGTACCCAGGCAGGGGACCTCCATTTGTTAGCTCAAAAACTTGGTGCGGATTCAAGAGTTTCCGAAAACTGTACAGAAGATCACGGCCCTTGAGACCTCCACTCTTAGGATTGACAAATACCAGAAGAGGGCAAGTACTCTGAGGTAATTTTTCATGCTGGAAAAAAAATTATAAAAATAAATTAAATAAAAAACATACTAAAAGATCAGTTATTAAGATACAAGCTATCCGCGAAGACATGGGTTTAGTGATGGATTACAACCAAATGATCTTACCTTCTGCACAGTCCTGCTGTACAAGGCAATAAACCATTGAATGTCAGAAAAGAAAGATATATAAAAGTTCATATGTGACACATAACTAGTTTACTAGCGTTCTACTACATCTAAACTACAGGGAAACCACATAGCCAGGTAAAGGGGTTGTTCGGCTATAGCTATATATAGCTATATAGCTATATATATATATATATATATATATATATATATATATATATATATATATATATATAATCTATCCTCAGGATAGGTCATCGATATCAGATTGGGGGTCAACACCTGGGACCCCACGGTCAGCTGTTTGAAGAAGTGGCTCTCCATGCTAGAGCTGCTTTCTATTTATTACACTGCATTTCATCTCGGAGGTGCAGTGTAATACAAGTACTCACTACATTCACTTGAATAGAGCGAGTACTTGTAATTAAACGATGCCACCGCTACAGAGGAGACAACACGTAGTGTAACTACCAGAAAGAAGTGCTCGCATGCAGCGCCACCTCCTCTTCAAACAGCTGATCGGAGGGGGTGCCGGGTGCCAGACCCCTGCTGATCAGATATTGATGACCTATCCTGATAGATCATCAATATATATGGCCATACCAGGTAAGCAGGATTTCCTAAATTGCGTGATAAGGTTTGACAATGACTGTTTAACAATACTGCAATTAATTAGGAATAAAATGGGCTTCACCATACTACCATACATACTGGGTAGGTTATTCTAAAATTAATTAAAACAAATATTACTGTATAAAACTTAATAATGATGTGAGTATGCGTATGTTATGGATGATAACTGATAAAAGATCTTAAATATTTCCTACTATTTTATAGCACTGTAACCACAACTGAAAGGAAATGAGTAAAAAGAGGAACTCTACAATATTTAGTAGTGCTCGGAGCCATTCGTTGTGTCAGAATCTTAATGGTCACTAATTCTGTGTGCACTACAGAAAAAAAAAAATCAGAAGGCCTTCCAAACAGCACCCTCCTTTCCCGAAATAAGCAGCTACTGGAGAATGAGATGAGTATGGCAGCACACGTCAGCTGTATGGTTTGGGCACCAAGCATCATGAACTGTATCTAAGCAAATGTTAAGAAATTCTACAAACTACTAAACACCACAACAATACTCATTGCAGGGATCAAGATGTATTGCCATACTCAGACTACCCAATATGTAATGGTACCTGTATGGTTCAATTTGCTTTAGATCTACTATCAAGAAATCTTGTACCTTAGATTGAATGTAATAATTTTGGTCACCAGGTAAAGCCAAATCATATTCCATTAGAAGGTCCCAAACCTTGCCAAACACTGGCTATGTTGTGGCTCATTCTAGAGTATATCACTGTAACGTGCTCTTTATGAAATAATACGCTGATGTTAAGATAAACTCCTTACAAGGTGCGGCAAAAGTTTGGTTCCATGGCTTGAGTCAATATTAGATTTTTATGCACACATTTTTTTTCAATTTAAAGAAATGAAAAGAGAGATTGAAAAAAAAAATTAAATAAAATCATGCTTCAGTCACGTTGCCATTATATTCATTCTGCTACAGATAAAAATACAGAATTCTACTAGAAATAAACTTGAGCAACTTGTTCACATAAATATACCTAATATAGATGGACATTATTAAATAGCAGTGACTACATAAAAGAGAACAATTACTCTGCTAAAAAATATTCCTTTAAAGGGGTTCTGCACTTTGATCTATTCTCTGGACAGATCATCAGCATCTGATCGGCGGTGGTCCGACACCCCCGCCGATCAGCTGTTTGAGAAGGCAGCGGCGCTCCAGCAGCGCCGCGGCCTTCTCGCTGTTTACCGCAGGTCCAGTGACGTCACGACTAGTATAACTGGCCTGGGCACGGCTAAGCTCCGTCCCTTTGAATGGAGCTTAGCCCCGCCCAGGCCAGTTGATACCCCTTTAAATTCACCATCAAATTATAGGTCCCTTCACATGGGACAATGTACAAGAAGATTGTCAGGAAGGAAGAGTTTCCTCCCAATAATCTGCTGATCGTATTTACATGCAGCTATCTCCTCCAGAGTATGGGGAGGAGCGATCGCTAATGCCATCGCTCTTCCCCATACTGTCTCATTGTTTTCTGGCAGCAGATTATGTGTACACAGCACAATCTACCACCGGAAAACAAGGATTTGTGTGCTGCACTAATGATCCAATTACCTGATGAACGAGCGCTTTGCTCCTTCATCGGGTAATTGGTGGTACATTTACACCGCCAGATCATTGCCGACGAGCGTTACTATGAATGCATTATTAAAGATAATCTTTTCCATTCTTGACCCGTGTAAAGGGCCTTCATGGTAGAAATCTGCCACCAAAAACAATCCGAATTTTAAGCTAGTATCTGCTACAGATTATTCTGCATTGGATTTTGCTGTATGAACTTAGACTAAGGGATAGTCTGCTGCCAGGGGGTCTGGAACTGGCTTATTCCCCTCCCCACACCAAATATTCATGCTGAACCAAGTGACTTTTTTTGTCACAGAGTGGGGAGCAACTCAAGTGTATGGTTAGATTTACACAATCATGCAAAGCCTACCATACACTTGTGTCATTCAGGGTCCCAGGAAAGCTGAGTAACAAATTATAAGGACATGTAATAGGGCCTGCTAAATACCTAAACAGATCCTTCTCCTAACTCCCAAATAGTGCTATAGCAGGGCTAAAAGAGACTGCAGAATGCTAAATCTACCACAACAAATCCCCCTCCCCACTCCTAAATAGTGCCATAGCTAGGCAGGCTTGCTTTTCAGGGTCCTGAGAAAGATGGGTTACCATTAGAGTTGAGCGAACACCTGGATGTTCGGGTTCGAGAAGTTCGGCCGAACATCCCGGAAATGTTCGGGTTCGGGATCCGAACCCGATCCGAACTTCGTCCCGAACCCGAACCCCATTGAAGTCAATGGGGACCCGAACTTTTCGGCACTAAAACGGCTGTAAAACAGCCCAGGAAAGGGCTAGAGGGCTGCAAAAGGCAGCAACATGTAGGTAAATCCCCTGCAAACAAATGTGGATAGGGAAATTAATTAAAATAAAAATTAAATAAATAAAAATTAACCAAAATCAATTGGAGAGAGGTTCCATAGCAGAGAATCTGGCTTCCCGTCACCCACCACTGGAACAGTCCATTCTCAGATATTTAGGCCCCGGCACCCAGGCAGAGGAGAGAGGTCCCGTAACAGACAATCTGGCTTCATGTCAGCAGAGAATCAGTCTGCATGTCATAGCAGAGAATCAGGCTTCACGTCAGCCACCACTGCAACAGTCCATTGTCATAAATTTAGGCCAAGCACCCAGGCAGAGGAGAGAGGTCCCGTAACAGACAATCAGGCTTCACGTCAGCCACCAGTGCAACAGTCCATTGGCATATATTTAGGCCCAGCACCCAGGCAGAGGAGAGAGGTCCCGTAACAGAGAATCTGGCTTCATGTCACCCAACATTGGAACAGTCCATTGGCATATATTTAGGCCCCGGCACCCAGACAGAGGAGAGGTTCATTCAAATTTGGGTAGCCTCGCAATATAATGGTAAAATGAAAATAAAAATAGGATTGAATGAGGGAGTGCCCTGGAGTACAATAATATATGGTTAAGGGGAGGTAGTTAAGGTCTAATCTGGACAAGGGACGGACAGGTCCTGTGAGATCCATGCCTGGTTCATTTTTATGAACGTCAGCTTGTCCACATTGGCTGTAGACAGGCGGCTGCGTTTGTCTGTAATGACACCCCCTGCCGTCCTGAATACACGTTCAGACAAAACGCTGGCCGCCGGGCAGGCCAGCACCTCCAAGGCATAAAAGGCTAGCTCTGGCCACGTGGACAATTTAGAGACCCAGAAGTTGAATGGGGCCGAACCATCAGTCAGTACGTGGAGGGGTGTGCACACGTACTGTTCCACCATGTTAGTGAAATGTTGCCTCCTGCTAACACGTTGCGTATCAGGTGGTGGTGCAGTTAGCTGTGGCGTGTTGACAAAAGTTTTCCACATCTCTGCCATGCTAACCCTGCCCTCAGAGGAGCTGGCCGTGACACAGCTGCCTTGGCGACCTCTTGCTCCTCCTCTGCCTTGGCCTTGGGCTTCCACTTGTTCCCCTGTGACATTTGGGAATGCTCTCAGTAGCGCGTCTACCAACGTGCGCTTGTACTCGCGCATCTTCCTATCACGCTCCAGTGCAGGAAGTAAGGTGGGCACATTGTCTTTGTAGCGTGGATCCAGCGGGGTGGCAACCCAGTAGTCCGCACAGGTTAAAATGTGGGCAACTCTGCTGTCGTTGCGCAGGCACTGCAGCATGTAGTCGCTCATGTGTGCCAGGCTGCCCAGGGGTAAGGACAAGCTGTCCTCTGTGGGAGGCGTATCGTCATCGTCCTGCCTTTCCCCCCAGCCACGCACCAGTGATGGACCCGAGCTGCGTTGGGTGCCACCCCGCTGTGACCATGCTTCATCCTCATCCTCCTCCACCTCCACCTCCTCCTCGTCCTCCTCGTCCTCCAGTAGTGGGCCCTGGCTGGCCACATTTGTACCTGGCCTCTGCTGTTGCCAAAAACCTCCCTCTGAGTCACTTCGAAGAGACTGGCCTGAAAGTGCTAAAAATGACCCCTCTTCCTCCTCCTCCTCCTCCTCCTCCTGGGCCACCTCCTCTTCCATCATCGCCCTAAGTGTTTTCTCAAGGAGACATAGAAGTGGTATTGTAACGCTGATAACGGTGTCATCGCCACTGGCCATGTTGGTGGAGTACTCGAAACAGCGCAACAGGGCACACAGGTCTCGCATGGAGGCCCAGTCATTGGTGGTGAAGTGGTGCTGTTCTGTAGTGCGACTGACCCGTGCGTGCTGCAGCTGAAACTCCACTATGGCCTGCTGCTGCTCGCACAGTCTGTCCAGCATGTGCAAGGTGGAGTTCCACCTGGTGGGCACGTCGCATATGAGGCGGTGAGCGGGAAGGCCGAAGTTACGCTGTAGCGCAGACAGGCGAGCAGCGGCAGGATGTGAACGCCGGAAGCGCGAACAGACGGCCCGCACTTTATGCAGCAGCTCTGACATGTCGGGGTAGTTGTGAATGAACTTCTGCACCACCAAATTCAGCACATGCGCCAAGCAAGGGATGTGCGTCAAATTGGCTAGTCCCAGAGCTGCAACGAGATTTCGCCCATTATCACACACCACCAGGCCGGGCTTGAGGCTCACCGGCAGCAACCACTCGTCGGTCTGTTGTTCAATACCCCGCCACAACTCCTGTGCGGTGTGGGGCCTGTCCCCCAAACATATGAGTTTCAGAATGGCCTGCTGACGTTTACCCCGGGCTGTGCTGAAGTTGGTGGTGAAGGTGTGTGGCTGACTGGATGAGCAGGTGGAAGAAGAGGAGGAGGAAGCCGAGAAGGAGGAGGTGGCAACAGGAGGCAAAGAATGTTGCCCTGCGATCCTTGGCGGCGGAAGGACGTGCGCCAAACAGCTCTCCGCCTGGGGCCCAGCTGCCACTACATTTACCCAGTGTGCAGTTAGGGAGATATAGCGTCCCTGGCCGTGCTTACTGGTCCACGTATCTGTGGTTAGGTGGACCTTGCTACAGATGGCGTTGCGCAGTGCACACTTGATTTTATCGGATACTTGGTTGTGCAGGGAAGGCACGGCTCTCTTGGAGAAGTAGTGCCGGCTGGGAACAACATACTGTGGGACAGCAAGCGACATGAGCTGTTTGAAGCTGTCTGTGTCCACCAGCCTAAATGACAGCATTTCATAGGCCAGTAGTTTAGAAATGCTGGCATTCAGGGCCAGGGCCAGGGATCGAGGGTGGCTAGGTGGGAATTTACGCTTTCTATCAAATGTTTGTGAGATGGAGAGCTGAACGCTGGCGTGTGACATGGTTGAGACGCTTGGTGACGGAGGTGGTGGTGGTGGTGTTGGTGGTACATCCCCTGTTTGCTGGGCGGCAGGTGCCAACGTTCCTCCAGAGGCGGAGGAAGAGGCCGAGGCGGCAGCAGCAGAATAGGCCGAGGCGGCAGCAGCAGAAGAGGTAGCAGGGGGAGCCTGAGTGACTTCCTTGGTTTTAAGGTGTTTACTCCACTGCAGTTCATGCTTTGCATGCAGGTGCCTGGTCATGCAGGTTGTGCTCAGGTTCAGAACGTTAATGCCTCGCTTCAGGCTCTGATGGCACAGCGTGCAAACCACTCGGGTCTTGTCGTCAGCACATTGTTTGAAGAAGTGCCATGCCAGGGAACTCCTTGAAGCTGCCTTTGGGGTGCTCGGTCCCAGATGGCGGCGGTCAGTAGCAGGCGGAGTCTCTTGGCGGCGGGTGTTCTGCTTTTGCCCACTGCTCCCTCTTTTGCTACGCTGTTGGCTCGGTCTCACCACTGCCTCTTCCTCCGAACTGTGAAAGTCAGTGGCACGACCTTCATTCCATGTGGGGTCTAGGACCTCATCGTCCCCTGCATCGTCTTCCACCCAGTCTTGATCCCTGACCTCCTGTTCAGTCTGCACACTGCAGAAAGACGCAGCAGTTGGCACCTGTGTTTCGTCATCATCAGAGACATGCTGAGGTGGTATTCCCATGTCCTCATCATCAGGAAACATAAGTGGTTGTGCGTCAGTGCATTCTATGTCTTTCACCGCTGGGGAAGGGCTAGGTGGATGCCCTTGGGAAACCCTGCCAGCGGAGTCTTCAAACAGCATAAGAGACTGCTGCATAACTTGAGGCTGAGACAGTTTCCCTGGTATGCATGGGGGTGATGTGACAGACTGATGGGGTTGGTTTTCAGGCGCCATCTGTGCGCTTTCTGCAGAAGACTGGGTGGGAGATAATGTGAACGTGCTGGATCCACTGTCGGCCACCCAATTGACTAATGCCTGTACCTGCTCAGGCCTTACCATCCTTAGAACGGCATTGGGCCCCACCATATATCGCTGTAAATTCTGGCGGCTACTGGGACCTGAGGTAGTTGGTACACTAGGACGTGTGGATGTGGCAGAACGGCCACGTCCTCTCCCAGCACCAGAGGGTCCACTAACACCACCACGACCATGTCCACGTCCGCGTCCCTTACTAGATGTTTTTCTCATTGTTATGGTTCACCACAACAACAAATATATTATTTGGCCCAATGTATTGTATTCAAATTCAGCGGGATATAAATTTGAGGCCTAGTATTTAGGCGCTGGGTGACCGGTATGGATTTAGTGACAGAATTAGACTTGGAAATGCACAGAAGCGTGTGTGTGTGAAGTTATTCTGAATGACCCAATGTGCACCTTGAATATTATATACCCTTTTAGGGATAGATTTCAAATAGCTCTGATATAGCAGGAACCACTAAATTATGAAATTGCTAAATTGGGAATTGTATTTCAACCCAGAACAAAAAATGTGCTTTGACGGACACTAAATATCTTGCCCAGCAACAACAGTACAGCGGTAACGAGAGATTTAGCAGGATATAAATTTGAGGCCTAGTATTTAGGCGCTGGGTGACAGGTATGGGTTTAGTGACAGAATTAGACTTGAAAATACACAGTAGCGGGTGTGTGTGAAGTTATTCTGAATGACCCAATGTGCACCTTGAATATTATATACCCTTTTAGGGATAGATTTCAAATAGCTCTGATATAGCAGAAACCACTAAATTATGAAATTGCTAAATTGGGAATTGTATTTCAACCCAGAACAAAAAATGTGCTTTGACGGACACTAAATATCTTGCCCAGCAACAACAGTACAGCGGTAACGAGAGATTTAGCAGGATATAAATTTGAGGCCTAGTATTTAGGCGCTGGGTGACAGGTATGGGTTTAGTGACAGAATTAGACTTGAAAATACACAGTAGCGGGTGTGTGTGAAGTTATTCTGAATGACCCAATGTGCACCTTGAATATTATATACCCTTTTAGGGATAGATTTCAAATAGCTCTGATATAGCAGAAACCACTAAATTATGAAATTGCTAAATTGGGAATTGTACTTCAACCCAGAACAAAAAATGTGCTTTGACGGACACTAAATATCTTTCCAAGCAACAACAGTACAGCGGTAACGAGAGATTTAGCAGGATATAAATTTGAGGCCTAGTATTTAGGCGCTGGGTGACAGGTATGGGTTTAGTGACAGAATTAGACTTGGAAATACACAGTAGCGGGTGTGTGTGAAGTTATTCTGAATGACCCAATGTGCACCTTGAATATTATATACCCTTTTAGGGATAGATTTCAAATAGCTCTGATATAGCAGAAACCACTAAATTATGAAATTGCTAAATTGGGAATTGTACTTCAACCCAGAACAAAAAATGTGCTTTGACGGACACTAAATAACTTTCCCAGCTACAACAGGACAGCGGTAACGAGAGATTTAGCGGGATATAAATTTGAGGCCTAGTATTTAGGCGCTGGGTGACAGGTATGGGTTTAGTGACAGAATTAGACTTGGAAATACACAGTAGCGGGTGTGTGTGAAGTTATTCTGAATGACCCTATGTGCACCTTCAATATGATCTACCCTTTTAGGGATAGATTTCAAATAGCTCTGATATAGCAGAAACCACTAAATTATGAAATTGCTAAATTGGGAATTGTATTTCAACCCAGAACAAAAAATGTGCTTTGACGGACACTAAATAACTTTCCCAGCTACAACAGGACAGCGGTAACGAGAGATTTAGCAGGATATAAATTTGAGGCCTAGTATTTAGGCGCTGGGTGACAGGTATGGGTTTAGTGACAGAATTAGACTTGAAAATACACAGTAGCGGGTGTGTGTGAAGTTATTCTGAATGACCCAATGTGCACCTTGAATATTATATACCCTTTTAGGGATAGATTTCAAATAGCTCTGATATAGCAGAAACCACTAAATTATGAAATTGCTAAATTGGGAATTGTACTTCAACCCAGAACAAAAAATGTGCTTTGACGGACACTAAATAACTTTCCCAGCTACAACAGGACAGCGGTAACGAGAGATTTAGCGGGATATAAATTTGAGGCCTAGTATTTAGGCGCTGGGTGACCGGTATGGATTTAGTGACAGAATTAGACTGGGATATGGCCAAAAAATAACCACACTATTGCTGGTTAAATGCACTTGGTGACGGGCGCAGCTTGCCCCTGATGTAGTATATGGCCAAAAAATGAACAGACTATTGCTGGTTAAATGCACTTGGTGTCACAGCTTGACCAACCACACTACTGAGGGTTAAATGCACTTGGTGACGGGCGCAGCTTGCCCCTGATGTAGTATATGGCCAAAAAATAAACAGACTATTGCTGGTTAAATGCACTTGGTGTGACAGCTTCACCCTGATGTAGGCTTTAGCCAGAAAACAACCACACCATTGAGGGTTAAATGCACTTGGTGACAGGCGCAGCTTGCCCCCGATTTTGTATATGGCCAAAAAATGAACAGACTATTGCTGGTTAAATGCACTTGGTGTGACAGCTTCACCCTGATGTAGGCTTTAGCCAAAAAACAACCACACCATTGAGGGTTAAATGCACTTGGTGACAGGCGCAGCTTGCCCCTGATTTTGTATATGGCCAAAAAATGAACAGACTATTGCTGGTTAAATGCACTTGGTGTGACAGCTTCACCCTGATGTAGGCTTTAGCCAAAAAACAACCACACCATTGAGGGTTAAATGCACTTGGTCGCAGCTTGTGCTGGCGCACCACAAGACACAAAATGGCCGCCGATCACCCCAGAAAAATGTGACTGACAAACGGTCTGGGCAGCCTAAAAACAGTGAGCAATTGAGGATCAGCAGCTCAATGATCCACAGCTGCAGATCGATCAGTTAATCAAGTCCTTTGGAGGAGTTAATCTGCCTAATCTCGCCCTACTGTCGCAGCCGCAACCTCTCCCTACGCTAATCAGAGCAGAGTGACGGGCGGCGCTATGTGACTCCAGCTTAAATAGAGGCTGGGTCACATGGTGCTCTGGCCAATCACAGCCATGCCAATAGTAGGCATGGCTGTGATGGCCTCTTGGGGCAAGTAGTATGACGCTTGTTGATTGGCTGCTTTGCAGCCTTTCAAAAAGCGCCAAGAAAGCGTCACAAAAGCGCCAAGAAAGCGACGAACACCGAACCCGAACTTTTACGAAAATGTCCGGGTTCGGGTCCGTGTCACGGACACCCCAAAATTCGGTACGAACCCGAACTATACAGTTCGAGTTCGCTCATCCCTAGTTACCATCATGAAGAGCTATAACAGAGACTGCGGAATACTAAATCTACAAAAGAGAAATCCCCCTCCTCATTCCTAAACAGTGTCATAGCTAGACTGATTTGCCTTTTAGGGTCCTGGGAAAGATGGGTTACTTGTAACCCAAGACACGTTCCCCACCATAAAGTATGTCAGATTTGCAGACAGTGAGAAATCTCCTGCCTATATAGGCAAATTTGAAACTGAAGCACCTGAAGAAGCTGGGTAACACTTTCTGTAGTGCCAGTGTCTTGCTACTGTATAGTATAGATCCAAACACAAAGGATGAGGTTTTGTAAGAAGCTAAGTTTTGTAATTTCCCCCTCTTTCATAGTGCTCTGGGCATACATTGAAGTGAATGGGGATTAAGCCCAGCTTCTTTCCCTGAACGCCTGGTTTTGACTGTGAGGTCATGCTGGTGCACAGAACCAGTCCCCAGCTGAAGAGAAGAAGCAAGAAATCTGCTAAAACTGATTTTTGTAGGAGCTCGTAGATGTCCATGCAGATAGAGCTATAGACAATTATTAGCAGATTATGCCTCTTTTCTTGTTGTTCAGGATTTAGTGGCCCTTTGTTTTTTTACTTTACTGCTTACCCTTTGTGATAACTTTATCTTATTTAAAGTAACTAAGATATCATAAAACGTCTTTGAAGGTCAAATGTAAAACAGCAAGGGAGTGGATTAGAAAAACACAAAGTGAAAGCGGTCATGTGAAACCCAGTACAGAAGCCCTTTGTAAATAAGAAATCCAATCTGAAATATATACAGTACACCCATGTTAGTAATTTACATTGAATGAGAAAGGAATTAAAAAGCACATTCACGTGCAGGGAAAAAAAAAAAAAAAAAAAAAAAAAAAACACACATGGTAATAGCTGTAATTTTTTCTTTGGATTTTTTTTTATTAAAGAGAACCTGTCAGCTGTACTGCGCTGCCCTCACTGAGTGCCTGCTGATCTCAATGGTCTGTCACTGCTGTGTTAGCAGTCAGCACTGATGCGGCTCGCCTTCCCCTTTGGACGATAATTGACAGGTTTCTTTCAGAAGCACAACAGGATAAAAAAAAAAAAAAATTGGGAATTATCGTCTGGAGGAGGTGGGTTAACAAAGGTTTAAAAAAAAAAATAAAAAAAATTACTCACCCTCACCGATCCTGCCATTCCAGTATGATGTGTCAGTGAGTTCCATTACAGAAGGTGAACATGTTTCCCTTGGTATTTTTTTATACAATTGTATTTTTTTATTTATTGATTCCCCAGAAAAGCCCTTTAAATTGAACCTTTATACTGTACATAACATACATAAAAAACGTAGTACAGGAGCGGGCACATTGATTATGAAACACTGACAGGCACACTTCATTACAGCGGAGGTCAGACAGGAACCCACAGCATTATAATGCAGTGACGACATTTTACAAGAGCAGCGTTCAGGCCGGACAGAGCGCGTTTCCTGGAATGAACACGCTCGTCTAAAACTAGCCTATGAAGTCAATAGTGGCTCACTCATCACAGCATGCCTCCTTATCAAAGTAACTATGGCACCGACAATCATTGCCTCAACAATTTTCTTTTCCACTGCACTTCTTATCACAACATCACTGCATTACTGTAATTATTCTGCTGCCATCACCAGAAGCAACATTTAACAAAAACATAATATTTACAGATCTACTGCATAGCAATTTTATAGTGGAAGACATATTTAGGGCTAGATCCAGGTTTACACAGTTTCATCATAAAAGTGATTTATATAAATCCTAAATCATAAAGGTAAGCACAAGCTAGGTCTTTAGTCTACAGTAAGGTTACATTCATAAGACTGTATGTATTTTGCAGCCACATAAAGGAGATCCGGAAAATTCGAATATTGTCGTCTTCCATAGAACATGTTCCATTCTTGGACCTAGGACCCATTGAAGTCAACGGATCCACATTTTGCAGACTGCTAAATACATACGGTTGTGTGAATGCACCCTTATATTGTTCACATTTTTGGAAATAACGCAACTTACAATAAACAACCTTTGGCTTCTCTAAAGTCGAGAAACTTACCAGGATATGGGGAATTATAGTAGCTGTAAGCTGCTTATCGTTAACAGTAGTGTCTTTTACTAGCATAAATATTCGCTCTGCTTCAGAAAAACAGGAAATCTGCAATACAACAGCACCTAGAAAAAATATACCATAGGAGTCAACACTTCTGCAAACGCTGTACAGACCCCTCCAGAGTCCGACTTTTCGTTTTAGCCAACACCCCACATTTGTTACCCTAAAATAAGAACATGTCCAAGCGTATTACACATTCCGCCAAAAATATCTGCATAGAAGTAAATAAATATTTTATCATGTAGAACTTACAGCCGGGAATTACCACATTAACAACTAGATATTACCTTGGGGCGCATAAACTGGAAGGACAGTAACCACATTTTCTGTAAAGAAGAGAAATTGCACTGTAAAATTGTAGACTTTAAATATTATTAATCATGTCTTAAATGGTCTTCAAAATTTGAATAAAAAAGTCAAATAAAAAAAATTACACTAGATTTCCTCCTAATTGTACAGTCCAAGCAATTGTCTTATGTCAGCACTGCACAATCTCAGTTTATCTCCGGTTACTTTAATGGGCCTTAGAAAGTACCATGTTAGAATATCCGATGACTTCATTTCACAAACTAAGCTCTTTAGAGACATCTTCCTTCGAGGGAGATCAATAATCTCTAAACCCAAACTGAAGACTAAGGAAGTGTTACGTTTCATTCAATAAGCAATTCTGCTCACCCTTTATTTCCAGGCTTTCCTTTAAGATATTGGTATATTCATCATTAGAAAGTAACACTGGCAAGCCACTGAGCAAGAGTTCCACTTTAATATCCGGCTTTGTGTTTTCTTCTAAGTAAAATCTGGTTTGTTTCATTTGCCGGATAGAGGTCTAACATACAAAACAAAAGAGGAGTCACACAAACTGTCCAGACTGTTAGTAGCATAAATGTGTTGCTTCTGAATGAGATACCGTATTTTTCGTCCTATAAGACGCCCAAAAAATAAAATAATAATAATAGTAGGGAAAATGTCAGTGCGTCTCATGGGGCGGGTACTAATCAACACCTTAATTATGGACGTGCTCATTAGTACAGGAGGAGCAGGGAGCAGTGAATGCAGCGCTCCCCGTACAGGCTCTGTACTTACCATTTCCTCATCTTCTCCTGCAGTGCTTCGCATGCTGTGCTGTAACCTGTGCATACCGCAAGGACATGGGCGCGCTCCGTAACAACGTCGGTCACAGCACAGTGCGGCATGAAGACCAGGAAGAGAGGTGTGTCTCAGGTGCAATGGTGGTTTCCGAAACCGGAGAGGTAAGTTGACTTTTTTTTTTGTCTGCTCTGAGGTCTGATTAACATGGGAGTCTGATCTAAGGTCTGAATGGGGGTCTAATCCGACGTCTCATTAGGGGTCTGAGCTGAGGTCTGAATGGGGTCTTATAAACATTGGTGGTCTGATTGCGGTCTTATTAACAGTGGAGGACTGATCTCAGTTCTAATTGAGGGTCTTATTAACAATGGGGGTTTGAGGTGAGGTCCGATTGGGGGTCTTATTAAAAGGGTTGTCCTAAACAGTCCATACATGCGTGTCCTACCTTTCTATGCATTTTGTGATGCCCCTTTTTCACATCTGAAAAATCGGAGCCGGAAGTGAATATTTTTTCAAAGTAAGTGACATACCGGGCCCCTTTGTCTGGAGAGCGAAGCCTCTTCTTCTGCTTCGTAAGAAGCCCGGTGATGTCACCGCCAGCCACACTCATTATACAGAGCGCACGGAGGGCGGTAACTAGGCGGCAACACACAGCACACAGCACTAAGTCTGGTCCAGTGATGTCACTTGCACAAAAGCCAATTATGTAGAGCACATTGAGTGCATGTTAGAAGGGAGGGACTGAGCATGCAGGCGTAAGATCAGGCGGGGTTAGGGGCGTAACTAAGAAGGGGGAGGGATATGTGCGGCAGGAGGCGGAATGTCAATGAGAGGGGCGGATGCACGGAGGAGTTGTTAGTAATTTGATGAACAGCTCAAACAATGCGATGCTGAGCTGCGCTAAGACCCACAAGGCAGTGCGGCAGGAAGTTACTGCACACCTAACATACATGTAAACAATCATTGGGGGAACGTCGGTGCCCTGGAGAAGTGGTAAAAATACATAAAAACATCATGGGGGGCCTTGAATCTGCTATATATTATGAGAGAACATGTTTTTTAAAATAATTTTGATCCCGGACAACCCCTTTAATACTGGGGATCTGATTAACATTGGGGGTTTGATTGGGGCTCTAAGCTTAGGTCTGGTTAACATTAGAAAGTCTGATCAAAAATAATTTTTTTCTTATTGTCCTCTTCTAAAACCTAGGTTTAGCTTATGAGCAGGTGCATCTTATAGGGGGAAAAATACGGTAATTCACTACTATTGCATTATGTATTGCTGTATTCCATTGCGGTGTTTTGTAGCCACTGTCAGCATTATCAGAAAATGACAACTAACCTTCCGTACATCGTTAAGTCGGTCAAGAATTAACTCTTCACCTGGCAGAACCAGTCTTTGCACTAAGGAAACAAAGTGATAAAATACTGTTACTCTGCTAAAAAAAAACACAACAGACAGCTTAGTTTATTGGATTTACAGTGTTGCCAGAAGAAAGGCAGTAAGATTGGCTCCAGAACAGTGTTAACCCCTTAAGGACCCGGACAATTTTCATTTTTGTTTTTCCTCCTAGCATTCCCAGACCCATAAGGTTTATTCTTTTCCATTCACATAACCTTATGTGGGCTAATTTTTGGGGGACAGGTAGAATCTTTTAAAAGCACCACTGAATTCAATATGTGTTTCACAAAAAAAAATTCTAAGGCTGAGGGTGGGTTCACCTAACGCTTTGTGTCTCCGTTTGACATATACATTAAAATACAAAAGGACACAAAAATGCCGCACACCACGTTCTCGAATACTGCAGAGTCCAGTAACAAAAAAAAAGATACTTTTTTTTTTACAATGGTAAAAAAATACTTTTTTTCAAAGTTTTTTTTTTTTCTTTTAACTAGTCAAACATAATAAAAACCATATAAATTTGGCATCGCCTAAGGCTACTTTCACACTAGCGGTCGATCGGATCCGTTCTGAACGGATCCGATCATATTAATGCAGACGGAGGCTCCGTTCAGTACGGATCCGTCTGCATTAATAACTTAGAAAAAATTCTAAGTGTGAAAGTAGCCTGAGCGGATCCGTTCAGACTTTCAATGTAAAGTCAATGGGTGACGGATCCGCTTGAAGATTGAGCCATATGGTGACATCTTCAAGCGGATCCGTTCCCATTGACTTACATTGTAAGTCTGAACGGATCCGCTCGCCTCCGCACGGCCAGGCGGACAGCTGAACGCTGCAAGCAGCGTTCAGCTGTCCGCCTGTCCGTGCGGAGGCGAGCGGAGCGGAGGCTGAACGCCGCCAGACTGATGCAGTCTGAGCGGATCCGCTCTATTCAGACTGCATCAGGGCTGGACGGAGGCGTTCGGGTCCGCTCGTGAGCTCCGTTTGAAGGACCTATGAACGCTAGTGTGAAAGTAGCCTTAATTCCACTGAACAACAAAATTAGGCAGGGTTGACATCACGTTTTTCCCATCCGTTTAACATACACACTTTATGGCATCATTCACCATAGACTTCTATTGTAAAAAAACAAACAAAAAAATAAATAAAAAACTTTTCTTTGTATCGCCATATTTTCAGACCATGCTAAAACCCTTGCTCTCCTATGCCCGAGACACTTGGCGAGCACATGATTGCCGGGTCTAGTAGAGGAAGTGTCGTAGCCGTTTCCTATAATCACTATTTGTCACTCATTGAGCGCTATGCACCTAGGAAAGGACAAGTCAGAAGTAGTAATTAACCACTTCAGTCTTCTCCTCAGGGTCCACGGCTGAAACGGACACAACCCACCTCACTGGCTAAGCAGAGTTACCAACTCGGCCGGTGACTGGCTGGGGGATAAATGAGCATTTCTGTGCACTGATAAGCAGTGAGATGCAGAGTCCAGCAGGAAACTTAAGGGGTTGTCGGAGTTATTTTTTTGTTCTAACTAGGCAAATGAAAGGACTTTACAATTCACTTACTTTATCTGCAGTTGCTCCTTTATCAGATTTCACTGAGGGTCACATGACCTGTGATGTCAGCTTCTCCCCCTGCTCTGATGAGGTTTCTTGCACAAGCCTGAGAGAGCAGATATGTGCCTGTACACGAGATGTCACTGTGCTGGCCACGGCCCCCTGCACTGCCGGCTGCTGCTTATTGCTCTCTCCCTGGATTCTTGAGGAAAAACATTAACCCCTTCAGCTGCACAGACTCAGGGCTGAAGGCTTTACTGAGTAGCTGCAGGCAACGAGGAGACCAATGCTGGGTACAAGAGCTGACAGAGGAGTTCTGCAGAGCATTACACAAGAACAGGTAGGGGGAAGATCCTGTGTGTATCAGCACTGTCGTCATTGTACAGCTGGGACTTGTAGTCCTACAAATACAACATACTGCTGAGTCTCCCAGCAGGCAGACAAGTCACTCAGGGCAGCACCTGTACTCATTCCCTTTGCAGAGCAGGGGGAGGGGCAGAGATTGTTGGTATTGCAGGTAAACAAAGGGCCAGAAGAGAACCAGGGAAATGAGAAAATATAGATTTTTTTTTTACCTAAAACTTGCTTAAGCTTAGTTATGTATTGCTGCCCATCACAGTGATTTGCAGTGCTATATATATATTTTTTTTTAAGTGTTGAAACAGTAGTGGTAAGATAGCGACAAAGGTGATCAGGGTTTATTTTGTTTTTATATGCCACTCTGAGCCAAAAGAGGATCTGCCACACCACCCCTCTAGAGTTTAGATTCTTACCTTGTTTGCTGCCCATAAGTACTTCCACTAATCTGAAATTCTCTTGATTTTCCTTCTGGAAAATAAGAAATGGCATCCATTAAGACATTTCTCCACGTACAGATTAAGTAAATATCTCTATGAAGTGATCTCCATGCAATACAACTATTAAACACAAAATACTGTACCAGAATGCATATTAGTTAATATAACACATTTACATCACCATTGGAATAGCCAATTTGTTTTAAAATGGGGCTACAGGCAGACATATCCACAAGATAAGGCACAAATATTGGTTCAGTGGGTGTTTGACATCAGGAACTCACTACGATCCTGGAAACAGAATAAATGCCTCTTGTCTGTGCAAATGGGGAACATGACAACACAAGTTCTCAGGATCAGAGAGGGGTCCAGCTGTTGGTTAACCCAAAAAACAACAATTTACGGCATATACCATTCATATGGTCCTTAAAGGGGTTGTACCACAAAAAAAAAAAAAAAAAAAAAAAAAAAAAACATTTTTCAAACCAGCATCTGGATCTGAACACTTTTGTATTTGCATGCAATTAAAAAATTATAGCTACTGCGTTATTTAAATGACTTTTCCGGGATTTTAATATTGATGACCTATCCTCAAGATAGGTCATCAATATCAGATCAGGGGGTCCAACACCCGGCACCCCCGCCGATCAGCTGGTTGAAGAGAGGGCCATGCTACATGCCAGCATGGCTTTCTCTTGTTTGTTGCTGCGCTGTCGATGGCGAGCAGGTGTAATTACAAGCCATCCCATTCATTTCTATGGGATGGCTCGTTCCTATACACTTGAATAGGAAGGAGCCGTCCCACTGAAATGAATGGTACAGCTTGTAATTACACCTGCTCATCGCTGCGATGTCGAGCAGGTGAACAATGTTAGAAAGAGGTCGTCATGTAATAGACTATGTACGATTTTCATTTTGTACATTATTCATGGTATAAGCCCTTTAAAAAATGTTCACTGAGGCTACATCTAACCAAATAGCATTTTCTTGGACTATAAGACTCACATTTT
The DNA here is from genome assembly GCF_014858855.1 of Bufo gargarizans. NCBI lineage: Eukaryota > Metazoa > Chordata > Amphibia > Anura > Bufonidae > Bufo > Bufo gargarizans. Next base: position 390,518,619 of record NC_058080.1, on the reverse strand, counting down.
CATCCTATCTATACAGATTAGAGAGTAATTTCTATGACTGTAGATTGCTTTGTAGAGATTATGATTTATTCGTTCTGGTAAGTTGACAAGTCGTTTTGTGTTTTAAAGCATGACAAAGCTGAAGGGATAAGGGAGAAACACTGTGTATGGGCACTATGATAAAAAGGAGTAGATTACCAGATGACCAAGCTGTAGCAGAACTTCTTGAATGATGCTTTGCACGGTGTTCTCCCGATTCACCGGAATGGATATAAAAGCCACACCCACTCTAGGAATAAAAAAATGTCACACATAAGAGAAGGCAAGCAAGCAATATGGAAGCATTTCATGGAGAAAGCAATGAATAGCTTACACAAAGCCCTAGAAATGCACCACTATTTGTAGCAGTCAATGGGAGAAAAACTGATCACTGAGCGTGCATGCTGCAGTCTAGAATGCTTCCAAAAAGTGTAAAAAGGCCTTAGAATGAATCAGTGAAGAGGTCACTTGTACTAATTATACTGAACTGCATCGAGGAGCAGTATGGTTTAACAAATCCAATTCCTCCATTCAGGATCATCTATTGGCCAGAGCAGCAGGCAATTACAAAGCGTGTCTCTGGTTCTGGAAGAACATCTAGACATTGCATTACACAGACAGCTCATGGATGTTAATGTGTATACAGTAATGTTTTATTTCCACTATGGTGGTGCTGCGTGGAAACTAAAAAAATAACTGCTGTGTTCCCTCACAGAACACAGCTGAATGGTGGTGGTCCCAACAGTGTGACACCCAACAATGAGCTTAGTCAACAGATGTCTTTTCTGGAGGATAGGTGGTCAAATCTAAGTCTCGGAATAGCCTGTTCAAGGTCACCTTTCTCATTATATTCCTACCTTTGAAGGTGAGCTTAGGGCTTATTCACAGACATACTCATAAGGTAGAGAGCTGCAGCAATATTCACCAAAACCACTCCACGTACCATGGTTGTGGTTTCATAAAGAGGTTCAAGGAAATGTTCCAACACACACAGTGATGGGAAACTAAAATGGCCTCTCTGTCGTGGCCTGATAGTGCCAGTCAGTATAGTACTGACAGTATAATACACTGTAACCTATAAAAGTATCACACCTGTACACAGTGAACTTTGCATTTGTTCACTTGAAGATAAAAACTGACGGGGCCTCTTAATAAATTTGGCACAGCTCCTGGCTCGCTAATTATGCCATAAATATGGCCTTGTGCTATAATCTGTTTCTTTTTTATGCCACTATTGTGGGATAAAAAAAAGTTAATAAACCTCCGCCTATGTGTTTACTTGAAAGATATATATGGGACGGACAATGGCAAGAAAAACAATGGCCCAAACCATAATTCAGTGCCATAAGCTAGGTAACTGCAAAATAGAGCAGAGATATGAAGTACATTCAGTAATAATGCAGAGGAATAACAAGAGCATAAGAATTGACAACATAGTGCAGAAACCACAAAAATACAGCTTTCCACAGTCACCACATCCTCCTTGAGATGGTCAATTTATGTGATGACAAATGTCATACTGCTTCCTGTTTTGAAGGGAAAAAAAACACCACGTTCAACCATACCTAATATCCTTACATATTAACATTAGAACGGTGAACGGCACAGGAAGAAGAAGCAGAAGGTCTGAAATAATGAAGTAATAGTTACTGCCGCAGAGAGAACAAACAGTTAAGTAGTAGATCAATGTACTGTAAAACAGCCTTCAGTCTTGAAAATACAAAGTCAAGGGCATAGCTATAGAGAGGATAAAGAATACAAGCGGATGAGGGCCATGGCTCCTTATTTCATAAGAGGACACATGAACTAGAAATAATGTACATATACATTTTAAATTATGGCCAAGCAGCTAACGGCTAGGTTTCCAAGTTTTCAATCTTTCTGATGTCGTTTTTGGAGCCAAAACCAGGAGTGGATTAAAAAGGTAGTTAGTATCTGTCCTTTATACTCACTCGCCACGTACAATCCCCACCTGGTTTTAGCTTAAAAAACTGCATCAGAAAACCTGAACAGGGAAGACCAGCCTTAGGCCCCTTTCACACGAGCGAGTATTCCGCGCGGGTGCGATGCGTGAGTTGAACGCATTGCACCCGCACTGAATCCTGACCCATTCATTTCTATGGGGCTGTTCACATGAGCGGTGATTTTCACGCATCACTTATGCGTTGCGTGAAAATCGCAGCCTGCTCCTCTTTGTGCGTTGCGGTGCGATAATCCACGCAACGCAGGCCCCATAGAAGTGAATGGGGTTGCGTGAAAAATCGAAAGCATCCGCAAGCAAGTGCGGATGCGGTGCGATTTTCACGCATGGGTTCTAGGTGACAGTCTATTCACTGTATTATTCTCCCTTATAACATGGTTATAAGGGAAAATAATAGCATTCTGACTACAGAATGCATAGTATAATAGTGCTGGAAGGGTTAAAAAAATAAAAAAGTTAACTCACCTTATCCTCTTGTTCGCGTAGTTCGTTCCCGGTCTGTTCTTTGCTAGCTGTGGGCTTGGGCTAAAGGACCTGTGATGACGTCAGATCACATGCTCCATCACCATGGTGATGGACCATGTGATTGGAGCATGTGATCTGACGTCACCACAGGTCATTCAGCCCAAGCCCACAGCTAGCAAAGAACAGACCGGGAACGAACTACGCGAACAAGAGGATAAGGTGCGTTAACTTTTTTATTTTTTTAACCCTTCCAGCACTATTATACTATGCATTCTGTAGTCAGAATGCTATTATTTTCCCTTATAACCATGTTATAAGGGAAAATAATACAATCTTCAGAACATCAATCCCAAGCCCAAACTTCTGTGAAGAAGTTCGGGTTTGGGTACCAAACATGCGCGATTTTTCTCACGCGAGTGCAAAACGCATGACAATGTTTTGCACTCGCGCGGAAAAATCGCGCATTTTCCCGCAACGCACCCGCCTCTTATCCGGGCAAAAAACATGACGCCCGTGTGAAAGAGGCCTTAAAAGGGGTTATCCGAGAGTATTAATTGCCCCCCCCAATATGCCGGGCCCCTCACACTAAATATACTAACCTGGCTCCACGCACCGCCGCTGCAGCTTCTCCCCGTGCGCGGATGGGGGTGCAGCCAATGGCAGGCGGGTAAGGGACGAGCATCCCTAGCATCGCGGGTGACGCTAGGGAGGCTTATCCCTGTCTGCCATTGGCTGCCCCCCACCGACACCAGATATTTTCATCCGTGGACGGGGAGAAGTTGCAGCGGCGGGAGGAAGGGGGCAGTTTACACTCTCGGATAAGGTTTGAACCATCTTACACATTGGTGGCATATCGCTAGGTTATGCCACCAACGTCTCTAGAATGGAGGCCACAGATTGAAGGCCAGCGGACGACACATGCGCAGCCACCCGCTGTTCATTTCTATGGGAATGACAAAAACAGCTAAGCTGCACCCACGGCTATTTTTGTAAGTCCCATAAAAATGAATGGGAAGCAACCCACGCAAATATGGTCACTGCTCTATTTGCTTCTAAGGGACTGACAGAATTAGCCGGGCCTCAGTCCCAAAGAAATTAATGGATGGCATCTGCGAGGGCATCTGCACATGTGCAGTCCTCTCTCCTTCCCTTTGCAAGCTCCGTTCTAGAGATAGGTGGAGGTCCCATCTACTAACGATATGCCACCAATGTATGTTATTGGCCAACCTCTTAAAGCTACGGTACTAAGAAAAAAAATTAAAATAAATCACATTTGGTATCTCAGACACCATCTTACTCAGTTAAACCAAAGCTTTTTGCTGCTACTTTAGCTAAAACTTAGTCACTGCCAACACAAGAGTCAGTAACACAACTTACTTCATCCAGCCAAGATAAACTTTAATGACTTCTCGCTCCTTTGGCTTTGCCCTGATTATCCAAGCTTCAGGTGTGGCCTCTTTGAACACAGAACTCCCTTTGCCATCATCCATAGCTCCATTCCTGTTAATGATGTCATCTGAGTCCAATGTCTGCTGAGTCAATGTCTGAAGTTCATAATCCTGTGGATCATCAGGAATGTAATACACCCTTAAGGAGGCCTCCTGTAACATGAGGACAAAAACATAAGCTTTGGATTCCATTAAAATCTTACAAGCTGTTTAATGAAAGTACGTAAAGGGCATCGGTCACAGTTTCGTAGCTGAGTTATAATAATGAATGTTCTATTACAACATACTGAGTGAGCAACCAAACCAGAGGCCTGTTTCTCTTGTGTGGTTTGTGCAGGACAACAGACAGGAGATGCTGGAGGTTGTGCCTGTATTATGTTCAGGACCTTCTTCCACACCACACGTTCCATATTCTGGACAGTGGGTGAATTAATTGTACACATGGTGTGTGCCTGCTAGCATAACTTTTGGGCTTCACAAACCCTCTCCTGGATGTCTACAACAATGACAGGTGACTGAACGTGGTTGTCCACATTTTTTTATTTTTTTGCCATCAGCCACAAATACTTCCGCACACAACCATACATACTGCTTTTTGCTGGAAAGGGAAGGTCCGAAAATTTATGAATGAGCCACAATTATGTGTTGAACCATATACAAAATGTTGGACTACACTACTGCCCTCTACAGAGATTTCCACTTGACTGGGCCTCAATCAATTCTTGCTGAGCTCTGACTGCTATGGGAACAAAAGCCAGTTTTACTATGACAGTTTTGATGAATAAGGCCAGATAAGCATTAGCCTATACAAACTACACAAGGAAAACCTGTTTCTGTTTTTTGTGGCCCACGATGTAGAAGAGAATGAGTGTAAGGAGATATTCTATCTTTGAATGACTAAAGCCTGTATTGTATTGTATGAACGCTTGTTAGCGATCATCTTGCAGTGTAATACTGTCACCAAATGCCCGAAGAACGAGCTTGTTGATCTTTTGACATGTTAAAAAAATTATAGTTTGCAGGCGGCAGATCGTGGTGTTGAACAACAATCTACCGCCAGCAAACCACTATACAGCATGGGGACGAGCAATGGCAAAGCGATCCCTCCTCCCCATGCTGCGAAAGGAGATTGCTGCGTGTAATATCAGCAGTGTCCTCCACTAGCGAGCAGGCTATTGCCAGGAGGGAATGCTTCCCTCCCGACAATGGTCTGAGACATCGGGCTGTGTAATACAGGCTTAAAGCCCCATATTCATTAGTGCATTGTTGGCCAAACACACCGAGAACGGCAGGTCTGGCCAACAATACACCAATGTCTATGGGGAAAATTGACTCCCCATATTCAATTCACCTACTCAGATGAACAATTTTTTTTAGTTCAATCCTTTTGTTCTACTAAGATATAAGCCGCCACCACCAGAGCGTTCAGCTGGGATTATCATGTTTATGACCTATCCTTAGGATTCCTAGGACCCCTGCTGATCAACTGTTTGAGGAGGCCTCCTCTGAGTTTACCAAGCTCAGCGCCATCCATTTATTAGTGGCTGTGCTTGGTATCACAGCTCAGCCGATTCACTTCAATGGGATAGAGCTGCACCTAGTTTATGTGACCAATAAATGTGATGTCACAAAGTGCTCAGAGCGCCGCAGCCTATTCATAAAACTAATCAGTGGGGTGTGATGTGTCAGACCCCTGCCGAACTCATATTGATGACCTATCCTGAGGATGGGTCATCAACACGATAATCCTAGAAAACCCCTTTAAAGACTGGAGCTTCAGCAATGGCTTCGAATAAAGACGTCACACGACACATCAAATAAAAAAAGGCTACTAAATTCACATTCTAAAAGGTTGTGCTCCCTTTTCCCCCCATACATCGCTATACTGAATAATGTACATAGATGAAATTCAGGATGATCACAGTGTGAGTTATAGAATATTGCAGATTATTTTATCAAGCCAACATGTGCAAAAACAAAGGGTTTGGTGACAGATATTCTTTAGCACTTGCAGGATAAATGGCTAATAATGAAAATGACGTTTACCACTGCTTCTTCACTTTTTGCAATTCTTGGAACAGAGATTATCCTGGGCTGACTCCGCTTTACTGCATCATGACCATCATAAATCTTCAAACACTGTTTGCCTAAAAAAAGAAGACATCAAAAGCCATGTAGCATTTCTGATACATAAAGCAGCTCATATGAGACAGTGAAATATAGGCAAAGCTACACACAGAAAGCATTTTCTCCTATACCTCTAGTACCCATTATTTTTAAGGATGCATAAACTATATGGTGGGTTTCACACAAGTGTATTCAGTCCCTGACACACACTCCATGTCCTGCCTGAACACTGCTCCCGTCACACCAACTCTCCGCATTACACCGATTTATAAGGCTGTGAAATCCAGTCTGACCACCGCTGTACTAAATTGTATTGATGACATTATGAATACGCTCATATGAAACTGGCCTATAATAGAGAGGAAATTCTGTGGCATGTCTACAACGATAAGGGCTGTATTGGACAATATCGCATATCCTACAGGACTGCATTACAAACACACAGGGACTCCATGGGCCACGATATGGGGTCTGTGTACCCAGCTTTACTTCTAGGTGAGAACAACATGACTCATGGAGGCACCACACAGCAGTAACCTAGGTTGATAATACAAATCCATAGATGTCTTTGCCCCCCGCACCAGGTCTGTCCTTTGTGCGTTATACAGTTAAAGGGGTATCCCGGTTGGTACAAGTTATCCCCCAGGAGAACAGTACAGCGCTCGGCTATCTCCGAAACTCCCATAGAAATAAATGGCGTGGCCGCACACATGTGCGACCAGCCGCTCCAGTCATTTTAGGGGAGCAGCAAGGGGCCTGCAGGGGGTACAGGGCCCCTGTTCTCATGATCAGTGGGGGTCCCAAAGGTGGGACCCCTACCGATCTGATAGTTACCCCCTATTCACAGGATAACTTATACTTACCGGAATACCCCTTTAAGCTAGCCACTATAGGGGTCATTTACTATCCAGAAATACACCAATATATTAGGTCATGCCAGGTCTAAAAAAGTGGGTGGGGAACGGCTGGCAGGCTCATCACATTGATCATTTTCCTCGCCTGTTTTAGGTGAAGAAAATTGTCTAAATGTAAGCCAGCAAGGAAGCAGTCTTACATTTAGATTGTCGAAGTTATGTAGGGGCCAGCGCCTCTTCATAACTTCGGCGGACCCACCGCCAGTGTAGGACTTAATAAATCACCCCTATGTCTCCCAAACTTCCCATACATACTGCATGCATGTGTTCTGAAGACAGGAACAACCTGCTGCTTATCTTCCCTAGAATAAATGGACAAGGCGTGTTGAAAACTGCAGGAACCTTCTCTCTCCTGACATCTGCCGTCAGATGAGGGTTGGAAGGTCCCCCACACAAAAAAGATGGTCAGACATTTCCACTAAAATGGGAAGGTTTAACCAATATCAATCTAATGTCCCCATATAGCAGAAGTTATGGCTGCATGGAAATTCAGCTTTCATCTATAACGAGCAGGCAATTATTGGGAACAATAGGTCCATTCCTGATAATTGCCTGTTGTGTCAGCAAGTGTAAAGGTGCCAATGACTGGGACAATTATCAGGAAATAACGTTCCTGGAGTAGTAATCCCTCCATCATTCCTGTTGTAAAGGGCCTTTAGTCTATTACTCATACAAAGTCCACACCACTTGCACAGATCTTTTTCTAGACCATAGGAAAAACTGTGGAGGAGCTCAGTTCAAGGACTTCTTGAACAGCTCTCTACAAAACTGATTATGGATAAGGATGGGAGGAAACAATCCTGAGACAGTGAGAAAAAATTATTGTACATTGAAATTCTCCAACTTGCAAAAAAAGCGCTGTGAAAACTGTGTAAAAATTTAACTACCTTTGGCAAGCCTTGGGGAAAAGATTAGGACTTCAATTTCCCCTGATGGCAAATGTAAGGGACTGTTCTGCCAGTCACCACATACATGAAATTGAGGACACCCAACAAAAGTTTATGACTTTTTTTATGCCACAACGGTGGCATAAACACTTTAGTAAATGCCCCTCATAAGATGTAATATCTTTGGCTAACCTTAGGGCCTATTCACACGAGCAATGTTCATGTCCATGTGCTGTCCAAGCACAGAACAGACAGCACTTGGACTGAAGACTGACCCCCAATGGGCCAATTCCCATGTGATTCTTTCCACACAGAACATCAGTGCACGCCGAGAAAATCACAGCACTATTTCACTTTGATTTTCATGCTAGGGTCAACTGGTCCGTAAAAAATAAAAATAAATAAAAAGGACAGCACACGTACAAAGGTTGTGTGTGGTGTGTTTTTTTTCACAAATTGAGACGCTGAAAGAAGAGAAAGCAGGGCTTTTGGATAGACGAGAAAAACAAATGACATACAGACAGGAAAATGGAGAAACGGAACACTGTCGGGGACAATGCCGGTTCCCCGCAGCTGGAATGTCATCCATGTTTAGTGGACGAGTTTTACAATGCTCGCTTGAATAAGCCACAATTCAGTAGTCCTAGATGATATGAATAACACTGCATTACTTGCTAAAGAAACGCCATTAACAGATTTGGTACGGAGCTGAAAAGCCTGGATGGAGAGATTTGTGCAGCCATCTAATTAAACGGAAATCTGGCGGTTAACCTCAAAGATGGCATGTGGCCCGCATAAGGACAAATCTTCAGTGTTTAATATTTAGAACATAGACAGCAGACATTTGCCAGCTGAAGCTTCTGCGTTTCAAATCGGCACTTAGCATCCATTAATAATTGATGTAAGAAGCCCGGCATCTCCACTGCACAAATAAAATAAAAACTAACTAATAAACCTGGTGGGGGAAATGATCCAGAGCCAAATGCACTAAAACACTCCGGATGAACAGAAAAGCATAGTAGATCAGGTAGAAAGGGGAGAATACACCATTAGAATCCAATTTTCTACACAATTGTGGAGTTTATCCAGGAACCCGCTTTTGCCACCATTAGCATTCTGAACTGAAACCATTTCAGAGCATGAAATGCTGGAGCGGCAGTGATCTATAGATCGGCTATATCTAAAGCACCGGCATCTTCTTTACAGCTATAAATGGAAACTGTTCTTTGCAAGAACATTTACTATGCTTAAAAGGATTTCCGGGCACACACAAAGAAGGTGGAGTGTTCTAGGAAACTAATCCAAGGTCTACTACACATCTTAGCGAGAGCCTTTCCTGTGCCTATTTCCAAATTAGAGTTTCCTTCCACTTCTTATGTACATTTATAGGCACGGGACGATTGTGATTGTAACTAGGTTTTGTTTTTTGAGGGTTAACATTTTGGTTTTATTGGAACTGTGGGAAATCCTGCCCTTCTTATATTAGACAAGACCTGTCACGTACTTTGTGCAATAAGACCAGTCAGCTAATTATCCCATGATTAATGAAAAAAAAAAAAAAATCTGACATTGAATTGTACATGGCAACCTCATGTACTGGACAGGGATCCAGAGATCTCCTCATTCAAACTTATTTCAGACTGGCAGCTCAAAAGGGAGTGTCCTTTCTGCACCAGCTCTCTTCCTGTAAGGGTGGGTTCTCACAATTTTTGTGCCAATTTTTCTGATACTTTTATGAGCAAAAGCCAAAAGTGGATCCAACAAGAAGGAGAAGTTGAAGTCTTTCCCTTCCAACCCACTTCTTGCTTTAGCTCTGCCTTGAAGCATCTAACAGTTGGTGGCAGTTGAAGGGTGCAACTGAGCATTGTCATCCAGCAATGTTACTGAGGTGGCCAGAGAAATAAAGAAAAAAAAAAAAACAGCAGGTGGCGCTATACAGTTGCATGCAATTACAAAAGTATTCAGATCCAGGTGCTGATTGGGAACATGTAGAATATATTTTGTGGGACAACCCCTTTAACCCTTTCACTGCCAGAGGTGTTTGGACATTTTGCTCCTCTGGTAGTCAGGCCAGTTATCGCAGTTCGATATGTTCAAATAAAACTTGTAAAAAGTGTAACTGCCATTAAAGAGGTTGTCTCATCATGGACAATGGGGGCATATCGCTACGATATTCCTCCATGTCTTATAGGTGCGGGTCCCACACCTATATCGAGAACGGAGCCCCGCAAGGTGGTGGCTGGAGGACTCCGGTCCGGCCACCACTAAGCCGGCTCCCCATAGAAGCGAGTGGGAGCGTACCAAGCGGCCCCCGCTCCCATTAATTTCTATAGGGCCGACGGAAATAGCCGAGCCAGCGCTCGGCTTTTTTCGCTGGCCCCATAGAAAATAAATTGGAGGGTGGCTGCACATGCGCATTGCGCCCTCCTTCACTTGTAGAGACCCGCACTAAGGCAATGGGGGCATATCCTAGCGATATGCCCCCCATTGTCCATCATAGCACAACCCCTGAACCTGTTCATTTATATGAGAAAACTTGCCCTGAAATAATCCTTAGCAGCGCTCTGTAGATAAGAACATAGTCCTACCACTTTACAAATCACTAGTCAGACCACACATGGAGTACCGTGTACAGTTCTGGGCTCCTGTGAACAAGGCAGACATAGCAGAGCTGGAGAAGGTCCAGAGGAGGGCAACTAAAGTAATAACTGGAATGGGGCAACTACAACTACTACCCTGAAAGATTGTCAAAATTAGGGTTATTCACTTTAGAAAAAAAGACAACTGAGAAGAGATCTAATTACTATGTATAAATATATCAGGGGACAGTACAGAGATCTATCCCATCATCTATTTATCCCCAGGACTGTGACGAGGGGACATCCTCTGCGTCTAGAGGAAAGAAGGTTTGTACACAAACATAGAAGAGGATTCTTTACGGTAAGAGCAGTGAGACTATGGAACTCTCTGCCTGAGGAGGTGGTGATGGTGAGTACAATATAGGAATTCAAGAGGGGCCTGGATGTATTTCTGGAGTGTAATAATATTACAGGATATAGCTACTAGAGAGGGATCGTTGATCCAGGGATTTATTCTGATTGCCTGATTGGAGTCGAGAAGGAATTTTTTATTCCCTTAGAGTAAGGAAAATTGACTTCTACCTCACAGGTTTTTTTTTTTTGCCTTCCTCTGGATCAACTTCCAGGATGACAGGACGAACTGGATGGACAAATGTCTTTTTTCGGCCTTATGTACTAGGTTACTATGTTACATGGCTTAGCAACGCTCATTTAGACAGTACAGAGCACTACTGACTGTGAAGATGGCTGGGGTTAATTATTTTTCCCTCCCTGCTGGATCCTATATATTTCTAGAAATTACCATCAGTAATATGCATATACAAATGCTCTGTCCTCCTGCTTTATTGACACAGATTAATGTGACCAATGGTCCTGTGCTGACTGCACAATCTGCCCTGCATCTTCCAGCAGCTGGTTAGTTAATCAGCATGCCGGTGTTGATAGAAGAGCTGTTTACATGCTATACAAGAGTACTTTCACACTAGCGTTTAAGTTTTCCGGTATTGAGTTCCGTCATAGGGGCTCAATACCAGATAAAAATGCTTCAGTTTTGTCCCTATTCAATGTCAATCAGGACAAAACTGAACTGAACAGAATGGAATGCTCCAAAATGCCATTTAGTTGTGTTCCCAGACCGGAGAGCAAACCGCAACATGTATTTTGCTCTCCGTCCTGGGATGCGGATGCCACAATAGAAAATAGATCCGTCCCCCATTGACTTTCAATGGAGCTAATGACTGATCCGTTTTTGCTATGTTAAAGATAATACAACCGGACCCGTTCATAACGGGTGCAGACTGTTGTATTATCAGTAATGGAGGCGTTTTTGCTGAACCCTGCCGGATCCAGCAAAAACGCTAGTCTGAAAGTAGCCTAAGCCAGAACAGTACAGTCGTGGCCAAAAGTTTTGAGAATGACACAAATATTAGTTTTCACAAAGTTTGCTGCCTAAAACTGCTTTTGGATCTTTGTTTCAGTTGTTTGTGATGTAGTGAAATATAATTACAGGCACTTCATACGTTTCAAAGGCTTTTATCGACCATTACATGACATTTATGCAAAGAGTCAGTATTTGCAGTGTTGGCCCTTTTTCAGGACCTCTGCAATTCGACTGAGCATGCTCTCAATCAACTTCTGGGCCAATTCCTGACTGATAGCAACCCATTCTTTCATAATCACTTCTTGGAGTTTGTAAGAATTAGTGGGTTTTTGTTTGTCCACCCGCCTCTTGAGGATTGACCACAAGTTCTCAATGGGATTAAGATCTGGGGAGTTTCCAGGCCATGGGCCCAAAATGTCGTTTTGGTCCACGAGCCACTTAGTTATCACTTTTGCCTTACGGAACGGTGCTCCATCGTGCTGGAAAATGCATTGTTCTTCACCAAACTGTTGTTGGATTGTTGGAAGAAGTTGCTGTTGGAGGGTGTTTTAGTACCATTCTTTGTTCATGGCTGTGTTTTTGGGCAAAATTGTGAGTGAGCCCACTCCCTTGGATGAGAAGCAACCCCATACATGAATGATCTCAGGATGCTTTACTGATGGCATGACACAGGACTGATGGTAGCGCTCACCTTTTCTTCTCCGGACAAGCCTTTTTCCTGATGCCCCAAACAATCGGAAAGAGGCTTCATCTGAGAATATGACTTTGCCCCAGTCCTCAGAAGTCCATTCACCATATTTTCTGCAGAAGATCAATCTGTCCCTGATGTTTTTTTGGGAGAGAAGTGGCTTCTTTGCTGCCCTTCTTGACACCAGGCCATCTTCCAAAAGTCTTCAGCCTCACTGTGCGTGCAGATGCGCTCACACCTGCCTGCTGCCATCCCTGAGCAAGCTCTGCACTGGTGGCACTCCGATCCCGCAGCTGAATCCTCTTTAGGAGACGATCCTGGCGCTTGCTGGACTTTCTTGGAGGCCCTGAAGCCTTCTTAACAAGAATTGAACCTCTTGATGATCCTATAAATTGTTGATTGAGGTGCAATCTTAGTAGCCACAATATCCTTGCCTGTGAAGCCATTTCTATGCAACGCAATGATGGCTGCACGCGTTTCTTTGCAGGTCACCATGGTTAACAATGGAAGAACAATGATTTCAAGCATCACCCTCCTTTTAACAGGTCAAGTCTACCATTTTAACCCAATCAGCCTGACATAATGATCTCCAGCCTTGTGCTCGTCAACATTCTCACCCGAGTTAACAAGACGATTACTGAAATGATCTCAGCAGGTCCTTTAATGACAGCAATGAAATGCAGTGGAAAGGTTTTTTTGGGATTAAGTTAATTTTCATGGCAAAGAAGGACTATGCAATTCATCTGATCACTCTTCATAACATTCTGGAGTATATGCAAATTGCTATTATAAAAACTTAAGCAGCAACTTTTCCAATTTTCAATATTTATGTAATTCTCAAAACTTTTGGCCACGACTGTACATTTAGAATTCTTTGAGGAGGAAAAGCTCTTTTTTACTATTAAGGCATATGTTAGGATGTGCCACACAGATGATCACTTGGGGTCCCGATCTCTGTGACCCCCACAGATATCAAGAAAGAAGGGGTAGAAGCCTCATTTTCCTTCCATATAGCTGTAAAAGAACTCTGCTAAATATGAAAGAGTCACATAATTTAACCAGTGCTGCTTCCCTTTCTGAGGATTAGTAAGGGTCCTAGATTTCGGACACCCAATAAATTACAGTAGGTGACATATCCTAGTGATATGTCAACACTGGGACAACTCCCTTAACCGGAGCCTGACCTGTCAAGCATAGGCTTTTCCTAGTTTGTTTTAGTGCTATTCTTTTATCTGGTAAAGAGTCTCAATACTGGAAAAAAAAAAACGCATCAGTTTTGTCCTAATGCATTCTGAATGGAAAGCAACCCGTTCAGTACGCATCAGGATGTCTTCCGTTCCGTCCCTTGAACAGTATTTGACCGGACTGCATACTGCAGTATTTTTTCCCGAACAAAATCTCGACACACTACCGCTCTTACCGGATCCGGCATTAAATTTCCATAGAGATGTATTAATGCCGGATCCGGTACCAAGTGTTCCGGAAATTGCTGCGTTGCCGGATCCGGTTTTCTGGGTCTGCGCAGGCACACAGGAGGAGCTATTTTTGCTTTTGATCTTTGAAAAAATTTAAAACCAGATCCATGATGATACGGATCTGGTATATCTGTCTAACAGATTTACATTTGCATACGGTTTGCTGGTTCCGGCAGGCAGTTCTGGTGCCAAAACTGCCTGCCTGATCCGAACAACGCTAGTGTGAAAGTACCCTTAGAGACAATCCTGAGGCCTTCAGGGAGATTAGCTGATCACACCAGACAGCACAAATCATCCACATAAAACTAAAAGTCACATGATTTAACAGTAGTGAAAGATACAAAAATTATGAATGAATAATAAAAAAAATATGAAATTATGCATGAGGAATGCATGTAGCTATTAAAACAGACAGGAGAGGTCACAAGTCGTCTTTAAAAATAAAATCAATTTACAGTTAATACATACTTGAATCCGTGGATGCAGTACTTTCCTTTGTGGATCCTTGTGTTGTTCCATCTGTTTCATTGTCGTCATCTGTCAAAATAAGAATAAATATTTTAATGCTTTCTAGAAGATTTACCTTTTTCCAACTATGTCTTCTACATCTGTTTTTTTTTTTGTCTATTGCTTAAAGTAAATGTAGTTATGTAAGTATCGATATACAAGCACTCGCTAACCGCGTATAAAAGATAAAAAATAAAGAAAAACAGAGATAAGTTGGCCATACACATTAGAGGTTTGTCAGGTGCATAGGCATAACATCTAATGTGTATGAGGGCCTTCCAACTCTCCTCTGACAGTAGAATGTTCTCCCGAAAGGAAACCTAATGAACCCCATTATAGCCAATGGGATCTGTTAAGCTCTGTTCCTGTTAGTTATGTGCCGAATCCGGAACAGCAGAAGAACGGAAATAGATAGTGCTGATGTGAAAGCAGCCTTAAAAGGGTTTTCCAGGATTTTTAACTGATGATCTTTTCACCGGTGGGGGTCCGCCACCCGTGAGCGCTGCAGCCTTCTCGCAGCTTACCAAGCACAGCGCCATACATTGTATAGCGTCTGTGCGCGGTATTTCACTTGAATGGGCTGAGCTGCTCCTAAGCCACGTGAATCACTCGGCCTAGGAAAAGCAGAGGAAAGGCCGTGGCGCTACTGCAAGCACCACTGCCTTCTCAAACTGCTGATCGGCGGGGGTGTTGGACTCCATCATCATGACCTATCAGTATAAAAATCTCATGAAACCACTTTAAATGTATGTGCCAAAAACCTATATTTTACCATTGAGTTGAAGAAAAAAAACTATAGCTCAAGTGCACATTCATTGTTGCTAGTATTTAATCCTAGACAACATACATTGGAATTATTCAAGTCTCATCTATTTATAGAAAATGTTTAGAAGCTGTAGGGCAGGTAGAGCACAATGCAGGTAAATCGAATTTGAAGAGGGGGGCTTAAAAACAAGAATACATTAATATCTAAGGCTACTTTCACACTGGCGTTTCTGGGTCCGTTTGTGGGATCCGTTCAGGGCTCTCACAAGCGGTCCAAAACAGATCAGTTTTGCCCTAATGCATTCTGAATGGATAAGGATCCGCTCAGAATGCATCAGTTTGCCTCCGTTCCGCTCTGGAGGCGGACACCAAAACGCTGCTTGACGATGCGGAGCCAAATGGATCCATCCTGACTTACAATAAATACAGATCCGTTTTCATATGGTGCAATTGAAAACGGATCCACCTCCCATTGACTTTCAATGCAAGTCAAAACGGATCAGTTTGCATTATCATGAACAAAAGCGTTTGCATTATAGGTGCAGACCCGTCTGTGCAGATACCAGACGGATCCGCTCCCAACGCAGGTGTGAAAGAGACTAGTGATACAATCACAAAGCTAGGTTTACACACTGCAGCTGCTGCACACTGCCAAGACCCCACCCATGGTGGCCAATGTGCACACTGTATATTAAGTAATATTTATGTTTTTCCCACTAAACCATGTGACCATTAACTGCAGCATGTAAACCCAGCCTAAGGAGGATATTTATGAAAAACTGTCTTTGTTGCCCATAGCAACCAAACACTGGATGGACGTCCACTAAACCGAGAGCCCAGGCAAGGAGAGCACTAAACAGAGAAGCAGCCAAGAAGTGCTGGTAGTGGCAGAGGAGAAGAGTGGCAAGTGGTACTGCATAGTCAACTATGGGACACCACATAACAGATCCACGTTGGTCACAAGAACACTGTTTTTGTGTCCACCAGGTGAATGGGGGCTTATGAATATGTAACAAATTGTCAGACACTTCTGACAGTGGCGCATCTACTCGGGAAACAAAGTATCAGGCAAAGAAATACAAGGCGACCAACTGAGATCTTCTGTTAGGGGACAGTTGTGCTCCTCAGCTGACTGGTGGGTTCGGATGACTTTAGGGCCCGTTCACTGGAACCTCTGTTGGCAGTTCCATCATATACGACCCATGAACAGCTAGACCCACAGAATTATTCTTTGTGTCAAAATTATGTAAACCATGATAGAATCCTTCTGGACTCCATATAAGCACATGGGGTCCATCAAGTGCAGTTGGGTTTTGGTATAGCCGTGTGGCTTCCAATATAAACAGGAGGAATGACACAGATGTGAACACCTTATCCTCTCAGCCTAAAGCCTCAGGGTTTCATGGACGTTTGCTGTACGTGTTCTCCACGAATGTGTGTATTCAGACATCAGTGTTTTAGCATGGTCCATGGGTCAGTGTTTTTAGCACGGATGCATGCTCTATTTTGTCGATCGCGTTTTACGGATCATTAGAAAGAAATGCTTTGAAAATTATTTTTCAGCTGTTCAGTGTCAGTGAAACACGGATGCAACACGGACAGCAAAAAATGGACACACAGACCCAACACAGATCCTTCACAGACAGCTTCACGGATGCATCACTGACCACCTGGCTCAATGATTTGAGCACGGACACAGACGTGTGAATGATGCTTAAATTATGCTGAAAACCCTCCAGCGGCCACCTCCTTTCTGCCTCCCATACATCTCAATGGGAGCCAGTGCTGAGGGTCGCAGAGTGGCAGCTAAAAGCCCCAGCCGCACTGAGAAAGACATGTATATATAAGTCATTATATATTCTTCAAATTCCCTTTTCAGCTCCTGAGCACTGAGAGCATATTCTCACCAGATGAAATGGTGAGCTGCTATACACATTCAGATAGTTGAAAAAAGGCTGAATTATGAATAAGTAAAATGAATATCAAATATATCATTGAAGTAGCCGTAAAGTCTAATGGGACAATACAAACCATGTTCAGCTTGGAGACTCTCCGATATCCTAAAGCACTGCATCTTGCTGAAATTGCGGGACTGTAAAACAACACAGTTTGGAGGAAGAACCATATTTCGGAGTCTTCCGAATGTACATTCTTGGTTCAGTATCACATAACAAGCAGCATGTGTCTGAAAATAAAGTGGAAAAAATTAGGAATACTGAAAAGAATTTGAGTGAAAACATTACACATAATAAATATATATATATATATTAACATGTATAAAACAAAAACACAGTAACTATATATTCACGTCATCAGTATATCAGCCTTATATTTTCTCTGTGCCATTTTGGGATGCATATGACTGATAGTTTTTTTTGTTTATTATTTTAGCCCCCCAAAAAACCAGAAATTCTGGCTTTGGAAAAAAAAAAATTCTTTGCAGTGTTCACCTTGTGGGATAAATAACTAGTAGCTCGCATGTTTCCAGATGTGGTGACGCCAATTATGTTCATTTCCTTTTATAGGATACATGAATTTTTACATTTAACCTCCTTAGCGGTAATGCCGAGTGTGGCTCGGGGTCACATTAAACTGCAAGCAGCGGTAACCCCGAGCCACACCAGGGACCGCCATGAGTTAATTTGAACGGCGCAGGGATGGATGCGGACAGCACACAGTGTGCTGACCGCATCCGCATTTCAGGAGCGCAGCGCGAACTTCCGGCCGCAGCTCCGGAAGTTTGTACCGCTCCGGGTACAAAATTAAAGAAAATATTGTGCCGCCAGGGAGGTTAAACCCGCCAGTGTTTGATGGTACTGTACCCTGCAGTATTTCTTCTTTATAACACTTTTCTGTTGCAGCTGGTAGTAGGAATACGTACATAGCAGACCCAAGGCCTGCCTGGCAACAGCTCGGAGCCCCACAATTTTGTCGTGGAGAGTCTCTTCCCGCAGTTTAAAAGGGAATCTGTCATCAAAATATTTTTCTGCCAGTTAAAACCAGATAGTGACACACATCCTTTTTCCTAATCTGTTTTTATTTTCCTATAGTGGTTTTTTATTCTATTTTCAGAACATGATTATGAGGGCAGTCATGCTGCCTTGAGCTGTTCTTAACAGAATTTGAGATACGTGTTACAGCAGCCATAGATCTCACTGACTCCTGTGGGAGAGTTTTAAAGAAATGCTCTGTAACCTGTGAAGGGAGTAGATAAGCTATGATATCACCTATTGTAAACAGTGTATGACTGGGGTGACTAGGATCCACCAGTAAAATGAAGAGGACATAGTTTTAAATTAGAGGGGCAAAGGTTTAAAAGTAATATCAGGAAGTATTACTTTACTGAGAGAGTAGTGGATGCATGGAATAGCCTTCCTGCAGAAGTGGTAGCTGCAAATACAGTGGAGGAGTTTAAGCATGCATGGGATAGGCATAAGGCCATCCTTCATATAAGATAGGGCCAGGGGCTATTCATAGTATTTAATATATTGGGCAGACTACATGGGCCAAATGGTTCTTATCTGCTAACACATTCTATATTTCTATGAATAATGGGAACCCATTCGCAAAATCCTAACGCTGCACCAACACACATGCTTTTTCAGTAGTAGCCGGCTGCATAGCCTATGCATCATTGTTCTATCGTGGAGAACTTGGGGTAGGTTTATGAAAACTGGTTTAGTCGCCCATAGCAACCAGATTTCACCTTTCATTTTTGACAGCTCTTTTGGAAAATGAAAGGTGGAATCTGATTAATTGCTATGGGCAACTTAGCCACTTTTCCTTTACACCAGTTTGATAAATTTCCCCCCTTGTCTGTGTGCCCACAAGCCATCTTAGCACCCGATGCATCTATAAGAATAAGTTTGTTAAATACAGGGGCGTAACTATAGGGGAAGCAGGGGAAGCGGTTGCTTTGGGGCCCTGACCCCGAAGGGGCCCATCCAGGAGGAGGAGGACTAAAAGATTTTGTCAGGGCCCCCTCAACAGTATTACACAATGAAATTATATACAGTGACAGTATAGACAGTGTACAAAATAGATGGAACAGCTGCCAGTCCTGGTCTGAGAGAGCGATCTGTACTAGCCACAGGAATGGTGGCGGCATGAAAGGAAGGGGTTGTAAAAAAATTACTGGGGGAGGGGGGCCCCATTCATAAATATGCTGTGGGGCCCAGTAATTTCTAGTTACGCCACTGGTTAAATAATTTACCCAGCTTCTTATATGATCACTCTGGTTGAGATGCTGTATACTGAATATCTGTAGGTAGTGCAGTCAGTGTACTGTGCCATGTGCCACTTGTGCAGGAGTTCCCCTGTGGACCAGCCCGAGGCGGACTGTGAATGGTGGATCTAATAGTGTCATCTAAATATATAGGCAATATCTCATTCTAATCCTGCCTGTAATGATAAGTAGATAACTGCACTAAACTGATCTATACATACCAAGAAGTGGTGCCTAGTGGTCAGTACGAAAACTGCAGGAATTTAGACGGGTTTTTTTAAAACTAGATCTTGTCACAATTTTTTTTTATATAACATCACAAAAAATTCTTCGAACATACACACGTGGACGAATTGTTCCATTAAAGAAAGAAAAACCCACAATGGTCAATGAGAAAACTTGAAACTAACAAAAGTAATAATAAATAAAAATCAGCTAATGAAAATTAGACATTGCTTTTGAATGTGGTTCCACAGAATAATAAAAAAAAAATAATGAAACTGGCCTGGACAAAAATGATGGAACCCCCTAGAAAAGATTTAAAATAATTTGACCACAGTATTTATACAGTAGGGTGAAATGTAGTCACTGTGCTGTTTGGCATCACGGTGGGCAGCACACTGAACATGGACCAAAGAAAGCTAAGGAGAGAGTTGCCTCAAGAGATTAGAAAGAAAATTATAGACAAACATGTAAAATGGAAAGGCTATAAGCTTGATGTTCCTTTTACTACAGTTGCACATATTATTCAGAAGTTTAAAGAGGACCTTTCACCAGAATTAAACTTCTAAAGTAACTATACAGGCATGTAGAGCGGCGCCCAGGGACCCCCCTGCTCTTACTGTTACACCTGGGCGCCGCTCCGTTCTCCCGTTATTGCCTCCGGTATCTTTACAGTTAGGCTCCACCCAGGGGAACCTGCCGTCGGCTCATTCTCCCATGCTGTAGCGCTGGCCAATCACAGCGCTCAGCTCATAGCCTGAGAGGCTTTTTTCTCTCTCAGGCTATGAGCTGAGCGCTGTGATTGGCCAGCGCTACAGCATGGGAGAATGAGCCGACGGCAGGTTTCCCTGGGTGGAGCCTAACTGTAAAGATACCGGAGGCAATCCCTGGGCGCTGCTCTACACGCCTGTATAGTTACTTTAGAAGTTTAATTCTGGTGAAAGGTCCTCTTTAAGGTCCAAGGGACTGTAGCCAACCTCTCTGGAGGGGAAAATTGAAGAGACAGATAATACGAATGGAAACCAAAGAAACCAGAATAACTTCCACAGAAATTAAAGGGGTTATCCAATACTATAAAAATGTCCCCCATATGCCGGGCCCCTCACAGTGAATATACTTACCCCGCGCCGCTACTGGTCTCCGCACTGACACTACAGCTTCTCCCCGTGCGCAGATGAAAACATCCGGTGTCGGGGGAAGTACCAATGGTAGGCGAAGAAGGGGACGATCCTCCCTAGTGTCACCCGCGATGCTAGGGAGGCTCGTCCCCGTCCGCCATTGGCTGCTGTTTTCATCCTCGCACAGGGAGAAGCAGCAGCGATGGTGAGGGGCCCGGCATATAGGGGACAGTATTATAGTATTGGATAACCCCTATAAAGAGGACCTTTCATCTGGAAAAACATTGTGAACTAAGTGTCATGATCTGTACAGTGGCGCCCAGGGATCTTACTGCACTTAGTATTATCCCTGGGCGCCGCTCCGTTCTCCTGCTATGTCCTCCGGTATGTTCGGTCACTTGGTTATAGTAGGAGGAGACTGCTCTTGTTCTCCTGGGCGTCTCCTTCTCCCAGGCTGTAGCGCTGGCCAATCGCAGCGCACAGCTCACAGCCTAGGTGGTTTTTTTTCTCCGCAAATCGCGGATACTGCTCGTGTGAGTTCCAGATTTCACCAAGTCCTGCCCTCATTTAGAAATGCCCAAACCTGTCCACAAACAGGAACAAGAATAGAAGTACGGATATCATATGGTGTGCTGTCCGCATCTTTTGCGGCCCCATTGAAATGAACAGGGACGCATCCAATCCGCAAAAAATGTATATCAGATGTGCCTCAAAACTATGGGCAGGTGCAGTAGGCCTTACACAAAATATTAAGTTAAGGCTCCATTCACACGTCCGCAAAATGGGTCTGCATCCTTTCCGCAATTTTGCGGAAAGGGTGCGGACCCATTCATTCTCTATGGGGACGGAATGTGCTGTCCGCATCCACATTTGCGGATCCGCACTTCCGCATCCGTACTTCCGTTTCCGCAAAAAAAAAAATAGAACATGTCCTATTCTTGTCCGCAATTGCGGACAAGAACAGGCATATTCTATTATGTCGGCAATGTGCGGTCCGCAAAATGCGGAAAGCACATTGCCGCTTTCCGTGTTTTGCGGATCTGTGTCTCCGCAAAACACATTGCGGACGTGTGAATACAGCCTAAGAGTACCATCATTTTTGTCCAGGCCAGTTTCATTAGTTTGTTTTTTTAAATTATTCTGTTGACCCACAATTCAAAAGCAATGATTTTCATTAGCTGACTTTCAGTAAATTTCTATTTATTATTGTTATCAGTAGAGATGAGCGAATTTTATGTTATGAAATTAGTTTACGATTCGTTTGGTGGTAAAAGCAGAATTGCGTTATTGATTCCGTTACCACAGACCATAATGCCATTCTATGACGGAATGCAGGAGAGGACTCCCCTGCATAACAGAAATAGGACGGATCCGTTTTGCAGCCCATAGACTTCTATTATGACGGAATGAATAACGGAATGCCTCTAAAGGCATTCCATTATGCACTCCGTCATAGAATTGCGTTATGGTCCGTGGTAATGGAATCCATAACACAATTCTGCTTTTACCACCAAACGAAGTGTGAACAAATTTCAAAATATGAAATTCGCTCCTCTCTAGTTATCAGGTTCAAGTTATTTCAGTGACCACAGTAGGTTTCTCTTTCTTTAATGGAAACGTTTTTATTTTCTTTTATAGTTCCCCAAGGGAACTTGAACAAGCAATCAACACATTAGCATTGGTGTCTATGAGGATTAAGCTATGTTCCTATGGAGTCCTGCTTCTGATAATTCTGGAGGACTGGGCTCCCAGACGCCGTGGTCACATTTGACCAAGGCATCTAAATGTGATAATGTCGATCACATACATTAGCCCCGGGTGTCTGCTGTTTAAGTACATCTCTAAATACCAGACCACCAACGTATATATACAATGAATATAAAAAGTCTACACACCCCTGGTAAAATGTCAGGGACATCCAGTTCTTGGTAATGTCACTGTTGTGCCATATTTTCTCCACTTGATGATGACTGTCTTCACTGTGTTCCATGGTATATCTAATGCCTTGGAAATTCTATTGTACCCTTCTAACAACGAGATCCCGCTGATACTTTGGAAGCTCTCTGTAGACCATGGCTTTTGCTGTGGGATGTGACTAAGAAAATTTCAGGAAAGACCAACTAGAGCAGCTGAACTTTTATTGGGGTTAATCAGAGGCACTTTAAATGATGGCAGGTGTACGCCAACTCCTATTTTACATGATTTTAAATGTGATTGCTTAATTCTGAACACAGCTACATCCCCAGTTATAAGAAGGTATGCACACTTATGCAACTACATTATTCTAGTTTTTTTCTTCCCTCCACCTAAAAGATTTCAGTTTATTTTTCAATTGAGTTGTACAGTTTAGGCCCCTTTCAAGTAGGAGAGATTTCCGCGCGAGTGCAATGCGTGAGGTGAACGCATTGCACCCACACCGAATCCGGATCCATTAATTTCTATGGGGCTGTGCACATGAGCCGTGATTTTCGCGCATCACTTGTGCCTTTGCGCGAAAATCGCAGCATGCTCTATTTTGTGCGTTTTTTCACACAACGCAGGCCCCATAGAAGTGAATGGGGCTGCGTGAAAATCGCAAGCATCCGCAAGCAAGTGCGATTTTCACGCACGGTTGCTAGGAGACAATCGAGATAGGGACCCGATCATTATTTTCCCTTATAACATGGTTATAAGGGGAAACAATAGCATTCTTAATACAGAATCCATAGTACAATAGGGCTGGAGGGGTTAAAAAAAATAATAATTTAACATACCTTAATCCACTTGTTCGTGTAGCCCGGCTTCTCTTCTGTCTTCGCTGTGCACAGGAAAAGAACCTGTGGTGACGTCACTGCGCTTATCACATGGTCCGTCACATGATCCATCACCGTGGTGATGGATCATGTAATGGACCATGTGATGAGCGCAGTGACGTCATCAAAAGGTCCTATTCCTACTGCACAGCAAAGATGAAGACAGAAGAGAAGCCGGCGGCGCAAAAAAGTTGATTAAGGCGAGTTAAATTATTATTTTTTAACCTCTCCAGCCCTATTGTACTACGCATTCTGTATTAACCATGTTAAGGGAAAATAATAAAATCTACACAACACCTAACCCAAACTTCTGTGAAGAAGTCCGGGTTCGGGTCTGGGTACCAAACATGCCGATTTTTCTGACGCGCGTGCAAAACGCATTACAATGTTTTGCACTCGCGCCGAAAAATCGCACATTTTCCCGCAACGCACCCGCATCTTATCCGGGCCAAAAACATGACGCTCGTGTGAAAGAGGCCTTATAGGTCACATTAAAGGTGGAAAAAGTTCTGAACGATTTATCTTTGTCTCCTTTTTTTACATCACAGAAACCTGACATTTTAACAGGGGTGTGTAGACTTTTTATATCCACTAAATGTTAGGCTGTTGAGAAGGGATTAAAATATAAACTATAATTACATTGAAATCAGTTTGAAAAAAAGGAGATCTTGGTCAAAATCCTTTATTAAATACAGAAGATTCTGTCCTTCGTTAGTCCTCAACCAGGCTAATGTCTACTGTAAAAATCCTACCTGAATGCCACACCATTCACACCTCATGCCTGAAAGTACTTCAGAGGAACCACAGGTTTTCTTGCAGACTTCACAACGAGCATTTGAAGAAAAATTTCCCTCTTGCCAGTGATGATGATATGTGTCCTAGAAAAGGAAAGAAAACCAGGTTCACAAACCTCAATTCAAGAGATGCCTGCAACCAAATATGGATGCAAATAATGTGTGTCATTTACATTGTATGCTATGCACTCTTAGAAGCGCCCAACAACATTGCATAATTTGCCCGAAGACATGTTGCCAGAGCTTTCTTCTCATTGTTTGCATACTGTCAGGGGGCAACCTTTCTTCTTTAGCTGCTGTGAACAGCAAGTCTACACATTTGCTGCACAGCATATCTTCTACTGGAGTCTTCTGGTCTTCTTAGGGGTAGTTTTCCTTGTAGAGACTGCCATTGGGCATAGGAAGTCTTAAAAGGGGGGTTGCAATCACAGACAATGGGGGCATATCGATAGGATATGTCCCCATTGTCTGACAGGTGAGGGTCCCACCTCTGGGACCCACACCTACAGCGAGAATGGGGTGGGAAAAGTAGTGGAATGCGCACTGCGCATGCATTTCTATGCGGCAGCCGAACGCTGGCTCGGCTATTTCAGTCGGCCCCATAGAAATGAAAGGGAGCTATGGCCACGCATGCACAGTGCACTTCCATTCAATTGTATGGGAGCAGCGCTTGGTGGTGGCCAGACCCCGGTAAACCGTGAATAGAACTGAACTGTGCACAGGCCATGTGACCAATGAACATGACATCACTAGGCCATATCACTCACTGGAGCTCCTCTTCAAACTGGTGATTGGTGGGGGTGCAGGGTGCTGGTCCCCACTGATCAGATATTGATGACCTATCCTAAGGATAGGCCATCAATATCAAGATCTATTAACCCCCTTAACAACTAAGCCTATTTTAGTATTGAGACTTACAGGTGTTTTTAGCATCATTGCATTCTGCATTGTTTTCCCATGTAGAAGCGCACTTTAACAGCCATAACATATCCATTTGTCCATCATTGTAGCCATATGCTAGTTCAAGGTTGTTGTTTTTTCAGCTTAGCTGTATGAGACATTGAATTTTGCAGAAAGAGTTGTGGGTTTTTTTAGGAATCATTATGGGGTGCAATTTTAGGGACGAAGATGAAAAGACAGCAATTTCAACATTATCTTTTGGGATTTATTTTTTACATTTTAAATGTAACTAAAAATGAGCTGTTATGTAGAAGCAAATAACCAGAAAGCCATGAAAAATACCCTACACCTATGTCAGTGCCACCTCCTGTGCCATGCAGCCCTTTGCCAGAGCCTAGCTTACCCCGGTTTTGTAAAACTAAATAAAAATAATTGTTTCTGTTACCTTGTACACCAATGCATTATAGCCTGTCACTGTAACAGTCACAGGCTGTCTTTTAGGGCTCATGCACACGACTGTATGTATTTAGCGATCCACAAAAAATACAGATGATGCCCTTGTGCATTCTGTATTTTGTGGAACGGAACAGCTGGCCCCTAATAGAACAGTCCTATCCGTGTCCGTAATGCAGACAATAATAGAAGATGTTCTATTTTTTTTGCAAAATGGACATACGGAAACGGAATGCACACGGAGTAACTTCATTTTTTTTTTGCGGACCCATTGAAATGAATGGTTCTGCATACGGTTCGCAAAAAATGACACGGAAATGGCTGCCTGTGAAGGTAAAATCTTGACTTTACCAGCATCAGGCAGCCGGAGAATATAAACCCAACTAAGGAAGAGTTCAGATCTACATTTTATTTTCCATTCTTCTGATCTGTCAGAACCAACAAAAAAATAAAAAGTTATGCACAGGAACCCTTTTTTTAATGGAACCCATTTTATATTTGTCGTCCGTTTGAGCCATTTCCATCTGAGGTCCGTTTTTTTTTCAGAAAAAAAAAGAAAGGCCTGCATGCGTTTTTTTTTTTTTTTTTACTTACAAGATTGTTTTTTTTTTCGTTCTTTTGACGGATCAGATCATAAAATTAAACGTGAACCTCCCCATTTTAATTTCAGATAAATTCCAAACTCCTTATCTAAATACACCTGCTAGCACATTGAATAGCATGGCTGGTCACATGCACTTAATAGACTAATACATCCACATTCTCTATACTTCTTACATCAGAGGTCACCCCTCCAGGGATGCTACTATAGCCACACTCAGGCATGTTAATTACAAGATGGTCATCCAAACTGGTTCTACTGGGACTTCTTCTTATCAGTTTTAGTAACAATACTCAGTGTTCAAGTCGCCTGTTAGATGACTGTGCAAAAAAACTAATGGATAAATCCAAGGGTCTTTGTTTTTCTCTGGAGGTCTGACTGCTGGAACCCCTCACCGAAAGTGACAACAGGGATCCCAAATGTGCCCTTTGTGAATGAGACGGAGGTGCTCATACACGTGACCACTTCTCCATTCACTTCTAGAGATACCTGGTCAGTTTACTCAATCTGTCCCATAGTGAATAGAGCAGTACTATCACTCCATTCACACAGTAAGACTCCAGTTCTCATGATCAGTTGTGGTTCCTAAATGTCGAAAGGAAATGCTCCTATGTCTAAATATTGCTGTTACATATTTGTTATAGTGCCCCCTGGTGTTCTTTTGATTCCCGCTCCGAGCACCCACCTAGTGCTGGAGGTCATATATGCCCAGTAGCTCAGTCCCGGGTCTTCTTTTACACGTAGTAGAGAGATTTCTGCTACTGTGGGGGCCAACAAGTAAGACTATGTTAACCAAGAGTCTTCTCACCAACACTATATACATAAGGTGGGAGTTGTGAGAGAGGCGCCACTACAACAAGTAACAGCCATATTTAGTCCTGCCAGCAACAAATATTGTGCAGTCGGAAACCTGTGGTTCTCCAGATGTTTTAAACACTTCCATGTCCAACGATGCCAAGAAAGCTGTAGGCTGAATCTTTCAGTTTCCCAACTGATAAAGAGCCGCAGGACGCTCCATCTCACTAAAAGGACTTCTATTTGACAGCAGACGTTACTGGAGCTTTTGAAACAGCATGGCTATTAAGAGGCATTGCAGACTAAGGCCTCATGCACACAACTGTATGTTGTTTGCGGTCCGCAGAAAATACAGATGACATCCATGTGAACGGAACAGCTGGCTTCTAATTATAGAACAGACCTATCCTTGTCCGTAATGAATTTATTAACTGACTGGTACAAGGAGAGAGTACACTGTGAGAACTTAACATCTCCAGGAAATATCAGTGAAGACATGGGGCAGGGTTCAGAAGGAAACAACTTTTATTTTTCGTTGCCTGAGCTGTGAGGTCTTGTATTTTTGGGTGGGCTGTTTTTATTGGTACCATTTCTTTTCTTTTTCTTTTGGGGGGGTTCAAACACTGCAGTTCTTTTAATGTTTATTTTATTTTATTTTTGGGATTCACAAAGTGGTATAAATTACAATTTTATTCATGATGTAGATACAATTTATATTGTTTTTGTTATGTTTTATTACTCTTCCATCGTAAAATGACTTTAAAAAAAAAATCTGTTGTATTTTGCATCACTTATTTTCCCACTGAGGTAGCTGTATGGGAACTTGTTCTCTTCAGGCTAAGTGGTTTGTATTGGTGCAATTTTGGGTACATATGGCTTTTTGATCACTTTTTATTCCACAGTCTGGTAAGCAAGTGGCCAAGTAATGGCAATTCTGTCAGTGTTTTTATTTTTATTGGGTTCACGACGAGTCGGAAAATTGTATTATAAATTTATTCTGATAATATGATTACAAAAAATGTATACAGTTTTTTTTGTTTTATTATTTAACTGTAGATTGCAATTTTCCATAAAAGCTGTGTAAAAACTTTACTTTGTCATTGTTTATAAAAAAAACTTTTACGGTATTCACTGTGTGGAATAATTAAAGTCACCCTTGTGGTCATTCAATTATATGTGACTTATTTTATTCTTCCAGTTTTTGCCAATAATAAAAAGGACAGAATAAGGCAAAATAAATGTGTTTTTACTTAAAATTTATATCTATCTATATACACACACACAGGGTATATATTTCTTTACAATTGTTTTAAAGTCCCAATTAGGCTTGAGCGAATCGACGTGTCTCTTTGAGAATCGACGTTCGGATCATAGATTCAATTAGGCTTGAGCGAATCGACGTGTCTCTTTGAGAATCGACGTTCGGATCATAGATTCGTTCATTTCCTGAACTCGGGATCGATTCCAAGTGGTACCTTGGAACCGAACCACAGTTCGGGAAATTGTTTCTTACAGTATAAATCAATTTCTGAAGTTATTATGCGAAGTCTGGCAAGACTTTGCAAAGTAATAACTTTGTCTCATCAGAGCCAATACAGTCTAATACTGTACAGAGCGCTCGCTCCGTATAGTATTGAAACAAAGTTTTATGCGAATCGACTTTGGATCTTTCCTCCGAATTCGATTCGCTTATTCCTAGCTAAAACCAATGAATAATAGTCTGACACTTCCACTTCTCTATAGCTCACTTGTCAGCTTTGCTGTATAGACTGGAACAGATCAGTACAGGGTGGGATTTGAATGATAGATGACACTCTACTAATGGAACAGATTAAACAGGATAGTAACACTATACACAGATAAACACTCTGTATGCATTGCCCCTAGTGCCTGCTTGATAAATACTGGATTTCTATAGCTGAAGAGTGCTGCAGATTCCTTAATTATTCTGATCAGATAGTACAAACACGTAAAACAGCACAATAGTGACTGTTCTTGTTTCATTGTGTTATTGAATATGCAGCAGCTGGTTCCACCTATAGCACATGACTGTGGTTAACTGCTGGCATTCTGTTCTCTAAAAATTTCCAAGCCTTAAAAGACATATTCATACGCACTGATGACGAAAGCGAATAAGCTACTACATGCAGGCACACAAAGAGACACTGACAACCAGCTCTACTGTGCTTTATAATACCCACAGGCAAAAAGAGACCACAGAACATAAAGCACAAGATGTATACTTATGCAAGTGATGAGGGGGTGGGGGTAAAGCTGGCCACGCACATGGCGGTGGATGTGTATGGGGATGTCCCAACTTTCCCTCAATGGCACTGTCAGGAGAAAGCAGAACCGGGCCGCTGTTCTTAGAGGTGTCTGACAGGGGTGTTCTCCTCTCTCCCCGTTCCGTGGTTGGAGGGATAGCTGTTGGTGCAACGAGCAAACAGATATCTAAGGCTACTTTCACACCAGCATTTTTACTGGATCCGGCAGGGCTCAGCAAAAACGCTTCCGTTACTGATAATACAACCATCTGCATCCGTTATGAACAGATCCGGTTGTATTATCTTTAACATTGCCAAGACGGATCCGTCAAACTCCACTGAAAGTCAGCGGAGGACGGATCAGTTTTCTATTGTGGCAGAGAAAACGGATCCGTCCCCATTGACTTGCATTGGGGGTCATGCCAGATCCATCTTGCTCCACATCCCAGGATGGAAAGCAAACTACAACATGTTGCGGTTTGCTCTCCGGTATGGGAACGCAACTAAACGGAACGGAATGCATTTTGGAGCATTCCATAATGTTCAGTTCAGTTTTGTCCCCATTGACAATGAATGGGAACAAAACTGAAGCGTTTTTTTTCCAGTATTGAGCCCCTATGACGGAACTTAATACCGAAAAACTGAAACGCTAGTGTGAAAGTACCCTAAGGCTACTTTCACACTCGCGTTTTGTGCGGATCCGTCTTGTATCTGCAAAGATGGATCTGCACCGATAATGCAAACGCTTGTATCCGTTTTTAATTGCACCATATTGTGTCAGTGAAAAACGGATCTGTTCCCATTGACTTACATTGTAAGTCAAGACGGATCCGTTTGGCGCCGCATAGTCAGACGGTCACCAAAACGATGCAAGCTGCATTTTAGTGACTGTCTAACAAACGCAACAGAGACCGAACACAGCCAAACTGATGCATTCTGAGCGGATCCTTATCCATTCAGAATGCATTGGGGCTTAACTGATCCGTTCTGGGCCGCTTGCGAGAGCCCTGAACGGATCTCACAAGCGGACCAAGAAACGCCAGTGTGAAAGTAGCATAAGCTGTACAGACATAATCCCCTGGTGCATATGGTCGGCAACAGACTTGCCCAATTCAAATTGAGCATATGACCCAAACATAATGTGAAACGATCATGTTACCTGTTTTTGTACAGGTGCATATTAAAACCCGGATAACAATACCAACACTAATACTATTAAAATAGAATCACCATCCCAAGTGACAGCAATACGGTTAGACTGAAGCCCATGTCTTTGCAAACTTACATGGTCATGTTGGCCATCATGGTGACACTGCCGGCAGTTACTGCATGTAAATAATACGCAGTCTGTGTGCACGTGGAGTTCACAAACTAGAAAACAAGGAAAATGTATAACGGTTAGTTATATCAGAAACACCAATATAACAACTCTGAAAGCGACTTATTCACAGTTCTACACTTAGTTCTTCTATGGATTCAGTTACAGATATGTTTACCAGTCTAACAGTGTCTGTCCGTTAGGAGATCATGGTTGTGGGCATGACATTTAAGCATGCATGTTCAACTTGGGGTCCATTCACACGTCCGTAGCATATGTTTTGCAGAAACACGGACAACGCCGGCACTAATAGAATATGCCTGTTCTTGTCCGCAATTGCGGACAAGAATAGGACATGTTCTATTTTTTTCGGGAACGGAATTGGGGGCCCGGAGAAATGAATGGGTCCACAATTAATCCAAGAAGGAATGCAGGGGAAAAGGTCTGCAACATGTTCTGCAAGCTGCTGAAACCAGGCCTTCACCCTCTACTTCAACAGGGGACAAAATGAGGACAGGAACTCCACAAACACGTTTTTTTTTTTCTCTTGACTCAGATATGAGACAGAATAGAACTCAACATGAACAGTAAGGTAACAGGATCAGCAGTGCAAGTATTTTTTTTTTTTGTACATTCAGAGGCTCTTTAACAAACCTCACTGATCATCCTGAACAATGCTCATTTAGGAGGAAAGGACAATACTGTTTTGAGGTAGGGGACGTCTGAGGACTATTTCTTACACTGTAATTGAGACTAGTCTTTTAAAGGAAGATAATGTAATCTTTTAAACGAGACCAACATTGTGGCACTAGCAGCCATTTATCGTGAGTTACAGCCCTTAGAAATAGGTCCCAGTGAGAGCTGTATATACCTATAGCTTTTACTCTCAACCTAATTTCTAAAGGCTGTATTTCACCAAGCACTGTGATCTTCGTGATGTTTTAAAGCTTAGATCACTGGCTTTCAAACCAGACCAAGCAACCTAGCCCGAGATGTGAAGAATTAAAGTAGCCCTGCTCCCCTTCAGCTGGCTGTAATCTCAGCAAGGAGGACAGAAGAAAGATGTAGTTTCTGAACACTTGGAATCTATTTTGTATCTGTTCATATTAAACTTCATTTTGTTTCTGTTAGAGCCACTGTGGCCTGTGAATGAACTGAAGATTTTTTAGAATTGTTTGTGGAAGAGAGCTATACTTAGTGTGAATATATTTTCAAGGTTGTTTCAGGATTCTGACCCACTGTGGACCTGGGAACTGGCCGCTCCAAGGACCGGGGTGATAGTAGATGAACAATTGTACACTGACAATTGTAGAGAGCATGCACTTGCTACATTCTACTAGGAAATGGAGCTTTTTGTTTAAACAGTAAAAAGCTGTACCCCTTCAGATAAGCGGCCAGAAGCTCATCCTATGGGGTGGACGCCTTGCATAGGGACCTAATCAGTGTTTCCCCCAATTGAGACTGACTGCTTTAGCTGAAAAGGGCTTCCCAGCTGATGTGTCACTGTCAGATGATGCAAGTACCTTCATTCTGGATGTAGTCAGGACTCCAGCTGAAGTGTTGATATTGTGTATTATGTTCTTTGTCCTTCGTATATAGATAAGTGCAAAAGAAGGACATTATATCACTATATGTATATACTACGGTACTTATTATATTTAATAAAATCATATTATAAAACTTTTCTTTGAAGTGTACCTGTAGTTTTAGTAGAGTCTCTCTTTAAAGAGCATCCAAGCCTAAAGTCTTGCTCTCATCAGCAAAACAGTAACATGGACTTGTTATCTATCCCCCTCTCCCCATCAATCAGAGAGAATGATCAGCATACCTCTTTTCTGACAAACATATGGGGGGGGGGGGTTCTTTTTTTTTGCCAGAAAAGTAGTCTAAAGATGAGCAGTTGTTCTAATCATCCCTCTGTGCCGTTCATTGACACTATGGCCCAGATGTTTAACAGCATCACACCAATCATTTGTATATCGCACACACACAAACTTTAATAAAGTTCCCGTTTTACACTGTCCCTCTCCTTTCCATATCCTATCTCTAGTGTAAAAGGTGCTGAATGCTTCTCTAGCAATACCCGCTAAATGCTGCAGTAATAGTGACCATCACTAGAGCGGAATATATATAATATATTTCAGACAAATGGAAAAGGATTAAGTCAGTAACTAAAGAAATGTTCTCTCATTAGCACATTAAATGCTCGTTTTAAATTACTTTAAAAAATGAACCAGTATAACAAACTGGGCTAGAGCAGTACTGAAATAGGCGTAGGTTATTTTTGTTTTTTACCTCCACAAAAAAAAAATGGTTCACATGAAAACTACAACTTTTCCTGCAAAATTCAAGGTCACATACGGCTAAATTTAACTTGTTGTGTTTAATTTTTTTTATTTTACACTTTTTAGGCAATTCGAGGCCTTTTGGAAGAGATTACATTTTTTATTGCAGATTTCTCCTGTAACTGGGGCTGATGTAGTAACCTCAGTTATAGAGGGAATACAGCCACCAGGGAGGTTGTACTTCACTGTAAAACCTTAGTGTTGAGCAGATCTGGGTCTGCTGAGACCCAGCAGCTTGCACAGACTCCTGGCTCCATGGCAATCTCACAACCGCTGGGACCGGAACAGGAAGTGACATTGCCGCTTCCTGTTCTCCATGCAGAACGGTCATTGAGCGCTGAGTATAGGTAGATGGGGAAGGCAGAGATAGTGGAAAAACGGTCCTTGCCTTCTCTATGGAGAGCCATCCTGTCACCAGGCTCCTTGCTCCTGCAGCAGCACAGTGTGCAGCTATGGTCTCTGCACAGATGTTTTAAAACGTCTGTGCAGAGATAAATGTTAACCTTCCAGACATATATAGCCAAACAGCGGTTGGCAATGAGTTAAAGGACTCCTTCACTTGATTCCACTCCAATATTTAAAATGAAAGGCGGCACTAACTGCTGACAATTATTGTCATCTTACTAGTTTTAAAAAAGTTGCCATCTTGCTGTATACAGTACCATATTACAATGTGTAATCAAAAGGTATTGTGCGTAACCCAACATTACGCTTACATGAATCTTCAGGATCATAAATAAGACTACACATTGCCATTTCCCCAAAATGTATTTCCATAGCAAAATATTATAGCAAGAATATAATACACATTTATATGGAAATTAATTGTAGGAGGATCCCTGCATTACATTCATACAGTATATTGCTATTTGCATGGGTGCACTATTTTATGATCATTGCTGTTGTGAGGGAAATGGCATAATATACATTTAGATCAGTATACGGGATATAGTGCATTTCTTGATGCAGTAGCAAAGGGTCACATAAGCAGTATAGACATAAATATTAGTCAAGGCTGGGCGATCGTTACCATGTCGGGGTCTGGGATAAAATAGGACACAGAGCGTCATTAGTAGAAAGAAATCAATAGCGGAAGATGCAGATGTTAATGCATATAAATCTGCCAAAGGTGAAAAACAGACCCAATAACATAGTATCGAATATATTACCATAGAATTGTAGAATTTTTATTTTATTTCTTGTAGCCTCGCTCTCTTTTTTTTTTTTCCATTGCATATTTATAATTCTACAAACTGTCAATGAACAGCCATTTCATTTTTATTTGAAACCTATAGGAAAGAAACAAGCCTCTTGTTTCTTTCACAACAATAATATTTTTGTTTTTCATTTTCTATGTCCCCATATTTTTTTTTAACAATATTGCTGTTTTCAGATTGGCCTAAAATATGTCAGGACTTCCTATTCTTTGACAGTAGCCAAATGGGCCGTAAATAAAATGAACAGGAGCTGACTTGTTGACTATTATGGGAGAGTTTTCTAGCCATGCTTTGTGATCTGTGCAGAGGTCAGGAGGTAGAAGATAAGGCTACTTTCACACTGGCGTTTTGGTTTCCGTTTCTGAGATCCGTTCAGGGCTCTCACAAGCGGTCCAAAACGGATCAGTTTTGCCCTAATGCATTCTGAATGGAAAAGGATCCGCTCAGAATGCATCAGTTTGCCTCCGTTCAGTCGCCATTCCGCTCTGGGGGCGGACACCAAAACACTGCCATCTTGGCTATGTTACAGATAATACAAACGGATCGACAAATGCATGCAGTTGTATTATTGTAACGGATCTGTTTTTTGCAGATCCATGACGGAGCCGCCCAAAACACGAGTGTGAAAGTAGCCTAAGCTGTGCTATCCCCTATTGTGAATGGTGGATCCTGTATTAGCTATACAGAAGTCATATCTGTCACTGTAACCCTGTCTTTGATGATGAGAGGAATGCCGATATGTTAACTGTACAGAAGAGGAAGTCCTATTAGGCCTAGTAGCCAGTGTGAAAACTGCATGGTTTTAGGTGTTTTTTTTAAATATAGATAGTAACAGGAAATTAAAACAAAAAATTAATCACAAATTGTAAAACAATATGTTAAACATAAAAACTGACAACACATTCCCTTTAACTGATCTGTACATAAAAGTTCACTTTCAGTTACTTGAGAGTCATAGCCAAGTGTTCTGGTTCCTCTTCAGACACCTATGTGTAAGCGGTCGCAGTAAAGCAATTTTTTTTTAACTGCTATTCAGAGAAAAGAGGAACAGATCAGGCAAGATGTCTGTCCAGTAATTAGGTTAAGAAAATATTAAAATAAAAACTACAAAAACAAAAGTAGAAAATAAAAAAAACGGATCAAGGATGTGTCAGTACTTTGCTTTAAAGGGTTTTCCCCCCTGGACACACAGGTTATGCATAAATGTCTGATAGGTAGCAAGTTCATTCAATTATTCTATACAAATTGCAATCTGGTAATTGCAAGTTGGGGTCCAATTGGGGATGTAACAAAAAGGTTTTGAAAAATAGAAAAATAAAAAGAATTCAAAAAACTTAAAATTCCACCCTATTTGGATTTTTTTTTCCTGCTTCCTACTAAATTGGATGCAATATTAAATGGTGGCATTAGAAAGTAAAACTCGTCCCGCAAAAAAACAACCCTCATACGACTATGTGAACAGAAAAAAAAAAAATTTTGGCTCTGGGAAGACAGGGAACGAAAAACAAAAACGGAAAATCACTGCGTCAGCAAAAGGTCAAATTAACAAGAAAAAATGCAGGCTATACATACTCTTTATGCAAAAAATATGCATGCCAAAAACTCCCAAATGCGGGAAAACCCCACTAGACAATAAAAAGTGACTTTAGCAGGGAACAACCAGTTTCCAGATATACAGTCGTGGCCAAAGGTTTCGAGACCGACACAAATTCTGGTTATCATAGTTTGCTGGTTGAGTGTTTTGGATCTTTTTGTCAGAAGTTTCTATGGCATACTGAAGTATTCAGTTAATACAAAGAACTCGGACAGCTGTGATGAGGTGGTCAAATGATATTATTCAGCAGCAGCACTCTTGCATCAGGGGTGTTGTCTTGGGTTGGTGCAGGTCCCTATGATGCCCACTAGTTCCGGTCCTCAACTTTGTCTCAGTTTGATAAAGGACTTGTCTGAAATGCTTATGTTTGTAATTGTGGTGACTTTTGAGTTCTAAATTCTACATGGATTTTGCATTCTCCAATTTGTGTGTATTCCCTAAATAACAGAACTAAATACACAATCCCAAAAAAAAAAAAACTGATAAACAAAACCTAATATAATCTCCTAATGAGTTTCTATTTGCTCTTATTTTGTTAGATATCACAATTGCAGACTGTGAAAAATAAACTAGGAAAGCAGTGCATTGTTCTGTCAGGCTGCAGCCATGTCTACTACCCCTCCTTCTCACCTCTCATGCGTGCATGTATGCCTCAGGCCTCATACGACCGTTGTGTGTATCCGTGTCCGTTTTCTGTGATTTTCTGCGGACCCATTGACTTTCAATGGGTCAGTTGAAAACTCGGAAAATGCCGTTTGTCACCCGCGTCCGTGATCAGTGTTTCCTGTCCGTCAAAAAAATATGACCTGTCCTATTTTTGACGGACAACGGTTCGCGGACCCATTCAAGTCAATGGGTCCGTGAAAAAACACGGAGGCACACAAGATTCTCATCCACGTTCGTGATCCGTAGGCTACTTTCGCACAGACGGATCGGAAGATCCGTCTGCATAACAGCTTTTCAGATCTGAGTTTTCACGTCCGACAGTATATTCTAACACAGAGGTGTTCCCATGGTGATGGGGACGCTTCAAGTTAGAATATACTAAGAACTGTGGACATAACTGCACCCTGCTGCCCGGCAGCACCCGATCTCTTACAGGGGGCTGTGATCCCCACAATTAACCCCTCAGGTGCCGCACCTGACGGGTTAATTGTGCTTATCATAGCCCCCTGTAAGAGATCGGGTGCTGCCGGGCAGCAGGGGGCAGACCCCCCTCCCTCCCTTGTATTAAATTCATTGGTGGCCAGTGCGCCCCCCCCCCTCCCTCCCTCCCCCTGTATTAAATTCATTGGTGGCCAGTGCGGCCCCCCCTCCCTCCCCCTGCATTAAATTCATTGGTGGCCAGTGCGGCCCCCCCTCCCTCCCCCTGCATTAAATTCATTGGTGGCCAGTGCGGCCCCCCATCCCTCCCTCCCTCCCTCCCTCTCTCCCCCTGTATTAAATTCATTGGTGGCCAGTGCGGCCTCCCCTCTCCCCCCCCCCCTAATTAAAATCACCCCCCATCATTGGTGGCAGCGGAGAGTTCCGATCGGAGTCCCAGTTTAATCGCGGTGCTCCGATCGGTTACCACGGCAACCAGGACGCTACTGCAGTCCTGGCTGCCATGGTTACTTAGCACAGACCTTTCACTTACCAGTAGGAGGAGCGCCCGGCCGGTCACAGACAGCGCAGGTAAGTATAATGCTTCTAAAATTGCTAAGTAACCATGGCAGCCAGGACTGCAGTAGCTCCTGGTTTCCATGGTAACCGATCGGAGCACCAGCGATTAAACTGGGACTCCGATCGGAACTCTCTGCTGCCACCAATGATTTTAATTAGGGGGAGAGGGGAGGCCGCACTGGCCACCAATGAATTTAATACTGGGGAGGGAGGGGAGGCCGCACTGGCCACCAATGAATTTAAAACTGGGGAGGGAGGGGGGCCGCACTGGCCACCAATGAATTTAAAACTGGGGAGGGAGGGGGGGGGGTCTGCCTGGTGCGGCACCTGAGGGGTTAATGGTGCGGATCACAGCCCCCTGTAAGAGATCGGGTGCTGCCAGGCAGCAGTCATGTACACAGTTTTAGTATATTCTAACTTAAAGTGTCCCCATCACTATGGGAACGCCTCTGTGTTAGAATAGACTGTCGGATCTGAGTTTTCACGGTGTAACTCAAATCCGATGGTATATTTTAACATAGAGGCCTTCCCATGGTGATGGGGACACTTCAAGTTAAAATATACAATCGGATTGGAGAAAACTCCGATAGGGACTCCTGACTTTACCTTGAAAGTCAATGGGGGACGGATCCGTTTGCAATTGCACCATATTGTGTCAACGTCAAACGGATCCGTCCCCATTGACTTGCATTGTAAGTCAGGACGGATCCGTTTGGCTCCGCACGGCCAGGCGGACACCAAAATGACTTTTTTTTTTTTTTTTTAACTGATCCTCCAAAAATCACGGAAGAAAAAACGGACGCGGATCACTGAACAACGGAACCCCGTTTTGCGGACTGTGAAAAAATACTGTCGTGTGCATGAGGCCTCATTCACACATCAGTGTTCGGTCAGTGATTTCCAGCAGTGATTGTGAGCCAAAACCATAGACAGCTCTAAACACAGAAAGGGTGCAGACCTTTCCCTTATACGTTATGTCTGTGGAGGCTCCAATCCTTGTTTTTCCTCACAATCACTGATGGAAATCACTGACCAAACACTGACGTGTGAATGAGGCTGAAGCCAAGTGTTGGATGAGGGGGCTGGGTTTAGTGAGAATAACTTTTGTCCAACCAGTGAGAATGACTATTTTTTTGTTTCAAAAGGGTTTCTTTATTCAAAAGAATAAAAGTCGTAGATATAAAGCAGCATATACAGAGTATACAGACAGCATACTTTACATGATGCAGCTTGTACATTTGGCAATGATATCACCATATTCAA
The DNA here is from genome assembly GCF_014858855.1 of Bufo gargarizans. Taxonomy (NCBI): domain Eukaryota; kingdom Metazoa; phylum Chordata; class Amphibia; order Anura; family Bufonidae; genus Bufo; species Bufo gargarizans. The sequence continues at coordinate 390,479,821 of NC_058080.1, read as the reverse complement.
AAGCAACAAAGCAAAAAACAAAACAAAGAAAAAAAAAAGGAAAATATACAAAGAAAACTATCAAAAGGAGATCACATAGAGAAGACAAGGTTAGCAATCTAGGTGTTTTCAGTGCTTCTTGTGCAGTAGAGAGCCCACAACTCCATGTATCTAAATAAGGTCTCATAAGGTCCCCAGCACCTACAATGTCATACAGATTTGTGGATTCACCGAGTAGGAGGAGGACATCCAAAGTTTCCAGAGCCTTTCAAATGACTCGTACGTGTCCTGGCGAATAGCTGTAAGTCTCTCATAGAGCAAAATTTGGTTGATTCTATCAACCACTGCCTGAAAGCTTAGCTTTGCCGATCTCCAATTATAGGCAATATGGATCCTGGCAGCTAATAGCATGTGCTGGGATAATTTAAACTTGGAGAATGTTAGCCACAAAGGTTTGTCTCCAAGAAGACACAGGGCAGGTGACAGTGGGTAGGCACAGTCCAGCACAGAGGAGATCAGATTACAAATCCTGCTCCAGAATTGCTGTACCAATGGACATCACCACCAGATGTGATAGACCGTACCGTCCACCCCACATCCCCTGAAGCATAAGGGAGAGACTTCTGGGTAAATACGATGTAATCTATAGGGTACTAAGTATGCCCTGTGGAGAACCTTAATTGAGGTCTCCACCAAGATAATTTGCCACGAGGTCTTAGTCAAGGTCTGGGAACACTGATGTCATCTAGTTATAGAGAAATCCTCTTGAATGTCCCTCTCCCACTTCGCCATATATGGTAGCTTGACCCCATCTGGTGTGGTGTTAAGTATCCCATAAATCCTTGACAGTAACCCCCATTTAAATCACAGAAGAAATGCACCAAACGGATATGCCACTGACTATACTGGCTAGTCATAAATGCAGATATTAAAAGCCGAGACTTTTGCCAATATATTCCTGTCAGGAAGATATCGGAGCCCAACATGCACCACGTCACGGTTCTCAGGTCTGAAGGTGATGTAATCCAGCTCACAGCCAAGCTTGTTTTATATGTAGTGTTTGTACCTTTACCTGGCATTCAAACACTCTCCTTTGCACCTGGTAACCTCCATCACATGGTCTGATGTGGGTGTGGCTTACAGTCTGGCTTTATTCACATTGCACTAGTTGTCCTGCTATGCGGTTGTGTGGAAGCTTGGCTGTGAGCTGGATTACATCACCTTCAGACCTTGTTCACACCATAGGTAGCGTAGTGGTAGGACCCCTTGCCATGCTGAGAACCGTAACGTGGTGCATGTTGGGCTCCGATATCTTCCTGACAGGAATATATTGGCAAAAGTCTCAGCTTTTAATATCTGCATTTATGACTAGCCAGTATAGTCAGTGGCATATCCGTTTGGTGCATTTTTTCTGTGATTTATGATTATATTTTCATCCGCACAATGCTCCGTTTTGTGTAGGATGCCTTTGTGGTGCATGTGGACCGCGCCGACATCCTCCACCGTATGCAAAAATTTTTTTGCTGGGGATAGTCGTTTGCTGCGGTCCACATGCGGTGGGGCTGCTCCCCCAATGAAAAACACGCTACAGTGTTAGGGGTTGAGCAGCTCCCCCAGATTTGCCACTATATTTCTGTGTTTTTGTCTAGTAACCCCCATTTATACAAAGAAAAAGTAGTGAATCTCTCAAAGGGAGTAAAATCCAAGGTCAAATTATTAATCTTCAGGGAGTGGAGAAAAGAAAAGATTTGATTAGCGTTATAAGACTCATTATCCGGGAGGGTATATTTTCCTTTAAAGTCAGATAGTGATATAAGTTTGCCCCTGATCAAGAATCTATGAAGAGAAGTAAACTTATTAGAGATCCACCAATGAAAAGCCCCAGTGTGGAGTCCCGGTGGGAATGCTGGGTTGCCAAACAGGTGAAAAAGCGGCGTATGCTTAGATTGAAGACCTGCTTTGAACCTAACAGACCGCCACAGTAACAATGAGTGCCGAGACAAAGGTGAATTGGAGCGAATGACCGGTGGCAGGGGAGAAAACGACCATTTTTTTGAAGGGATCTATTAGTAGTTAGTAATAGTACAAAATAGATTTGATTACATTACATTGAGAAGGAAATAAGAGGAGAGAACTACAACTCACACTGTTCCCAGACTGGTATTATAGGGCATCAGTGACCATAACATGGAAAGTAAAATAAGAGGACAGAACCGTCAGCATTTCTAGGATGTTATTATGGGCTATCAGAGTGAGTTTAAGAACTACTTACTACTCCTAGTATTTTACAACTTATTGAGGGAAACCCTAACCTCTCACAAACAGCACATGAGCTCTGCCCACACTGTGGCATCCCATAGGTCGTTACAGGTCCTTCACCACTTCTCTGCACTGCTGAGCTCTGCCTTAAAGGGAATCTGTCCTCTTCAGAACACCCCCCAAACTGGTGCATAATGTAAGTGACTCTGAGCCCGGTAATGTCATTTTTATCTTCATAGTCACTTGCATTTCAATGCTGTGCTCTGACAAACCAGCAGGCAAAATGCATTGAGAGGACTCCTCATGCACATAATGAAGAGGACTCAAGGAGGAGACTTCTCAATGCATTTTTCTGCCCGTTTGACAGAACCGGACTCGGCACCACTTATATTATACACTGCTTACTCTAGTTTGGGGGTGTTTCAGAGCTGACAGATTTCCTTTAATAAGGAAATGTGGTGAAATGGAATTGGCTGGAGTGGAATGAGCAAGATGAAAATGCTGAGAGACAGATGATTGTCTCAGGAGACTGGAAGAGAAAGTGGATGTGGGGACCAAGGGAGGCGACACCTAGAGCAGTGCAGTTCTGTTTTTTGCTTGTAAAAACATAAGTTTTAGATTTTTGCCCGGTTTTATAGAGATCATGTTTCTTACTTTTAGGCAATAAATGAATGAGCCAGGACTTACCCTCGCATCTTAAAGCCAGACTGTCATCTAGAAGTTTTCGACAAACTGTGCAGAACTTCTTTTTGTAATGTCCTGGAGGTCGGAAACAATGTGAAACTGGAACCTGGAAAAAGAAAGAGGTTTTTTTTTCTCTTGGTCAGCATCATAAAAGGTATCTTCAACATAGATTGCATTAATCTAGTTCTGGAATAAATATTACGGTATATTGTCAGAGCTAGCACTACACTAATGGCGGAATAAATGCCATCCTGTCCATAAGTTTTGACTTTTCGGCAATATGTGAATTACCCTTGGCAGCGTACTCCTGTAAGCTGTGGTTTGGACTACGTTCAGGTTGGTCATCTGCCTTGTGCTAAGATCCAGAACAAACATATGACATGTGCATCTCTAGCTAAAGAACATGAGGTGTTGACCAGATTCAGTCTACCTGTTGTAAGAAGTTAACTATATAAGGTAGGCAAATATACTTCTATGAGCGCCTGCCAACATTGTGCCATTCCAATAGAAACAGAAGCAAGCCGCAGAGATCATTTACACAAATGGAGGAGAATGACTGAAGCCTTGTAATTATAAGCCGCGGCTGATCATTTATTACAGAACTGTAATGCTCTGCCCATACACCGCTACAGCGCCATAATACAGCCATACAGGGGTATGCCCTGTTCAAACAAAGGCACAGGATTCATACAAAATCGGCTAGGAAAATGAACTTGGCATATTCCACTGTGTGCTGAATTACAGAGGCATTGGATTGCTTCTATAGGAGAATAGATTTAGTAAAGGGTTGGCCTATCTCAGACATTGATGACAAATTGCTAGGATATGCCATTAAAGGGGTTGTCCTGCCATTTATATTGATGGCGTCAGGATAGGTCATCAATATCTGATCGGCGGGGATCCGACACTTGGCACCCCTGCCGATCAGCTCCATGCGAGCGCTGCTTTTCTGCTCATTGCACTATGCGTCGTCTCGTCTGTAGTGGTGGCGCAGTAATTACAACGGGGTGAGTACTTGTCATTACACTGCACTCCTGTAACGACAGGCAGCATAATGAACAGGAAGCAGCACTCACAGGGAGTGCCGCCTCCACTTCAAACAGCGGATTGGTGGCAGGGATACCCCTCCCCAATCAGATATTGATGACCTATACTGATAATAGGTCATGAAAAGAAATGGCAGGAGTGGGTGGTGGGACCTGCTCCTATCTCCGTGAATGTGCGGCAAGTTCTCCATTATCTTCTTAAGGAGTTCTGTAAATTGCTTAGCGAGTACGTTTGGCTATTTTCGGAACTCCAATAGCGGTGAATTGAGGGTGGCCGCGCTTATGCGGTGCATTCTCCTTCCCTTCAGGGGGGCCAGTTTTACACATAGGAGCAGGTCACAGAGGTGGGACCTGCACCCATCTGACACTGATAGGAATAACCCTTTAAGGCAAGTTTTAAAAGCTAGTCTTAAAAGGGAGTTTCAAAGATTTTAATATTGATGGCCATCAGTATCTGATCAACAGTGGTCTTACACCCCGCACCCCTGCTGGTCAGCTGCCCATTATGGAGTGGATAGAGTTAGTAACCGCACACTGTTCCCACTGACATTAATGGGCGCAGGGCTGCAATTACCAGTTCTTTCCACTACACAATGGACAGATGTGTAGCTCCGCACCGAAGCAACCATCATTAAAATCCCAGAAAACCTCTTTGTGTCACAATTATTAAAGGGGTTGTCCGGACCAGGACCCTTTTTTAGCAGATCCACTGACTTACCGGGTCTCACTATGGGAATGTTAAGTGAAGGCTTCCGCCTAGCCATGTTCTTGGTGACGTCACCGGCTCTAACGGACGGGCTTTAGTGCTGCCCTAGCCTGTAAAACATTAGTGCCGGTGATGTCATCGGGCTCACTGCTAGGCAGAAGCCTCCGCCTATCTTTACCCATGGAGAGCCCGGTACGTCACCGGATCTCCAGAAAAAGACCTTGCCCTGCGCGTGATTCAGAGCAGGGGAAAGGAGATCATCGGGGCATGAAATGCTCAGATGCGCCACTCAGAGGGGCTGCCTGGGTCTGTCACCTCATTTTCACCAATATAACTTACAGCATTGCCGCACAGAAGATTGCAGACACATCCCTAACATACCCGTGTGTACCCCGTTAGGGATAAGTCTTCTGTGGGGCAATGCTGTACGTTATATTGGTGTAAATGATCTGACAGACCCCCTTTAATAAATTTGCCACATTTCTGCAGGTACATGTGCCAGACCTGAAATCTACACTAGTAAGGTACAATCTATGCCCGTTTTCTGCCGTAGATTATAATAAAAAAGCTAGGCCTGATATGTCCCAAAATGTGAGACTTTTTGACAACAATTTTCTGGAGTTGATGAATGGATGAATGTCCCCCAATGTCTCACAGAGACACTGTACGGCAGCAGATGGCATGTATCACGTGGAGAAAGTGAATACAAGCCACTTACTAATGTATTGTGATTATCCATATTGTTTCCTTTGCTGGCCGATTTAATTTTTCCATCACATTATACACTGCTCGTTTCCATGGTTATGACCACCCTGCAATCCATCAGCATGGCTGTGCTTGTACACTATAAGAAAAAGCACCAGCCTATGGTGCCAGCCACCAGAGAGGCTCACACTTTTTCCTATAGTGTCCACTGAAGGATTGCAGGGTGGTCATGGATATGAGCAGTGTATAATGCAATAGAAAAATGAATCCAGCCAGCAAAGGCGGCAATATGGAGAATCATAATACATTAGTAAGTGCCTTGTATTAACTTTCTCTACATGATAAACGACACTGGCTGAAGTGAGACAACCCCTTTAAAGGGGTTATCTGGAAAAAGATATTGATGACTTATCCTCAGAATAGGTCATCAGTATCAGATCTGCGGGGGTGCAACACCCGGGACCCACCGCCGATCATCTGTTAGAAGAGGCCTTGAGTGCTGCAGCCTCTTCATAGGCCAGTGACATAATTGTACAACGGACACATGGCCCAGTAGTAGCTCAGTCCCATAGTGAATGAGGCCGAGCTACAATACCAAGCACAGTCGTTATACAATGGATGTTGCCGTGCTTGGAAAGCTGCCAAGAGCGGGCTGCGCTCAATAGAGTGAGGATAGGTCATCATCTTTTCCAGGATAACCCCTTTAAAAGGTAGTCTGTCAGCAGTTTTGTCTATGCAAAAATTCTCACAGATATGGGTAGGAGCAGGGAACTGGAGACAAGGCACAGCTTTTAATCCAAGGAGCGATGTTAAAATGAATTTAGATTTGTGCAGCCGTCCGTCCCGCAGATGCACCAAAGCTGCACCGAGGACAGGCCCACAGGCTACAGTGCTTCGTGCTCAGCCCTCCCCTTTGTTGTGAGTGACCACTGTAGCATCCAACCAAAAGACCTTTCCAATGCATTGCCCATGGCAATCCCATTTAATCCCTGCCGCACAGGCACTCTGTCCTGTGCCTGAGCCAACATTAAAGACTGGGTCAAGACTAGGTTAAAATCCACCATTACATTTTGAAAAAGCTAGGAGTACACAATAAGCTACCACACAGGTAGTAGTTGGCAGCCAAAATACAGCAAAAAGTAACAGAATTAAATTAGGGTCCATTCACATGTCCGCAAAATGGGTCCGCATCCATTCCGCAATGTTGCGGACTGGATCCGGACCCATTCATTTTCAATGGGGCCACAAAAGATATGGACAGCACACAGTGTGCTGTCCGCATCCGCACCTCCGTTCCGCAAAAAATATAACACGTCCTATTCTTGTCCGCGACAAGAAAAGGCATTTCTATTTAAAGTGCCAGCCATGTGCGGTCTGCAAAATGTGGAGCGTTAAACACTTGCGGACGTGTGAATGGACCCTAATAGAAAGGAGCGCAGCCTGGGTGCAACAGGAGCAATGGTGACGCCCTCACTGTACCAAAGGATTAATTTACACATTAAGAAAATGTATCATGATTCGGGAACGGAGCCTCAGTGTTTTTAGTCCAGTGAACCACAAGAAGTTGGATAGGGAGGTCACTGGTGATAGATTCTGCTTAATAGGATACCGCTTGTGGCTATTTTTGTGCCATACCACATTATAAAGCATTTAGCCCTAGCATATAGTACTCAGGGATTAACATTTAGACAATCTTCATGAAAAAAAGCACAAGTGTGCCACAAAAGGGAAGTGGTTGATGACGTTGAGCTGTCAGTTTTCTATTTTCCACAAATGATCCGGCACAACTAGCTCTTCTGAACTACACTGCGTATGGCAGTAAGATGCAAGAATACCAAGAAATCAATACCCTTTATGAAAACAGTTATTGAATGGTACTCAATCTGTCATGGTCATGCGATAATCACACTGGTACCCTGAAACACTGAAAATGGCACTGTAAAGAGCCTTTCACCTGTGTGACATCAAGCAGGGACAATGCACTATCGTTCTCCTTAACAGCATTCAAACCATAACCTTTTCTGTTTACCCAACTACAGAGGTGACGTCATAGCAACAACATGTGATCCTCGCTGCAGCCAATCACTGGCCTCTTAGGTGCACCGCCGAGGACAGTGACTGTCATTGACGCAGCCAGGAACCAGATTGGCGGCACTGGATCTGCAAGGTAAGGACTGCTCTATTCGTTATTACAGGATATTTACAGTGCCTTGAAAAGGTATTCAAACCCCTTGAACTTTTCCAGATTTTTTTCATACTTTACAGCTAGAGATGAGCGAATCGACTTCGGATGCTTCATCCGAAGTCGATTTGCATAAAACTTTGTCTCGTGAGACTGTGTAATAACTTTGTGAATTAATTATTACTGTAAAAAAACCTTTATAACAAACTCGGGTTCGGTTCCAAGTGGTAACACAGAACCGTCCACAGAAAGCAAAATTATTAATGTCTGAATTAAGGTCTGATGGGGGGGGGGGGGGGGGGGTTCGATGGAGAGCTGACCAGAGGCTGAAGGAGCTTGGGGAGTCTGACCAGAGGCTGAAGGAGCTTGGGGAGTCTGACCAGAGGCTGAAGGAGCTTGGGGAGTCTGACCAGAGGCTGAAGGAGCTTGGGGAGTCTGACCAGAGGCTGAAAAGCTCTATCTTGGTCTCATCTGTCCACAAGATGTTTTCCCAGAAGGATTTTGGCTTACTCAAGTTCATTTTTGCAAAATGTAGTCTTGCTTTTTTATGTCTCTGTGTCAGCAGTGGGCTCCTCCTGGGTCTCCTGCCATAGCGTTTCATTTCATTTAAATGTCAACTGATAGTTTGCGCTGACACTGATGCTCCCTGAGCCTGCAGGACAGCTTGAATGTCTTTGGAACTTGTTTGGGGCTGCTTATCCACCATCCGGTCTATCCTGCGTTGACACCTTTCATACATTTTTCTCTTCCGTCCACGCCCAGGGAGATTAGCTACAGTGCCATGGGTTGCAAACTTCTTGATAATGTTGCACACTGTGGACAAAGGCAAATCTAGATCTCTGGAGATGGACTTGCAACCTTAAAGATTGTTGATATTTCTTCACAATTTTGGTTCTCAAGTCCTCAGACAGTTCTCTTCTCGTCTTTCTGTTGTCCATGCTTAGTGTGGCGCACACAGACACACAATGCAAAGACTAAGTGAACTTCTCTCCTTTTTATCTGCTTTTGTGTGTGATTTTTATATTGCCCACACCTGTAACTTGCCCCAGGTGAGTCTAAAGGAGAATCACATGCTTGAAACAATCTTCTTTATCCACAATTTTGAAAGGGTACTAATAATTTTGTCCACATTATGTCCAATTTCCTTCCCCCCCCCCCCCCCTTTTTTGGTTTTGTTCCAATACACACAAAGGCAATAAACATGTGTATAGCAAAACATCTGTTACTGCACTACTTTTCTGTGAAAAATACTTCATTTTCTTGAAAATTTCAGGGGTGGCAACATTTACGGCCATGACTGTAGTTAATAAAATACAGTGACATGAAATCTATTATGCCATGGCATAGTCGCTTACTGCAAGACAAGTACCGATTTTAGGCCACCAGCACACGAGTGCGCGTGAACGCACATAAGATCTGTATGAATTTCTGTGATTTATGTACATTTCTGTAACATATCCGCATCAAAATCCACAATTTCTAATTTCGGTGCAGATTAGGGCTCATGCACACAATCATTGATTTTTTGCGGATCGGATGAGGACCCATGCACTTCATCAGGGCCGCAAAAGATGAAGGCAGCACTCCGTGTGCTGTCCGCATCCGTATGTCCATCCTATTCTTGTCTGTATTACGGACAAGGATAGGACAATTCTATAGCGGGCCGGGCGTTCCATTCTGCAAACCGAGTAACGCACACGTCCGATGTCCGTTTTTTGCCGACTGCAAAAATGGCTATGGCCGTGTACATGAACCTTTAGATGCGGTTTTGCAGCAGATCTTACCTTCCATTGAAAAGGGCGAAATCCGCAGCTAAAACCACAAGCATAATTAACATGTTGCAGATTTTGAAATCCACATGGCAGGTCAATTTCCAAACATAAAAAACTCTGTAAAGTGTACATGAGATTTGCGTAATCTCATAAGTTTTGCTGGTATTGTTCTAAGCTGCTGTTTTTCCCACGTCAGAATCCGCACAGAAAAAACTGAGCATATTCTGCAACGTATGCAGGCAGCCTTAATTGGGTTTCTTAACAAGCAATACAACCCAATATTTTATTTTTATTTTTTTACTTTTTGAGGGTCAAGCACACCTCTATAGGCAGGTTCATTTCAGGCACACCTGCCAAATGCAAAGAATGACCACGGTGTGCTTTTAGCCTACATTGTGCAGATATCAATGCCACCGTGTGCATTATAGTCCCACTAAATAGTCGAGGAAATAACACATCTTGCATAAAAATACACAAACTGCAACACTCAGGGGGCATTTTTTTTCTATAAGGTAGGAGTATAGGAGTGTGCAAGACACACAATAATCTGTGCACAAAACTAGGCTGATTGCCCCATCAACCACACAAACAGGGGACCTGATATAACAGCAATCCAAAAACAAAAGTAGAGACCTTACTGTACCTTCCGTGACCAAAATAACTTTGAACAGAAATGGTAGGTCACTCCCAAAAAAAAGTGGGAGAAACAAAGGGACAGGAGCAACCATCAAAGAGGTCCAAAGCGGTCTCCAGGCACTCCTGACACTGCCGATTTATCATCATCTTAGCTCAAGGTGACCCATTACTCTTTGGTGATGCTGTCCTGCAAATCCTTCATTTCCACATGAATTAGCAGATATAAAAGGTCGGGTCCACTGCAGCCCAGGACAGACATGTAGGACTCCCTGCAGCCTGCAGGGCTGCCTGATATGCCAGAATAGTTTAACATCACTTTAACCTTGTACAGCAATTGCCTTGTAGCTACGGATTAAGCAGCCTTTGAAAATCAAACTAGCTTCTGATCAAGAAGGCAGCACTGGAGGCCTGTACTCATTCACATACTATACCTGATGGAGCTTTTAATAAAACGTGGAGCTACAATGTAAGTACCTGCTCAAAATATACAAGCAGGAAGACAGTTTTCCGGAAGAAATATTTCATGCTGCATATTTTCTACGCAGCATTAAAGCCATCCTTAATTTTATTATCACTACTTACCCTTACTAGACTTGGAGCCAAGCAACTGCAGACAGTCTTCACGTGCTTTAGGCATTTTTCATGAGACATAAAATTGCAAACTGTAAAGAAAAAAAATATATAATTATAATAAAAGTATAATAAATAAAAGTGATATACCGTATATTAAAATCATTTACACTGACAATACATTTAGGCATACTCTAGTGATGTGCTAAGCCAGCCCTCAACTCTGTCACAACTGCCAGGTACACAGAGAAGGGTGCAGGCTTAGCTACTGAAATCAGTCAGCCAATCCCCTTCAAGCATGTCAACAGTCAGGTGACCACGACAGGGGAGGGGTCGGGGTGCTGGTGCTGCCGCTGCCGTGTGCATGCCGCCATTCTTTTTAAACTCCTGTAGAAATGTCCTATCCACGTCCGCAAAACAGACAAGAAAGGACATGCTCCATCTTTTTTACTGGCAGGCGGAATGGACAAATGTATGCGGACAGCACACAGCATGCTGTCCACTTCTTTTGATGCCTCATTGAAATGAATGGGTCCGCATCCAATCTGCAAAAAATGCAGACTGGATGTGGACCGAAAATACAGTAGTTTGCATGGGATCTTAGTCACAGACACAGCACACATGCAACGTTTCAAACCACCCAGGGGTCTTTGTCAAGCAGACCAGAAGTGTGGTGGGAGCAGCTCTCAAAGCACGACATGTAGCACCTATGCTAAACAATGTATATTAGTAGGTGGACTCAATTTTAATTTTAAGGGCATTAACCACTTCAACCCCGCTAGCTAAAACCCCCTTCATGACCAGGCCACTTTTTACACTTCTGCACTACACTACTTTCACCGTTTATCGCTCGGTCATGCAACTTACCACCCAAATGAATTTTACCTCCTTTTCTTCTCACTAATGGAGCTTTCATTTGGTGGTATTTCATTGCTGCTGACATTTTAACTTTTTTTGTTATTAATCGAAATTTAACAACTTTTTTGCAAAAAAATTACATTTTTCACTTTCAGCTGTAAAATTTTGCAAAAAAAAAAACGACATCCATATATAAATGTTTCGCTAAATTTATAGTTCTACATGTCTTTGATAAAAAAAAAATGTTTGGGGAAAAAAAAATGGTTTGGGTAAAAGTTATAGCGTTTACAAACTATGGTACAAAAATGTGAATTTCCGCTTTTTGAAGCAGCTCTGACTTTCTGAGCACCTGTCATGATTCCTGAGGTTCTACAATGCCCAAACAGTAGAAAACCCCCACAAATGACCCCATTTCGGAAAGTAGACACCCTAAGGTATTCGCTGATGGGTATAGTGAGTTCATAGAACTTATTTTTTGTCACAAGTTAGCGGAAAATGATGATTATTTTTTTCTTACAAAGTCTCATATTCCACTAACTTGCGACAAAAAATAAAAAAATACTAGGAACTCGCCATGCCCCTCACAGAATACCTTGGGGCGTCTTCTTTCTAAAATGGGGTCACTTGTGGCGTAGTTATACTGCCCTGGCAATTGAGGGGCCCATATGTGTGAGAAGTACTTTGCAATCAAAATCTGTAAAAAATGACCGGTGAAATCCGAAAGGTGCACTTTGGAATGTGGGTCCCTTTGCCCACCTAGGCTGCAAAAAAGTGTCACACATCTGGTATCGCCGTACTCAGGAGAAGTTGGGGAATGTGTTTTGGGGTGTCATTTTACATATACCCATGCTGGGTGAGAGAAATATCTTGGCAAAAGACAACTTTTCCCATTTTTTTATACAAAGTTGGCATTTGACCAAGATATTTTTCTCACCCAGCATGGGTATATGTAAAATGACACCCCAAAACACATTCCCCAACTTCTCCTGAGTACGGCGATACCAGATGTGTGACACTTTTTTGCTGCCAAGGTGGGCAAAGGGACCCATATTCCAAAGTGCACCTTTCAGATTTCGCAGGCCATTTTTTACACATTTTGATTGCAAGGTACTTCTCACACATTTGGGCCCCTAAATTGCCAGGGCAGTATAACTACGCCACAAGTGACCCCATTTTGGAAAGAAGACACCCCAAGGTATTCCGTGAGGGGCATGGCGAGTTCCTAGAATTTTTTATTTTTTGTCACAAGTTAGCGGAAAATGATGATTTTTTCATATATATTTTTTTTCCTTACAAAGTCTCATATTCCACTAACTTGCGACAAAAAATAAAACATTCTAGGAACTCGCCATGCCCCTCACGGAATACCTTGGGGTGTCTTCTTTCCAAAATGGGGTCACTTGTGGAGTAGTTATACTGCCCTGGCAATTTAGGGGCCCAAATGTGTGAGAAGTAGTTTGCAATTAAAATCTGTAAAAAATGACCGGTGAAATCCGAAAGGTGCACTTTGGAATGTGTGCCCCTTTGCCCACCTTGGCATCAAAAAAGTGTCACACATCTGGTATCGCCGTACTCAGGAGAAGTTGGGGAATGTGTTTTGGGGTGTCATTTTACATATACCCATGCTGGGTGAGAGAAATATCTTGGCAAAAGACAACTTTTCCAATTTTTTTATACAAAGTTGGCATTTGACCAAGATATTTCTCTCACCCAGCATGGGTATATGTAAAATGACACCCCAAAACACATTCCCCAACTTCTCCTGAGTACGGCGATACCAGATGTGTGACACTTTTTTGCTGCCAAGGTGGGCAAAGGGACCCATATTCCAAAGTGCACCTTTCAGATTTCGCAGGCCATTTTTTACACATTTTGATTGCAAGGTACTTCTCACACATTTGGGCCCCTAAATTGCCAGGGCAGTATAACTACGCCACAAGTGACCCCATTTTGGAAAGAAGACACCCCAAGGTATTCCGTGAGGGGCATGGCGAGTTCCTAGAATTTTTTATTTTTTGTCACAAGTTAGCGGAAAATGATGATTTTTTCATATATATTTTTTTTCCTTACAAAGTCTCATATTCCACTAACTTGCGACAAAAAATAAAACATTCTAGGAACTCGCCATGCCCCTCACGGAATACCTTGGGGTGTCTTCTTTCCAAAATGGGGTCACTTGTGGAGTAGTTATACTGCCCTGGCAATTTAGGGGCCCAAATGTGTGAGAAGTAGTTTGCAATTAAAATCTGTAAAAAATGACCGGTGAAATCCGAAAGGTGCACTTTGGAATGTGTGCCCCTTTGCCCACCTTGGCATCAAAAAAGTGTCACACATCTGGTATCGCCGTACTCAGGAGAAGTTGGGGAATGTGTTTTGGGGTGTCATTTTACATATACCCATGCTGGGTGAGAGAAATATCTTGGCAAAAGACAACTTTTCCAATTTTTTTATACAAAGTTGGCATTTGACCAAGATATTTCTCTCACCCAGCATGGGTATATGTAAAATGACACCCCAAAACACATTCCCCAACTTCTCCTGAGTACTGCGATACCAGATGTGTCACACTTTTTTGCAGCCTAGATGCGCAAAGGTGCCCAAATACCTTTTAGGAGGGCATTTTTAGACATTTGGATCCCAGACTTCTTCTCACGCTTTAGGGCCCCTAAAAAGCCAGGGCAGTATAAATACCCCACATGTGACCCCATTTTGGAAAGAAGACACCCCAAGGTATTCAATGAGGGGCCTGGCGAGTTTATAGAAATTTTTTTTTTTGGCATAAGTTAGCGGAAATTGATTTTTTTGGGGGGTTTTTCTCACAAAGTCTCACTTTCCGCTAACTTAGGACAAAAATTTAAATCTTTCATGGACTCAATATGCCCCTCAGCAAATACCTTGGGGTGTCTTCTTTCCAAAATGGGGTCAGTTGTGGGGTGTTTGTACTGCCCTGGCATTTGAGGGTCTCCGCAATCATTACATGTATGGCCAGCATTAGGAGTTTCTGCTATTCTCCTTATATTGAGCATACAGGTAATGAGATTTTTTTTTCCGTTCAGCCTCTGGGCTGAAAGAAAAAAAATGAACGGCACAGATTTCTTCATTCGCATCGATCAATGTGGATGAAAAAATCTCTGCCAAAAAAAAAAAAAAAAGAGGGGAAAGGCGTCTGCCAGGACATAGGAGCTCCGCCCAACATCCATACCCACTTAGCTCGTATGCCCTGGCAAACCAGATTTCTCCATTCGCATCAATCGATGTGGATGAATAAATCATTGCCGGGATTTTTTTTTTTTACATACAAAGTGTTTGCCAAAGCATAGGAACGCCGCCTCCTCCTCAGCTCGTATGCCTCGGCAAACGTATCTGTCACTGCAGAGGAGAAAATCCCGTCTTGCAGCGCCGCATACACCGACTTGCGTGTAATCTGACAGCAGCGCAATGCTTCTGTCAGAATGCACATCAGTGCTGCAGCTAGTAGATCGGTTGGTCCACCTGGAAGGTAAAAAGACAAAAAGAAAAAACCAGGCCGCAACGCAATAATTTTATTAACTTTGGAACAGAATATATAAACTAACTTTTTTAACTGAACATTAACCTTTTTGCTTACTGGTGCTTTTTTTTTTTTTTTTTCTTTTTACCTTTATAGAACAAACCTCTCCTTCCCCATGGGTCAATGTGCAAAGCGCAAATCGCCCAAAGATGTGGCGAAGTGCGTTATGCACTTTGTCCCATGTGAAAGGAGACGTTTGCAGCAGCATTGAGTGAATGGGCCCTAATAGCCCTGTGTGCCTGTCCTGGTGAGATGATCCCTATGCTAATAGTGTACCTGTGAGTGGTACTTCCGGAAACACTCTCCAAAGCATAGGGCAGGGTGGTCAGGACAGACAGGACAGACAGGACAGACAGGACAGAAATAGCGGGTGTCACGCCTTATTCCACTCCTGCTACAGACACAACATCTTTTTCGGGGTGACGGTTGGGTTGAGGTACCAGGAATGACATTGGGGAAATGTCGCTCGTGTAGATGGCTAACTACACTGGTGGATGGGGCCACGGAACCTCCTGGGTACAGGAGGTTCTCGATGATCTCTTCCTGAAATTTGAGGAAGGATCCAGTTCTCCCAGCCATACTGTAGAGAACAAAACTATTATACAAAGCCAATTGAATTAAATATACAGACACCTTCTTATACCAGCGTCTGGTTCTGCGGGAAACTAAATACGGAGACAACATCTGGTCATTGAAGTCCACCCCTCCCATGTGAAGGTTATAGTCGTGGACTGAGAGGGGCTTTTCAATGACACGGGTTGCTCGCTCAATTTGTATTGTCGTGTCTGCGTGAATGGAGGAGAGCATGTAAACGTCACGCTTGTCTCTCCATTTCACCGCGAGCAGTTCTTCGTTACACAGTGCGGCCCTCTGCCCCCTTGCAAGACGGGTGCTAACGAGCCGTTGGGGGAAGCCCGCGCGACTAGTTCGCGTGGTACCACAGGCGCCAATCCGTTCTAGAAACAAATGCCTAAAGAGGGCCACACTTGTGTAAAAATTGTCCACATAAAGATGGTACCCCTTGCCGAATAAGGGTGACACCAAGTCCCAAACTGTCTTCCCACTGCTCCCCAGGTAGTCAGGGCAACCGACCTGCTCCAGGGTCTGATCTTTTCCCTCATAGATCCGAAATTTGTGGGTATAGCCTGTGGCCCTTTCACAGAGCTTATACAATTTGACCCCATACCGGGCGCGCCTGCTTGGGATGTATTGTTTGAAGCCAAGGCGCCCGGTAAAATGTATCAGGGACTCGTCTACGCAGATGTTTTGCTCTGGGGTATACAAATCTGCAAATTTCAGGTTGAAATGGTCTATGAGGGGCCGAATTTTGTGGAGCCGGTCAAAAGCAGGGTGGCCCCTGGGACGGGAGGTGCTGTTATCACTAAAGTGCAGGAAACGCAGGATGGTCTCAAATCGTGTCCTGGACATAGCAGCAGAGAACATGGGCATGTGATGAATCGGGTTCGTGGACCAATATGACCGCAATTCATGCTTTTTTGTCAGGCCCATGTTGAGGAGGAGGCCCAGAAAAGTTTTAATTTCGGAAACTTGGACTGGTTTCCACCGGAAAGGCTGGGCATAATAGCCTCCCGGGTTGGCGGTTATAAATTGTGTGGCATACCTGTTTGTTTCGGCCACAACTATGTCTAAGAGCTCCGCAGTCAAGAACAGCTCAAAAAATCCCAGGGCCGAACCGATCTGAGCCGTCTCAACCCGAACTCCAGACTGGGCAGTGAAAGGGAAAACTACAGGTGCGGCTGAAGTTGGGGACTGCCAATCAGGGTTTGCCAGCACCTCTGGGATTCTAGGGGCTCTACGGGCACGTCTTTGCGGTGGCTGCGACGGGGTCACTACTGCTCGTGCCACCGTACCAGCTTCAACTGCCCTTCTGGTGCTCGCTACTTCACCAGGTTGTACGGCAGTGCTGGTACTAGGTCCAGGGAGGGCTGGGCTGCTGGTGTATGCCTCACCACGTAATCCGACAGCACCAGCCCCACTCTTACAAATATGATCTGCTATCTGGCACTCTGATTAGATTTTTTTAAAAATCATCAGCTTGCCAGCCGCGATCATTGGCTGGCAAGCTGATGACGAATTACTCCTCGACGAAATGCCAGCCCGAAATGCGCCATGCGCGGGCCGGCATAGCGCGTCATCTCGCGTCTCGCGAGATGACGCGTATATGCGTCAGTCTGCGCAGCGATGCCGCCTCCGGACCGCACATCTGCGTTAGGCGGTCCGGAGGCGGTTAAAATGTTTTTTTTTTTTATAATATCATCATCATCATCATCATCATAATGAGTAGTACATTGAACACTGTAGCCGGTCACGGTTATCCAACAGAAAGGAGAAATGTGGCAGTTTGTGGTATGTGGCATGTATGTCATGTCCTGTGTAATATGTTTAGAACAGATAGAAGCAGAGCTCATACCAGCTTGGCCCAAAAAAATAATAATCACATATTCACAGAGTCTCTGCTCTCCTCATTCAGAAAATCTGTTGCATTGCCCATTTCCTCTTGTTCCACTTTAGGAAAGGTCAAGGGCGTAGCTATAGGGGAAGCGGCTGCTTTGGGGCCTACCCATGATGAGGACTAAATGATTATCTGGGCCCCCTCAACAGTGTTATACAATGACATTATATACAGAGACACTGTAGGAAATTGACAGAGTGGCTGAGAGAATGATCTTGACTAGAGTGGGGGTTGCACATCAGGAGCGGACTTGTTTCCTACCTGTACTCTGTAAATAGCAGGAGAGGCTTGGATCAGAAATAAGATTACATATGCTAAGGAGAATAGTCACTTGTTAGGAACAATGCAAATGATTAGCCAACAAGACCTACACAGAAAAAAGCATCCTGCTGAGGATCCTCCTCCAGAAAACTAACTAGAAAGGACATGTTCAGAAGGAAAGGTGTAGGGTAAAAAATATACATAAACCTCTTAAATTGTATGTATACTAATGCCAGAAGCCTGACTAATAAAACTGGGGAGCTGGAATTAGTGATGTGTGAGGAGAACTATGACATAGTGGGAATAACTGAGACATGGCTGGATGATAGCTATGACTGGGCAGTTAATGTACAAGGTTACAGTCTGTTTAGAAAGGATCGTCAAATCCGGAGAGGGAAGGGGGGGGGGGGGGGGGTGGTCGGTCTAGGGTTGTTTCGGGTATCAAAATGTCAATACCCAATTGATACTTTTATGGCAGTATCGAGTCGGTACTGGGATGTTAATTTTTTCGATACTAGGCTGCGCTACTGTGCAGTCTAGCATCTCCTCTTATGAGAGAACATGGTGCTCGACACGCGCTATGTTCTCTCCGGCCAGACAGTGGAGAAGGAGGTAGGGAGGGAATCCCTCTTTCCTATGACGCGGCCGCCGCTGAGCCCAATGAAGTGAACGGGCTCTGAAGCTGCCCGCACCACTGCCACCAATGAATGTGCGGCTAATTAAAGCAGGAGGAGGGATGGGGGAGGTAATAAACTGCTGCGCCAACTGAGCTTGTGAGCCGGCGAACGGCAGCGGCAGCCTCCTCCTCCTGAGTGTTTTGTGTCCTCACCACCATCAGCCCGAGACCCAGAGTCAAGAAGCCAGCATAGCATGTACCTGGCCTGGCCACTGTGCCAGCAATGAAAATTAACCCTTAATACAGATACAGGAAGCGGGTGCCGGAGGCAGAATCACATAGCCGGCACCTGAGGGGTTTACTGCCGCTGATCGCAGCGCCCTGTCAGAGGCCAGCACCCGCCTCCTGCATCTGTATTAAAGGTTAATCATTGGTGGCGCAGTGCACCCACCCCCCCAGTATTAAAAACATTGGTGGCGCAGTGTACCCTCCCCCGCCCCCCTCAGTATTAAAGGGAGTCTGTCACCTCCATACGGCCATATACAGTGCTTACATGGCTCTGTAGCACACCTATACAGGATTGTAACAGTACCCTTGTTCTTTTCTTTAGTCTTGCACCAGCAGGAAAAACTAAGTTTAATTCATATGCAAATGAGCATACATTTTTTAGAGCTAATACAGATACCGATAATCTGTGAACTTTCAGGCCGATAACCAATAATTTATACCAATATTCTGTGCGTTTTTTTTTATTACTAACTTTTAGCCCCCTTAGGGGCTTGAACCCTTGTCCTATTCACTCCCCTGTGCTGCTGAGGGAACACGGATCGCGCTGACAGCAGCGCGATCCTTGTTACCGATTAGTTATCGGCAAAATAGATGCCGATAAGATTGATAATCCTGAATATTGGCCGATAATATCGGTAAAACCAATAATCGGTCAAACCCTAATTGAGGTCTGTGGAAGACCCGACAGCTCCTGCACTCTCCAGGCCCCGGCGGTCACATGACCACCGGACCGGAACAGGAAGCACTGTGTATACAGCGATCTAGAAGGCAGGGACACACAGGAATGGTCCCTGCCTTCTCTAAGGGGTGCCCTACTGTCACTGACAGTAGGCCCCCAATTTGGCAGCTGCAGGATTAGTGTGCAGCTGCCATCTCTGAAAGGACGTTCAGAAACGTCCGATCAGAGATAAACCGGACCGCCCAGGACGTTTATAGTCAATGGGCGGTCAGGAAGTGGTTAAATTATTAGGTGGATTCTACTAGGTACTGAACTGCCATAAATGTGGATGCTAACTGCTGTTGGGTATGCTGCACGGTTCAACAGGGAAAGACCACCTTTTGGTTTTTGCTGCAGAGATTTTGAAAGACTGGTATACGGCACCATGTTGGTACTGAACAGCCTCTGGGGTACCAGTACAACCACTTTCTGAGAACCGTACCTTTTTCTCTAGACGGGGCTGTGTTAAGGCTCTTTTTTTTATTTTTGTAATTTTGCTTTTTGGGAAGCAGGATAAAGAAACAGCAGCAATTCTTTTACTGCATTTTTGGGTTTTGTCAGCGTACATCGAGAGGGAAAAACAACGTTATTCTGCTGGTCGGTACGATTACAGAGATTTTATACCGTTTTTTTTTGTTTTACCTCTTTTACATAATTTTTGGAAAAAAAGAAAATCTCGTTTTTGCATGGAAATTTGTGTGTATAACGGAAACGGGACGGATCTGTTTTGCAGCCCATAGACTTTCACTATTATGACGGAACGAATAACAGAATGCCTCTAACAAGGCATTCCGTGATAGGATTGCGTTATAGTCCCTGGTAACGGAATCCAAAACGCAATTCACCTTTTACCACCAAACAAAGTGTGAACGAATTTCATAAGCGGAAATTCACATCTCTATTGACAACCACTAATTACTGTATTACGCAGGGAAAGTATTCAGATCCGCCTTATCAGTAGAGTACAATTTCATCACCAGGCAGTAGAGCGTAATTTCCACTTCCATTGCTAGCATTACTGGCACACACGATTTTGACTAACGCAGAGCAGCCTGACACAGGCAATTTATTTCTCATGATTCATGGGGAGAGAATCCGTGCAAGTAATCAGTTCAAGCAAAGATTTGTTAAGTTATTTTTACGTGGAGTGACTCATTACAAATAAGAACATGCGTGACTCTCAGGATGTTGAAATGCCCTATACTATTTATACATGGCAACGAGTGTGTCACGGTTTAGGAATATAATTATTTACTCACGTGTTTTTCATACAAGCTTAGCTTTAATTGTGTAGTATATCTACTCTATAGAAGACAGTGCCAGTCAAAATGGATAAAGGGGTTTTCTATATTGATGGCCTATCCCCAGTATAGGTCATTAATGAGATCGGCAAGGATCCGACTCCCGACACCTCAAGCAAATCAGCAGTTTGAGGAAGCCGTGACACTCCCCAGTGGGTGCCACGGCCTCCTCCTAACTTACCAAACACCGCGCATAGCAGCTGTGCTCGTCTCATTCAAGTGAGCTATGTGACGTAATATGGCCTAGGAAGAGGCCTAAGTGCTCAAGGTGCACCGTGGCCTCAGATTTCATATTGGTGACCTATCCTGAGAACAGGTCTCCAATATAAAAATCCCGGAAAACCCCTTTAAAGGGAGTCTTGCACGAAATATGACCATTACAGACCACTCAGATCAGGTTCTCCATTACTTTCCCCAGATTACTACGGTACCTTTCATATTGCAGTCCACCGCCGATTAGCTCCAAAAAACACTTTTATACCATATGGTAATTAGCTTCTGAAGGTGCCCAGGGGCGGCTTTCATGCGGCCAGTGCCCAGGCCCCTCCTCTTTTACCCCTCTGGCCCGCCCTTGTTTAATCCGATTACCTCCTCCTCTCCGTTTGAAATCCAGCACCCTCACCACTCCACACAATCCCGACGCGGGCGCACTGCATTGCCCATTATGGGCAGAGGAACAGGGACTTTCAATGCGCATGTGCCAGCCTGCGCAACCCGATCCAGCCAGTGGAGGCACGGGATTTCAGATGGAGAGGAGGAGATAATCAGATTAAACAAGGGCGGTCCAGAGGGGTAAAAGAGGAGGGGTTTTAAAAGCAAAGCGCAGAGGGGCCTGGGCAACGGCCGCATGAACGTCGCCCCTGGGCACCTTCAGAAGCTAATTACCATATGGTATAAAAGTGGTTTTTTTGGAGCAAATCGGCGAGGGACTGCAATATGAAAAGGCACCATAGTAATTTGGGGAAAGTAATGGAGAACCTGATCTGAGTGGTCTGTAATACTCATTTCAGACATTTAAAGGGAGTCTTTCACCAAATATGACTCTCTTAGGCTACTTCCACACTAGCGCTTTGGCTTTCCATTTGCGAGATCCGTTCAGGGCTCTCACAAGCGGAACAAAACGGATCAGTTTTGCCCTAATGCATTCTGAATGGAAAATGATCCGCTCAGAATGCATCAGTTTGCCTCCGTTCCGTCTCCATTTTGCTCTGAAGGACACCAAAACGCTGCCTGCAGCGTTTTGCTGTCCACTTGACGAAACTTAGCCAAACGGATCCGTCCTGGCACACAATGTCAGTCAATGGGGACGGATCAGTTTTCTCTGACACAATAGAAAACGGATCTGTCACCCATTGACTTTCATAAGTGTTCAAGACAGATCAGTCATGGCTATGGAAGACATAATACAACCGGATCCATTCATGACGGATGCATGCGTTTATATTATTGTAATGTAAGGGCTTTTGCAGATCCATGACGGATCCGCAAAAAATGCTAAAGTAGCCTTAGGGCTGTTTCACACGAGCGAGTCCATTGCGGAATCACACTCCATGATGTATAATGCTATGTGCCTCTGCATGGCCTTTTTTCCACAGAATCCTAGTGACATAAAGCTGTCAGTATGATTCTGTAGAAATAAGGTCAAGCAACGGCACACAGCATTATACATCATGATAATAGCGTGCGCTCCTGCAAGTCCAGAGCGGAGGATCACACACACACACGAAGCGTGATTCCCGCAATGGACTCGCTCGTGTGAAACAGCCCTTAGGCATGTGAAGCACAACACTGAATCGAATGATTGTCAATGGTGTTGCAATGTGACATGCGAGATGCTGAAATATGGCAGCCGCAAAAAATCTAGACCTAATGGATTTTGTGTTGAAGGAAGCAAGTCACAAATGACTTTTACTCCACTGACTTTAATGTAAGTCATGTGTGACACACGACTTGTTTGCGAGTTGACAGAACCATTAGGCTAAATGTACACGATCAGGATTGTGTGCAGATTTTCCGCACGGAAAATCCACACCGTAGGTCAGGTACACTGTATTCTATGAGAATTTGAAAATTCTCAATGCACACTATGCAGATTTTTTCCATGCGGATTTTGACCTGCGGTGCGGATTTTAAAGTTTATTTTTCCTGACCGGATTTTCTTCATTTTCTTGACCGCACAGATTTGCCTGCGAACACCTGCGGATTTCAGTGCGAATTCTCCGCACATGAATCCTGGCCGTGCGCATAAACCCTTAGGGCTGTTTCACACGAGCGGATGCCGTGCGTGACATCCACTCCGTGAAAGAGTGCCAAGACCCGATGCGGACAGCAGAAGCACGGAGCATTAACATGACTGATAACGCTCCGTGCCTCTCTGTGACCTCTTTACTACGAAATCACAGTGATTAAAACAGCCCTTAGGCCTCTTTCACACGGGCGTCATGTTTTTTGCCCGGATAAGAGGCGGGTGCGTTGCGGGAAAATGCGCGATTTTTCCGCGCGAGTGCAAAACATTGTCATGCGTTTTGCACTGGCGTGAGAAAAATCGCGCATGTTTGGTACCCAGACCCGAACTTCTTCACAGAAGTTCGGGCTTGGGATTGATGTTCTGAAGATTGTATTATTTTCCCTTATAACATGGTTATAAGGGAAAATAATAGCATTCTGAATACAGAATGCTTAGTATAATAGTGCTGGAGGGGTTAAAAATAATAAAAAAGTTAACTCACCTTCTCCTCTTGTTAGCGTAGATCCCGGTCTGTTCTTTAGCTGTGGACTGAATGACCTGAGGTGATGTCAGATCACATGCTCCAATCACATGGTCCATCACCATGGTGATGGAGCATGTGATCTGACGTCATCAAAGGTCCTTCAGCCCACAGCTAAAGAACAGACCGGCCTCTACGCGAACAAGAGGAGAAGGTGAGTTAACTTTTTTATTATTTTTAACCCTTCCAGCACTATTATACTATGCATTCTGTATTCAGAATGCTATTATTTTCCCTTATAACCATGTTATAAGGGAAAATAATACAGTGAATAGCCTGTCACCTAGAACCCATGCGTGAAAATCGCACCGCATCCGCACTTGCTTGCGGATGCATGCGATTTTCACGCAACCCCATTCATTTCTATAGGGCCTGCGTTACGTGAAAAACGCACAAAGAGGAGCATGCTGCGATTTTCACGCAACGCATAAGTGATGCGTGAAAATCACTGCTCGTGTGCACAGTCCCATAGAAATGAATGGGTCAGGATTCAGTGCGGGTGCAATGCGTTCACCGCACGCATCGCACCCGCACGGAAAACTCGCCCGTGTGAAAGGGGCCTTACAGTTCAATAGTCGCGAGACAGCAAGTTGCAGCCAAGTGGTGCGACACAAGTCGCTGTGTTGCCCCATCTTAAGGGTCTTTTAGCATAACCCAAGATTTAGGGCGATGTAGTTGTCACAATTGTCCCTCTGTACGGGGATGAAAGATCGCTACTACATTTGTTTGTCCCTATACAGTTTCATTGTTTATGGGCAGCACATCTATTTTTCCGCAGGCCGATGTGCTGCCGATAAGCAACAATTTTAGGTGCCGCATAAAAGATGTGATCACCTGATGAACGTTGGGTAATCAGTAGCGGTGAATTATTGAGAACAAGCGTTATTGCGAAGACACATCCCTGACATGTGTCCCAACCCTCGCCCAAGGGCCCTAAGACAAATGTAGCGAAGGTACAAGAAGATATTTGTGTTTGAGATCTCCACGAATGAGACAGCTGCAAGCCACCAAACAGAAAAGACATGTGCAATCACATATACTCTATCAAGTCGTCCGAAATTCAGTGTTCTATTTACCACCTATTTAATAACGCGCCTACATGTCTAATGATCAGACGACACATATGTACATACTAGAATTAGAAAATTATGAAATCATGCACACTCACGTGTTAAAAATAAATTCCAAAACCTACACTTTAAGGAAGTGGCTTTCAAGAGTCTATATATTAGAAACCTTCTATAAATCCCCCCCATTTTAAAAACTGCACCCCTGAAAGTATTCAAACGGCATTTAGGAAGTTTAGGTATTTGACAGGAGTAAATGTAAAATGGAGGTGAAATGTAAGAATTTTATTTGTTTGGCAGATTTTTTTGCAGATTAACCTGGCTCAGCAGTTTTTACAAATAACCCCTTTGTGGTCCCAGTGGGCTACTTAAATAGAGGTCACCGAATGTGCACCTTGTGGATTTTAGGACCTCCATTTTTAGAGTGTTTTTATAGGCAACATTTCGGGTTTGTAGAAGCCTTGAGGTGTAAAAACAAAAAAACACTCAGAAGACCTCCTTTTGGAAACTACACCCCATTCTGACCCAAAAGAAGTTTCATAGAATTTATTAGTATTGGGCTCTGATAAGAATATGTAGTCTTGGTTCAGATGTTTTATTTTAATAAGAGTTAGGCCGTTCCCATT
Organism: Bufo gargarizans; assembly: GCF_014858855.1. Classification (NCBI taxonomy): domain Eukaryota; kingdom Metazoa; phylum Chordata; class Amphibia; order Anura; family Bufonidae; genus Bufo; species Bufo gargarizans. The sequence goes on along the minus strand of NC_058080.1, from coordinate 390,454,756 downwards.
TTTGCGATACGCAAAACACGAATACTGACCGTGTGTGCTCCACATTTTACAGAACGGAACGTCCGGCCCTCTATAGAGCTATCCTATCCTTGGTCGCAAAACGGACAAGAAGAGTATATGTTCTATTATTTTGGGGGGTAGTGGAATGGACATATGGATGCGCACAGCACACAGGTGTGCTGTCCGCATCTTTTGCTGCCCCACTGAAATGCAAAAAATGGGAATCGGAAGCGGACAAAAAAATACACTCATGTGCATGACCCCTTAATGGGAGAATAACCACCACACAAATTGTTACGCAATTTCTCTCAAGTACGGTAATATCCCATGTGTTGTCATAAGTTGCTGTTTGGGGACACAGCAGGTTCAGAAGGGAAGGAGCGCTGTCAGGCTTTGGATTATGAATTTTGCTGCGAGAGGGCTTTTTTTTGTTTTTGTTTTTTGAAGGATGAGCTGTACTATTATTGGTAACATTATGGCTTTTTGATCACTTTTTAATACCTTTTTGGGGAGCTGAGCTGACCAAAACCTGCATGGACGATAACTAATATGATGAATTTATAGACCTGGATGCTACAGACAGGGTGATACCAGTAAGCAATGATTTCTCTGTGGCACTGCTCCGGTACAAGAAACAGCAGCGCTGACTTGCCTGGATACAGGTCCCAGGAAAGAAGATGGAGACAGCATGTCCGGTATAAAAACCCTTTAATGGGAACCGCCAAGTGAACAAGCGTGCAACAGGTCGTGACGTTTCGGCTGATCCACAGCCTTTATCAAACACAATGTGAAATCTAAAAGTACCTGTTTAAATACATTAAAACACACCCACTCACACAGGGGTGGCCAATAACACAGTGAATAAGGTGCTGATGTCATCAAAGATGTGCCCTCCAGTGCTCCTACATAGTGTCTCAGTATACACCCTCCATAGGTATGAGATCCATTGCCCCACATACCTTCAGGGAACACGTGTTCCTCGGCGTCCCTAGGCCGCCAGCGCGCATGTCAGGGAAGGAGGAGTTACGTCACTACCTGACTAACCCAAAATCACCTGATCGCGAGCGACTCCACCCTGACGATCATCGCGTCATCTCAAACGTCCCATATCATGTGCGCCGTTGCCAGGGACGCCTATGAGCCGGTCCGCCCACCTCCACATGATGAGAGGGATCACCTCACATCCCCACGTCATCAGCGTCAGCGGTCGGATCCTAAATCAAGCGGTGCGGTAGTCACAACTCACCGCCAACCACACTACATCATCTGGCACAATCGGGGACCGTCCGGAGGGGTGCGGGCAGAGTCTCCCAACCTCCATGTCTCCAGCCGAAACCCGGCCTAGGTGACGTCATGGCCCCGCCTCTCTATCGTCAAGCCAGCCCCTTGTTGCCAGAGACGCATCCAGGATCCAACACCGCCCACATCAGTGACGTGCAGCGGGAGACACCCACATTCACAGCAGGGGTGCAGGCAGGAGCGAGCCCCATAGTCTATCAGTGTGCCATGATCCAGTGTGGGTTGGAAACTTGTGTAAATGTGAATTAATAAAAAACAAAGTACAATTAAAAAACACTATACAGAGAACCAGTTCAAAGGTCACTCGGAGCAATTACACATTTGTCACAGAGAAGTCTACATTCATTCCAAATGGCTGGAGTGCTCTCATCTCAAAGATCCATTTAAGCTCTTTTTTACGTAGAATCCGATCCTTATCCCCCCCACGGGGGATACAGCACATTACCACTGCAACCAAATCACTGTCCTCATCAGTCTACCCATTGACTTTCATAGGGTTCTGTTGGGGTTCCAGTATTTTGTCAGCAAAAACAACACTTCAGACTCTGCTAAGGTGTTGGCTGTGTTCATCAATTTCCCTCAAGTTATTGCCGACATGCAGCAGGGGCTAAAACGGGGATTATTACTAAAGGGAGGCATGGTCGCCTTGAAAAGGGTTTTCCAAGATTCTGATGCTGATGGCCTATCCTCAGGATAGGTCATAAACATCAGATTAGTGGGAATCGGACACTCGGGACCTCAGTCGATCAGCCGTTTAGAGCCTCTTCGTTACATTTATCATTTATCAGTCTCATTCCTAGGTGCAGCCCAGTCCTGAGCCACAATGCCGAGCACAGTCGCTATGGAATAGACAGCACTGTGCCTGGTACGCTGTGAGGAGGCTAATCAGCTGGAGTCCTGGGTGTCGGACCCCTGCTGGTCTGATACCTATCCTAAGGAAATATGGAAATCTTTGAAAACCCTTTTAGAGTACTTATAAAAGGAAGTACAATTTAAACTACTGTTTAATTCAAGTTTATATGTTACACTTATTATTTAAGATTTAATGGTCTGTCTCTACCTATATTAAAACAAAACTGCAGTCTAATAGGCTGACAGTCCCTGGTCTGTAAAAATTTCCTCTCAGCAGTTATTTCTTTATCATCACAGGCAGCATTACAATGAAAGAGAAGTGAATAGATAAAACAGGATCCAATATTTACAATAGGTAGTGCTCACAGCTTATCTACTCCCCTCCCTGCACAAGTCACAGTGCATGTCTAGAAAACTCTCCCATAGAAGCCAATGAATATCTTGTGTCCATTGAGGTTTTGAACGTGTTGAAGGATTTCATCCGATTCACCAAATTGTTCTTGTAACATGAAGATACATAAATGAATGAAGTTCTCATAATGAGAGAAGGTTTTTAAGCTGCTAGTAGCTAGAATTTCTCTGTTCTGACGGGAAGCAGAATCACTTCCATTTATAACCCTTAGGCCACAGTAAATAGATTTGGTGGAGTGGAATCAAGTAAAGAAAAGCATGAATGATATTGTGGCTTTGGTTTAACCCTACTGTACCACTAAGTGGCTTAAAGTGATCTATTGGCTTCTGGATATTGAGAAATCTCAAATTTACATCAGATAATGCTAAATGGTGGGTCTGCATCTAGCTCAGTCATTTTGTGAGTAGTTTTTTTTAAAGCTTAGTGTTTGCCAATGTATGTATTTATTTTATTTATAGTTCCTTTAAAAGGGAACCTGTCATCAACTTTCTGCTGACCTCACTGAGGGCAGCATACATTAGTGACAGACATGCCGATGTCAGCGGTGTGTCACCCATCAGCTAAAAGTAAGTGGCTGCCGAGAACCAGCAACATAATCATTGCAGCTCAGGCCTGAAAAAGAGTCACATCTACCTGAGACGAGTCCTGGTTATCCATAATCTCCTGCTCCCCTGCCCATCTGCTGATGATTAGCAGTTCTCTCCTAGAGAGAAAGGGAGAAAACTCGGTAGAAGCCTGTCAGTCATCAGCAGGTGGGCAGGAGATCATGAATAACCAGGACTCTTCTCAGGTGGCCGGACTCTTTTCCAGGCCCAGTCTGCAATGATTGTGATGTTGGTTCTCGGCAACCACTTATTTCTAACTTATAAATGACAGACCTCTGAAATCAGCTCACCTGTCTCTACTTTATTCTGCCGTTAGTATGGGCAGTATAAAGGCGATGACGGGTCCCCTTTAAAGGGGTTGTCTCACTTCAGTAAGTGGCATTTATGGTGTAGAGGATGTTAACATAAGGCACTTACTAATGTGTTGTTATTATCCATATTGCCTCCTTTGCTGACTGGATTCATTTTTCCATCACATTATACACTGCTTGTTTCCATGGTTATGACCACCCTGCAATCCATCAGTGGTGGTCGTGCTTGCTCCCAATAACTGACTGAAATAACTGAAGTGGGAACTCAGGCACACAAATGAATTTTCGCTCAGTTTTCCTTTGCAGAACCATTCACTTCAATTGATCCACAAAAAAACAACAAAAAAACAGAAGTTACTCCTTGTGCATTCCGTTTCCGTATGTCAGTTCCGCAAATAAATAGAACATGTCCTATTATTGTCCGCATTATGGACAAAGATAGTACAGTTCTATGAAGGGCCAGCTGTTCCGTTCCACAAAATATGAAATGCACACGGATGTCATCTGTATTTTTTGCTGATCCGTTTTTTGCAAACGCCAAAATACATATGGCCCTGTGCATTAGCCCTTACACAGACTTGTACTAAGCAACAATAAGATTTAAAGGGAACCTGTCACCTCAAAAATGCATCTACATCCCCCAGCGGCCACGATTCCCCAAGTCTCGTGCTCTGTAATAATGAGCTATTCAATCACCTGCTGCCGCTGTTAGCCGGGTTTTAGCGGCGCAATGCGCATGCGTGAGACTTGGAGAATCGCGGCCGCACTGCAGGCTGTCACTATCAGGCAAGAGGGGACAGTTAGGGGGCGTGGTTACCTTGACTTCAAGCTGGCCGGCACTATATCGCTGATGGAGAATAAAACTGAGTTTTTTTAACGTATGCAGCATCGGACAACAGGATGAAACATATGAATATTAACAGGATGCGCGCTTCTATGAGGTACTGCTGGCGGGTGTAGATGAATTTTTGAGGTGACAGGTTCCCTTTAAAGAAAATGCTGCGCAATGCTAAAAGCACCAAAAACCCAATATTATCTGTGGCTGTAGTAAGTATAATAAAGTAAAATATGCTTTATTGTCTCATCATGGGCAATGGGGGCATATTGCTAGGATATGCTCCCATTGTCTTATAGGTGTGGGACCTATAGCTGGGACCCGCACCTATATAGAGAACAGAGCCCCGAAAGTGAAGGAGGGCACACTGCGCATACGCAGCGGCCCTCCGTTAATTTTCTATGGGGCCGGCAAAAATAGCTTAGCGCTGGCTCGGCTATTACTGTTGGCCCCAAAGAAATGAATGTGAGTGGTGGCCGGTCATGTGTGGTGCGCTCCCATTCACTTCTTTGGGGACCCGGCTTGGTGGTGGCTGGACCAGAGTCCTCGAGCCACCACCTTGCAGGGCTCCATTCCAGATATAGGTGCAGGTCCCAGCGGTGGGACCCGCACCTATAAGACAATGGGGGCATATCTTAGCGATATGCCCCCATTGTCTATGATGAGACAACCCCTTTAAGTTCCATCTTCATAGCATCCATATGGTGGAAACAAAAAAACGGAAACTCTTGATAAGAGCATAAGAAACAGTGAAGAGATATGTTACAGGAGGGCCAGGTTCACACTACACAGGTTCCACGCTGCTTACTGCTCAGGTAGGTGTCTCCACAAGCCGACGACCAGCCAGCAGTCAGCATTATGAAATCATTCGGCCTCACAAATGCTCAGCTTGTAATGAATGACACGTGTAGAGTATCGTCTGCAGAAAGCCACAAACATCTCTTAGTGTTCTACTCATAATTAAAGGAACCATCTCCTTGCCACCATCACAACAAACATCTAGAACATTTTTTGTCACCATGCCTGACATGTCCGTTGTAGGCCTCTTTCACACTAGCGTTGTCCGGATCCGGCGTGTACTCCAGTTGCCGGAATTACACGCCGGATCCGGAAAAACGCAAGTGTACTGAAAGCATTTGAAGACGGATCCGTCTTCAAAATGCTTTCAGTGTTACTATGGCACCCAGGACGCTATTAAAGTCCTGGTTGCCATAGTAGTAGTGGGGAGCGGTATACTTACCGTCCGTGCGGCTCCCGGGGCGCTCCAGAATGACGTCAGAGCGCCCCATGCGCATGGATGACGTGCCATGTGATCACGTCATCCATGCGCGTGGGGCGCCCTGACGTCACTCTGGAACGCCCCGGGAGCCGCACGGATGGTAATTATGCTGCTCCCCGCTCCCCACTACACTTTACCATGGCTGCCAGGACTTTAGCGTCCCGGCAGCCATGGTAACCATTCAGAAAAAGCTAAACGTCGGATACGGCAATGCGCCGAAACGACGTTTAGCTTAAGGCCGGATCCGGATCAATGCCTTTCAATGGGCATTCATTCCGGATCCGGCCTTGCGGCAAGTCTTCAGGATTTTTGGCTGGAGCAAAAAGCGCAGCATGCTGTGGTATTTTCTCCGGCCAAAAAACGTTCCGGTCCGGAACTGAAGACATCCTGATGCATCCTGAACGGATTTCACTCCATTCAGAATGCATTAGGATAAAACTGATCAGGATTCTTCCGGCATAGAGCCCCGACGACGGAACTCTATGCCGGAAGAAAAGAACGCAGGTGTGAAAGAGCCCTTAGTAACTACTTGCATTCCCCGCGATGTTACAATGCTGGAGCTACAAATCGGCGTTACCAGTTGGGGTGAGCGCTGTCTGACACTGGCAGCACTGACTCTGCAGGGACACATCCCCAACAGGTAACACCCAGGTGGACCTTTATTGCAGATTGCTGACAAGTCCTTCAGAACTTTTACTGGGAATAATAGAGGAACTGGGCAATATAGAGTGCCAAGAATAGATTCTCTAGAATTATCAGGAGTGGTGACAGCTCCTCTTGGATAACTCATGTCACTCTTAGGAACATTTATGAAAATCGCCGTATTACGTGCCGGTCTTAACCTCTATCCCGTTGGCGTCAGATTGGCCATACCAGCAAGGGTTTTAGTACCGGTTTCTTCATTTTCTATATAATACCACCAGATCCGTTCTGAACGGATACGTCTTGCTGTGGTTTAGAGATCCCATGCCAGATCTGAAAACTGGACAGCAAAAGCGCAGAGGTGAATGTAGCCTAAAAGTATCATGCTCTTAGTTTGGGTCGTGAGACCTGTTAAAGCCAGATGTTACAGCCGTCTGCCCGAGGACTACACTCACAACCATATAATGGATCCGGGTGGTACACAAGTAATGCAGAGGGCCCCTACAAGGCAGGAGATGGCTTTTTTCTCACAGACTGCCGGGTGGGTTGTTATTCACTGAAAACTTTGGAAGTGATTCAGCTGTCCCTAGGATATAGCCATAGTAACAGAATACACTTGAGAGCTGTACGTTACCCCGGTGGACTACACTGTCCAGCAGCTCTTTGTTCACACTACTTTTGGCGATTGTATCAACAAATGAGAACAGATGGAAGTGGCAGTTCACCAGGGACAGGCCAGCAATCCTGCTCCTCATCTGTACATGGGGATGGCAGTATTACTGCTCTGTACAACTGTATAGGCCTAGGTAAGCCTCCAGCTTCCTGGGCCTGCTTCACTGGATAATGTGCGGAGCTGTGAAAAAGGATCTGTCCTTTCCTTATTATTGCTCTTTTTCTTTGCATATTTGTCAAACTTGAATATTTCAGATCATCAACCAATATTAATGTTAGACAACAATAACCCAAGTAAATGAGGATTTCACTAATTGAAGGAAATGCTGTTCAGCCCTACCTGGCCCCTGCAACCTCCGGCGCTCCAGCTGTTGGGAAACTACAACTCCCAGCTAGCACACTTCCTCTGCTCTTCTCAGAACTCCCAAAAAAAAAAAAGAAGAAAAAAAAAAAGGAGCATGCTGGGAATTGTAGTTTCAAAAACAGCTGGAGTGCAGAAGGTTGCTGACCCCTGTACTAGCTCAACCAGATTAGGCCAGGTGCACGCCACTGTTTAGGTCTAGTTCACACTTTAGTTATTGTGAGCCAACAACAGTAGTGAAGCCTACTCAGCCTTAAGCCTCATTGACACATCAGTGTTTGGTCAGTGATTTCCATCAGTGATTTTGACTCAAAACCAGGTGCGGCTCTAAACACAGAAGATCTTTCCCTTATACCTTATGACTGTGGAGGCTCTAATCCTGGTTTTGGCTCACATTCACTGATGGAAATCACTGACCAAACACTGACGTGTGAATTAGGCTTTAGTGCTTCCACATCAGCGTTCGCCTTTCTGTTCCGTTATAGGTGTAGAACGGAAAGGACGGATTTGGCTAAATGGAGCCTACAGACCCCACAGACTATATTTTTTGCACACCGAGTCCATAGGCTCCGTTATATGCCGAATCCCATCCTTTCCGTTCTTCTTTCAGCTTTCTGTACTGAACAGTCAGAGGAACAGAAAAATAAAGAAAAAAAACTAAACTATTATTTTGAGCATCAGTTCTGATCAGTTTGTATCAGTTCCGTCAGAGATCAGTTGCATGCAGGACTTTTTTTCCTGTCAAAAATAACTGCTCTCGGATGGAAGTGACACAAACTGATCATAATTGATGCTCAAAAAAAAAAAAAAGGGATCCATTATGTTATTTTTTCTGTTCTTCTGACAGATCAGAAGAACAGAAACCTGAACGGTGATCTGAACTAAGCCTCAGGGCTCATGTGTTAGTGCTTTCCATGTCCATATGTCCTATAATTGTCCTCATTATGGACCAGGAAAGGACTGTTCTATTAGGGGCCAGCCATTCCGTTATGCAAAATGCCGCGCGCATACAAGCGGTATCCGTGTTTTGCTGATCCGCAATTTGCGGGCCACAAAACAACAACAATGGTCGTGTGCATGAGCCCTTACCCAAATGTAATTGACAATGGAGGTTGAATTTCCCTAGTTACAGTCAGGTTTTTAGAATCACTTAAAGGGAACCTGTCACCGGGATTTAGAGCTGAGGACATGGGTTGCTAGATGGCCGCTAGCACATCTGCAATACCCAGTCCCCATAGCTCTGTGTGCTTTTATTGTCAGGGATAGGACTCATCTCAGGTTAATTTGCACTATGCATCAAATCGTTTTTTTTACACAATAAAAGCACATGGCTGACCAAAAAGAAAACATGGGTTTGACTCGCAGTTGCCAAAAATATCTAGATAATCCCCAATATTTTAGGCATAATATTCTGTGTAACAATGAGTCAAAGGTGGAACTTTTTTTGAGATATTGTTCCCTTTCCATATGGCAGAAAACTAGCACCCATTCCACCATACGATCAGCCTAACGGTCACACACGGTGGTGGTGCCCCCACTAGTATGAGCGCCGCCTTCCCTGCTAGCAATTGACATCACAGCGGTGAGCAGATGTAATTACAGCCGAATGGGACGCAGTGCGGTTTGCATTATCTTCCCCATTCTGGATGAATTTCTTGTTCACATTGCCGTTTCACGTAAACGCACAAATGTAAATTACCAATACACTGAGCGAGTGCCTACAGGGCTAGTTTATTCTTATTTTACACAGAGATTCCACCTTATGTAAGAAAGTTTACCTCCATGTTGGATTTGAAGCGGTTAGCCTATGTCAAGCATTGGTGGCATATAGCTAGGATATGCCACAAATCTATGGAGCCCGCAAAGTGAAGGAGAGCGGACCACGCTCCATTCGTTTTCATGGGACTGCAGAAAATAGCCAAGCACTGGCTCGGCTATTTGTTTCCCCCGATGAAGTGAATAGAGCAGTGGCCGCGCATGCATGGTGTGCTTCCCATTCATTACTATGGGACTTTGGAAAACAGCTGAGCGCACCGCTTGGCTATTTTCGGCACTCCCATAGGAATGAATGGAGGCTGGCTGCGCATGCGTGGTCCGCTCTCCTTCACTTTGCAGGCTCCATTCTAGAGATATGTTTGGGTCAGAGGTGGGATGAGCACCTATCAGACCTTGGCGGCATATCCTAGCGATATGCCATCAATGCTCGAGATGGGCCATGCATGCCCTCTTTTTAAAAAAAGTCATCCAGTGTAGAAGTGTGACATTAACCTACATAAAAAGGCAATGTATAGCAACGGTTAAGAAGCCAAGTGCTGATGGCCAGACAGACCTTTCAGTAGCAATAGTTTTCTGCCCTGCCTCTGCAACAGCATGGCAATGTAACTGAGAAGACTCCTTCTGAAGTGGTAGTAAGAAAGGAACATATTGTCAGCTGCCAGAGGGGGAAGGAGACTAACTGACCAGAGCTTGTCCCTAGCAGCACAGAATATGCACAAAAGCAAAGAAATGATGAAACATGTATTTGCTATGCTAGACAAACTGGGCTATTAACAGCCTTCTAGGACCTTTGGTATGAGAATGACTCATGGGATAACCTCTTTAAAAATGTCCATAGGTCTGACACGTTTGATGTTTTCCTCCAGGGCACCACGTTCCATTAGGTTTCTTTCACACGAGCGAGTTAACTGTCCGGATGTGATGCGTGTTGTGAACGCATATCAATCGACTGAATCACAGCGTCTTCTATATTGTGCGTTTTTCATGCAGCTCTGGCTCCGTAGAAGTGAATGGGGCTTGTGTGAAAAAACAGAAGAGATCCGACGCAATGTGTTTTTCACTGATGGTGGCTAGGAGATGTAGATGGTTATTTTTTAGTTTTTCCAGATACAGTCCTGATGGAAAAAATGCAAACACTGAACGCAACTGCTGAAAAAAACGGAATGAGTTTTTTCCTGAACAGATCCTGACGCCGTCCCTATCGTTCGTGTGAAAGACGCCTTAGGGGAAGTTCTCAAGCCTACCTAGTCTCAGGTCATAAAACCTGGTCATTGATACCACAATACACCCCGAGGGCCTGAAACCAGACTACAGGTTGTCACAAATTCCCACTGTTCTTTATTTTATTCCTCCGACCCACAGCTAAATATGGCAAGTGGGACAATAGTTTAAGCAAGGGATGCCCAATCTGCGGCCCTCCAGTTATTAGGGCATGCTGGGAGTGATCGTTTTGCAATAGCTGGTTTAAGCAATTCTCTATTCGATTCTGGTAAGGGTACTACATGACTAACTTCCCATTTGGACCTATCATGGCCCCAGTCTGTGGGTTAGTCAATAAAAAGCATGACAAAAAACTAACAAAGCATAAAAACATTTAAAACCAGCACCACTTGGTTCTACTAAAAAGCATGCCACTAGGCACCAGGATGACAAAAAGGAAGGGCATTATTCGCTGTAGATTATTATCAGATGATTACAGGGCACACCGATATTATCTCTATGGCTATGCTGATGTATTCCTCTCCATGGCCGGTCTCACTACCAGGGGCAGGCTGGGAACCTAAAGTGGCCCTGGGGAAAAACACCTACAAGTGGCCCCATGTTGTAGGTGAGTTTGACAGAAGACGGGACAACATAAGTAGGCAATGCCAGCAATACCACAGTGCAGCACAAAATACTGCCCAAGCAGCACCAAATACCACAGTGCAGCACAAAATACTGCCCAAGCAGCACCAAATACCACAGTGCAGCACAAAATACTGCCCCAGCTGACCCACATACCACAGTGCAGCACAAAATACTGCCCCAGCAGACCCAAATACCACAGTGCAGCACAAAATACTGCCCCAGCAGAACTACATACCACAGTGCAGCACAAAATACTGCCCCAGCAGAACTACATACCACAGTGCAGCACAAAATACTGCCCCAGCAGACCCAAATACCACAGTGCAGCACAAAATACTGCCCCAGCAGAACTACATACCACAGTGCAGCACAAAATACTGCCCCAGCTGACCCAAATACCACAGTGCAGCACAAAATACTGCCCCAGCAGACCCAAATACCACAGTGCAGCACAAAATACTGCCCCAGCAGAACTACATACCACAGTGCAGCACAAAATACTGCCCCAGCAGAACTACATACCACAGTGCAGCACAAAATACTGCCCCAGCAGAACTACATACCACAGTGCAGCACAAAATACTGCCCCAGCAGAACTACATACCACAGTGCAGCACAAAATACTGCCCCAGCAGACCCAAATACCACAGTGCAGCACAAAATACTGCCCCAGCAGACCCAAATACCACAGTGCAGCACAAAATACTGCCCCAGCAGAACTACATACCACAGTGCAGCACAAAATACTGCCCCAGCAGAACTACATACCACAGTGCAGCACAAAATACTGCCCCAGCAGAACTACATACCACAGTGCAGCACAAAATACTGCCCCAGCAGAACTAGATACCACAGTGCAGCACAAAATACTGCCCCAGCAGAACTACATACCACAGTGCAGCACAAAATACTGCCCCAGCAGAACTACATACCACAGTGCAGCACAAAATACTGCCCCAGCAGACCCAAATACCACAGTGCAGCACAAAATACTGCCCCAGCAGAACTACATACCACAGTGCAGCACAAAATACTGCCCCAGCAGAACTACATACCACAGTGCAGCACAAAATACTGCCCCAGCAGAACTACATACCACAGTGCAGCACAAAATACTGCCCAGCAGACCCAAATACCACAGTGCAGCACAAAATACTGCCCCAGCAGAACTACATACCACAGTGCAGCACAAAATACTGCCCCAGCAGAACTACATACCACAGTGCAGCACAAAATACTGCCCCAGCAGACCCACATACCACAGTGCAGCACAAAATACTGCCCAGCAGAACTAGATACCACAGTGCAGCACAAAATACCACCCCAGCAGAACTAAATAACATAGTGCAGCACAAAATACCACAGTGCAGCACAAAATACTGCCCAAGCAGCACCAAATACCACAGTGCGGCATAATATACTGGCTATCAGCTTATTGAGGACGCAAACTGTGGCTGCAAAGCAGGGGAATAAGGCTAGGGCTACACGGTGACAGTTGTCATGCGATTTCTTGTTGCACAAAAGTCGCGCAACAATTTTTATAATAGTAGTCAATGGTGTCGCACTGCGACATGCTGCAACTGCGACACAACAGTTGCAAACAATCCATCCAGAATGGATTATTTTTGCGACTGTCGTGTCGCAGCATGTCGCATGTCAGTGTGACACCATTCACTACCATTACAAAATATGTTCGCACGACACATGTTGCAGTGTAGTCGTACCCTATATGCCGCGCTACACGTTGCAGTGTAGTTGCCCCCTATATGCCGCTCAACACATGTCGCCGTGTAGCCCTAGCCTAAGTACCTGATGCTCCTAGCATTAATTAATACTGAGAGCATCAGATCGTTATGTACCTGGCCGGCGGCCTCTGCTCACTAGTATAAAATACAGACTCGCATTTACAATTTCGCCAAACTGTGGTCATTACCAGTAGCTCATTACACACGGTCAGTGACAGGAGAACAGTCTGGCAGCATTACTGCAACAAACCTTGATGGAAGTAGCTTTTACTACAAAGCCCCAATCCTCCATTGTAGGCCAAATCCAGCCTTGGCGAGCTTCCAAACCATGACCATTGTGCTCAAAGAGAGCATGTACACAGCCTGCCCATACAGGGTTATGTTTAAAGCACGCGGCCTATTAGAAAGTATTTATCCTGTGGTAGACAACAAGTGGAGCTGAATGAGGCTGCCAATTAGCCGAGCCGGTCCTCAGCAGACGGCAGGGAACAGCATCGCTCAGGTCCCGTAACTGAAAGATTATCCTCCTCCCTGGGAGGGAGCGTGCTTGTATACAGCACTTCTTACTACAATGTGCAACCGGGAAGAGGGCTACCTGGCAATCGCCGTTAAAGGGACCCCAATCTGCAATCTAAATGGATTATAAAATACTGTCCCTGTGCAGAGATAACTTACACTGGTGTCAGGGGGAGTGCCCCTCGGGCGAATTTCACATGAGCGAGGTTTCCATCCAGATGTGATGCCTGTAGTGAGCAGATCACATCTGGACTGAATCCTGACCCATTCATTTCATATTTGGATACCAAATATGTACAGCTTTATGTGTTTTTTACTACTTTTGCAGAATAATAGTACGTCTCCATGTGTCGCTGCATTCCAAGAGCCAGAACTCGTTTTTCCATAGTTGTAGCTGTATTAGGCTTGGTTTTTGCAGGGCAAGATGTAATTTTCATTGGTACCATTTATTTATTTATTTTTTGGGGGGAGGGGGGTAAAGGAGACTAGAATAGAAAAAAGAAAATTGCGGATTTTTTGCTTTTTTATGTTGTTCACCGGGCAGTATAAAGTACATGCGATAACCTGTGCGTATGTGTTTGTTTTTTTTTTTTTTTACCATTTTCCTTTCTATGGAAAACATTTTGATAAACTTTATTAATTTTATTTGTTGACTTTATTCATTTTTTTTTTTTTACTCTCATTAGGAGGCAAGGATTTTATAATACCTTATATACCAATGTATTATAGCACATCACTGTACCACTGACAGGCTGTCTATTAGGATGAGGGCTGATTCACACGGCCGCTGTGGTTCCATTCATTGGGGACCGCAATTGCGGCCCTCAATGCACGGGCAATGTCCAGGCGGCGGCCGGAATGGATCGAGACCCATTCAACTTGAATGCGTCTGTGATCTGTCCGCAGCGCAAAAAAAATAGAGCAAGTTCTATTTTTTTGCTGTGTGGAGGCACGCACAGAAACACCACGGAAGCGCGCCGTAGTTCTTCCGCGTGGTTCCGATCTGTGCTTCCATTCCGCATCTCCACGATTGTGGACCCAGTCAAGTGAATGGGTCCGCAACCATAATGCGGCGTGCACACGGGCCAGTGCCCTTGTATTGCAGACCAGCTGTATGCGGGCTGCAATACGGCCACGGAACCACAACGGTCGTGTGAACAAGCCCTAAGGGTTCATGCACACTATTGTATATATTTTGCAGATGATATTAGTGTGACGTCCGTGTTGCATCCATTTTTTTGCCGGATCCGTTGTAACATTTCCTGTCCTTGTTCGCAACTGCAAAACGCATAATAATAGTGCATGTTCTATTTTTTTTGCGGAACAGACCTATAGAAACAGAATGCTTTTCTGTTTTTTTTTTTTTTTGTTTTTTTTTCAAGCCCCATTGAAATGAATGGTTCCGCATATGGACCTGTAAAAAAGAATGAAAACGGAAGAAAAATACATTTATGTGCATCCAGAGCCTAATGTGCATCCAGGCAGAAGGGACAAAACAGAACACAGCGCTCCTATGCATTGACATACACATGAGACTTTTATTCAGAGAGTGATATTGCCTGTAGCCAAAGTCACCGTGTAGTCCCATTTCTCTAAGATGGGAATGATCAGGACATCCACCACACTAATGAGCTCAGGCGGTTGCCTAGCAACAGGAAGAGGCGACCACCCTGCCTGCCTCTGCATGCTCCTGTGTAACAGAATGGTGCACAGGTAGCACTTTGCATGTTATCGTGGCTATATTTGTCACACTCCATTTATAAAGGGCACACAACCTGCTCAATCTAAGCCAATGCCAGGCACCCTCAGCCACAAATATCACCCGCATCAGTGCCCCATTTCTTGTGAACTTGGCGCAGATCGGACGGAAATGCTCTGAATTTTCTGAAAGAATATCCACAGAAGGATCTCCTGCATGTTCCCCTGCACACGCTGCAGAGTGCGCATGGAAAAACCACGGCGTAACACAGTACCAGCATGGTGGATGACATCTGCCACACTGTGTGCCCGATTTGGAAATCCGCAGCATGCCAATTAATTCTGCGATTCCACACCTTAAGTACGGTGGGTTTCCCCATAGACCTCAATGGCGGTGTTAAAACAGAAAATCCACAGCAAAGAAAAAGCATAAAACTGTAGAAAAAGCGCATCAAAACTGCAATAAGTAGTGAGGGTCTATATGCCAGTTTTATGTGGTTTGGTACAGATTTCTCGTGATCGGTGTGGGTCCCAGCAGTAGGACACCACTAATCTGATAGCTATAACTATCACCTAACGGAATACCCCTTCAAGGACCTCATTGTCATGTCCATCAAGCAGATCCGCTGCGTGATCCAGCACAAATGCTGTTGGCCAGATAAAAACCCGTTGCATGCAATGTTTTTTTTTTCTGTCCGAAACCCGGAAAGTGGCCGGATCACCGCCAGACCTCATTACAGCGGATCAGCCGGTGAACTATATCTGTTCTGCTTGACAGAGATGTGACCGAGGCCTTACATGGGGCGGAGATTGAGCAAATGTTGGTTCCTGACCATTGCCCAGCGTACACACGTCCAGCCACTTGTCGTTCACCGCGTTTTTTAGGACGACATAAAAATGATAGCTGTTCCTTCAGCAGCAGGGGATGTGCTACCAACAATAATGGAGGAGCAAACAACTGCATCACTGATCGGCGCTGTCACAGGCCATGTATCCGCAGGTAAGGGAGCGTTCACACACGGGTTATTAGTGGCGCTTTGTGACGTTATAATGAGCTTATTATTATCGGCAGTTAGCTGAAAGCCTATGGGGAAATATGAAATGCAAGACACACAAGCGTTTTTTGCTACTGGCATTTTAGTTTGTTTGGTGGCGTTTTATTGTCTCTAGCCATTGATTAACCCCTTAGTGATCACCAATAAGCCTTTCTACAGCGGTCACTAACGGGCCATCAAGGCCCTTTTACACTGCTAGATTTAGCAGATGATTGTCGGGAGGGAAGCGCTCCTTCCCAGGAATCACTGCTCCTCAGTGGAGGAGATTGTTGCTATTCAAGCAGTGATCTCCTCCACAGTATGGGCAGGAGTGATCACTACTGCCATCCCCATACAGAACTATTGTTTGCTGACAGCAAAGTGTGTTAATACGGCATGATCTGCTGCCAGCATACAATGACTTAGAGTCTGCATGAAACCCTTGTTCATCAGGTAATCGCTAATGAGAGTTCCTACTAAGGCTTGTTAACGATTATTTTACTGAGGTTCGGCCAGTGTAATGGGGCCTTAGGCTTGGCCATCACCTTTTTACGGCAGCCCAGTCTAAGTGCAGCGGAAAATGGGGGCTCAGCACTCACGTGAAAGCCAGTCTCCTGCTGTAACTGCTGGCAGAAGCGCCAATCTGAGTCATTTAGCTCCTTAGATGGAGCAGTCAATAGTGACCGCGGAATATAAATGGCTACAGAGGAAACTGACTTTCTGTCTCCCACTGGCACCCCATGAATGAAAACTGCAGGGTGCTGATGTCTTGGCATAGCAGCCTATGGCCTACTGAAGGACAATACAATGCATGTATAAGCAATGCAAAGGGAAAAGTAAATAGTTTAAAGTAAAAAAAGTTTTATTGCATTAAAAATATCCAAGTTAAAAAATAAAGCCTTTTCTATTGAAAAATAAAAATAAAAATTTGTTTAACTAGAGTCCCCTCCAAGTATTTGGTATTGTTGCATCTGTAACAACCCACACTACATCATGTAAATTATCCCATACAGTGAATGGGGTATAAAAAAAAAAAAAAGCCTGTTTTTGCTTATTTGCCAACAAAAAAAAAAAGCAATCAAAAAGTATTTCATACCCCAAAATGATACCAATGAAACGCACAAATCGTCCTAGAAAAAAAAGTCCTCACCCAGCTCAATAAGAGAAAAAGAAAAAAGTTATGGGCCTTGGGATGCGGTGATGCAAAAACATTAAAAAACCTACCGTATATATAGTGTAGTTGCTATAATCGTAGTGACCCAGAGAATAAAGTTATTGTGTTATTTATCCCGAAAAATGAATGTCACAAAATTTATAACGTACAAACTCAGTGGTGGTATTGCTGTCCCTCCCAGGAATGAGTTAATAAAAGTTAATCAGTAAGTAAGGCTACTTTCACACTAGCGTTAATATTTTCCGGTATTGAGATCCGTCATAGGGTCTCAATACCGGAAAAAAAAACACTTCTGTTTTGTCCCCATTCATTGTCAATGGGGACAAAACGTAACTGAACAGAACGGAATTCTCCAAAATGCATTCCATTCTGTTCTCATACCGGAGAGCAAACCGCTGCATGCTGCGGTTTGCTTTCCGTCCTGGGATGCGGAGCAATAGACACACAATAGAAATCGGACCCGTCTTCCATTGACTTTCAGTGGAGTTCATAACGGACCAGCTGCCAGGCCTCATCCTAAAACCTGGGATACGCGAGCCGGTATCTACTCCCGTCTTCCTCACTTCTGACTACGTAAACTCATTAAGGGTTGAATTAGTAGACAGAGCTGTGATGCCACCACACGCAGCGAGAATGGGGGGCTCAGGAACCCTTCCCCTGTGACATCAGGAATAGATCCGGCCACATGTGATTAGTCAGAGAAAGCATCTGGAGCGGCTCCGGGCATAGGACAGACACCGGTGCCCTGCCAGCCAAGGCAGGACACTGTGATAAGGTGGGTCACTCGTAGCCTAGTTCCACAGAGATTGTCACCACACAAAGGTATCAGTGTGGCTGGGAAATATCCTAACACCACATTATGTCAGAATTCAGCCATGACAACAAAACAGAGGTGTCCCTTTAAGCTATGTCCTCCCCCACGCCCCTAATTTCATGTGGCTCAGGGGACCGGCGAGCTCATCTAACATGCCTGTCTCACCTGGATTTCCCCTAACATAATCATTCTGGAGCCTATTTCCTACTGTGTTGTTCCTCCGTTATTCCTCCTAGAACCGTATGACTAAGTTAACAATTGGGTTCCTGTCAAAGTGCCGTGTCTGACATTGCCAGGCCGGAAGGACAACACCCTTGACAACAGGAATGGCGACATCCAGCTGTCAGTTTGTTTGGACATTTCTAGGAGGAATGACAGAGGGACACACCAGGCGCCAGAACAGGAACAGAATACCGGTTAACGAGGTCCATTGAGTTCTGGAGCGAGTACCAGCATTTGGCGCAACATTTTGCGCAGGCGACAATAAAAGGGACTGCTTTATCCGAGCCATGGCACTGACAGATGTAGCAGTGCTGAACTGGTCGGACATAGCAAAGCAGAGTCTGTTACACCGCAACTATAGCATTGACCTATGTAGTCGGGCACTCTGTGCCAACCATTTACTGGTTTTCTGCCAGAGCAGTGATTGGATCTGGCACAGGCCTCCCCAATGCAGTGCTAGTCACAGAAGATGCCATGTGTGTGCCAGCATGCCCTTCTCTCCTCAGTGCTCACCTGGCAGCCCTGACTGAACCACTAAGCCCATGGCATGGCCTTACCTTCACACTGATAGCCGCCCAGCCCCCAGATGAAGTCCGTGCAGTGGTGGCAGAAGGTGGGCTTGGTGAGAGTGACTTTCTTGAAGCTGTGCCCAGGAGAAGCGGCTGGAGCTTGCCTCAGTGGCTGGTGCTTGCTGCCAGGTGACGAGGGGCTCTGCTTCTGCTGCTGAGGGGGCGTCCTGCTCCTGCCACCCCCGAGCTTGGGGCTAGAAGACGGGCTGCTGCTGTTGCTTCCCCTTCCACTGTGGCCCAGATTCCCAAACCTGGATCGCGCTCCGTCCGCAGCCATCTCTCCCAGAGAGGAGGGCCCGAGGCAGACGAGGAAGCGAGACGGGAAGGCTCAATGTCTGCCCAATGAATCGGCGGGGCGAGCAGACACCATGTCTTCTAGTCACTAGCAGTGAGCGCGGCTCGTCAGCTCCATGGTGTGTGTCAGTGTGCTCGGCGCTCACCTCCCTGCCTGGGCTGGACTGCAGGCCCCGCCCACTCTGCAGGCCCCGCCCACCCCGGGTGTCGCACTCACCGGGGACTTCTCCGACACCGCAGCTGAAGGGACTGACTGAGCCATTCATTCCGAATTTCAGGGGAAATTTGATTCGCCATGTTAATCAATTTGCCATAAATGGGGGTAAAAATAATCATACTTACCTCATCCATTTGATCTGATTGTAACGGGCAGGCTTCCGCCTTCTTGATTGAAGATCTCACACGCAAAATCCCGTCACCACGGGTCAAGAGCTTTTCAATCAAGATGGCAGCAGACGGCTTTTCGCAAGCAAATGGATGAGGTAAGGGTACTTTCACACTCGCGACAGAGGGTTCCGGCAGGCAGTTCCAGCAATCCGGACGCAAACGGATGCATTTGTGAGACGGATCCGGATGCGGATCCGTCTGACAAATGCATTGCAATACATATTTCTGGTTGTCATTGGGAAAAACGGATCCAGTATTATAATTTTTTCTCATTTTTAGGCCTCATGCACACAGCCGTTGTTTCATTTTATGTCCGTTGTTCAGTTTTTTGTGATTTTCTGCGGACCATTGACTTTCAATAGGTCAGTTGAAAACTCGGCTAATGCACCGTTTGTCATCCACGTCCGTGGTTCCAGTCCGTCAAAAAAAATAACCTGTCCTATTTTTTTTACGGAAAACGGTTCGCGGACCCATTCAAGTCAATGAAACCGTGAAAAAACGCGGAGGCACACAAGATTGTCATCCGCATCCGTTTTTTTCCTATCATTTGCATGGCAAACTTGACTTAGTCTTTTTTTTACTTTCCTTCATGTCTGGTGGTCCTCCAAAAATAAAGGAAGACACACGGAAAAAAAAACTGATCACGGAACCCCATTTTGCAGAACACAACAACGGTCGTGTGCATGAGTCATTAAAGGGAACCTGTCACCGGGATTTTGTGTATAGAGCTGAGGACATGGGCTGCTAGATCGCCGCTAGCACATCCGCAATACCCAGTCCCCATAGCTCTGTGTGCTTTTATTGTGTAAAAAAAATGATATGATACATATGCAAATTAACCTGAGATGAGTCCTGTCCCTGACTCATCTCACATACAGGACTCATCTCAGGTTAATTTGCATATGTATCAAATCGGTTTATTTACACAATAAAAGCACACAGAGCTATGAGGACTGGGTATTGCGGATGTGCTAGCGGCGATCTAGCAGTCCATGTCCTCAGCTCTATACACAAAATCCATGTAACAGGTTCCCTATAAAGCTATGTGCAGATCGGGATTTTCCGAAACATTTAGTACCGGATCCAGCATTAATACATTTCAAGTTTTCAGGATTTATGGCCAGAGAGAAAACTGCAGAGGGACTGAACTGATGCATCCTGAACGGATTGTCTCCATTCAGAATGCATTAGGATAAAACTCATCAGTTCTTTTCCGGTATTGAGCCCCTAGGACGGAACTCTATGCCGGAAAAGAATAACGCTAGTGTGAAAGTACCCTTAGTATGATGTAATTTATTTATTTAATTTTACACTGTGTTATTGCTGTCAGAGGCCATGAACGCGGCATCTAAGGGGTACACAATCATCGCTCCCTGTCATTGCACCCAATATTTACAAAGAAATGCACTTCGTGACAAATTCAGGCGTCAAGCAGCCAAATTAAAAACTTCACTTATCTCTACTTGCCACTTACAGTTTGCACCAAATTTGGGGGTATTGGAGCAGACGGCGGAGGGGTTTAGGCCCCCACATGCAACCATGCAAACCGTGGATCCTCAAAATACAGATACAATCCACGTTGACTTCAATGGGTCCGTGGTCTGCATTTGGCGTAACGGACATATGGATGCGGAAAGCACCCGCACCCTCGCCAATCAGCGGTTTGCTACTACAGACCCCCGCCAATCCTGAGGGTCCTCTCTCCTTCTGTACCAGTTTGTGACCAGTCTTGTTCATGTTCAGTTGTTTTGTATCCTGTATGTATACCCCCTGGGGCTCATTCACACAACGTGTGCTGCCCGTGCTGGGCATTGGGGACCGTATATTGCAGCCCTCAATCTGTGTGGCCAGCGCTGACGGATGCAGATCCATTCAACCTTAACGGGTCCGCGATCCATCCGCACCGTAAAAAAAATAGAGCATGTTCTGGTGTGGAGGCACGGACCGATATACAGGGAAGGACTCCATAGTGCTTCCATTCCTCCGCACTGTATCTTCCAGACTGCGGGCCGCAACGCGGGCACAGGCGGCACACGTTCGCGTGGATGAGTCCTTATCATATATGCTTTAATAATAAATAATAATCACCTAAAAAAGGATGGACAACCCCTTTAAGCTTCATTGACATCAGAATATCCCATGTTCTGTATATAAGATATCATACTTATGTCTTTATGTGAAGTAGTTGCTTAGTATGAAACATGGTAGAAGCAGGTAGATGGCGGTGCCGCGTGACTGGTGTGTGCTGATGTAAGCGTGTTACAGAAGAGATAAGATCTGAAGCACTTCTTTTGTCTGCCCTTTCATTTTCTCATGCCTATTAGGTTCTGTTTGTCGGTATAGAGCACTGCATACACTACATGTGATTTATTACTGCTCCTCTCATGGTAAAGTTACATAAGTGAAACTTCTAAGAGACTATATACAGTTAGTATTTTCCGGCATATAAGACGACCCCCAACTTTTTCTGTTAAAATATAGGGTTTGGGCTATACTCGCCATCTGCTGCTGTGATCTGGGTTAGATATGGCCCACTGGAGTGCAAACAAACTTATTTTATTTCGTGTCCCTACACCGTTTTGGTAATGCTCATTCACCATGTCTGCTACATGTTTTTCGAGTTCTGTCCAATGTGGGGTGCCTCTTCTTAATGCACACTTACCCCTTGGCATACTCTTTAATGCTTTTTCATTTGCTTTCCAGTCCCGAACCATCTTTTCTGTTACTCCATATTGTCTTGCAGCAGCACAGTTATTATGTTCCATGGCAAAGTTTACAACTTTAAGGGTTTCTACCACCAGAAATACTGTTATGTAGCTGAATGACGTTAGCGATGCGCTAATGTCAGCACTACATAACAGTATGTATTTTACATTTCTCCCTTAGCCGTTTTGGTAAAATAATCACTTTTATAATATGCTAATGAGCCTCTAGGTGCTATGTGGGTGTAAAATCAGCACCTAGAGGCTCCGTCTACTCACCCTTTATCCCGCCCAGGTCCCCTGTTCTGCCCGCCCCGCTCCCCTTGATTGATATGACGGTTCGCAGTAGCGTTGACGAAATCCTGCACCTGCGCCGTTAACTTCTGTCTTCGGTGCAAGTGAGTGAAGGCCACTCTCCTGTTGCTGGCTTCCTCACTGTGACGTAGTCTGCGCAGGCGCATCATTCACTCACTGCGCCGAGTACAGAAGTGAACGGCGCAGGCGCGGGATTTTGTCAGTGATGCTGCGAACCGTCACATCAATCAAGAGGAGCGGGACGAGCACAACAGGGGACCTGGGCGGGATAAAGGGTGAGTAGACGGAGCCTCTAGGTGCTGATTTTACACCCACATAGCACCTAGGGGCTCTTTAGCATATTATAAATGTGCTTATTTAACCAAAACGGCTGCAGGGAGAAATGTCAAAAACATACTGTTATGTAGTGCTGACATTAGCGCATCGCTAATATTAGTCAGCTACATAACAGTATTTCTGGTGGTATAAACCCTTTAAGTTTGAAACTGGCTTTCATATTTCTTTCTTCTTGCTGGTAGAGCCATGATGGGGTCTTGACTGTTAGCCATTTGTATACTGTACAGTATGTACCGGTGCTATACTGTATGAACCGGTCCAGATACTGGTGCTGTACTGTATGAACCGGTCCAGATACTGGTGCTGTACTGTATGAACCGGTCCAGATACTGGTGCTGTACTGTATGAACCGGTCCAGATACTGGTGCTGTACTGTATGAACCGGTCCAGATACTGGTGCTGTACTGTATGAACCGATACAGATACTGGTGCTGTACTGTATGAACCGGTACAGATATTGGTGCTGTACTGTATGAACCGGTACAGATACTGGGGCTGTACTGTATGTACAGATACTGGTGCTGTACTGTATGAACCGGTCCAGATACTGGTGCTGTACTGTATGAACCGGTACAGATACTGGTGCTGTACTGTATGAACCGGTACAGATACTGGTGCTGTACTGTATGAACCGGTACAGATATTGGTGCTGTACTGTATGTACAGATACTGTTGCTGTACTGTATGAACCGGTACAGATACTGGGGCTGTACTGTATGAACCGGTACAGATATTGGTGCTGTACTGTATGAACCGGTACAGATACTGGTGCTGTACTGTATGTACAGATACTGGTGCTGTACTGTATGAACCGGTACAGATACTTGTGCTGTGCTGTATGAAACGGTACAGATACTGGTGCTGTACTGTATTCACCACCACATGTATCTGCTCCCCAGATAGACTGTTTTTTCACCACAGATAAGATGCACACCAAACTTCATTAGAGATCCGCTGTTCCAACATTAGAATTGTCTGAAGTGCAGATGCTCCTGCTTCCCCCTGCCTTCCCTCAGAATTGCCAATCCAACCCAGTATACAACAACCAGCCAATTACGGCAAGCGATGTACCGGTATTTTCTGTGCACACTATATACAAAGCCTGCTTGGATTTGGTGGGTCAGCTCTTCCTGCCTGCCCAGCCCTCCCTGTCTTCAAGACGATCTGAGCGGTAGTACGCAATGTGATACTGCCGGCATGAGAAAACCAATGAGAGCAGGGAGAGGGGGCTGCTTCAGGAGCGGCTGGTCGGGATGCAGCGCACGGTGGCTCAGCTAGTGGGCGCCTGTCCCTAAAGCTGGAGAAGGAAAATGTCATGGCTGAGAATGGAGGAAACTCTCAACCGAACGATGTCAATAGGATAAGGGTAGCTGCTAGGCTAGGACGACAGGATCAGGGAGGAGGTCACCTCCTAGCGCGTCCCTAATTCTGACCCTGACTCCTAACCGTGTGAGCCAACCCAGATGGTAGGAGGGCTCATACTCTGGAACGTAGGGTCCCTACTAGCCCTCAGGAAATCTCTGGACTAGGAGCAGGGTAAGACGACCTGTTCCTCCTAGACACGGACGAACAGGAGTCTCCACTGGCCAAGGAGCAAGGAGAGGGGAATCATATACAGCATATAGATATGGCAGGTGAGTTAAACCAGTATTACACCTACCTGCCACAGACTTGCTGACTGGAACCCGTGCACAAGTACTGATGTCCACACAAACATTAAGGACACAGCACACACACAACTCACACAGGTATCCCACGACACCAATAGCTGCAAACAACATAGAGAGCATAAAAACATCTTCTTAACATTAGAACATATATTTTTATGACCACAAGGGTGGCCCTCACTGGATAGATGGCATATGAGACCAGGAGGATGACTCCAGCATAAAGCATGGCTGGAGTACCCCTCAGCTACAGGCTTCCAGCAGGAGCTAAATAGCCCAAGCAGCCACACCCACACATACATACTAGGAAAGGAGTTAACCCTTCCAACACCAGACAAGGAAAGTGTCACTTAAAGGGGAAATGCACACACAACTACATCCCGTGCACACCAAACATAGAAAGTGAACACATACAAAGACACGTTGCAGATGCAACCGCATGCCTTGACAGCGAGCCGCCTAGCAACCAGCTCAGGCTGCTACACTGCCAACAAACATCATGTTGCCAGCGGCAACCACACGTAAGACGACCCCCAACTTTTGAGAAGATTTTCATGTGTTAAAAAGTAGTCTTATATGCTGGAAAATACAGTACATACGGAAGCCAGTATGACTGAAAATAGACGTACTCTATGTCAAAAACAATATTGCAGTACTCAAATATTGCCTGACGACAACTCAGCCTAAGGGTCTATTCACACGTCCGCAAACGTGGCTGCGGACAAGAATAGGAGATGTTCTATTTTTTTTGCGAGGCTGCGGAACGGAAGTGTGTGCTGTCCGCATCTTTTGCGGCCCCATTGAAAATAAATGGCGGACGAAAAATTGAGAAACAGATGCGGACCCATTTTGCGTGCGTGTGAATGGACTCTAAGAAATAAATAGTCTGCTGAGAAACAGTGGACAGATACAACCTCTCTTTATAAGAATTCAACTTTTCTAAGACTTTGCTCACATTTCCATGTCCGTTTGATGTCTGTGGTTCATCCTTGAAGATGTCTGTGATGGATGCCTGTTTGGTCCACTGTTCAGCTGAAAATTAATTTCAAAAACATCTCCGATCAGAGGTCAGTGAAAAACGGACCTGACACGGATAGTCTATAATGGGAGTGTTTGGTCCGCATCACAGACCAAAGTAGTGTATGCCTCTGTGACTTTCACTGACCCACGGGCAGTAAAGAAAATACACATGTGTGACCAAACCTATTAAAATAAATGGGTACAAGTGCTGTCTGTGGTAAATGCGGACAGCACACGTCAGTGAAAAATGGAAATGTGAACGTGGCCCAACTCTTGGCAGTACAAATACAACCTCTATTTATAAGAACATTTAACTTTTCTAACTCCCAGAAATGCAAATACAACCTCTCACTGGAGTAACTATAGGGGTCGCAGTTGCGACCGAGCTCCTAAGCTAGGGGGGGTGAAGCACTGTGAGCGTTGTACTTACCCCTCCTCCTGCTTGCTCTTCTCAGGGCCTGCGCTGCTGTGTCCTGGCTGCCTGCAGCATCGGGACTTACAGAGCGCACTCTGACCTGACGCTGCAGGAGGTCAGGTGACTGCAGCGCAAGCCCTGAGAAGAGAGCCAGGACAAGGAGAGTGGCAGCAGGAGAGGTAAGTTATTTTGCCATCTGATCTTAGGTCTAATGGGGGGGTCTGGAGGTCTGGCTGGGGGGCTGGAGGTATGACTGGGAGTCTGGAGAGGTCTAATGGGGGGTATAGAGGTCTGACTAGAGGTCTAATAGGGGTCTGATTGGGAGTCTGAAGGTGTAATGGGGTTCTGATTGGGGGTCTGGATGTCTAGCGGGAGTCTTATATGGGGGTCTTAGGTGTAATGGGGCTCTGGAGGTCTGGTCTGAGGTCTGATATTGGGGTCTGGTCTAAGGTCTAATATTAAGGTCTAGAGGTTTGATATGGGGGTTTGGAGGTCTAATGGGGGGTCTCAGTGCTCCAGACTAAAAAAAGTACCTAGTAGCCATTGGCTCCTGAACTGAAAAATTTAGGAGCCAAATAAAAATTTTAGTCGCCAAATCGAAACCGAATCAAAATTTTGGTATTGTGACAACGCTACGCCGATCAGATCGGCGTAGGGTTGTTTCGATACCAAAATTTTGATTCGCTTTCGACACCATAAAAAAGTATTGCGATACTCAATACCACGCAGAAAAAAAACACCCAAAAAAGCCGCGTGCATTCCGCATTTTATGAAACGTTCGGCCCATAATAGAACAGTCCTATCCTATTATGTTTTTTATTTATTTCTGTTACAGCGCTCACCGCATAGATGTTTTCTCATAATTTAATAGTTTGGACTTTTCGGACGCAGCGCTATGTAATATGTTTATTTATTTATTGTTTATATATTTTAAATGTAAAATTGGGAAAGGGGGGGATTTGAACTTAATATTTTAGTGTTTGTGTTTTTTGTTTTTTACTTACTATTAGCCCCCTTAGGGGCTGGAACCCCTGTCCTATTCACCCTTATAGAGCTCTAATAGGGTGAATAGGACCTCACACTCTCCCTGCTGCCCTGGGCTTTGTGCACACGGCAGTAGGGAGCTTACTATATCAGCCAGGGCTTCATGAGCGGCCTGGCTACCATGGTAACCGATCGGAGCCCCGCAATTACACTGCTGGGGCTCCGATCGGAACTGCCACTGAACCACCAATTACTTTAATACTGAGGGGTTGGGGGGGCGCACTGCGCCACTAATGTTTATTATACTGGGGGGGGGGGGGCGCACTGCCCCACCAATGTTTATTATACTGGGGTGTTGGGGGGGCCACCAATGAAGATAACTGACTTGTTAATACAAATAGAGTAGGCGGGTGCCGGAATCAAATAGCCGTCACCCGACCTCTATGACAGGGAGCTGCGATCCGCTGCAGTTAACCCCTCAGGTGCCGCACAGCGGACACAGTATTGGGGGTGGCGGGATGGGGTGTTGAGAAGGTGAGGAGGAGGATGATGGAAAAGTAGGAAAGTAAAATGTCTGTTAGTTAAACTCTGCAGAGACGAGGCGCGGATGAAAGAAGTCACCGAGGTACATATGTAGGGCTGTATTACCCTGTATGTTCTGTAGCGCTTTATGTAATGTTTTCCAAATTGTCTTCTTTTTTTTTGTATGAGCGCTTCCTTCTCTGCTCTGTTTACCTGCTCATCACTGCAAATGTTGCGGCGAGCAGGTGAATAGAGCAGAGAAAGCAGCTCTCATATAAGCACTGCCCTCTCTTCAAACAGCTGATCGGCAGAGGTGCCAGGGGACTCCCGCCGATCTGATATTGATGGCCTATCCTAAGGATAAGTCATCAGTAGTAAAAAGGGGACAACCCCTTTAACAGTAGGACTGGAGGAAAAGGGTTAGGCCTCTTGCCCACAATTTGAGGGGTTTGTGCCCGTGCTATGGACCGGAAATTGCGGTCCGCAATGCACGGGCACCGACCGCGGGGCAGCCGCATGTGGATCGCAGACCCATTCACTAGAATAGGGTCCGCGATCCATCCGTTCTGTAAAAAGATAGAGCAAGTTCTATATTTTTGCGGAACATTTTTGCGGAACACCACGGCTGGTGTGCGGAATGCACACGGCTGGGTACGCAGCACGGAGCCCTTTACGTTTGTGTGCAAGAGGCCTTAGGTTGAGAATTTGGCGGGGGGAGGGGCATTTCAATTTTTGTCTCAGGCAGCAGAAAAGCTAGTTGCACCAGCGCTGGGGGAAGGGGAGCAAGCTGAACTCTTGCACCAGGGCCCAT
Source organism: Bufo gargarizans (assembly GCF_014858855.1). Lineage (NCBI taxonomy): Eukaryota > Metazoa > Chordata > Amphibia > Anura > Bufonidae > Bufo > Bufo gargarizans. The sequence goes on along the minus strand of NC_058080.1, from coordinate 390,426,639 downwards.
TAGCCTTTAGCTATGCCCCTGCAACCTCTATTATAAGAAATTTTACTTTTTTTTTTTTTACTCCCAGAAATACAAATAAAACATCTTTTTTTTTTAATAAGAATTCAACTTTTCTAACGCCCAGCAAGCTGCCATTCTGACTCAGGAAAGCTGCCCCTTACGATATATTACTAGTGGCATACTTACCATGGAGGCAGATCACATCACTGGGGCCTCTGGTGAGGGGACCTGGTGCTAAATTTCTGCTTCCTGATGTAAAACAGCAGCTTTTTCCTGCAGCCGCCACCAGGGGAGCTTAGTGCATAGGTTCCATTGAGGTCAATAGTAACTCAATAAACTCCTACGCACTGAGCTCCACCTAGTGATGAATGCACAATAGAGGCAGCACGGTGGCTCAGTGGTTAGCACTGGTGCCTTGCAATGCTGAGGTGCTTGGTTCAAATCTGACTAAGGCCTCCTGCCCACAAACGTGTGCGCCCCGCAAAATGCAGGCCACAATGCATGAATACCGACTGTGGGGCAGCCGCAGCGGATCGCAAAAAGATAGGACATGTTCTATCGTTTTGCGGAACGGAAGTACGGGACGAAACCCCACGGAAGCACTCTATAGTGCTTCCGTAGGGTTCCGTTCCATGCTTCCATTCCGCATCTCCGGATTTGCGGACCCATTATAGTGAATGGGTCCGCATTCGTGATGCGGAACGGTGGCCGTGTATTGTGGATCTGCTAATGCGGTCCGCAATACGGCCACAGGACACCTATGGTCGTGTGCAGAAGGCCTAAGGCTAATATCTACATGGAGGTTGTATGTTCTACCTGTGTTTGTATGGGTTTCCTCTCACACTCCAAAGACATACTGATAGGGAACTTAGATTGTGAGCTCCACTGGGGACAGCGATGTTAAAGCTATCAGTGCTATATAAGCGAGCAGAATAAATCAATAATATATGTGAGACCAAGCTACATGAGGAAGATTTATCAATGTGTTTCTTGAGAAATATGGTGTTCAAAAAGAGCATCATATTTGTAACGCTCCTGTTCTACTTTTTACATAAAAGTCGGGTAAAGTGGACTTTAAAAAAAAAAAAACATCTGAAATTCCACCCCGGGGCTTTACTTGGTTTAGCTATGAGCCCCATCTGTGTACACCCCTGCACTTTACCCCTGTAGCAGCAACAAATGAATGGCTGACCTTATTATAATGCGTGGAATGCTAGGGTCTGCCAAAGCAGGACCCACTCTTACAAAGCAGCTTTATGTGTTGGCTCAGAGGTGTAGTTTAATTTTGCTGAACCTTAAAGGGGTTGTCTCACTTCAACAAATGGCATTTATCATGTGTAATGACCCGGAGTGCCATTACCACTTCTTTTGACACCTTGCTACCATATCCTATGTGCTAACATATAATATCTAATGTAACTCATGTCATCACCTAATAACGTGCATATTTGTTCCTGAAACTGTTATATTCAAGTCTAATAACCTGGTCCACCAGCAGATGGCGACAGCAACATTGGCAGCATTAGCTTCCCTGGAGACGAACCTTCCGTTGGAGTTAAGTTACTGGGCAGTTTAGCCTTCCCCTCCTTGGGGACAGGTTTTGTCTAGTCCACCCTCCTTAGGGAGAGGATGTGTGCTGGCTAGCAGAGCACTGCCTGCTCTGCTAGGCCCAGAGGCCCCGCCTCTGAAGTCTACATGGTTGCTTGTCCCCTCCTGGGCTTTTATTGCCTCCTTCCAAGCTGAGCCGAAGCTTGAGGTACTCTAAAACCAGGACACGAAGTTCCTAGGATTATAAGTAAGAGACAGACTACAGCTAACATAAGTTCCAGCAGAAGAGGAAGAGTTTCCTATTTATCCAGCCAAGCAGAGCTTAGAAAGGTTCCGTATAGCAGAGCTGAGATTGTTGCAGAGAAGTATTTGCCTGCCAAAGTTAAGCCAATACCTGCTGATGACCAAGATATCATTTGGAAGCTGTTTTGATTACCAAATCATGCCAAGTAAAAGCAACTGTTCAACGTTACTACAAGTCTAGACTCCATTTATTCTACTCATCCACCATCCAAGTTCACCTACACCTTCTGCACTGCTTCGTACCACTTCACGTCTGGGTTATCCAGGTAGGAACACAGTGACAGTGTCTATAACATCTACAGAGACTGTAGGCCACCCTGCACCACTCTGGCAATCCTACCTCTGGGTACCAACATCAAAGGGAGCATTGTGCTACTGCTGCTTAATCGCAGCTTGTGTCACGTTTATTTGCTCTATAAGAGGGACATATTTCGTAGAAACCTCCAAAGGGGCAAGGAATACCCCAGACGCGGCCCTCTGGGTGTGTTGCACATGTACAGAAAGTTAATACTGGGCACTTACTAATGTATTGTGATTGTCCATATTATCTCCTCTACTGGCTGGATTCATTTTTCTACCATATCATACACTGCTCATTTCTACAGTTATGACCACTCTGCATCCAGATTCGAGGTGGCCGGAACGGGAGTTACTGCATATGCGTGCCTATACTCATTCCCACGGTCCGGGTCACCAGAGACATATTTTTTTTTTTCATAGTGTGCGAGCACGACCACCACTGCTGGAATACAGGGTGGGGTGGTCATAACCATGGATACGAGCAGTGTATAATGTGATGGAAAAATGAATCCAGCCAGCAAAGGAGGAAATATGGACAATCACAATATATTAGTAAGTGCCCTGTATTAACTTTCTTAACATGATAAAAGCCATTTGCTGTGACACAACCCTTTTAAGAATATGTCTGTACTTTGCTCCATTCTGTTTGACCAGTCTCCATGTACCAGCCTCTGAAAAACACCCCCACAGTACGATGCCGCCCCCTCCATGCTTCACTGTAGGGGTGGTATTGGGCAGGTAATGAGTAGAGTTGAGCGAACCCGAACTGATTTTATTATTTTCCGTTATAACATGGTTATAAGTTTATAATGGAAAATAATAGCATTCTTAAAACAGAATGCTAAATAAAATGTCCACTGAGGGGTTAAAAAAAAAACTCACCTCATCCACTTGATCGCGCAGTCTTCTTTTCTTCAGGACCTGCGGTCACGCGTGACATCGCCGCAAGTCCTTTTGTCTTCATTCAGGAGGACCTGCGGTGACGTCACCACAGGTCCTTTTCCAGGTCCTGAAGAAAAGAAGATACCGGCTGCGCAATCAAGTGGATGAGATGAGTTATTTTTTATTTTTAATCTCTCAGTAGACATTTTATTTAGCATTCTGTTTTAAAGGGAATCTGTCACCTGCTTTTACCATTTTAAGCTGTCACCATCGCTATGTTCACTAAAGTACCTTATTTCCAGCAGTCTTCCTATTTACTTTATTTCGTTTTGTCCTTTTGATATAAAATGATAATTGATGATGATTTTATGATATGCTAATGAGGATCCAAGGTGCCCAGAGGGGCGTTTTTTTCCTTCTCCGGTGCCCAGTGACGCCCCCCTGCAGTGCCCAAGAACACCTCCTGATCCTCAAATAACCTCCCACAGCCCTGGCAAACGGTTCCGCCCCCTCCCCACGTCATAGTCTACCTTCTAGAAATGCCCCGTCTAGAAATGCCCCTTCTAGAAATGCTTCCTGTCGGCGGCCAGAAAACTCGTGCAGGCGCAGTACCGCCTGTGGCTTGCGCGATAATCAACCTCCTCAGGACATCAGGTTACATCACTGGGCTCAGCGCATGCCCAGTGAGACTTTTGAGGCTGTTGCCCTCAGGAGCTTGATGATCGCGCAGGCCGCAGGCGGTACTGCGCCTGCGCGAGTTTTCTGTCCGCCGACAGGAAGAAGGACGGGGCATTTCTAGAAGGTAGACGATGACGTGGGGTAGGGGCGGAATCGTTTGCCGGGGTTGTGGGAGGTTATTTGAGGATCAGGAGGCGTTCTTGGGATTCAAATTAAGGCGGTCTGGGCACTGCAGGGGGGCGTCACTGGGCTCCTGAGAGGAAAAAAACGCCCCTCAGGGCACCTTGGAGCCTCATTAGCATATCATAAAAAGGGCTTTTTTTATCAAAAGGACAAAACGAAATAAGGTACTTTAGTGAACATGGCAATGGTGACAGCTTAAAATGGTAAAAGCAGGTGACAGATTCCCTTTAAGAATGCTATTATTTTCCGTTATAACCATGTTATAACGGAAAATAATAAAGTGAAGTTCGGCTCCCCATTGACCCGAACTTCCACGGGTTCGATCAAACCTAGTGATGAGCTTCTGAGCTGTCTTACATTTAGACCATTTTCTATGCCTAAAACAGGCGTAGAAAATGGTAAATGAGATGGGCCTGCCAACGCCACGCCCACATTGTTAGACCTGGCGTGAACAACAGGGAGAAGTCACAGATAATTTAGGCGTATTTCAGTATAATAAATGCCCCCCCTTTGACTTTATTGACTACTGTTCAAAAAGGAGTTATTTATGAGGGATGTAAGGGGCAGTACAAATAAGAAAGACATCCTGCTTGGTAGACATATTTGAGCTTAAAGGGGTTGTGTCACAAAACATATTCTACATTTTTTAAACCAGCACCTGCTAAATATTTTTGTAATTGCATGTATTTAAAAATTTGGTATAGCAACTGAGCTATTCAATAAAATGTATGTGTATAGCGCCACCTGCTGTTTGTTCTTTTCCTGAGCTGATCAAATGTGCTCCTTTTAAATCTTCAACTGCCACCAGCCATATGTCCTGTTCTGAACCTGCGGCAGTTACAGGGAGAGAACTGCCGCAGAAAGGATGCGTCCCCTGAGCTGCCAGGCTGAAGATAACCTAGCAGAGCAATTGGAGCCATGGATGTGGAGAACTCCGGATCTAGGTGCGGTACACAACTGGTTCTAGCTTTGTTAGAAAGTTATTATCCTGTACTTTATGATGTCTAATTTGGGGTGTGGTAATCAGGACAGAAATGTTCTGCAACATGAGGCTGGATGTTTAAACTGAGGATCACGTTCCCGAATGGTCTGAAGGAGCAGTTTTGCCTGCTTTATTTGATGGTCCTCTGTGCTTGTCACCCCCAATTTTGATTCATTGTTGAGGTGGTTCTGGATATAGGGATATTATTCACAGGGATGATTTTTTTTTTAATGTATATACTGACCCCTGTTATGATATACTTACATTACATCCCTGTCTCCTTGTTCCTCTTTTTTTACCTTTGGCCTCTCCCTATAGTTGGAGTTGTGCTTTAATCACAATAGGATATTTAAAATACTTGCTCATAGCAAGGGTATTGGCAGGATGCTTCTTATATATCATGTAACAACCCTAGTTTGCCCAGTCCATCCTGTTGTTTGTATTCATGTGGGGATCATAATAGCAGCCTGGACATCTGACCTACTTCCTTAACCCCTTCAGGACACAGCCTTATTTCACCTTAAAGGGACACTGACAGGCCCAATTAGCATATTTAGGTGTATATATATGTCAGTACAGTTCTTATAAAGTCTATTAAAATCATCTAAGTATCCCCCCTGTCCACCTTATAAATACCAAAATATAAAGTTATATAACCTGCTTGTCCGGTCACCAATCTGCCCGGCGCATGCGCATAAAGCAGAGGCTGCAGCGCTCTGTACGCAGGCGCGATGTGACCCCGGCCGGGCGCATGCACTGAAGATTGGACGGAGGACGTGCCCAGAGGATTGAATGGGCCATGCGCAGGATCTTGAGTCGGGAGAGTTGTAGCCGCCGCCCAGCGAAGTGAATATTGATGAGCTGGGCGGGGCTTCAGAACGGCAGTTGGGAGCGGCTGGCTGGGCGCATTTTGTGATGAAACGCCACCCCTTGGGCAGATTGGTGACCGGACAAGCAGGTTATATAACTTTATATTTCGGTATTTATAAGGTGGACAGGGGGGATACTTAGATAATTTTAATAGACTTTATAAGACCTGTACTGACATATATATACCTAAATATGCTAATTGGGCCTGTCAGTGTCCCTTTAAGGACCAGGCCGTTTTTTGCAAATCTGACCAGTGCTGATAACTTTAAAACGCTTTGACTTATCCAGGCCGTTCTGAGATCATTTTTTCCTCACATATTGTACTTCATGACAGTGGTAAAATGAAGTAAAAAAAATTCATTTTTATTTATAAAAAAAGCCAAATTTACCCAAAATTTGTAGAAAATTGAAAATTTCCAAGTTTTAATTTCTCTACTTCTATAATACATAGTAATACCTCCAAAAATAGTTATTACTTTACATTCCCCATATATGTACTTCATGTTTGGATAATTTTGGGAATTATATTTTATTTTTTGGGGATGTTACAAGGCTGAGAATTTTAGTAGCAAATCTTGAAATTTTTCAGAAATTTTCAAAAACCCAATTTTTAGGGACCAGTTCAGGTCTGAAGTCACTTTATCCCATTCTATAAACTACACCCCTCAAGGTATTCAAAACTGATTTTACAAACTTTGTTAACCCTTTAGGTGTTCCACAAGAATTTATGGAAAATTGAGATACAATTTCAAAATTTCACTTGAATATTTTTTTTCCAGTTACAAAGCAAGGGTTAACAGCTAAAACTCAATATTTATGGCCCTGATTCTGTAGTTTACAGAAACACCCCATATGTGGTCGTAAACTGCTGTACGGGCACACGGCAGGGCGCAGAAGGAAAGGAATGCCATACGTTTTTTGGAAGGCAGATTTTGCTGGACTGGTTTTTGTCACAGGGCGCCAAAAGGCGCACTCGGTCTCCCATCAGCTGCAGACCTGCTGCTTAGCTTCGGGAGTGAGGATCTGTGTTTGGCCTCATTCCCAGGGCGGCTTTGCTTGCTGGGAGGCTCCCTGCTCCTAGGTCTGCCTTGAGCGCCGAGCTGATCACTCGGTGCTCGATTTGTCTGTCTGTCGGTCATGTGACGCTGGCTGCGTCACATGACCCTCACTCCCCACTATAAATACAGGCAGCCTGCTGGCCACAGGTTGCCTGTTAATTTTAGGTGTCTGGTGATTGTTTTGTTCCTGCATACTTACCTGATCCTGTGTTCCCTGACGATTCTCTGCCTGCTTCCACCTGACGATTCTTTTGCGGACTCCTGTTGTACTTCGTTTATCTCCTGGTATTTGACCTCGGCTTTTCCTGACTATTCTCTGCTCATTCCTTAGTACTGAGTAGCTCTCTAGGTATTGACCCGGTCCGTTCACGTTCCGTTATTTGTCTTGTCTGTCTTCCCATACATATCCTAAGTTAGGGACTGCCGTCTAGTTGTCCCCTGTCATTAGGACTTGCGAGGCAAGTAGGCAGGGCCAAGGGTGAGGGTGGAGCGCAGTGGTCACTATCCTCCCCCCTGTGTGTAGTGTATGTTACCGTCACAGATTAACAGGCCGTAACCTAACCACTGTATCATGAATCCTCTGGTGACCCTGACTGACCATGTCTCTAACCTGACGCAGATGGTGCAGGAGCTAGGGGAGAAACTCTGTTCTTTTGAGCTAGGACAAGGTACTTCCATCCCTCAGGCCTCCAGTCCACATTTAGAGCCCCAGATTAAACTTCCTGAGCCCTTTTTGGAGATCGGAAGAAGTTTCTTTCCTTTAAAGAAAATTGTAAACTTTTTTCCCATTTGCGCCCTGTATCCTCTGGCCCCGAGAGTCAACGCGTGGGCATTGTAATTTCCTGGTTACAGGGTGATCCCCAGGACTGGGCATTTTCTTTACCTGCTGACGCCAGTTGTTTAACATCAGTGGAGGTTTTTTTTCAGGCCCTGGGTACCCTGTATGATGAACCAGACAGGACACTGGTAGCCGAGACTGCTCTAAAGGTTCTGGTTCAGGGTGATCTACCTGCGGAGGAGTATTGCACCCAATTCAGAAGGTGGTGTGTTCCCTCAGGCTGGAATGAACCAGCACTTAAGAGTCAGGTCAGGTCTGTCTGATAACTTAAAAGATCTTCTAGTGAGTTATCAGCTTCCAGAGACTCTAGAGGAGATGATGACCCTTGTAGTCCGACTTGACAGACGGGTTAGAGAGAGACGACAGGGACGACAGTTCTCTTCTCAGATGGTGGTCCAGCCTGAGGTCTATCCCAGAGACAACGCTGAGGTTTCTACCGAAGAACCCATGCAGGTCGGCATGACTCAAGGGAATCTGCGCCGCAGACGTGGAGTGTGTTTTTACTGCGGAGATCCTGACCATTGGATCAACCAGTGTCCTAAGAAGGCCCTCTCCGTTAAGTCTCCCAAGTCAAGGCAACCTAAAGGCCAGGTACACCCTGATATTACGAAATGTAATCTTTTGGTACGTATAACAATATCTCTGGGGGTTAATAAATGGCCGGGTAAGGCCTTTATTGACTCTGGTTCGGCGGCCAGGTTTATTGACTCTGAGTACGCCATTAGACTGGGTATTCCAATTTTTTCTCTTCCTACACCTATCCATGTCATGGCTATTGATGCCACCCCCCTGGTAGGTGGTATGGTGAGGTCATGTACCTCAGAGATTTCTTTAACCTTGGGGGTGTGCCACTCTGAGAAATGTTCCCTCTTAGTCCTGGAGAACTTACCGGTCGAGGTGGTACTAGGGTTGCCTTGGCTCCAATTACACAACCCCACTATTGATTGGTCCAGGGGGGAGTTGGTGAAATGGGGACCTAAGTGTGACTCGTGCTTGTCTGTGGTACAAGCTGGGGTCTCGGTAGAATCTGATATATTAACCACGGTCATTAGGGAATATTCTGATGTGTTCTCATCACCTACCCGGGAGGTTCTTCCACCCCATAGACCTTATGATTGCGCCATAGAGTTAGTAGAAGGTGCCATGTTTCCTAAGGGGCGTATTTATAATCTCTCTAAGCCTGAACGCAAGGCCATGGAGGATTATATTAAGGAAAGCCTCGGTAAGGGGCACATTAGATCTTCTGTCTCTCCTATGGGAGCAGGGGTTTTCTTCGTTAAGAAGAAGGATGGTGGTCTTAGGCCTTGTATCGATTACCGGAAATTGAATAAGATCACTATCCAGAATAGATACTCTCTCCTATTGATTCCAGATTTATTTAACCAGGTTCTGGGGGGACCTGGTTTTCTAAGATTGACCTGAAAGGGGCATATAATCTAATCCGAATCAAGCAGGGAGACGAATGGAAGACGGCGTTCAGTACTCCGGCAGGTCACTTTGAATATCAGGTTATGCCTTTTGGACTCAGCAATGCCCCAGCTGTGTTCCAAAACTTTATGAATGATATTCTTAGAGTTTTTAGGTAAATTTGTCATTATCTATCTTGACGACATTTTGATATTTTCACCCGATTTCAAATCTCATTTGTCTCATGTTAGACAAGTATTAGAGGTGTTTATGGAGAATCACTTGTCCGCTAAACAAGGGAAATGTGTCTTTGGTGTACAGGAGATACTGTTTCTAGGGCATGTCCTGACCCCTCATGCCTTCAAGATGGATCCTGGTAAGGTACTAGCTATTAAGGAATGGGTAAGGCCTTCATCCTTAAAGGCCTTACAACGGTTCTTAGGTTTTGCCAATTACTACGGTAAATTTATTAAGAATTTTTCAGTAATTGCTAAACCATTGACCGACCTTACTAAGAAAGGGGCGGATTTTGAGAACTGGTCTACTGAGGCCATTACTTCGTTTGAAACACTAAAAAAGACATTCAGTAGCGCTCCCATTCTGATCCAGCCAGATCAGGAGATACCTTTTATTATGGAGGTGGATGCGTCTGAGGACGGCGCAGGAGCAGTCCTTTCACAAGGTCTTGCTAGTCTAACTAACCTAAGACAGTGTGCATTCTTTTCCAGAAAATTTTCTTCCACCGAGAGAAACTACAACATAGGGAATCGGGAGTTGCTGGCCATTAAGTGGGCATTTGAGGAGTGGAGGCATTTTCTGGAGGGGGCAAGGCATTGTGTAACTGTTGTCACTGACCATAAGAACCTTATGTTTCTCGAATCTGCTAAGAGGTTGAATCCCTGTCAGGCTAGATGGGCACTGTTTTTTACTCGTTTTGAATTCTCCATTACTTTCAGGCCTGGAAGTAAAAACGTGAAGGCTGATGCATTATCTCGGAGCTTCCATGCTTTTCAGCCTACAGAGGCACCGCCTGAATCCATCCTACCAGCAAATATCTTCGTAGCAGCCTTAACCCAAGATATCACGGCTCTCATTAAGGCTGAACAACATCTGGCACTGGCAACCACCCCAACAGATAAGTTGTTTGTCCCCATACAATTTCGTCTCCAGCTTTTGGGTGAGTGTCATGATTCTGCCTTTTGTGGACATCCTGGTTTTGGGGGCACTAGAGAGCTGGTTTCTAGATCCTATTGGTGGCCCACTCTATTTAGGGATGTCAAGTCCTACGTGTCAGCCTGTGAGGTTTGTGCTAGGTCTAAGACACCCTAGGACTCGCCCTGCTGGTAACCTACGACCCCTACCTATTCCCAGTAGACCCTGGTCCCATATCTCGATGGACTTTATTACTGGCCTGCCGCCGGCGGAGGGTAAGACTGTGGTTTTGGTAGTGGTCTTACCACTGGTTCATTTCATTCCTCTGTCTAAATTCCCAAATGCCAAGACCCTGGCGTCTATTTTTGTGAAAGAAATTGTACGGTTACATGGTATCCCGGAAAATATTGTATCCGACAGGGGTGTGCAGTTTGTGTCCAGATTTTGGAGGGCTTTCTGTCAAAGATGTCAGATTTAGTTGTCTTTTTCCTCCGCCTACCACCCTGAGAGTAATGGGCAGACTGAACGCCTTGATCAGTCTGTGGAACAATTCCTGAGGTCGTATGTTGCTGATGACCAGCAATTATGGGTTAAATACCTTCTGTTGGCTGAATTTGCTTTGAATAACCGTGTTAATTCTTCTTCTGGGGTCTCCCCTTTCTTTTGTAACCATGGTTTTCATCCCCGTTTTCATTCTGGGTCATCTGTTTCCTCCTCTAACCCTGAGGCGGATAGGCTCTCTTCTGAACTATGCACAGTTTGGGCCCGGGTTCAAATGAACCTAGAAAAGGCTCAAACTTCTCAAAGACTAAAAGCCAATAGGAAATGTTCAAGGGGCACAAATATTATGGTTGGGGATAAGGTGTGGTTATCCTCCAAGAATCTCTCTCTCAAGGTAGATTCTAAAAAATTTGCTCCTCGTTTGATTGGACCATATAAGATCATGGAAGTGATTAACCCAGTATCGTTTAGGTTGGAGCTGCCCGAGTCATTCCACATTCATAATGTGTTCCATAAATCTCTACTTAAAAGATATGTTGAACCAGTAGTACCATCAAAAGCCTCGCCTCTGACGGTTCTTGTTAATGATGCTGTCTAAAATAGTGGATGTCAGGAAGGTGCGTAATTCCTTGCAGTACCTGATTCACTGGATGGACCCGAAGAGAGATCTTGGGTACCTGCCAGGGAGGTTCATGCTCCTAGACTTGTTCGAAAATTTCATTTAGAACACCCTGAAAGGCCATCGCCTGAAGTCTTGGGTCCGGTGGCCCCTCGTAAAAGTTGGGGTACTGTCGAGGGGCGCCAAAGGCGCACTCGGTCTGCCATCAGCCGCAGACCTGCTGCTTAGCTTCGGGAGCGACGATCTGTGTTTGGCCTCGTTCCCAGGTCGGCTTTGCTAGCTGGGAGGCTCCCTGCTTTTAGGTCTGCTTTTAGGTCTGCCTTGAGCGCCGAGCTGATCACTCGGTGGTCGATTTGTCTGTCTGTCGGTCATGTGACGCTGGGCACGTCACATGACCCTCACTCCCCACTATAAATAACGGCAGCCTGGTGGCCACAGGTTGCCTGTTAATTTAAGGTGTCTGGTGATTGTTTTGTTCCTGCATGCTTACCTGATCCTGTGTTCCCTGACGATTCTCTGCCTGCTTCCACCTGATGATTTTTTGTGGACTCCTGTTGTACTTCGTTTATCTCCTGGTATTTGACCTCACGTCACAGTTTTTTTGAAACCATGTCCCATTTGAAGCCACCCTGATGCACCCCTAGAGTAGAAACTCCAAAAAAGTGACCCCATCTAAGAAACTACACCCCTCAAGGTATTCAAAACTGATTTTACAAACGTTGTTACCCTTTAGGTGTTCCACAAGAATTAATGGAAAATAGAGATACAATTTCAAAATTTCACTTTTTTGGCAGATTTTCAATTTTAATAATTGTTTTCAAATTTACAAAGCAAGGGTTAACAGCCAAACCAAACTTAATATTTATGGCCCTGATTCTGTAGTTTACAGAAACACCCCATATGTGGTCATAAACTGCTGTACGGGCACACGGCAGGGCGCAGAAGGAAAGGAATGCCATACGGTTTTTGGAAGGCAGATTTTGCTGGACTGGTTTTTTTGACACCATGTCCCATTTGAAGCCCCCCTGATGCACCTCTAGAGTAGAAACTCCAAAAAAGTGACCCCATTTTAGAAACTACGGGATAGGGTGGCAGTATTGTTGGTACTAGTTTAAGGTACATATGATTTTTGGTTGCTCTATATAACACTTTTTGTGAGGCAAGGTAACAAGAAATAGCTGTTTTGGCACCATTTTTATTTTTTGTTATTTACAACATTCATCTGACAGGTTAGATCATGTGATATTTTTATAGACCAGGTTGTCACCGATGCGGCGATACCTAATATGTATACTTTTTTTTATTTATGTAAGTTTTACTCAATGATTTCTTTTTTGAAACAAAAAAAATCATGTTTTAGTATTTCCATAGTCTGAGAGCCATAATTTTTTCAGTTTTTGGGCGATTACCTTGGGTAGGGTATGATTTTTGCGAGATGAGATGACGGTTTTATTGGCACTATTTTGGGGTGCGTGTGACTTTTTGATCGCTTGCTATTACACTTATTGTGATGTAAGGTGACAAAAATGGCTTTTTTTACACTTTTTTTTTTTTACGATATTCAGCTGAGGGGTTAGGTCATGTGATATTTTTATAGACCAAGTTATTATGGAAGCTGCGATACATAAATTAAAAAAAAGTATACATATTAGGTATCGCAGCTTCCATAATAACTTGGTCTATAAAAATATCACATGACCTAACCCCTCAGCTGAATATCGTAAAAAAAAAAGTGTACATCACAATAAGTGTAATAGCAAGCGATCAAAAAGTCACACACACCCCAAAATAGTGCCAATAAAACCGTCATCTCATCTCGCAAAAATCATACCCTACCCAAGGTAATCGCCCAAAAACTGAAAAAACTATGGCTCTCAGAATATGGAGACACTAAAAACATGATTTATTTTTTGTTTCAAAAATGATATTATTGTGTAAAACTTACATAAATTAAAAAAAAGTATACATATTAGGTAAGTTTTACACAATAATATCATTTTTGAAACAAAAAATAAATCATGTTTTTAGTGTCTCCATATTCTGAGAGCCATAGTTTTTTCAGTTTTTGGGCGATTATCTTAGGTAGGGTCTTATTTTTTGCGAGATGAGATGACTGTTTGATTGGCACTATTTTGGGGTGCATATGACTTTTTGATCGCTTGCTATTACACTTTTTGTGATGTAAGGTGACAAAAAATGGTTTATTTAGCACCGTTTTTATTTTTTATTTTTTACGGTGTTCATCTGAGGGGTTAGGTCATGTGATATTTTTATAGAGCCGGTCGATACGGATGCGGCGATACCTAATGTATACTTTTTATTTATGTAAGTTTTACACAATAACAGCTTTTTTAAAACAACAAAAAAAGATGTTTTAGTGTCTCCATATTCTGAGCTATAGTTTTTTTATTTTTGCGGGATGAGGTGACGGTTAGATTGGTACTATTACAGTTTTTATTTTTGTATTTTTTACGGTGTTCATCTGAGGGGTTAGGTCATGTAATATGTTTATAGAGCCTGTCGATACGGACGCGGCGATACCTATAATGTATACTTTTTTTTTTTTTCCTATTTTTTACCAATTAGTTTTTTACTTTATTTGGGGAAAATAAAGTTTTTGTTTATTTTTACTTGAAACTTTTAATTTTTGGGGGGAACTTTATTTTTTCAACTTTTTTTTCCACTTTATTTTTTGTCCCACTTTGGGACTTGAACTTTTGAGGGTCTAATCCTTTGCAATGCATTCCAATACTTCTGTATTGGAATGCATTGGCTGTATGAGTAATACTGTGTGTATTACTCATACAGCTTTCGGCCTGTGAGATCCAGGGGGCAGGATCTCACAGGCTCGTCACCGGAAGGCAGCGCGATTCCTTCCTTAGGCATTGCGCTGCCTTCCATGCCATCAGGTCCCCCCTACAGCCGCATGGGGACCCGATGGAACCGCCGATCGCCGCCGCAAACCGCAGGTAAAGCCGCAAACCGCAGGTCTGAATTGACCTGCGTTTTGTGGCGATCCCCGACACAGGGGGGTCACGGGACGTAACCGTTCGCCCTGTGTCCTTAGGTATCAGGACATCAGGGCGTACCGGTATGCCCTGTGTCCTGAAGAGGTTAAAGGGGTTGTCCCATGCTAAAAAATCTACAGTTTTCAAACCAGCATCTGGATCTGAATCCTTTTATGATTGCATGTAATTTAAAAAATTCTATAGCCCCTGAATTATTGAATAAAATGCATCTGTATAGAGCCATCTGCTGTTTGTTTTTTGTTTTTTTCTTATTTCTATGTCCGGCTCACTGCCTCACATGCTCAGTTTCATCCTTCCACTGTCTCCTGAGCTATGATTGGGAGAGAGTTGTACAGGGGCGTCGTTAGGTCAAAACATTCGGGGCTGGAGCCCCGAATGTTTTGTCCACTGCCCCGAATGTTTACGATGGCAGCTGGTGGTGGGCTGAGGTTCTGTCAGGGCCGGGAAGAGTTATACTCACCTTTTCCTTCCTGGTCCTCGGCGTTCCACCGTGAAGGCTGCGCAGACTATACAAGAGGATTACCGAGTGTTGAAGAGTGGCAGCATCCAGAGCAGGAACAGTAAGTGTTTTTTTGTTGTTGTTTTTTTGGGGGGGCTGATGGAGGCACTGTGGGCTGAAAAGTGGCTGCTGGGGGGGCTGATATGAGACACTGGCGGGTGATATGGGGCACTGGGGGCTGAAGAGGGGCATTGGGGCTGATGTGAGGCACTGGGGGGCTGAAGAGGGATATTGGGAGCTGATGTGAGGCACTGGGGGCTAAAGAGAGGCTGCTGGGGAGCTGAAGAGGGGCATTGGGGGCTGATGTGAGGCTGCTGGGGGGCTGATATGAGGCACTGGGGACTGATATGAGGCACTGGGGGGTTGAGATGAGGCATTGGGGGGCTGATATGAGGCACTGGAGGCTGGAGAGAGGCTGCTGGGGGCTGTTATGAGGCACTGGGGGGCTGAAGAGAGGCACTGGGGAGCTGATATGAGGCACTGGGACCTGATATGAAGCACTGGTGGCTGAAGAGGGCCACTGGGGGGCTGAAGAAGGGCACTGGGGGCTGATATGAGGCACTGGGGCCCTTATCTGAGGTCTGATTGGGGTCATTCACATTGGGGTCTGATCCAAGGTCTTATTGGGGTCTTATTTACATTGGGGGTCTTATTGGGGCTGTCAGCTGAGGACTGATTAACATTGGTGGTCTGACCTCGGGTGTAATGAAAAATATTTTTTTCTTATTGTCCCTCTCTAAAACCTAGGTGCGTCTTATGGGCTGTATCATCTTATAGGGTGAAAAATACGGGTACGTTTAAAAATTATTTCTTCTCCCGGGTCTGTATGTATATATGCAGAGTGTATTTAAATATATATATGTGTGTATATAATATATACATACATACATACACGCGAGGCGTGTGTGTGTTTGTGCTTTAGGGTGCACACCCTAATGCAATAGGATGTGCACGCCTATAATGGTGGGATTTTTTTTATTTATTAGGCTATTCCTAGCCGTCTGGGCAATCCCACAGATCATCCCCCAACCCCTCTTTTACTTGTTCCGCTACTTGCCGGTTGCACGGGCATGAGTTCAGAACTTCAGTCACTTCGGTCCGAAGTACTGAACTCATGTCCGCGCAGCCTGCAAGTAGCGGAACAAGTACAAGGGGGGTTGATGGGTTCCAACTTCTGTGATTAGTTTATAGTTGGGGGGTTTGCTTCATTTTAAATTAGGCTGACCATAGGTTAAGATGATCTGTGGGGTTGCCCAGATGGCTAGGCCCTTCACTGTAGTTATTCACCCCTTTCAGCAGTCCCCCATTCACTGAAGGGGTGACTGCTGAAAGGGGTTAATAACTACTGTGAAGGCCCCCGATGCTGATGAGGGCGTGGCTTCACGTGGGCTTGTGCCCCGGATGTCTTCAGACCCTACGAACGCCCCTGCCGTTAACCTTAATTGTGTAATTGGGGGTGAAATCGTGATACTACAAATTTGGGAGTGCTGATGTTCTTTTATATATAAGTACAGATGTAGCAGGGTTAGCACTCAAGCACTTAACACAATGAGTTAAGAAATTTGAATTATCTTGAGACAAACGCCATTAAAAAGCAACTGAAGGTGTTTGCTTAACGCATTTAGTTTAGATAACACATCTTATAAAGCATGAGTGTTAATTCTACTACATCCGTACATCCATTCATCCTTTATTCTGGGTAAAATTGCAGTCTGATACTATGAATTTTAAAATTGTGGCTTGATACTACAGATTTTAGGGTGTTCATGTTCTTTAATACATAAGTAAATCCGTTAATTCTTCATTCTGGGGTGAAATTGTGGCCTGATACTACAGATTTTGTGGTGTTCATGTTCTTTTGTACATCTTTCAATCCATTCATCCTTGTTTCTGAGGTGAAATTGGGGCCTGACACTACTGCAATTTTACACTTACAGTTACTGTTACAGTACATTATGTCAGACAGACAGGTGCCAGGCTCTTCTAAGGGAACGAGCAGTGGCAAAAATGTTTCTGGAATCAGAAATCAGCAGAAGGCAGTGATGAGACAGCATGTGATTGCCGATGGGCTGTACTGCTATATAAATGCAGTGCTCATTTTATTAAAAGGATAGATTCTGCTACATCTACTACTTGCTGATGGTTTCCTTTCCATTTTGTAGTCGTTTCAAAACCTGTTATGCAGATTAGAAAAAATTAAAAATCGCACCATCCATGGATATCATCAAGCATGAAATACCAATTATTAAAAGACCCCCAGTTGAAGGCGTTTCCGAAACAAGCGTCGGGGTGTGCAGTTCTCCTGAGTTGACTCTTCCATCAATGGGTATGTCATTGATTTATGTTAAATCCTTTGCGAGGTGTGTTTTCTTTGGATTTTTCCATATACTGTAATGCACTAGCATTTATTTTCTCACACTTTTCTCTATATGGATTTGGGATGTTTATCATTCCTTGTGTTCCATCCCCCTCTCTGTGATAATTGTATTCATGTGAGTCTCCCTCAGGTGTATACTGTACTTTATACACCAATGTATTTGTGTATTTCTGTCTCTATTTGGATGATGTTTTATACATATAATTAATAAAGCCTTATATTTATTTAGGCCTTGTAGACTCAGCTTTTTAGTTTAGGTGTTTACATCTACTACTTGCTGATGGTTTCCTTTCCATTTTGTAGTCATTCCAAAACCTGTTATACAGATTAGAAAAAATAAAATCACACCATCCATGGATATCATAAAGCAAGAAATACCAATTATTAAAAGACTAGAAGCTGCCAAAAGAGAGGAGAACATCATGATGAAAATATTGCGCCTGAAACGGTTTTTAAAAGAAGAGCAAGAACACGGAGAAAGGAAATAGGCCCACCAAACATCTGTGCAGATGTATAGCCACCTGTTGCAGCTGCTGATCCATGGACAATATGGAATTCAGCTAAATCCATCACACCCATTAGGTGTCAAAGCCCTGTTATACCATCTTCAATGGTCATATCTGTCTGTCTGTCTTTCTGTTTGTCTCATTGTCTCTTATTCTGTCAGTCCCTCTATTTGTCCGTCTGTCTTTCTCTATCTGTATGTCTGCCTTCCCCTCTATGTATCCCCCTGTCTATCTATCTATCGTAGAATAGATAGGTTGATGGAGGACACCTGGAGAGGGTGTACATCTCATCCACATTGTTAATGTAGGTGAGATGAAAAATCTAAAAAAAGTTTGGTTTCCTTAGCAAATATTCTATGCTAAGGTTCTTGGTAACTTTTTCCGGGCCTGAATTTTTTTGGAAATGGCAGGTAGGTTGGCAGTTGGAACTGCCAATCCCTCCCCCTCCAGTACACCCCCCCCCCTTCCCTCAACCCCATTTACCCCAGATGATGCTGCTGGGCTTGTTGACAAGTCTATTCAAGGTCTGAGCATGGAAAGGCAAAGTAGCCACAGTGGAATGTCTGTGCCCTGAACACTATTACGTGTGAAATGATCTCTATGTGATGTTGCTGTTTTGTTGTCGGACCAAATAAAGCCAATATGGATTTTTAATCTCTGATGCCTCTGAATTTTGTCATTGCTAACCCCTATCCCAACTTGACATAGTGGAATTCGATCAGAATTTCAAGAAAAATCTGATTTGTTACTAAGCCGAATTTCCTTCGTTCTAAAATGGCTGCTGCACATGCTATTAAGAGTAAGTAAGAAGCCCGGGAACAAGGGGCCACCCATTATGCCATGCAGCCAGTTGATCAGCAGATACCAAGCCCATATGATGTCACAGCCCTATAAATATTCTCCTCCTGCCCGGTCTCTGCCATTTTCCAGTGAACTTAGTACAGGGAGAGATGTAACAAGTGGTAGGGACAGTGATTAGAAAACACTTTTTTTTTTTTTTTTTTTGTTGTTGTTGTTGAAAATATCACTTTTCAGCAGATCTGGGACAGCTTAGTAATAGTTTAGCGATATAATAGGGAGGCTGTATCTGAACTATAGGGAAGAGAGCAGGGGCCAATTGAACAGTGTGAAGCTTGGCTAATAGGAGCTATTCTATTGCACCTTGCTGCAATAATTGGGGTTAAAAAGCATTCTAATACTGCTAATTTTAGGTTGTTTGCATTTTTTTTATGCATAAGTAATTCCATTAATCCTTGACTCTGTTATTGGGGTGAAGTTACTGTCTGATCCTACAGATTTTTAGGTGTTCTGTCCAATGGCTAGGGCAGCGCTAAAGCCCGCCCATCAGAGCCGGTGATGTCACTGGGAACACTGCTGGGTCTTTTCTACATGAGTAAATGCATTCATCCTTAACCTCCTCACGACCGCCGTACGCAGGATTGCGTCTTCGCGGCGGTCGTGCTGTTCTGGGTGGACGCGCCGGTGCGTCCTCTCGCGAGACGCGAGATTTCCGGGTATGCCGGCCCGCGCATGCGCATCGCGGGCCGGCAAAATTCAAAGAAGAAGTTCGTCATCAACCTGCCGGCCACGATCATTGGCTGGCAGGTTGATGATTTTCAAAAAAACGAATCAGCAGCCAGATAACCCATCATATTAGTAAATATGATGGGGTTATATGGCTGCTGTGCTCCTCTGCTCCTTCTTTTGGTCGGTTGGTTCCAGGAGAGGAGCAGAGGAGCACATCATTACTGTGAGTACCCACTACACTACACTTAGCCCCCAGATCACCTCTCAGCACCCAATTAACCCTTTGATCACCCCTTCTTGCCCCTGTCAATCACTAGTGAAAAGGAAAAAAAGTGATCAGTGCAAACTGTCACTTTTTTTTTTTTCACTGGTATTGACCGTTAGGTTTTAGGTATAGTTTAGGTCCCTTGGTTAGGTAGTTAGCGCCCAGCCCACCGCACCGCAGTCCGTTATTCGCTGATTAGCGTATCGCTAATCAGCATTTGTACTTTTATAGTATCTGAAAGTGATCAAAACTGATCACGGTCAGATCTATAATAGTACTAGTGTCACTTTAGTTCGCCCTCCACCCAAAACGCAGTGTTTGCCCGATCAGGCCTGATCGGTCGCCCACACGTGCGTTCGCCCACGCCCGCCCCACCGCAGTGACAAAAATTTTTTTTTTTTTGATCACTGCACATTCACTTTACACGCACTGCGGCGATAAAAAAATCAGTTTTGATATTTTTTATCAACCGCAGCGGCCTCCGGTACTTCGCTAGGCTCCCCTTTGTAAGACAGGCTTGCTTTTTTTTTCTTGGGTAGTCTCAGGGAATACCCCGAAATTTAGTTGCCCACATGTCTAACAGGGGGTATTCTTCTGAAGAGGCCTACAGGCTTCTGACCCAGTCGGATGAGGAGTGGGAACCCTCATCTGATGAATCCAGCGGGTCAGAATACGAACCTGTAGAAAGCAGTGGCTCTCTGACCCAAAGTTCGGACGAGGAGGTTGAGGTCCCTGATAGCAGCAGGCGTACCCGGCCCCGTGTCGCTAGACCGCAGGTTGCGCAGGATCCGCTTCAAGAGCAGCAGAGTGGGGCTGGTGCTGTCGGATTACGTGGTGAGGCATACACCAGCAGCCCAGCCCTTCCTGGACCTAGTACCAGCACTGCCGTACAACCTGGTGAAGTAGCGAGCACCAGAAGGGCAGTTGAAGCTGGTACGGTGGCACGTGCAGTAGTGACCCCGTCGCAGCCACCGCAAAGACGTGCCCGTAGAGCCCCTAGAATCCCAGAGGTGCTGGCAAACCCTGATTGGCAGTCCCCAACTTCCGCCGCACCCGTAGTTTTCCCTTTCACTGCCCAGTCTGGAGTTCGGGTTGAGACAGCTCAGATCGGTTCGGCCCTGGGATTTTTTGAGCTGTTATTGACTGCGGAGCTTTTAGACTTAGTTGTGGCCGAAACAAACAGATATGCCACACAATTTATAACCGCTAACCCGGGAAGCTCTTATGCCCAGTCTTTCCGGTGGAAACCAGTCCAAGTTTCCGAAATTAAAACTTTTCTGGGCCTCCTCCTCAACATGGGCCTGACAAAAAAGCATGAATTGCGGTCATATTGGTCCACGAACCCAATTCATCACATGCCCATGTTCTCTGCTGCTATGTCCAGGACACGATTTGAGACCATCCTGCGTTTCCTGCACTTTAGTGATAACAGCACCTCCCGTCCCAGAGGCCACCCTGCTTTTGAACGGCTCCACAAAATTCGGCCCCTCATAGACCATTTCAACCTGAAATTTGCAGATATTTATACCCCAGAGCAAAACATCTGCATAGACGAGTCCCTAATACATTTTACCGGGCGCCTTGGCTTCAAACAATACATCCCAAGCAAGCGCGCCCGGTATGGGGTCAAATTGTATAAGCTCTGTGAAAGGGCCACAGGCTATACCCACAAATTTCGGGTCTATGAGGGAAAAGATCAGACCCTGGAGCCGGTCGGTTGCCCTGACTACCTGGGGAGCAGTGGGAAGACAGTTTGGGACTTGGTGTCACCCTTATTCGGCAAGGGGTACCATCTTTATGTGGACAATTTTTACACAAGTGTGGCCCTCTTTAGGCATTTGTTTCTAGAACGGATTGGCGCCTGTGGTACCACCCGTCTTGCAAGGGGGCAGAGGGCCGCACTGTGTAACGAAGAACTGCTCGCGGTGAAATGGAGAGACAAGCGTGACGTTTACATGCTCTCCTCCATTCACGCAGACACGACAATCCAAATTGAGCGAGCAACCCGTGTCATTGAAAAGCCCCTCTCAGTCCACGACTATAACCTCCACATGGGAGGGGTCGACTTCAATGACCAGATGTTGGCTCCGTATTTAGTTTCCCGACGCACCAGACGCTGGTATAAGAAGGTGTCTGTATATTTAATTCAATTGGCTCTGTACAATAGTTTTGTTCTCTACAGTAAGGCTGGGAGAACTGGATCCTTCCTCAAATTTCAGGAAGAGATCATCGCGAACCTCCTGTATCCAGGAGGTTCCGTGGCCCCATCCACCAGTGTAGTTAGCCGTCTACACGAGCGACACTTCCCCAGTGTCGTTGCTGGTACCTCAAACCGACCGCCACCCCGAAAAAAATGTCGTGTCTGTAGCAGGAGTGGAATAAGGCGTGACACCCGCTATTTCTGTCCTGACTGTCCGGACCACCCTGCCCTATGCTTTGGAGAGTGTTTCCGGAAGTACCACTCACAGGTACACTATTAGCATAGGGATCATCTCACCAGGATAGGCACACAGGGCTATTAGGGCCCATTCACTCACAGCTGCTGCAAACGTCTCCTTTCACATGGGACAAAGTGCATAACGCACTTCGCCACATCTTTGGGCGATTTGCGCTTTGCACATTGACCCATGGGGAAGGAGAGGTTTGTTCTATAAAGGTAAAAAAAAAAAAAAAAAAAAAACAGGTAAGCAAACAGGTTAATGTTTAGTTCAAAAAGTTAAAGTTACATGTTCTGTTCCAAAGTTAATAAAATTATTGCGTTGTGGCCTGGTTTTTTCTTTTTTTTTTTTTTTTTGTCTTTTTACCTTCCAGGTGGACCAACCGATCTACTAGCTGCAGCACCGACGTGCATTCTGACAGAAGCATTGCGCTGCTGTCAGATTACACGCAAGACGGTGTATGCGGCGCTGCAAGACGGGATTTTCTCCTCTGCAGTGACAGATACGTTTGCCGAGGCATACGAGCTGAGGAGGAGGCGGCGTTCCTATGCTTTGGCAAACACTTTGTATATATATATAAAAAAAATTAAAAAAAATCCCGGCAATGATTTATTCATCCACATCGATTGATGCGAATGGAGAAATCTGGTTTGCCAGGGCATACGAGCTAAGTGGGTATGGATGTAGGGCGGAGCTCCTATGTCCTGGCAGACGCCTTTCCCCCTCCATTTTTTTTTTTTGGCAGAGATTTTTTCATCCACATTGATCAATGCGAATGAAGAAATCTGTGCCGTTCATTTTTTTCTTTCAGCCCAGAGGCTGAACGGAAAAAAAAAATCTCATTACCTGTATGCTCAATATAAGGAGAATAGCAGAAACTCCTAATGCTGGCCATACATGTAATGATTGCGGAGACCCTCAAATGCCAGGGCAGTACAAACACCCCACAACTGACCCCATTTTGGAAAGAAGACACCCCAAGGTATTTGCTGAGGGGCATATTGAGTCCATGAAAGATTTAAATTTTTGTCCTAAGTTAGCGGAAAGTGAGACTTTGTGAGAAAAAACAAAAAAAAAATCAATTTCCGCTAACTTATGCGAAAAAAAATTTTTTCTATGAACTTGCCAGGCCCCTCATTGGATACCTTGGGGTGTCTTCTTTCCAAAGTGGGGTCACATGTGGGGTATTTATACTGCCCTGGCTTTTTAGGGGCCCTAAAGCGTGAGAAGAAGTCTGGGATCCAAATGTCTAAAAATGCCCTCCTAAAAGGAATGTGGGCACCTTTGCGCATCTAGGCTGCAAAAAAGTGTCACACATCTGGTATCGCCGTACTCAGGAGAAGTTGGGGAATGTGTTTTGGGGTGTCATTTTACATATACCCATGCTGGGTGAGAGAAATATCTTGGTCAAATGCCAACTTTGTGTAAAAAAATGGGAAAAGTTGTCTTTTGCCAAGATATTTCTCTCACCCAGCATGGGTATATGTAAAATGACACCCCAAAACACATTCCCCAACTTCTCCTGAGTACGGCGATACCAGATGTGTGACACTTTTTTGATGCCAAGGTGGGCAAAGGGGCACATATTCCAAAGTGCACCTTTCGGATTTCACCGGTTATTTTTTCCAGATTTTGATTGCAAAGTACTTCTCACACATATGGGCCCCTAAATTGCCAGGGCAGTATAACTACGCCACAAGTGACCCCATTTTGGAAAGAAGACACCCCAAGGTATTCCGTGAGGGGCATGGCGAGTTCCTAGAATTTTTTATTTTTTGTCGCAAGTTAGTGGAATATGAGACTTTGTAAGGAAAAAAGAGAAGAAAAAAAAAAATCATCATTTTCCGCTAACTTGTGACAAAAAAATTCTAGGAACTCGCCATGCCCCTCACGGAATACCTTGGGGTGTCTACTTTCCAAAATGGGGTCACTTGTGGCGTAGTTATACTGCCCTGGCAATTTAGGGGCCCAAATGTGTGAGAAGAACCTTGCAATCAAAATGTGTAAAAAATGGCCTGCGAAACCCGAAAGGTGCACTTTGGAATATGTGCCCCTTTGCCCACCTTGGCAGCAAAAAAGTGTGCCACATCTGGTATCGCCGTACTCAGGAGAAGTTGGGGAATGTGTTTTGGGGTGTCATTTTACATATACCCATGCTGGGTGAGATAAATATCTTGGTCAAATGCCAACTTTGTATAAAAAAAATGGGAAAAGTTGTCTTTTGCCAAGATATTTCTCTCACCCAGCATGGGTATATGTAAAATGACACCCCAAAACACATTCCCCAACTTCTCCTGAGTACGGCGATACCAGATGTGTGACACTTTTTTGATGCCAAGGTGGGCAAAGGGGCACATATTCCAAAGTGCACCTTTCGGATTTCACCGGTCATTTTTTACACATTTTGATTGCAAAGTTCTTCTCACACATTAGGGCCCCTAAATTGCCAGGGCAGTATAACTACCCCACAAGTGACCCCATTTTGGAAAGAAGACACCCCAAGGTATTCTGTGAGGGGCATGGTGAGTTCCTAGAATTTTTTATTTTTTGTCACAAGTTAGCGGAATATGAGACTTTGTAAGAAAAAAAAAAAAAAAAAAATCATCATCATTTTCCGCTAACTTGTGACAAAAAATAAAAAGTTCTATGAACTCACTATGCCCATCGGCGAATACCTTAGGGTGTCTACTTTCCGAAATGGGGTCATTTGTGGGGTTTTTCTACTGTCTGGGCATTGTAGAACCTCAGGAATCATGACAGGTGCTCAGAAAATCAGAGCTGTTTCAAAAAGCGGAAATTCACATTTTTGTACCATAGTTTGTAAACGCTATAACTTTTACCCAAACCATTTTTTTTTTGCCCAAACATTTTTTTTTTATCAAAGACATGTAGAACAATAAATTTGGCGAAAAATTTATATATGGATGTCGGTTTTTTTTGCAAAATTTTACAGCTGAAAGTGAAAAATGACATTTTTTTGCAAAAAAATCGTTACATTTTGATTAATAACAAAAAAAGTAAAAATGTCAGCAGCAATAAAATACCACCAAATGAAAGCTCCATTAGTGAGAAGAAAAGGAGGTAAAATTCATTTGGGTGGTAAGTTGCATGACCGAGCGATAAACGGTGAAAGGAGTGTAGTGCCGAAGTGTAAAAAGTGCTCTGGTCATGAAGGGGGTTTCACCTAGCGGGGCTGAAGTGGTTAATTGTGTTACTGGGTGTGAAATTGCGCCAATACTACAAATTTTAGAGTGTTGATATTCTTTTATACATAATTCAATCCGTTAACCTTAATTGTGTAATTGGGGGTGAAATTGTGATCTGATACTACAATACTATTTTGGGGTGTTGACGTTCTTTTATACATAAGTACAGATTTAGCAGGATTAGTACTCAAGCTCTTAATTCAAATTTCTTAACGCAATGAGTTATCTTGAGACAAACGCCATTAAAAAGCAATTGAAGGTGTTTGCTTAACGCATTTAGTTTAGATAACACATCTTATAAACCATGAGTGTTAACTCTACTACAGCCGTACATCCATTCATCCTTCATTCTGGGTGAAATTGCAGCCTGATACTTTGGATTTTAGGGCGTTCCCATTGTTTTATACATAACAAAATCCATTCATCCTTGATTGTGTAATTGTGGTGAAATTGTGGCTTGATACTACAGATTTTGTGGTGTTCATGTTCTTTTGTACATCTTTCAATCCATTCATCCTTGCTTCTGAGGTGAAATTGGGGCCTGACAACTACTGCAATTTTACAGTTACTGTTACCGTACATTATGTCAGATAGACAGGTGCCAGGCTCTTCTAAGGGAACGAGCAGTGACAAAAATATTTCTGGAGGTGTCAGAAGTAGAAGGGGGGTGGTGGTAGCTGCGGTCGCAGTGACTGGCCAGAGATGCCAGGGTTATCCAGCGGTTGTGTTTTGACCAGCAACCCAGCTGTCCTTGAATGTTTGACTCGGTCATCAACATTATCTCAACTGACATCAGACACCCCAAGCCAAGAGTTGGGGGCTTCCTCTGACACTACGCTTAGTTGGCATGCCCCAGGAGCAAGATCTGTGCCTCCAACCTGCCCAGATCCTGCCTCTATTATTTCATGTTCCTTCTGCTCGGGAAGTATTGTATGCCGTCGGCTCAGCTCCTTTTTTCTGCAAGGACGTGCAGATACTGCTCAACCAAGATGTGGAGGAGATATCCACTGCTTCCTCCAGTGGGCGAGCAAGTAGCGATGATGAGAATCGTGTGGGAGCAGGTGTTGCCAGCGCTCAAGAACGCAGCCCTGAGACTGGTGAGGGTGACATGCAGACAGTAGTGGATGATAATGTAGCCAATCGCATGTGGAAGCTGGGGAAGAGGGGGGGGGGGATTTATAATCATCCTCAAAGGAGGAGGATAGTAGCTTGCGTGTCAGGCAGCGGCTGAGCCAGCAGGGTGGCAGCAGTGTGATGTCTGGAGTCAAACTTACCCTGGGTAGACCTTTTGCTACTCGGGAGCCTACCTGTCCGGAAGCAACCAGAGGTGTACGGGTTCATCGAGGCTGCAGCAGCAGGCAGTCAGAACTCAGTGGTAGGGGGATAATTGCCGGTGTGGGAATTTTTCATCATGTAACTGGAAGACGTCAGCATGGCTGTTTGTAGAACCTCAGTGTGAAGACGGTAAAACTTTGCAGGCACCTTGGTCATGCGTCAACACATGCAGCATCACCATAAAGTGGCCTGTGAAAACAGTGGCACTAATGTAGTGATACAGCCTGACACAGCAACAGCTGCATCTCCCAGCGGCCCACACCCCTTCTCCAGCAGTCAAGGCTCCACCGCTTCAGCAGAAGGGAGCTGTGTTTCCTTCCCATCATCTACTGATCCTGATGCTCCTCCTCGGCACTTATTTTGCGAATTTGATTGAAAAAGACAACCATGTGTGTGCATGTTAAATAATATGTAATATATTAATTGATATTTAATATAAAGTATGGATTACATTACACACCATTTATAGTAATACACTTAGCAATGGGAGGTCTGTATGGGAACATCAAGAACTATATTTGAAGTCTACCATATATGACAATGTATAAACCCATACATTAGTAAAGACACGCCTGTATCTATGGTATAAATGACTGACAGGGACAGACAAGGGGTGGTCTTCTTACACTCACTCTCACACTCTGTTGGGGGTTGG
Source organism: Bufo gargarizans (assembly GCF_014858855.1). Classification (NCBI taxonomy): domain Eukaryota; kingdom Metazoa; phylum Chordata; class Amphibia; order Anura; family Bufonidae; genus Bufo; species Bufo gargarizans. The sequence goes on along the minus strand of NC_058080.1, from coordinate 390,399,481 downwards.
TTGCTGGAGAAGATGAAGGGAAGACACATGGAGCTTGAGAAGAGGATTCCTGACCTTCAACAAAGATACCTCAAGGACTACCAACATTTACTCATGGACAATTAGACTAAGACTTTTCCTAAACTATTTCTGTAAGTAATTAACTCTTATGAAGACTAAAAATAAATCACATTATTCATAAAAAAATATATATAACTCTTGTTGAATCCTGGTGATGAGTCCTCCAGGTGTTCTTTACTCCAAATAAGCATACTCTAGATTTGGAGAAGATTACCAAATTAGGTTGATACATTTTTCATACATATTTTATATTTGGAGACATATTACAGTGCACTCATCCAACTGCACAGAAGCTGAAGGTGCTCCTGGCCAAGTTGATGATATTACAATCCCTACCTGTGCATGTGATTGACTCTGTACCTTTCAGAGAACTGATGGCTTGTGCCGAGCCAAGGTGGAGAGTCCCAAGCCGTTATTAGTTCTCTAAAAAGGCTGTACCAACCGTGCACACATATGTTGAGCAAAAGGTTGGGCTAGTTCTTGAGCGTTGAGTGTTGTTGTCACGGCAGCAGCAATGTTTGGAGCTGTGACTATTGTCAAATGTCAAACTATGGTGTCATGCTGTTGTTCACCTGATTTGCCTAGGCAAACAAAGTCACACCGAGGAGGAGGAACTGCTCCACATCCTTCAAGAGGAAATTGAGACCCTGGCTCTCTCTCTTCGCCAAATAATGATTGTAACCATGGTCAATGATAACGGGAAGAACATTGTGTTGGGGCTGTCAATGAGGGATGACCCATGTGCCCAGCATGGGCACGTATTTAATCGGTTTGTAAAGCGGTTCCTGAAGTCTTCCACCCAACTGCAAGACATCCTCAAAATGGACAGGAAAGTGTGCATTCACTTCAGCCACTCTTACCCCGTAAAAGAGTATCTTGATGATGTAGGCAGACAGCAGCAGCACTCCCCCTGTGTAACTTTGACGTTATCCAGTGGCAGCGCATGTGTGACACCTGCCGTTTGCTTAGGCCCTTTGTGGAGGCCACTTTATTTGTCAGTTGCCAGGACTACAGGATGAACAATCTCATTCCACTCCTTTATGTTCTGGAGTAGATGCTGATAAATCTAGCTGGCCAGAAGACAGGAGATGGGGTGCCTACATCTCAAGGCCACCTGAGCCCTGTAGGGGCTGGACTGGCAGAGAAGGAGAAAAAGGAGAAGGAGGATATTCACGCACAAGCAATGGATACAGAAATGGGTGTTTTATATGCACAAGTGACAGGAGAGGACAGGATGAGCTCTTGTGCAAATGGCCATGTCTTGTGCAAATGGCCATGGCTGAGTTGCTTGCGTAGTGACAGCCGTATTATCTCCATTCGGCAAAGGGATTACTACTGGCTCTCCTTTTTTCTACCTTCTGAGAGGGAGGATAAACTCAACTACTATTGAGACATCTCTAGTCAGTTGGCCGCTGCCTATGTGCTCCATCGCCCATTCTCACAAAGGTATGACCTGAGGGGCCTTCTACGTCCATGCTCTACTGCCATGACTACTCGAGGGGGGCGGGGCTTTTTGGTGCAGAAGCAGCATCAGCTACATCAGCAGCAACTTTAGTCTGGAGTCTCTAATGAGAACTTTTCTTCACTCTCCTACTGAAGAAACAGTACAGTACATGAAGCAGAACCTGAACCAGATGGTGGTGGCATACTTGGACTGCACCCTCCGCCCTACATCCAAGATTCCCTAGACTACTGGGCAGTCAAACTTGATTTGTGGCTGCAATTGGGCGGATTTAGAGATTAGCGAATTTAAAAAAAATTCAATTTGCCAGTTCACCGAATTTTTGGGGAAAAATTCAGTTCGATCCAAATAAATTTGCGGAGAATTACATTAAAAAGCGGGTATTTTCTGGCTGCAGAAAGCCTTTATGGTGGTTAAGAACACTGTGCCTTGCAGTAACACTATCACGACCGGCGTGCCTATCACATACGTGACACAAAGGGAGGGAAAAGGGAAGGCTCTGTCCAAGGGAGAGGGAAAGGTGGTGACCCTTATCTCACCTTGAGGCTGGCACCTGACTGCCCTGACGTCCCTAGATGGGTTCCTCATCCGTACGCCAATCGTGTGCCTAAAACCCTGGCTTTCCCTAAGATGAGCCCTAGATAGTGATCAGGGCGGTGGGAACACTAGTCCGCACCACTAACTCTAAAGGAAAACACCAAGGGGAGGACAGACAATACAGACAACATATAATCCCAGGTGGGCGACAACAGAAGACAACAAAAAGCCCAACAGGGATCCGGAGGATAACACTCTGGAACAACAACCAGGATTCACAGCTCCAGTGGGTCAGTATAGAAGTCCAGGCAGGAAGCTCTATATCTGGCAACTAGAGAAGTGTGAGAGGAGAATATAAGGAGATTGGGAGTGACAGATAAGAAACAGCTAAGGAGGAGAAGCTACGGATCCCTGAGTGAGACAAAAAGGATAGTAAGGCAAACACAGAAAACTATCATTAAGAAACAGCGTGATCTTTAGACATAGAGCGTGCAGCCACCCGCTGCGACTTTCTGACCCCGAGTACAACGGAGTCAGACGTGGCTCTTGACACCCTCGTGACAGTACCCCCCTTTCTACGAGGGGCCTCCGGACACTCAGGACCAGGTCTCTCAGGATGAGAGGCATGGAAAGCCTGAACTAACCTGTTGGTGTTTACCTCTGACGCTGGAACCCACATTCTTTCCTCTGGGCCGTAACCCCTCCAATGCACCAGATACTGAAGAGAGCGGCGGACCAGACGAGAATCAACAATTTTGGATATTTGAAACTCCAGATTACCATCCACAATAACAGGAGGGGGTGGCAGTGGTGATGGTTCTAGAGGTGGAACATACTTCTTGAGTAACGACTTATGGAAGACGTTATGGATCTTAAAAGTCTGAGGTAGCTCCAGGCGAAAAGCCACGGGGTTAATGACGGCTACTATTTTGTAAGGACCAATGAACCTAGGACCCAGTTTCCAAGAGGGAACCTTCAACTTAATATTCCTAGTAGATAACCACACATAGTCATTCACTCCTAGGTCCGGACCTGGCGACCGTTTCTTATCAGCCATGCATTTATATTTACCTCCCATATTTTTCAAGTTAGCTTGCACTTTCTGCCATACAGATGAAAGAGATGAAGAAAACCGTTCCTCTTCGGGAACCCCAGAAGACCCCCCCCCTCTTTGAAAGTACAGAATTGGGGATGAAAACCATATGCACCAAGAAATGGTGACTTGCCAGTGGATTCCTGACGGCGATTATTTATTGCAAACTCGGCTAGCGGTAAATATGATGACCACACCTCTTGATTTTCAGACACAAAACACCTTAGATATGTCTCAAGGTTTTGGTTGGTACGCTCAGTCTGTCCATTCGACTGAGGGTGGAAAGCTGAGGAAAAAGATAAGTGTACCCCCAAACGGGAACAAAAAGCTTTCCAAAACTTAGAAATAAATTGGGTTCCCCGATCCGAAACCACATCGGAAGGGACCCCGTGAAGCTTCACGATTTCACTGATGAACACCTGAGCAAGAGTCTTAGCATTAGAAAGTGCGGGTAACCAGTGGCGGACATACCGCCTGTGCAGCCGGTTCAGCTGCACAGGGGCCCAGAGTGGGAGGGGGCCCTCCAATTAAGCTGTCTATGCATCTACAGGACGCACAGACAGCTGATTGTAATGGTGAAGCAGAGAGCCGCACGCTCCCCGCTTCACCATTCACCATGTAGAAGGGGCCCACCTTACTATCTGACTTCAGTCTCAGGACGTACTGCGCCCGAGGAGCAGGGCCAGGGCAGCACACCCTGAGCTGCATCAGCGATCGCCCCCCCATCCTCCATACAGCTCAGTCCTGCTGTGTAGTGGGTAGCGTCAGCCAGGTCTGTGCTGAGCCACTTCACTGTGTGTAGCTCCGCCTCCCGTCTGGTAATGTCAGTAGCCCCGCCCCCGGTAGTAGCCCCGCCCCCATGCAGTCCTCTCCTAGCACTTCTGGTGCGAGGCCTGCAGCAACTTAGGAGGAAGTGAGTGAGGAGCGTAGGCTGCCCCAGTGACCACTGCCTCTGCCAGACACTGAACTTGGCTTGGTATGTTGGTGTTTTTTACCCCACCTGTCCCCCTCTGGCCCTCCCGTGACTGTCCCTTACCCACATACTGTAAGGCTACATTAACAATGTATTTTGCGGTCTGCGGATCGGCAAGATATGTATGCCGTCCATATGCGATCTGTATATTTTTGCAAACCTATTAACTTAAATGGGTCTGCAGTCCGCATTTTGTAGAGCAATATAGGACACGTAACATTTTCCATCTTGTGCAGAACGGACATACAGATGCAGAAAGCACATGGAAGTCATTTGCTTTCCGCTTCCGTATGTCTGTTCCGCAAAGGATAGAAAATGTGTCCTATACTGGTCCGCAACATGCAGGCTAGTTAATAGGTCTGCAAAAAAAATGCAGATGGCACATGGGCGTCATCCGTAATTTGCAGATCATAAAATACATATGGGACGTGTCCTGTAAATGGGTTAAAAGTGTTGCCCAGACATGGAGGGGGTCATTTGTTAAGACCAGCGTTTTAGACACCGGTCTTAATAACCCCTAAACTGGAAGTGGTTCTGCTGATGTTATGAGGAGGCGCCGGCCTCTCCATAACTTCAGCGCATCCAGCGCCAGTGTAAATGCATATCATCCAGACTGAATCCTGACCCGTTCATTTCAAGGGGTCTGTGTGAGGGGCACATATCTGGACATAGCTACTGTGAGGGGGGCACATAAGCTGGACATAGCTACTGTGAGGGGGGCACATAAGCTGGACATAGCTACTGTGAGGGGGGCACATAAGCTGGACATAGCTACTGTGAGGGGGGCACATAAGCTGGACATAGCTACTGTGAGGGGGGCACATAAGCTGGACATAGCTACTGTGAGGGGGGCACATATCTGGACATAGCTACTGTGGGGGGGGGCACATAAGCTGGACATAGCTACTGTGAGGGGGGCACATATCTGGACATAGCTACTGTGAGGGGGGCACATATCTGGACATAGCTACTGTGAGGGGGGCACATATCTGGACATGGCTACTGTGAGGGCGGCACATATCTGGACATAGCTACTGTGAGGGGGGCACATATCTGGACATAGCTACTGTGAGGGGGCCACATATCGGGAAATAGCTACTGTGAGGGGGGCACATATCTGGACATAGCTACTGTGAGGGGGGCACATAAGCTGGACATAGCTACTGTGAGGGGGGCACATAAGCTGGACATAGCTACTGTGAGGGGGGCACATAAGCTGGACATAGCTACTGTGAGGGGGGCACAGTGTGGATATTACTACTGTGTGCTGGCACAAAGGGGCAAAAATTACTATGTAGGAGCATTAAGAGGACATTAATACGCACCACAGTGTCTGAAGGGTTTTCCCTATCTTTGATGTGACTGATCACCCCTTCCTCTCCTAGTAGGATTAGGGGAAGATGACATATTGGGGTCCCTTCTGCTGCCACACCTCATTGTATTAATCTTTACCTATGGCCTATGTTTATTTCTATATGTGTGGTTGGGGGGCCCAGGCACATTCTTTACACAGGGGCCCTCTGCTGCCAGTGTCCGCCCCTGCGGGTAACGCAATGAAGTGTACCATTTTGCTAAACCTGTCTACTACAACCAAGATAACTGTTTTACCTGCAGACAAAGGTAAGTCAGTGATGAACTCCATTGACAGATGTGTCCATGGCCTATTGGGAATGACAAGTGGCAATAAAGACACTGCAGGACGTGTATGAGAGACTTTCGCACGTGCACAAGTAGAACAAGTAGACACAAAATCCATTACATCCTGACGCAACCTTGGACACCAGAAACGACGAGACAATAGCTCCAAGGTTGCTTTACTACCCGGGTGCCCAGCAAGTGCCGAATTATGATGTTCCTTTAATAATTCGAGACGCAGGTTTAACGGTACAAACAATTTCTCTGAGGGGCAAGAGACTGGGGCGTCCCCCTGGGCCTCTAACACCTTCCCCTCCAGAACAGAGTGTACAGCAGAGACAACCACTCCTCTTTGTAAAATGGGTACCGGATCACTAACATTACCCCCTCCAGGGAAACTACGAGATAATGCGTCTGCCTTGGTATTTTTTGCCCCAGGACGATAGGTGATGACAAAGTTAAACCTGGTAAAAAATAGCGACCACCTAGCTTGTCTAGGGGTGAGACGCTTAGCTGATTCGAGGTACAGAAGGTTTTTGTGATCCGTAATCACCGTGACGGGGTGGATTGCTCCCTCTAAGAAGTGACGCCATTCTTCAAACGCTAGTTTAATAGCTAATAGTTCCCTATTGCCAATATCGTAGTTCTTTTCTGCTGCAGATAATTTTTTTGGAAAAGAAAGCGCAAGGACGCCATTTGCCAGGAGACGGACCCTGAGACAGTACAGCCCCCACTCCCACCTCTGACGCATCTACTTCAACAATAAAAGGCTGGGAGACATCGGGTTGAATTAGAACAGGTGCCGAAGTAAATCTCTCTTTTAGAGAGGAAAATGCAATTTTAGCGGCGTCAGACCATTTAGAAAAATCAGTCCCCTTCCTAGTCATGTCAGTAAGGGGTTTGACGATGACTGAATAATTTTTAATGAACTTTCTATAGAAATTTGCGAAACCCAAAAACCGTTGTAGAGCTTTAAGGTTCTCAGGAAGATCCCAATCTAAAATTGCCTGGACCTTCCTCGGATCCATACGGAAACCTGAAGCAGATAATAGATATCCTAGGAACTGTATTTCCTGAACGGCGAAGACACACTTTTCAATTTTCGCATATAATTTATTCATTCGTAGGACCTGCAGTACCTGTCTGACATGTACTTCATGTGTTTTCAGATCAGCCGAATAAATTAAGATATCATCTAGGTATATGACTACAAACCTGCCAATAAGATGACTAAAAATATCATTAACGAAATGTTGGAAGACAGCAGGAGCATTGGTCAGACCGAAAGGCATGACTACATTTTCATAATGCCCCTCAGGGGTGTTAAAAGCTGTCTTCCACTCATCCCCTTCCTTGATACGAATCAGATTGTAGGCCCCCCTAAGATCAAGTTTGGAGAACCACTTAGCACCCGCAATCTGATTAAAAAGGTCAGGAATGAGAGGAAGAGGGTATGGGTCTCGAATGGTTATCCGGTTTAGCTCGCGGAAATCTAGGCAAGGACGCAGGCCCCCATCTTTAAAGAAAAACCCTGCAGCCACGGGTGAAGAAGAGGGTCTGATGTGTCCCTTAGCCAGACTCTCGGAGATATAATCTTTCATGGCTTGTCTCTCAGGACCCGAAAGATTATATAACCTGGTCTTGGGTAATTTTGCACCGGGAATCAGGTTAACCGGGCAATCATAAGGACAGTGAGGTGGTAACTTCTGACAACCCTTTTCAGAAAAAACTTCCTCAAAGTCCGAAATAAATGTAGGTAGGGTAGCTATGGAGGCGACTAAGCAATTGCTATTTAAGCAATTTTCTCTGCAATGCTCACTCCACTCCAATATCTCCCTGGCTTGCCAATCCACCACAGGATTGTGCACTACCAACCAGGGAAGACCCAATACCACAGGAGAGGGAAGGCCCTCCAGAACGTAACATGAAAGACACTCATTATGATGGTCCCCTACCCGAAGGTGTAAGTTATGGACAATGTGAGTGAGGTTTCTCTGAGACAGAGGATCAGAATCAATAGCGAATATGGGAATAGGTCTCTGCAGTGTACAGAGAGACAAACCCAAAGTGCGGGCAAAATGGGCATCAATCAAATTTACCCCTGCTCCACTGTCTAAAAAGAAAGAAATAGTCTCCGTCTTAACACCAAAAACAATAACCGCTGGCAACACAAATTGAGATGTTCGTATAGAGGAAACGTATACCCCCCGGCTGACATCCTCCGCACAGCCTGGGGTTAGTGGTTCCGACAGTCTTTTGTTTTTGAGAAAGGAAGGACAGACATTAATGAAATGACCCCTTTCCCCGCAGAAAAAACGAGCCCCATGCCTACGGCGAGCCTCAGGAGGATGGACCTGACGAGTAGTTCCTCCTAGCTGCATTGGCTCGTCTAGGTCAGTACAGACTAACTGCTGCTTGGGAGAGGTTACCAATTGCTCAGGAATTTTCAATCTCTCCCTAAGACGTCTATCTATTCTGATAGAGAGGGACATAACAGCATCGAGGGAAAGGGGAGTCTCATATAGCGCAAGCGAATCCTTAACCCTTTCGGATAACCCAGAGCAGAACTGACTCCTGAGAGCCGGGTCGTTCCACTGAGTATCCGTAGCCCACCTACGTAACTCTGAGCAAAATTCCTCTGCTGGCCGATCTCCCTGTAGGAGTCTCCGTAACTTCGACTCCGCCAGGGCGACTCGATCAGGGTCATCATATATGAGACCCAAGGCCCCAAAAAATTCATCCACTGACCGGAGAGCCTGGGAATCAGGGGGTAAAGAGAACGCCCAGGATTGCGGTTCCTCACCCGTACGCCGATCGCGTGCCTAAAACCCTGGCTTTCCCTAAGATGAGCCCTAGATAGTGAATAGGACGGTGGGAACACTAGTCCGCACCACTAACTCTAAAGGAAAACACCAAGGGGAGGACAGACAATACAGACAACATATAATCCCAGGTGGGCGACAACAGAAGACAACAAAAAGCCCAACAGGGATCCGGAGGGTAACACTCTGCAACAACAACCAGGATTCACAGCTCCAGTGGGTCAGTATAGAAGTCCAGGCAGGAAGCTCTATATCTGGCAACTAGAGAAGTGTGAGAGGAGAATATAAGGAGATTGGGAGTGACAGACAAGAAACAGCTGAGGAGGAGAAGTTACCGATCCCTGAGTGAGACAAAAAGGATAGTAAGGCAAACACAGAAAACTATCATTAAGAAACAGCGTGATCTTTAGACATAGAGCGCGCAGCCACCCGCTGCGACTTCCTGACCCCGGGTACAACGGAGTCAGACGTGGCTCTTGACACCCTCGTGACAAACACTCATGGGGAGTCTGTTTTGGTAGTAAAATAATACTGTGAGTCCATATGACATGCACATGATAGGCGTCGAAATTATAATCTAAAGTCATCCTCTACTTTTTAGCCAGCACACTATAAAGGTAATTTCATTAACACCTTAAGAGCCATTCCCTTATTGAAATACGTCCGATTGTTACTAAGCATTGGGTATTTCGGTGGAAAATGATGTTTGTTAGATGGCCAAATATGCTTTTCTTTTCTTTCTTGGCTATATATGGTTCAGACCCGGGTTCCCCTGACATGTGGTCATATTTATCCAATGTAATCCTTACACCAAGTACGTGGGGTGAAGCAATGGGGGTTCTGGCCTTGTCCTGTACGTGGGGGCTATTATATGGCCCCAGCGTGCCGGATGATGCCCGACCTTGGGACATGTAGACCTCATGGAATAAAAAAAAAAAAAAAAAAAAAAAATTTAAAATAAAAAAATAAATAATAAAATCCTGCTATACTGACGCATGTCTCGGGCCCCCAGGGGATAAGTGATCATCACCTGGCTTCGTGTAATATTAATTGATGTTTGGCGCCCCATGAAGCACTAACACCTATATGCTCATAATGTGCTCCTTGATGGAAAAAAGTGAAGACCGAATTCATGGTTTGAAATGTATGTTTTTTTCAGTTGAGGGCTGAGGTGAGGGTTATATCACCTTTTGTACCTTCATGAAGTTACTATTTTATGTTGATGTTAAGGGAAGGGGAGTGGGAGGGTGGGTTTGGGTTTCTCTCCAATTTATCAAGGTCGCATGTCCTATCTCAATCGGGTATTCTCAATGGCTGATCACATAAAGATAGTTTCGTAGAACGTCAAGGGTCTCAGGTCTCCATGAAAAAGAATGAAAGAATGATGATACTGAAACATCTAAAACATACAGATATTGCACTACTGCAGGAGACGCATTTGACACTAGCTGATTTTCCACGAATGAAGCGCCTCTGGGTGGGGGAAGTCCTAGGATCACCTGCGAAGGGGAAAAAAGCGGGCGTTCTCATTCTGCTGAAGAGAGGTCTTACATATAATGTGGCGAATCATGATTATGACGACAAGGGCCGGGTATCACATATCCATCTCACGTCACCCTCAGGTGATCTGAGCTTATACAACATTTACAGCCCTAACACTAATGATGCTGATTTCTTTACAGCCCTAGGACACCAAATATTACAGGACCCTATCAAACAAAAAATTGTTGGAGGGGACATGAACACAGTTCTTAACTATTTGGAGGACAGGCAAAGGGGGAGTCTTTCCCACACACCCTCATCTCCAGGTGACAATAGATTAACGGTCTTTTTTAAAGATACTGGTCTGATAGCCATGTGGAGAACTTTTAATCCTGAGGGCAGGGAATACACTAATTTCTCACATGCACACAGTTCCTGGTCGCGCATTGACTACATTTTAGCTGGCAGAGACAGTATTGGCCAATTTTCCAGACCTACAATAGAAGAGATGGTAATCTTTGATCATGCACCAATATCACTTTTGCTACACAGGAATTCCCCTAAGGGCACAGATTTTATATGGAGATTTCCCTCATTCTTAATACAAGATGAAAACTTTAGGGACCTCCTCAGAGGATGGTGGCTTGAATATAAATCAGATAACGAGGAATCTACTAGCCCCCAATTGCTATGGGATGCAGGAAAAGCGGTCCTTAGGGGTCGAATCATGGCATACATGTACAATAAGAAAGCTGTCTTTAAAAAAAAGCTTGGTCAACTAAGTGATAACCTAAAAACTTCATACACAGCGTTTAGGGCTACACCTTCTCCAATACTTCAGAAAAATTGGCAGACAGCCAAGTTAGAGTATAAAGCTACTCTTAGAAAATGGGAAAATATAGCCCAATCTAAGTGGGAGGCCCATCTTTTTAGACACGACAATAAAGCTGGCAAGCTCCTAGCCGCCTTAGCAAAGGGCTATAAACCGGTGACAAATATAAGTACCCTTAGAGATGAGTCAGGGAAACTTTGCTCCAATCCTCAAGTGGTCAACACCATATTAAAAGACTTTTATGCGGCATTATATAAAGACCCTGGACAACAAGGTAATAGAATGGAGGAATGGCTGGAGGAGGTCCCTCTACCCACACTTTCAGACCTAGATAGAAAAACACTCAATGCACCAATAACAACAGAAGAAGTCACCCATACTATCAAAAACTTATCACTCGGGAAGGCCCCTGGCCCGGACGGGTATACGGGAGAATTTTTTCGAATCTTATCTCACGATATTGCCCCAACGTTATCTCAAATTTTTACTGGCTACATGCAGGGCTCTGATATACCTCCACAAACAAATACAGCCCACATAAAAGTCCTCCCGAAACCAGGCAAGGACCCCATTTCAGCAGCTTCTTACCGACCTATATCACTAATTAATGTAGACTTAAAGGTAGCTTCAAAAATATTAGCTGAAAGATTGGCGCGTATCCTGCCTTCATTGATCTCTCCGGTTCAAGGGGGGTTTGTGCAGGGGAGAGCGGCAGTGACTAATTTGCGTAAAGTGTTAACAATCCTAGATGAGGTAAAAATACGCCCCTTAGCTCATCCATCCTCGGCCATAATATCTATAGATGCTGAAAAAGCATTTGATAATGTGAGCTGGGGGTGGCTGGGAACTGTACTAGATCATATGGGTTTTGTTGGTCCTTTCCGCAGATACATCACAACTTTATACACAAATCCGCAGGCTAGGATCTACACGCCAGGATTCCTCTCGCAACCATTCTCTATAAAGGAACTAGACAAGGTTGTCCGCTTAACCCACTGCTGTTCAACCTAGCAATAGAACCCTTATCACGTAAAATCAACAATAGCGATCGAGTGGAGGGTATTAAAGTAGGCAAAATTTCTATTAAACACGCACTTTTCGCCGATGATTTATTGTTTTTCCTAGAAAACCCAGAGATGGGATTTGGCCAATGTTTTTAAACTTCTGGAAGACTTTGGCTCAGTGTCGGGTTACAAAGTTAACGCTACTAAGTCAGAAATCTTATTCTTAAGAAATAACTCTCGTATGAAAAATCACCGCCAACTTAACGTGCCTATTCAAGTAGCCCCTGTATCCATAAAATATTTAGGAATCCACATTGGAAGACAGCCAGAATCACTGTACCAACGAAATTACCCACTACTCTTTAAAAAAATCCTCTCAGACATAGAGAGATGGATGAATCTCCCCCTTTCCCTGGGAGGCAGAGGCCAACTTCTAAAAATGATAGTCATTCCAAAACTTTTATATCCCATGCAGATGGTACCACTTCTTCTCAGACATCAAGATGTTAGAAAGAGCTTTCAGTTTATTTTTATAAACTTAAAGGGGGAATATCATTCCCAAACCTACAGTTATATAACTTGGCAAGCCTTATGAGACACTGTATTGATTGGCTATTTAACACCAATTTTTACACTAACGGAGCACTAGAATCACAACTGGTGCATCCTTGGAGTCTGAAAGCCCTTATGCATACCAGATACTCAGCTCAACCACCATTAATAAGATCGAGCCTTCTGATAAAAGATAACATAGCAGCATGGAAAGAATCCCATAAAATATTCAGACTTCCCTTTGCACTTTCTAAAAACATGCCTTTGTGGGGTCATCCGGAATTTCCAGCTGGTGTAGAACTTAAGCACTTCGATATATGGAAGAAGGCGGCCATAACAAAGGCTTTAGATCTATGGAACACGCAAGAACAGCGTAACTTCTCCCATACTGAATTACAGGAAAAATTCCCTTTAAATCGCCCACAACATGTACTCACTTACCTTCAGGTCAGGAGTTTCCTGTATAATAGAATTTGTGACCCAAAAGGGATATTCTCTCTAAGTGGGTTCGATCATATGATAAGACAGGGCAAAACTAAAAAGTTATTATCTGGGCTTTGCCAAGAGTTTTGAGAGGCCAAACAAAAACCTCTTGACGAGACTCTTTTTTCATCCAATACCGCAGGGTTGGGAAAGGGTTAGAAGGGTGGTATTTAATGTGGGTTGGAGAGAAACGCAATTCCGACTGATGCAAAAAGCAATATACGGTTTTCGATTCTCCCCTCAAGTCCAAAGTCAAAACAGATTGACCTGTTGCCCAAAATGCCATCTTGAGAGATCTGACATGGTGCATGGGATTTGGTCATGCCCTGAATCGACGAAATTCGGGAAATTAATAAAAAAACTAATCAAAAAACATCTAAAAGTAGCCATTTCTAATACTCCTGAGTTTATTCTGTTCCATGTTCCTCCAGAACATAGACACATACACCCCATTGTGCACATAACTATCCTGGCGGCCAAGCGATGCCTACTCAATAATTGTCTCCAACCACAGGTGCCTTCAGCAAATGAAGTATTCCGGCATATTAAAAGATGCTTCGATTTAGAGAGAGTGGAGGCAGATACCCATAGAGGTAAACGCATCAATTTATTTTTTAAGAGATGGGAAGAATATATGCAAATAGTTTACTCAGATTTGGAATTGAGGGAACTAATGAAACCATTCTTAACCTCGGAATGGTACTTAAAGAGAAAAAACACTTTTATCTGATTGAAGTCTAGCGACTATTAGGTAATGATATATGGAGAGACATATAAAGTTACGGGGGGGGGGGGGGGAGGGTGTTTTTGATTTGTTCTGGTTGCAAAACTAGTTTTTGTCAATATCTTGAACAGGTTTACAAGGCCCAAAATGTGTATGTGGTACTCATTATATTACTGCTCTGTGCATTTCTATGCATAATTGAGATTGCTTCAGATGTATCATGTATCATACCTGTTAAGTCTTTCTACTCTTGTGATATATTTATATATATAAAAAAAAAATATAAAAAATCTAATAAAGATTATATACAAAAAATAAAAATAAACTTTTATGGCGTTGTATCAGATGAATTTCGACATATCAATCTAAACTCAGCATCTAAACATAATCTTAAACCCCATGAAAAACTAGCCCCCGAAAAAGTTCAAACAAATAGAAATATAATCATCTGAAATACGGACAAAGGGGGCAGCATTGTCATACAGAACAGGGAGGATTTCATCAAGGAAGCAGAAAAAATCCTTTCCGATGCCAAATACTATATCCCTTTTAAAGTTGATCACTCCCTACAGGACAATAAAGATTTCTAACTATTAATCAAATCAGCAGAACAGATTTTGACTAAAAAAGATAAGCAATATATAATGGTTGCAGATTCCTTCCTTGCCACCTTCTATCATCTTCCCAAAATACACAAGAGTCTTGTTAATCCCCCAGGCAGACCAATTATCTCCGGTGTGTCATTGCTCACTTGAAACTTATCTAATTATAATTACAGTTGCAAGAAAAAGTATGTGAACCCTTTGGAATTATATGGATTTCTGCACAAATTGGTCATAACATGTGATCTGATCTTCATTTAAGTCACAACAATAGACAATCACAGTCTGCTTAAACTCATAACACACAAAGAATTGTGTTATAATGTTACCATGTTTTTATTGAATGCACCATGTAAACATTCACAGTGCAGGTGGAAAAAGTATGTGAACCCTTGGATTTAAAAACTGGATGAACCTCGTTTGGCAGCAATAACTTCAACCAAACGTTTCCTGTAGTTGCAGATCAGACGTGCACAACGGTCAGGAGTAATTCTTGACCATTCCTCTTTACAGAACTGTTTCAGTTCAGCAATATTCTTGGGATGTCTGGTGTGAATCTCTTTCTTGAGGTCATGCCACAGCATCTCAATCGGGTTGAGGTCAGGACTCTGACTGGGCCACTCCAGAAGGCGTATTTTCTTCTGTTTAAGCCACTCTGTTGTTGATTTACTTCTATGCTTTGGGTCGTTGTCCTGTTGCAACATCCAGCTGGTGGACAGATGGCCTTAAGTTCTCCTGCAAAATGTCTTGATAAAATTGGGAATTCATTTTTTTCATCCAGGCCCTGACGCAACAAAGCAGCCCCAAACCATGATGCCCCCACCACCATACTTCACAGTTGGGATGAGGTTTTGATGTTGGTGTGCTGTGCCTCTTTTTCTCCACACATAGTGTTGTGTGTTTCTTCCAAACAACTCAACTTTGGTTTCATCTGTCCACAGAATATTTTGCCAGTACTACTGTGGAACATCCAAGTGCTCTTGTGCAAACTGTAAAAGTGCAGCAATGTTTTTTTTTGGACAGCAGTGGCTTCCTCTGTTGTATCCTGCCATGAAATCCATTCTTGTTTAGTGTTTTACATATCGTAGATTTGCTAACAGGGATGTTAGCATATGCCAGAGACTTTTGTAAGTCTTTAGCTGACACTCTAGGATTCTTCTTTACCTCATTGAGCAGTCTGCGCTGTGCTCTTGCAGTCATCTTTACAGGACAGCCACTCCTAGGGAGAATAGCAGCAGTGCGGAACTTTCTCCATTTATAGACAATTAGTCTTACCGTACACTGATGAACATCAAGGCTTTTGGAGATACTTTTATAACCCTTTCCAGCTTTATGCAAGTCAACAATTCTTAATCGTAGGTCTTCTGAGAGCTCTTTTGTGAAAAGCAAACCCAGAACTGGTGTGTGTTTTTATAGGGCAGGGCAGCTGTAACCAACACCTCCAATCTCATCTCATTGATTGGACTCCAGTTGGCTGACACCTCACTCCAATTAGCTCTTGGAGATGTCATTAGTCTGCGGGTTAACATACTTTTCCCACCTGCACTGTGAATGTTTACATGGTGTGTTCAATAAAAACATGGTAACATTTAATTATATGTGTGTTATTAGTTTAAGCAGCCTGTGATTGTCTATTGTTGTGACTTAAATGAAGATCAGATCACATTTTATGACCAATTTGTGCAGAAATCCATATCATTCCAAAGTGTTCACATACTTTTTCTTGCAACTGTATATATTCTTACAGAAATGCGCAACTAACTTGAAATCATACATCAAAGATTCCACCTCCCTCATAATGGAATTAAAAAGTATAAAATGGGATGATTCATATCACTGGCTGACCCTAGACGTATCCGCCCTATACTCCAATATTTCACATGAACAAGGGATAAAATGCGTATCCGACTTTCTGACCAAAGATTCATCTATGCCAATACAACAAAAAGAGTTCATTATCAGAAGCTTCAAATTCATTTTGACACATAACACATTCCAGTTTCTAGATCAGATTTACAGACAGGTACGGGGTACCACTATGGGCACTCGCTTTGCGACAAGTTTTGCAAACCTTTTTATGGGTTTGTTTGAAGAAGCCTACATCTATGACACCACTTTCTGGACAGACAACATCATCTTCTTCAAAAGGTATATTGATGACTTGATTATCATTTAAAATGGAGAAAGCAGTAGCATTGAAAACTTCATTACACACTTGAACAATAATAAGTGTAGAATATTGTTCACAGGATCCTATAACAAAACCAGAACAGAATATCTTGATCTTGAAATATTTACCCAGGGGAATGAAATCCTTAAAAAAAGTAGATAGCAACAGCTACCTTGACTTCAGAAGTACCCACTACAAAAAATGGAAATTTAATATACCATACAGTCAGTTTAAGAGAGTCAGACAAAACTGTACCCTAGAAGAAGACTTTGTACAACAAAGCAAGATTCTTTCCTCTAGGTTCAGTGAAAAGGGATACCCTAATGAAGTTGTGACCGAAGCAAGACAATGAGCATCAGAACTCACACAATCAGAATGTACATACCCCCCCAGAGCGATTATAAAGATGAAAGAATTCCAGCACCAGCATCTTTGAGTGACAATTTCTTTTGGATCCGCCGTGCGCAGCTCCGGAATGGCTCTTCTCCTATGTTCCGACCCCCTCTCTTCCTCTGAAGATTTGAACAGCGCTGGACCAGGATGGAGGATCTGCTGTGTCAGCTCATAGAGAAAGCGGAGTCTGCCGGCCGTGAAGACTGGCTGAAGACCTGCCTGACGATTTCTTTATTCCAGCAGTGGATAATAAAACATCAATAGCAAAATCTTTACACATCCAGTTACAGTCAGTTACAGTCAACGCATTTCGAACAAGTAAATGTTCTTACTCATGACTGGCCAGTCATGAGTAAGAACATTTACTTGTTCGAAAGGCGTTGACTGTAACTGACTGTAACTGGATGTGTGAAGATTTTGCCATCGATGTTTTATTATCCACTGCTGGAATAAAGAAATCGTCAGGCAGGTCTTCAGCCAGTCTTCACGGCCGGCAGACTCCGCTTTCTCTATGAGCTGACACAGCAGATCCTCCATCCTGGTCCAGCGCTGTTCAAATCTTCGTTGTCTGCCCTGAAGTACCGCCGAACCTGGGATTATAAAGTCTCCGCCATCGCCACTGAGAACGCCGCCGCCGCTACCAGCCGAGGAAGAGAGGGGGTCGGAACATAGGAGAAGAGCCATTCCGGAGCTGCGCACGGCGGATCCAAAAGAGCTCGTAAAGCTTGTAGCACTTATACTCCTCCCCCGTAGGCGGGGTGCCGGCGCAGAAGCAGGGAAGTTGTGTGGCCTCATGCGGGAGCCTGCGGTCCTCCAGGAGCAGAGGACAGAGCGGTGGAGCACGCTGTACAGCAGTGGCTAGCACCAGCAGGGGGCATCATCATCAACAAGCCGCCAGAGTGGATTTAAAGGCACCGCTCAGCGATCTTCAAGGAGCCCAGCATGAAGTTTTGGGGCTGACTGTTGAGAGGCTCCCACCCCCTGTGGTTGAGCTGTCTCCAGGCCCCCTAGGAAGACCACCACACCAGTCAGCTGCAGCCTCTGGTCCAGTCCAGAAGAGACAGCCTGTAGGTGAGAATTTCAATGTTTTGTCTGCGTCTGATTCAGCTTTGTTAGCTGGTTTAGTTAAGCTGCTAGTGGAGACTACTGGCAGGCAAGGGGTTAATTCAGCTTCAGTTGTCTCTAATTCGGTTCAAGTGGTTAGGCCGCCTAGTGTTGAGAGTGCCTGTGTTTTACCTAATGTTGAAAAAGGTTCTGGTGTTAAAGAGACTTGCTTTAAGGAAGCATTGGCTTGTGAGATGTCTCCTCTAGGTTTTCATTTGAGCAGTAGCATCAAAGAACGTATTTGGCGAATGGAATATGTGGAGTTAATGGCATTATTATCATCTGCCAAAGAACATGTGGTTAGAAAAGATGATAAAGTAGATGATGAAAGAAAACGTTTTCTCCCCAGGTCTTTTAATAATTGGCTTCAAGCCTTTTGTATTTATTCTGCAGTACTGGGTTAGAAGCATCCTGAGCTTTGCCCAGGTTTATTTCAGCATCTAGATATAATTATTGAAGCTTACCGGAATTCGGGCGGATGGCTTGGTTTCAATATGACGAAACATTCCGCCAAAAGCTGGCGGTGCATCCGTCTCTTAAATCGGGAGTGAACAATATTGGTCTGTGGGTGAATTTAATGTTGCCTCATAAAGCGGTTCCAATTAAATCATCCAATTCCTCACAAACCAATATGAGGAAAGGTGTTTGTTTCGCCTTTAACGAATCCACATGCAAATGGTTAAATAATTGTCGTTTTAAACCTTTTTGTGGAGGTACACACCCCATGTCACGTTCTTTCAAAAGGAACTCCCAGTCAGGTCAGCAGCAACCAAACACCAGGGAGCAAGTTTCAAAAAGCATCAAGTCCAGTGACAGAAATTCGACCGTGGCTCATCCGTTTTCCAGATCGCCAGAAAGCTGAGCTAATTCTTAATGGGTTTCAAAATGGTTTTGAGGTTCCGCAGTTTCTGTTGGTTGCTGCTGGGTGGAGAATTTAAAATCAGTTTCAATGAATAAAGAAGTAGTCAAGAAAAAGTTCCAAAAGGAGCTTAATTTGGATAGAATTGCTGGTCCTTTTACGGATCTTCCTTTTGAGAATTTTATGCTTTCTCCTTTGGGCGTTGTGCCAAAGAAGGAGCCTGGGGACTTCAGGCTTATTTATCACCTGTCATTTCCTGAGAAAAGCTCTCTGAATGACATGGTGGATAAATCAATGGCCTCGGTTGTTTATGCCTCATTTGACAATGCGTTAGTCTTGCTACGGTCTTTTGGTAAGGGAGCTTTATTAGCAAAGGCTGACATTAAGTCGACATTTCGTCTATTGCCAGTTTCGCCCTCGGGTTTCAATTCATTAGGTTTTCAGTTCGATGGTTATTTTTATTTTGATAAATGTCTCCTAATGGGGTTTTCTTTGTCTTGTTATTACTTTGAAACTTTTTCTTCGTTTATTCAGTAGGTTATTAATTATTATGCGAGAATAGATGGCGTTTTACACTACCTAGATGATTTTTTATTTTTCGGTTTTCCTGAATATAATCTATGTTCGGACTTGTTAGACTACTTTCACACTCGCGTTTTGGCTTTCCGTTTGTGAAATCCGTTCAGGGCTCTCACAAGCCCTAATGCATTCTGAATGGAAAAGGATCCGCTCAGAATGCATCAGTTTGCCTCCGTTCAGTCTCCATTCCGCTCTGGAGGCGGACACCAAAACGCTGCCTGCAGCGTTTTGCTGTCCGCTTGACGGACCTTAGCCAAACTGATCCTTCCTGGCACACAATGTAAGTCAATGGGAACGGATCCATTTTCTCTGACACAATAGAAAACGGATCATATTGACTTTCAATGGAGGTCGTGACGGATCCGTCTTGGCTATGTTACAGATAATACAAACGGATCCTTTCATGACGGATGCATGCAGTTGTATTATTGTAACGGATCCGTTTTTGCAGATCCATGATGGATCCGCCCAAAACGCGAGTGTGAAAATAGCCTTAGCTAGTTAGACATTTTTTCTTGTTTTGGTATTCCTATAGCAGCAGAGAAAACAGTTTTTCCTTGTGTATGTTTAGAGTTTTAGGGGATTATTATTGATTCAGGACGCATGGAATTTCGTCTATTGGTTGAAAAATTTGACAAAATTAGGTTTTTATTAGTGTCATTGTTAAGAAAGAAGAAATGTAGTCTGAAGAGATGCAGTCTTTGCTAGGGTCTTTGAATTTTGCTAGTAGAGTTATTCCTATAGTAAGGGTGTTCTGTAGACGTTTATATTTTTCTACTAGGGGTTTGAAGTCTCCAAGTTCTCACATTAGATTGACAAAGTGTTTAACCCCTTAAGGACTCAGCCCTATTTCACCTTAAGGACTTGGTAATGTTTTGCAAATCTGACCAGTGTCATTTTAAGTGCTGATAACTTTAAAACGCTTTGACTTATCCAGGCCATTCTGAGATACACATATCACATCGTCACATATTGTACTTCATGACACTGGTAAAATGTCAAAAAAAATATTTTTTATTTATAAAAAAAAATAAAAAATTACCAAAAATTTGAAAAAAATTGCAAATTTCCAAGTTTCGATTTCTCTACTTCTATAATACATAGTAATACCTCCAAAAATAGTTATTAATTTACATTCTACTTCATGTTTGGATCATTTTGGGAATGATATTTTATTTTTTGGGGATGTTACAAGGCTTAGAAGTTTAGAAGCAATCTTGAAATTTTTCAGAAATTTAAAAAAAAAATTTTTTTAGGGACCAGTTCAGGTCTGAAGTCACTTTGTGAGGCTTACATAATAGAAACCACCCACAAATGACCCCATTCTAGAAACTACACCCCTCAGGGTATTCAAAACTGATTTTACAAACGTTGTTAACCCTTTAGGTGTTCCACAAGAATTAATGGAAAATAGAGATACAATTTCAAAATTTCACTTTTTTGGCAGATTTTTCATTTTAATATTTTTTTTCCCAGTTACAAAGCAAGGGTTCCAATAAAAAAGTAAGTTTCTGTATAGGAAATTAGTGGTTTCTAATTTGCCCCCAGCCTCGCTAACCTTTTTATGACCATGTGGGAGAGAGAGAGAATCGACACGGTCCTTAACAAAAATCTAGGAAGGGGTCAACTAATAGTTTGGCGAAGGTACATTGACGATTGCCTTCTCATCTGGCAAGGTGAGAAGGAGGGTCTAGAAACCTTCATAGCAGACATCAATAAAAAACAGTTCAATCTTAAGATCACTAGCCACATAAGTGCCATCTCTGTGGATTTCCTTGATCTAGTTATTTTTGTAGAAGACAGTAGGCTGAAAACCAAGACCATTTTTAAACTGTAGATGTGAATACATATATCGAATTAAACAGTTGCCATCATCCATCTTGGCTCAAGAATGTACCAAAAAGTCAGTTTCAGCGTATTTCCAAAAACTGTACTAAAATAGAAGATTATAGAGAACAGGGTCAGATGGTAAAAGAAAGATTTTTAGAAAAAGGGTATGAGGAAGAGTATTTGAACCACTGTAGAAAAGAGATAGAAGAAAAACGCGATGTAAATAAGCCCCCAATAAGTAAAAAGAAAGACCAGCAAAAAAATGATTTTAGGTATATGTTTTTAACCCAGTATAACACCAAAGTGGGTCATATTAAGAACATGATTAACAAAAATTGGCATATATTAAAGAATGATCCCGTTCTCAGCAAGGACATACCAGACAAACCCCCTGTAGTTTTTAAGAGAGCAAGTAATCTTACTAATAGATTGGTTCATAGCGCCAGCTTTGCAACCAACAAAAAATGCATAGTTGCCAATAAGGGCAAGTTCACATGGTGCGGTTTCTGCATACCATGCAGAAACCGCATCCAAAAGGATCAGGTGAGGTCTGTGGATATGATACAATCTAATAAAAGAAATGGAGAAACTTGTAAAATAAGAGGTAATATTTCTTGTAATAATGTGGGTGTTATTTATATCTGCAATATAAAAAAGGGGCTTGAGACGCATAGTGTCTCTCTGCATTTTAAGGTCCATCACCCAAAAAATCCCAGGGGTTTGCGTTTTACTGGGATTGAGATGGTACATACCCCCATACGTGGAGGAGATTTTGTTGCGATTTTGAATAAAGAGGGAGGTAGAGTGGATGCACCTGCTAAATACAATTCAACCTCAGGGGTTAAATATTGAATGTGATGTCAATGCCTGCATAGTCTAGGAACAAATGTAGGGGTTAGTATTAAGAAATAGGAGGAGACATAGGTCCATTGACTCATTTATAACTTATCCTTACAACCAAGTTTTTCACAAGAATGTTCGTATCTGTTGTGTATATGTGTGGTTGGAATCCTGTGGTTTCCGTTCCCTTTTATAATTAAATGTTTTAAATAGATTTAGAGGTCACTATGACGTATGCAAGAGGGGAGGTTTCCCCGTGAACTTAAACTCAGTGGTTTTCACTTAGTAATTAACGCCCCAGACGAAGCATTATGGCGAAACCCGGGTCGGGCAACACAGATTGTTCTTAATACGATTTTATCCTTGTAATTTTGTGAGTATATTAAACCATTTTTATCCGCAACAATTGGTACGTACTTCGCTATTCCTGCACCCTCCTTCCTTTTAAGATTCATGGAAGCGTGAGACGGGTGATATCTCAAAGTGGCACTCTGCTGGTGGGATCGTGGTTTGGATAAAGATCTACTGAATCGAAGGCTCCTGGTTCATGCCCGCTCCAGAAATAGAGCTCTTTTATTGAAGATATATACGAGGTCTCTTTCTATGCGCGTTACAAGTGGAATCTTGTGAGTATATCGCATTCACCCGGTGCGATAGGTCTTCAGAGCATACTACACCATTGTGCGTTTTGTTACTGCATTTCAGGTTTCCATGTCACTGTTGAGATTTATTGATTGAATGTGGTCCGTTTAACTGAAGATTTTAACGAATATAAGAGAGAAAAAAAGGACACATAAAAGAATCTTCTCCTGCAGCGCAATCTTTCTTCTTATCATTATACAAAGCAAGGGTTAACAGCCAAAGAAAACTCAATATTTATGGCCTTGATTCTGTAATTTTCAGAAACACCCCATATGTGGTCATAAACTGCTGTACGGGCACACGGCAGGGCGCAGAAGGAAAGGAATGCCATACGGTTTTTGGAAGGACTGTTTTTTTTGACACCATGTCCCATTTGAAGCCCCCCTGATGCACCCCTAGAGTAGAAACTCTATAAAAGTGACCCCATCTAAGAAACTACACCCCTCAAGGTATTCAAAACTGATTTTACAAACTTCATTAACCCTCAAGGTGTTCCACAAGAAGTAATGGAAAAATGAGATACAATTTAAAAATTTCACTTTTTGGGCAAATTTTCCATTTTAATATTTTTTTTCAAGTTACAAAGCAAGGGTTAACAGCCAAACAAAACTCAATATTTATGGCCCTGATTCTGTAGTTTACAGAAACACCCCATATGTGGTCGTAAACTGTACTGGCACACGGCAGGGCGCAGAAGGAAAGGAATGCCATACGGTTTTTGGAAGGCAGATTTTGCTGGACTGTTTTTTTTTACACCATGTCCCATTTGAAGCCCCCCTGATGCACCCCTAGAGTAGAAACTCCAGAAAAGTGACCTTATTTTAGAAACTACCGAATAGGGTGGAAGTTTTGTTGGTACTAGTTTAGGGTACATATGATTTTTGGTTGCTCTATATTACACTTTTTGTGAGGCAAGGTAACAAGAAATAGCTGTTTTTGGCACCGTTTTTTTGGTGTCATTTACAACATTCATCTGACAGGTTAGATCATGTGGTATTTTTATAGAGCAGGTTGTCACGGACGCGGTGATACCTAATATGTATACAATTTTTTTATTTATGTAAAGTTTTACACTGATTTCATTTTTGAAACAAAAGAAATCATGTTTTAGTGTCTCCATAGTCTGAGAGCCATAGTTTTTTCAGTTTTTGGGCGATTGTCTTAGGTAGGGTCTCATTTTTTGTAGGGTGAGAAGATGGTTTGATTGGCACTATTTTGAGGTGCAGATGACTTTTTGATCGCTTGCTATTACACTTTTTGTGATGCAAAAATTTTTTTTACACAGTTTTTTTTTTTACTGTTTTCATCTAAAGGGTTATGTCATGTGATATTTTTATAGAGTAACTTATTACGGACGCGGCGATACCTAATATGTTTACTTTTTTTATTTAAGTTTTACACAATAATTTTTTTTAAACAAAAAAAATCATGTTTTAGTGTTTCTATAGTCTGAGATCCATAGTTTTTTTCAGTTTTTGGGCGATTATCTTGGGTAGGGTATCATTTTTTGCGGGATGAGATGACGGTTTGATTGGCACTATTTTGGGCTGCATATGACTTTTTGATCGCTTGCTATTACACTTTTTGTGATGCAAGGTGACAATTTTTTTTAAATTTAGCACAATTTTTATTTTTTACGGTGTTCATCTGAGGGGTTAGGTCATGTGATATTTTTAGAGAGCCGGTCGATACGGATGCGGCGATACCTAATATGTATACTTTATATATTTTTATGTAAGTTTGACACAATAACAGCTTTTTTAAAACAAAAAAAAATATGTTTTAGTGTCTCTATATTCTGAGCCATATTTTTTTGGGCGATTGTCTCAGGTAGGGGCTAATTTTTTGCGGGATGAGGTGATGGTTAGATTGGTACTATTTTAGTGGGCGTACGCCTTTTTAATCGCTTGCTGTTGTACTTTTTGTGATGTAAGGTGACAAAAAATTGTTTATTTAGCACAGTTTTTTTTACAGTGTTTATCTGAAGGGTTAGGTCATGTGATATGTTTATAAAGCCGGTCGATACGCACGCGGCGATATCTAATATGTCTATCCCCCCCCCCTTTTTTTTACCAATTTTTTTAAACTTTATTTGGGAAAAATGACGTTTTTGTTTATTTTTACTTGAAACTTTTACATTTTTTGGGGGAAAACTTTTCAACTTTTTTTTTCCACATTATTTTTTGTCCCACTTTGGGACTTGAACTTTTGGGGGTCTAATCCTTTACAATACATTCCAATACTTCTGTATTGGAATGCATTGGCTGTATGAGTAATACTGTGTGTATTACTCATACAGCTTCCAGCCTGTGAGATCCAGGGGGCTGGATCTCACAGGCCCGTCACCGGAAGGCAGCGCAGATGCCTAAGGAAGGCATCGCGCTGCCTTCCATGCCATCGGGTCCCCCCTACAGCCCCATGGGGACCCGATGGCACCGCAGCCGCTGCCCGCGCAATAAAAAGCCGCAAACCGCAGGTCTGAATTGACCTGCGGTTTGCAGCGATCGCCGGCATGGGGGCGTCACGGGACCCCCCTCGCATTTAGCCGGGGTGCCTGCTCAATGATTTGAGCAGGCACCGGCTTCCGATCACCGCCCTCCGCGCGGCGGTGATCGGAAATACACAAGGCGTACAGGGTTGCCCTGTGTCATTAAGTACCAGGACATCAGGGTGTAAGAGGTTAAGGTGTTTTGTGAAATAGAGTGCCTCATTGATGTCTCCGTTCCATATCAGTAACAGATCAGCTATGTACCGTCTGTAGAAAACGAAATTTTTGGACCAGGGGTGTTCGCCAAAACTTATAGGTCCTCAAACTGCCCCATGTACAGGTTAGCGAAACTCGGCGCAAAACGCTTGCCCATTGTGGTACCTTTTATTTGTCGATATGTTTTGTTCTCAAAGGTGAAGATATTGTGGTTCAGTATGAAGTTGATTGCTTCCAAAACGAATGAGCCTTGTGCGGTGGGCATAGTGTCGTCAGTTAAGAGATAGTGTCGTACAGCTTCTATACCTGCATGATATGGGATGTTGGAGTAAAGAACCGAAACGTCTAAAGTAATCCAACTGTACGAGCTCTGCTAATTGATTTCTTTTAGTGAATAAATGAGGCTTGGTGAATCTTTCAGGTACGATGGTAGCTCGATGACAACAGGAAATCCACATAGTGGTACAAATTGCATGTGAGTGAGAATATCCCTGAAACGATTGGTCTTCCCAGAGGGTTATGAAGCGCTTTGTGTATCTTGGGCAAATGGTAAAATAGTACCGTATTTGGGTGATCTATAGTGATATAGTCTTTTTCCTTTTTCCTTAAGATGCGTTTTTCTTCGGTGTCTTTCAATAGGTTCAGTAGTTTTTTCGAGTTCTCTTTCAATGGATTTTCAGTTAGTATCTCATAATATTCTTCATCTTTCAGAATCCTGTAGGCCTCTGCAAGGTATTCGGTTTGATCTTGGATTACAATTCCTCCCCCTTTATCGGCATTCCTATTCGAAATTGTTTTGTCCGCCATCCGATTTTTTAAAGCCTCTTTTTTGGGTTTACTAAGGTTGTTGTGGATTGTTAACCCTCTATTTATATTTCTCAGGTTTTTTGCAACTAGAGATAAAAATCTCTCTATGTGGTGGCCTCTATGGTGAATGGGATTGAATGTTGACTTCGGTTTCAAACCTGTATTGATCACTTCCATAGTTGTGGGAACTTCAGTCCTAGTGCCTGTTCTATGTGCCTTAATCTCAAATTGTCTGTGGAGTGTAATTTTACGGATTAGGAGGAGCGCATCACTTTATTGCTATCTCCAATAATAGATCTTTCCCCCAGTTGCCGCACCTACCTACTTATTTATTTATTTACACCTATATACACACACCAATGATCCATGCGTTCTACATGCATTAATTATCTTATGCTATGTTATTATATGCAATACAAATAATTCCCAAAGAAATAATAAATAATAATAACAAAAAATAAATAATATAAAAATATATAAAAAGATAAGAATTCGGTAAATATTTCATATATACATGGAAATACAATTTTCACTTGTTTTTATATGTATTTATGTGTACCCGTATTTATTATGAATTTTATACTATGAATATATATATATATATATATATATATATATATATTTAAAGGGGGAATATTAATCACCAATATTTATGCAAATATCGATAATTAATATTCATAAATAGGAGGAGCCGTCTATCGATGACCCCGCCTATTTATACCTTTATATAACAACACTCTACTTTCACCTTGCCTTACGCTAATCACTAAGCTACCTGCAAGCGCCTAACTGAGCAAGCTACCGCTTATAATAACACGTTACACAGTAGGTACAAATAACACACAGTATTTATTAACCTACAGTACACAACGTACGCGAAGCACTAACAATACAGTACTAACAATACAGCACTAACAATACAGCACTAAATATACAGTACTAAATTACACTACACAATCCCAAGTTCCATCCACAAACTAACTATACAATACATTTACACACACGCACACACATTAGCAGCCCACCCAACCTGGACTAAAAACTATCCCTAAGAACGACAAAGGGTTAACGGTGGCACTGCAGGGGTGAATGCAGGCCACAGACATTACAGGGGTACAGTAAAGAGAGCAGGGATGCTCCGGTAGGGTTAGGGTATTGGACAGCACTGCAAGGGTTAATATTGATGCCTGCAGGGGTGGTATGGGGATGATGGGAGTAGGGATACATTGGTGGGATAGATGGGGGTTGTGTAGGGGATATGGGAGGAGGTATAGGGATAGGGAATGTAGGCAAATCAATGGTGGGATAGGGGATATAGGCAAATAGGGGTTAATCGTTGGTGGGATAGGGGATATGGGCAAATAGGGGTTAATCGTTGGTGGGATAGGAGATATGGGCAAATAGGGGTTAATAGGGAATATCGTTGGTGGGGTAGCAGTATAAGAAGGGGGGGATACTCGTCCGACAGATTGCTCGTTCGTCCAGGGGTTGATCCTCTTCCATCGGGCTCCGTTGGATGAGTGCACGCATACTGTTTTGTCTTGGCAATCACTTCGGTGATCGATTGCTGATGGAATGACTGACGAGGAGTAGGAGGAGGAAGAGCAGGAGCATCGGGACCAGCAGATGATGGGAATGACAGACAGCTCCCTTCGGGGAGGTGGAGCCATGACTGCCTGAAATCAGGTGCGTGCCACTGGGTGATGCAGCGGTTGCTGCAGCAAGCTGGACCACCATATAGGAGCCATGGTTCTCCCACTCCACTGCATGGCGACGCTGCATATATTGACGCAGGGCTGTAGTTCCAACATTGGCACCCGGGCCACGCTGACCTTCTGCCCACAGATTCTACATATGGCCACGTTCACTTCCTCCGGCATCTTTAGAAAAAACTGCCACACCGCCGAGTAGGTGATTTTACCACCAACACTACACACTAACTGAATGCTACCGTTGCTGCCTCTTTGAATTTCTGCATCGCTACTTTCCGGGCAGGTAGGCTCCCGCCAAGCGGGTGATCTACCCCTGGCACCCTGCTGCCACCCTGCTGACTCCCACTCACGCTAGCGACTTGCTGGCTCATGGGCAAGCTGCCCTTTCTTCTCGATGATGATGAAGCCCCTTCGTATCCCAGCTCCTAAGTACAATCAGCTACATCATCATCATTGAGTACTGTCTGAACGTCACTAATGTCCTCCTCAATGGTCTCTGGGTCAGGAGCCTGACCGCTCGCAACACCAGCTCCCGCACCACTCTCCTCATCACTACTTGCCTGCCAGCAGAGGAAGCGGCGGATGTCTCCTCTAGATATTGGCTGGGAAGGGGCTGCGGACTGTCCTCTAGTACCTCGTCCTTGCTGTATAGTGGAGCTGAGCCCACAGCATACAATACTTCTGTGGCTCTGGTAACAGAAAAGGACAAAGGCAGGCTGAGGACAGGTGAGGGCACAGGACCTGCTCCAGGGCCAAGCCAACTAAGTGTTGTGCCTGACGAACTCACTGACTCTTGGCTCGGGGTGTCTGATGTCACTTGCGACAAAGTCGAAGATCGAGTCAACCGCTGGGTTGCTTGTCACGACACGACCACTAGCTGAGACTGGAAGCTCAGGCATCTCCCCCTCACTCTTCTGCGACCTCTGCCTGCGCCATAAACATTTAGGCCTCTGCCACTCCCCTGTGCAGGGCTTGGCACTTCTCTGCCTGACATACTGTTAGATCAAATAAATAAAAATAAAATTAAAACACCCCACAAAAGCCTTTACTACAGATAACTGCACCGCTGAGCGGCAAATGTATCTTTTCTTTTTGCGTTAATAGACGTCACAACCGGCTTTACAAGAAATAACTGCACCGCAGAGCAGGAAAAGGTACAGTACAGACCAAAAGTTTGGACACACCTTCTCATTCAAAGAGTTTTCTTTATTTTCATGACTATGAAAATTGTAGATTCACACTGAAGGCATCAAAACTATGAATTAACACATGTGGAATTACAGGTCCTTCTAAAAAAATTAGCATATTGTGATAAAGTTCATTATTTTCTGTAATGTACTGATAAACATTAGACTTTCATATATTTTAGATTCATTACACACCAACTGAAGTAGTTCAAGCCTTAATTGTTTTAATATTGATGATTTTGGCATACAGCTCATGAAAACCCAAAATTCCTATCTAAAAAAATTAGCATATCATGAAAAGGTTCTCTAAACGAGCTAATAACCTAATCATCTGAATCAACTAATTAACTCTAAACACCTGCAAAAGATTCCTGAGGCTTTTAAAAACTCCCAGCCTGGTTCATTACTCAAAACCGCAATCATGGGTAAGACTGCCGACCTGACTGCTGTCCAGAAGGCCATCATTGACACCCTCAAGCAAGAGGGTAAGACACAGAAAGAAATTTCTGAACGAATAGGCTGTTCCCAGAGTGCTGTATCAAGGCACCTCAGTGGGAAGTCTGTGGGAAGGAAAAAGTGTGGCAGAAAACGCTGCACAACGAGAAGAGGTGACCGGACCCTGAGGAAGATTGTGGAGAAGGACCGATTCCAGACCTTGGGGGACCTGCGGAAGCAGTGGACTGAGTCTGGAGTAGAAACATCCAGAGCCACCGTGTACAGGCGTGTGCAGGAAATGGGCTACAGGTGCCGCATTCCCCAGGTCAAGCCACTTTTGAACCAGAAACAGCGGCAGAAGCGCCTGACCTGGGCTACAGAGAAGCAGCACTGGACTGTTGCATGTCGTTCGGAAATCAAGGTGCCAGAGTCTGGAGGAAGACTGGGGAGAGGGAAATGCCAAAATGCCTGAAGTCCAGTGTCAAGTACCCACAGTCAGTGATGGTCTGGGTGCCATGTCAGCTGCTGGTGTTGGTCCACTGTGTTTTATCAAGGGCAGGGTCAATGCAGCTAGCTATCAGGAGATTTTGGAGCACTTCATGCTTCCATCTGCTGAAAAGCTTTATGGAGATGAAGATTTCATTTTTCAGCACGACCTGGCACCTGCTCACAGTGCCAAAACCACTGGTAAATGGTTTACTGACCATGGTATTACTGTGCTCAATTGGCCTGCCAACTCTCCTGACCTGAACCCCATAGAGAATCTGTGGGTTATTGGGAAGAGAAAGTTGAGAGACGCAAGACCCAACACTCTGGATGAGCTTAAGGCCGCTATCGAAGAATCCTGGGCCTCCATAACACCTCAGCAGTGCCACAGGCTGATTGCCTCCATGCCACGCCGCATTGAAGCAGTCATTTCTGCAAAAGGATTCCCGACCAAGTATTGAGTGCATAACTGAACATAATTATTTGAAGGTTGACTTTTTTTGTATTAAAAACACTTTTCTTTTATTGGTCGGATGAAATATGCTAATTTTTTTAGATAGGAAATTTGGGTTTTCATGAGCTGTATGCCAAAATCATCAATATTAAAACAATAAAAGGCTTGAACTACTTCAGTTGGTGTGTAATGAATCTAAAATATATGAAAGTCATTACAGAAAATAATGAACTTTATCACAATATGCTAATTTTTTTAGAAGGACCTGTATATACATAACAAAAAAGTGTGAAACAACTGAAAATATGTCATATTCTAGGTTCTTCAAAGTAGCCACCTTTTGCTTTGATTACTGCTTTGCACACTCTTGGCATTCTCTTGATGAGCTTCAAGAGGTAGTCACGTGAAATGGTCTTCCAACAGACTTCAAGGAGTTCCCAGAGATAGCTTTGTAGGGGTAGCTCTACAAAGTACAAAGTATTGACTTTAGGGGGGTGAATAGTTATGCACATTGACTTTTTCTGTTATTTTGTCCTATTTGTTGTTTGCTTCACAATAAAAAAAAAACCATCTTCAAAGTTGTGGGCATGTTCTGTAAATCAAATCCTCAAACAATCCATTTTAATTCCAGTTTGTGAGGCACCAAAATATGAAAAAAAAAGTCAAGGGGGTGAATACTTTTGCAAGGCACTGTGTGTGTGTGTGTATATATATATATATATATATATATATATTGAAGGCATACTGAACCAGCATGGCTACCACAGCATCTTGCGGCGGCATGCTATTCCATCCGGTTTGCGTTTAGATGGACCATCATTTATTTTTCAACAGGACAATGACCCCAAACACACCTCCAGGCTGTGTAAGGGCTATTTGACTATGAAGGAGAGTGATGGGGTGCTGCGCCAGAGGACCTGGCCTCCACAGTCACCGGACCTGAACCCAATCGAGATGGTTTGGGGTGAGCTGGACTGCAGAGTGAAGGCAAAAGGGCCAACAAGTGCTAAGCATCTCTGGGAATTCCTTCAAGACTGTTGGAAGACCATTTTTAGGTGACTACCTCTTGAAGCTCATCAAAAGAATGCCAAGAGTGTGCAAAGCAGTAATCAAAGCAAAAGGTGGCTACTTTGAGGAACCTAGAATATGACATATTTTCAGTTGTTTCACACTTTTTTGTTATGTATATAATTCCACATGTGTTAATTCATAGTTTTGATGCCTTCAGTGTGAATCTACAATTTTCATAGTCATGAAAATAAAGAAAACTCTTTGAATGAGAAGGTGTGTCCAAACTTTTGGTCTGTACTGTGTATATATATATATATATATATATATATATATATATATATATACTAGCTGAAGGACCTGGCTTCGCTCGGGCATATTTAATCTATTTCATTTAATATTTGTGTGTGTCGTTAAAAGATATCAACACTATCCCCCTTAACAGTGACCTCTACAGTACCCCACTCCCAAAACAGTGACCTCCACAGCCCCTACCCCTTAACACTGACCCCCCCACAGTGCCCTGTCCCTTAAAATTAAACCTCCACAGCAGCCCATCCCCTTAACTTTGACCTTTACAGAAGCCTTCCCCTTTAACAGTGACTTACAGAGCATACCACCCCCTTGACAGTGACCTCCACCGGGGCCAGCCCCCTTAAAAGTGGCCTTTACTGGAATGGGGGCATGTCCTTTTGAACATCTCACTCTAAGACAGCAGCACTGTGCTGTCTGAGTGTTATCTGCAGGGAGAAAGTCACCGTCCCTCCTACCCCTGCAGCTGACAGAAGTTGATTTTTACCTTCATTTTTTAAATCCCTTTCGGCTAAGGAGTGGAGGGGGCATGGCCTAATCGGATTGGGGGCGTGTCCTTTTGAACAGCTCACTCTAAGGGTCTATTCACACGTCCGTAGAACAGGTCCGGACCCATTTATTCTCTATGGGGCCGGAAGAGATGCAGACAGCACACAGTGTGCTGTCCACATCCGCATTTTCGGAGCGCGACCCCGATCTGCTGGTCTGCAGTTCTGGAAAAAAATAGAGCATGTGCCTGCTGGGTGTATTGCGGATCCGCAATTTGCGGATCTGCAATGCACTACGTACATCTGAATGGAGCCTAAGTGAGTGTGAGCTGCAGGGAGAAAGTCACCCTCCCTCCCTCCCTCCCCTGCAGCTGACAGAAGTTGGACAGGAGGGGCGTGACCTAACCGAATCATGGGCGTGGCTTAGCAGGACCTGGGGGCGGGGTTTAAAGTCTTTTGAGGGTGGACACATTGTGGCAGGGGGCGTGTCTGGGCTCCTTCCTGCAAGAGTGATGCCCCTCTAGGCACCTTACTGGCTCATTTGCATACCAAATAAACTGGATTTTCAGAGGATAAAAACATCTATTGCTGGAACAAAGTCACATCTGGAAATAAGGTACTAAGTGCTATTAGGCCATGGCTTTACTTCAATAGCGATTATCCTGGTGACAGATTTCCTTTAAAGCTCACCTACAGCAGTGAAGAAAAATGGCTGGGTTGTTATGGAAACCTGGAGTAAAGCTGTGTGTGTGGAGACTGGCCTGCGAGCTTCAATTGTCTGATAAGGGTCATGTGACCAAGCTTCTATTGGCTAATGCATTTTTGGGGAATATCTCAGGAACGGTACGTCCTAGAGAGCTGAGACCCTGTCTAAAACCTCCCTGGACACCTGATGTATCTGTGTGCCAAATTTCGTAATTGTAAATGCGACGGTGCGGATTCCTTTAGCGGACACACACACACATACACTCAGCTTTATATTTTAGATATCTATATACATATATATATATATTTTTTTATATAGCTATATATTTATATACCTTGGAAAGATGAGAATGCAGCACACTGTATCAAATGGGTGCACGTCTGGCCAGTGTGGACCAGCACCTAGGTCCAATGAACTAAAAAAGGAAAGAAGGCCAGCAGCACTCCAACATATCAAAGAAAGCGTGTGGTTTATTAACCCAGAGTCAACAGCGACGTTTCAACAGCTTGTTGCTGTCTTTTTCAAGCCAGGCTGTTGGAGTGCTGCTGGCCTTCTTTCCTTTTTTATATATTTATATAGCTATATATCTATATATAGAGATTTATATAGATATATATCTATCTTACATAATTAATAATCAATCAATGTAGTTATTAAAATCAAATCTAAAAAATGTCTAAAAATATCTGTACAAGGCATATACATCTTAATGTATGTGATCACATTGTTATTTATGGAAATATTATATAGATAATAAAAAATCAAAGAACAATCTCACATGGTGCAATGAACGACAGGACCACCGCGGCGTACACACTGGGCAAATGCGCATGCGTGATCCAAACGCAATTTCCTGGCGCTTCATGGTAACATCAATTTTTCCTAAAATGCCGATAAAACTCACATTGCGCTCATCTTAATTGCAGAAAACGCGCCAATTCTCACATGCGCTGAAGTGTGACGTCATCACGTCAGCGCAAGCCCCAATTGACGCAATTAAGATGGCCGCGACGGCCTCTCCGCAGTCAAATGGATGAGGGAAGTGTATAGATTTTTTTGGGTTTAACCCCCTGATAGGCTGAATGTGACTCTCAGATGTCGCAATCAGAGTTGAACACAGCATCTGAAGGGTTAAATGATGGGTGCCGAGACCGGCGTTCCCTGTCATTGTGTCCTCCCCATATAATGGACTGCGATTCGTTATGAAGTAATTCGTAGTGAATCCAATTTCTTGATGAAATTCAGAGAAGCAGCCAAATTGAATTTTCGAAAACTACGCTCATCTCGAGTCTTTTTTCACAAGGCAATTTCAGTTTGTGAAAGAGCATCTTTCTTTCCCGATCATTGGCCTGTGTAACGAGATCTTTAGAAACACTTCAATGTCCATTCAGGGAGGAAAAACAGGTCCAGCCTTCATCTAAACGGAAATATCATGTGTTCAGTTTTCAATAATCTGTTTCTGAACTGTTTATGATGCTCCCAGAAGCATCATTTTCTTTCTACGATGCTTATAAAAGTGAAAGGACAGAGCATGACCTCAGAGCATGACCTCTCCATTCATTTTCTACCTGGATATGTCAGCCAGCAGCTGCCTCACCAGGAGGAATAGGGGGCGTGGGACCACCGATCTGGACATAAGCAGTGTCGAACCGGGGTATATAGGGACTACCAGAAATGACCCTGAGGGCCCACCCATCATCATATGATGTTTTTGATGCTCCTTGTGAGAGAAGTGATTATGAATCTCATCTTCTCTACCTCTTGTGAAGGAAATCATATAGACACCATCTTGTCTCTGTCTTCTCACAGTGGACTCTTCCTATTCTCCTGCTGATGCTTGCATTTTTACATAATCTCAAACAACTCAAAAGAATATTCTAAACTCAAAGCTCAATGTTTTCTCCACTTTTTTGAGAGTTTTTACAGCTTTTTGGTCTAGAGCCATTTTGATATGCTGTCGGATATGTATACACGCTTGATGAAATACATTTTGAAGTCATTTATGGTGAACACACTTCCTGTGTCTCTGTGAGATGGTTTTCTCGAACCGCTAGACTTAACCCTTGATTTGGCCCCATCATCACATCATCAGAGCTGATTACGCTCACATCCCTAAAGCACCATTTTCTTTCTACCCTGCTCATATTTCATATAACTAAATTAGCACAGATTGAGAATATATACACTGGTTACTACATTTATACTGGAATTCATCGATTACCAGTATATGAACACAGAATGTATACACTGGTTACTGCATTTATAGTAATAAATAATAATAATTGTCTGATTACCAGCATAGAACAGCCTGCCGGAGTTCTCTGGATCCTGCCACTTCAGCTGCTGCAGAACTTCATAATACACACCTTAGCTGCTGCAGAAAATGATAATCTGATGCTACAGGACACATAAGCCTTTGTTAGGGGCCTCAGTTGCGTTAGGGAACTGTGTTAGGGCCCTCGGTCGCAGATCAGGTAAAAAATGCTGGACAAAATTTTGCAGCCTGCTAGGCTCTATGATGGAAATCCATGAGATCTCATCATAGTCAGTGGGATCGTGATCTGGCACTGTCGGGAATTTCGTACTTGTGTTCCTATGACAAAGCAGAATGGTGACAGTCACTAACGCAGATATGAACAAAGTCTAATACACACCTCAGATGCTGCAGAATGTCATAATAGTGACAAGAGAACTACAAGTCTCATCATGGCGAGGTTATTGTTGAAAATTAGAGATCAATACATAGAAGGGTATACGATGAGAGAACTTCATCTCCCAGCATTACCAAACTGTTGGTCAGTGGTCTACTGAAGCTTTCAATAGCTTTTATTTTGATCCACCTACATGCTCTTAGGGCTCATGTGCATGATCGTGTCCATTTTGCGGTACGCAAAACACGGATACCGGGCGTGTGCGTTCCACATTTTGCAGAATGGCTCGTCCATCCCTCAATAGAGCAGTCCTTTCCTTATCCATGATATAGACAAGAATAGGACATGTTCTATTTTTTTTTTTTGTGGGGGTCTGCATCCGACAAGCAAAAAATGTGGTAATGTGCATGAGGCCTTAAGGTGATACACATTTAAAAAAAAAATTCATTTCACATCAAAGAGCAATGCAAAGCAATATCATTGTATGTTCAGAACATCTTCATAGAGAGTGAAAGGAGAAACAATTTATTACCTGTTTCCTGTATTAAGATCTCCTATTAGAGAGGCCAACATCACAAGCACACTGTTCTTCTCCAAGCTCCTACATCATCCTGGATTCATTGAGGAAAACATGGTGAAGGATTTAATTAACACAATGATTGGCAACACCAGGAGCTCAGATTTGGTTAAATGCAGTGTAGCAGTCCCAATAGGTGCCCCAACAGAAGTAGCTGCAGTGAGAAATAGCATTTGTGAAGCTCTCCTGACAAAATTTGCAGACCACTGTGAGTTAACGGTCATCATAGAAATCTTAAAAACATTGTGCAAAATCGTAATACTATTGAGGCAACACAAACTAGTTAAGAACTTTGACATGATCACAGAACTTTGTATTCTCAACCACAACAAACCCATGAAACAAATGCACGCTGCTTAACTCTTTGCTGACCTAGCTACGATACAAAGACGTGTGGAAGCTTTGACATCAATGTGGAAAGCAGCCTGTCTGCATTATTTATCAAATTGCACTCTAACCTATTGCAGAGGCTGGTGTGGTGGGCGCATTCCACTCACTCCCATACATTAGTTGCAAAGACTTGAAGACTGTTTTAGGAAGCCATTCTATTAAAGCCAAGAGAGCAAATCTATTTAGCCTTAATGAAGCATTAGGATGGAAGCAACCAAGACTTATCAAAATGATGATTCTTGAGTCTACGTGGTTTTTAAAATCTGGAGATGCTCAGAGAAACGGTTCCTCATAAAAACCTGTCTCCAGAGGAGATAAAAGTACTCTTTAAGGATCTCTGCAAAATTCTTAGCCACCAAAAACCCGCAATTGCAGAGGCAGCCAAATGAAAATCTAGACCGCCCAGGGCCTCGTCAAGATCTTACCATCTAAAAATTGTTGAATGGTAAGAAAGACCAACACTTTGATCAGGACTCAAGGCAGACGTGAAGCAAATGACTCCTAGAGCTCCAGGCCAGACCACCTTGACCATCATGGAGACCTTTGATCAACCCTCTACTGTATTTTGGTGAGTCAATGCATTAGTCTATTCAACTATAGCTATGGTTAAAAATGGTTTAAAAAAATATGAATGATTAAAGTTGTTGTCCAGGTTTAAAAAAATTATGGTCACACTTCTCCTCAGGTGGTGTGGTATTGCAACTCAGCTACATTTACTTCAATGGAGCAGAGCTATAATAACATTCATTGACAGGAGTGGCACTATTTCTGGATGAATGCACTAATTTTTTCTTATGCTGAATGACCCATTTCATAAATAATAATTTACTGGGACAATTTAGGGCTTAAGAATGTTGGTGATGACTGAGCCACACCATGTTACACATTTCTACAGTTTTAGCCATACAGTACAAAGAATACATATTCTTAAAATGGTTGGACATTGAAATTAATGATATTTAATGCTGTTATCTTTACTTGATATATGCCTTGCAACATACTGTATTAAAAGTTAGGAAGAGGAATCCAAATAGACACTTGTGTAACTACAAGATTTTCATTGATTTTGTGGTGGACCTGATGTGGGTGCCACTACCTAAAGACAACAGGCCAGGCATTTTGTCATCAATGGATTCCAGCCACCTGATAATCAATAATAGCAATGCCCCCATAGTGCCTCAGTAATGTCCCTTTTAGTGCCTCCAGTATTAATAATGCCCCCTATAATTAATGCCCCTAATAGTGTCCCCATTATTAATAATGCCCCTATAGAGCCCCCAATAATAGCAATACCTCACCTCACTAGTGGAGAGGAGAAGTGATGATGAAGGACCTGAGATGACTTCATATGATATGAGGGGGCTGACCTTTGTGTGGAAAAGCATGGATTCAGTGGAAGAGTTGTAGTTGTAATTGTCTCCTCTTATACCTCTTCCCTGTAATGAAGCATATAATAACAGACTGGACATAATGGGAGTTGTAGTTCTTTTATACCTCCTCCCTGTAATGTCCTTAGATATCACATAATATCAGCCTGAACATGCTGGGAGTTGTCACTATAACATATCAAAGGTTTTTTAAAGTACAGTTACACTTTAAGGGTAGTAAAATCTTGGGGAACCCACTTAAAGAAGTAGTTTTAGCCTACATAGTGCAGTATGAATATTATGAAAAATAAACCAGAGGCTTTGTGAATACTATTTACCTGTTTTAGTTGATGTCACATATGAGCTGTCTGCCATCTTGGCCCATTGGCCTGCTCCGATCTGGTTCTCCTAATGCAGTATAATAGGCAATCCTGCAGCCTACAATTCCCATTAAGCCTGTGGCTTTTCTGGAGCTAGAGATGTGGAAATTCATGACACAGTGACAGAAATTCTATATTTTAGTTTTCAATGTATTCTATTAAATGTAGCTTTAGCATGGCTCACCTGGATACTG
Organism: Bufo gargarizans; assembly: GCF_014858855.1. Lineage (NCBI taxonomy): Eukaryota > Metazoa > Chordata > Amphibia > Anura > Bufonidae > Bufo > Bufo gargarizans. The sequence goes on along the minus strand of NC_058080.1, from coordinate 390,360,945 downwards.
CTTGTGATTTATAGGTTTCTCCCTATCAACTCTTACAAACTGTTTTACAACTTTGCAGCAAAAAGCCCCTTTACAAGGAAAAAGCTTTCCTAGAAATGCGCGCTCCCAATTTTCGCCTTTGTGTAATGGTGCTGCTAATCACCTGACGAATAAGCAAACGCTCGTTCATCGGGTTTAAGCATCGCTGATGGGGTAGCCTAATCATCATTTCTGGGCCGCAGATTGTGATGTGCAAAAAGCTATCTGCTGCCCAAAAACAATGAATGTGTATTAGGACGGGCGATCATTCTAGCGCTTGTCTCTATATAATAGAAGTGGTAGCTGCATGTAAATGCAGCTCTCACCTCCTGTAAAGAGCAGGCAATTATCATGAACGGTTCATTCCCAATAATGCCTGCTGTGTCGGCCATTGTAAAGGGCCTTAATGTTTGGATGCACTCACCTACTATATCACTGCATTCCTGATCCCTTAGATGGGGCAGCACGCATACATGGGGAGACAATGGGGGGGTTGAGTTTTGTGAGAAGGGGCGGTATCTGAGAGACGTTAGGAGGGATCTGAAATATGCTGATGTAGATGTAATCTGTAATTGACAAGAAGTCAGCCTGCACTTCCTGTGTGCACAGTAGAGCCTGCACTGGGAATCATGAGATATATAATTAAAGGGTTCAAGAGGCACTGATACAATTGAGTTTGGATCAAACAAATTATACTGCTAGAATATTAATGAGTTAGGGCTCATGCACACAACCGTATGGTTGACACAGATCCACCACAAAAACAAACAAACAGATGACATACATGTGACATCTATGTTATATAGTTTTTTTGGCGGATCCATTGTAACAATGCCTGTCCTTGTCCAAAAACTGACAAGAAAAGGACATGTTCTATTTTTTTGTGGAAAGGACTTGCAGACATACGGATACAGGATGCACACGGCATTATTTTTGTTTTTTTGCGACCCCATTAAAATGAATGGTTCCCCATACGGGCCGCAAAGAAAACAGAACAAAAAAATATGTTCGTGTGCATGAGCCCTTAAAGAGGACCTTTCATCAGTTTTGACATAGGCTAATTATGGTATTACCTTGTAGGGCGGTCCCCACTGATGCCATGGGTGTATTTTTTTTCATTCCCCCCCCCCGTTCGACCGCTGTGGCCCCTCGATGATTTTGCACGCTGTATCATAATGAGCATTAAACTCGCAACGGGGAGGAGATGCAGTCTTCTGCTGTGGGCGTCTCCTTCTCCCTGGCTGTGAGCGCGATCCAATCAGAGCGGACCGCTCACAGCCAGGGAGAAGGAGCGAGATTCGCTGTGAGATGTCCGCTGTGATTGTATCGCGCTCACAGCCAGAAAGAAGGAGACGCCGACAGCAGAAGACTGCGTCTCCTCCCCATTGAGAGTCACGTCTCCTCCCCGTTGCGAGTTTAATGCTCATTATAATACAGCGCGCCAAATCATCGGGGGGCCTCAGCGGACAAACGGGGCGGGGGGGGGGGGGTATTTGAAAAAAAAAAATACACCCATGGCATCAGTGGGGGCTGCCCTACAGGGTAATACCATAATTAGCCTATGTCAAAACTGATGAAAGGTCCTCTTTAAGGTGGGCGAAGAGAAGCCGATTGTCGGTCGCTCGTTAAGTGGAGGTGAAGGTCAGCATTTACATGCATCAATCACCTCCACAGTATGAGGACAAGGGATTGCTATTGCGATCACTCTTACTCATACTGCTGCAGTGTTTCTGGGCAGCAGATCTCTGCTTAGACCACATGCTTTGCTGCCCAGAAACCATAATTTACTTGCAAGCACTAACGACCGTTTCACCCAATAAATGAGGGTTTTGCACCTCGGGCAGATTGTCGGGAGCGTTCCCAGGAATGTTCACTCCTGATAATTAACTGGCCGTATATAATCGACCCAGTTCTACTTTACACCAATTTGATAAATCTACCCCATAATTAGGCTGAAAAAAGACCTCTGTCCATCCAGTTCAGCCTGTTATCCTGCTGTTTGATCCAGACTTGATCCAGTTACAGGTTATTAATACAGTATGCAATATAATACAAATATTGTCATAAAATGTCTAAAAATGTCAAATTTATAATACTAAAACACGGGGGGCACACCAAAAATCATTTAAACAGAGTGCTGGCCTGGTATATATATATATAACATGAATACAACCAGAAAAAGAAATACCATACAATGGCCGCACATCAAGATAATAGGCAATTTATTGAAATATCAAAGTTAAAAACAACAACATGTACATGGGGCAGACCCCAAGGATGGTACAATAAAAAGTATGACAATAGTTTTATCAATGTGTGATAATGTCCCACAAGTAGATCAATACACAAGTGGCCACTTGTCCCGGTGCATGGTCCACTCCCTTTGGCCTGCGGAGTGCATATGTGACTACTGTCCTAATATGGGATAGTCTCTTTACAATATGAATACCATTTTTATATTCATTATTTTGAAGCATGTTTTATTGTATTTATTTATTTGTAAAGAGACAGATGGATATTATGGATATGAATTGTGATTTCTTTCTCCTTAAATTATGCATGTGATTATACATCTTTTTAGATTCAGCATGGGTTAAGCACCTTTGTGGAGGACAATATTATAATAATGGATTTTATGGATATGAAATGTGATCCTCCACCTCAACCATGCACGTGATGAGTTGTATCTCTTAGAGTTTATGAATTAGATTTTTATGAATCACATTGTATTTGGATAATAAGTGGATATTTGGGGTCATATGATATCGGTAAATGTGTGACGATTATTATTGCATTACAGAATATATATTTATTATGACATATAATAACCATGCAATTGGAGGTGGATTTATAAATGCATTATTCTTATATGATAATTTTTATAATTTTTATAAAGATCTTTATACATTTTTCTATGAATTGATTTCATCATGTCAAATTATGAATATTGTACATATATCTTCGGTGTCCATATATCGCTGTGTCTGTCTTCATTTGCATCCTGCGCTCCATTGGGATGTAGTCGCGATGTGGCTCCCGGACGTGACGTCAGACGCCTCACTGCGCTTCCGCTGTTTGGAGCGCATTGTGGCGCTGGTGTCTGTTCCGGGAGCCATCTTGCGCATGCGCACCTGCGTTGTCAACACGCCGGCTTTGCTTGCGCCTGCGGGTGCGCATGGATCATGCACCGGGACAAATTTAGGTGACACCTATCGGCTCCTTCACCCAATTTTAATCTTTCTAACAGGTATGACCACATTTGATTTATATTTATGTAATTAAATAATTAATGATACTGACTATATAGGACGAACTTCTAGGTTCACAACGTACATGGACCTCTGAGGAAGCTGGTCTAGGAACCAGCGATACGCGTTAGGCTTGAATGCATGCCTCCTGGATAGGTTTTGTATGCTATGTGTGTTACCACCGTGTTTATGTCCCCGCTGTAGGATTGAGGGATACAATTTTTGTAGGGATTTTATGGCATAATTGCTTGTGTATTGATCTACTTGTGGGACATTATCACACATTGATAAAACTATTGTCATACTTTTTATTGTACCATCCTTGGGGTCTGCCCCATGTACATGTTGTTGTTTTTAACTTTGATATTTCAATAAATTGCTTATTATCTTGATGTGCGGCCATTGTATGGTATTTCTTTTTCTGGTTGTATTCATAAAAATGTCAAATTTGTGATGGGACTCCCATGTAAGTCCATAAAACTGTATAAGAACTCTACTTTTATTTAGATTTACCTAGTACATATTTTTCTCCTTTATGTAACATAGTATTTTCCGTATTATTAGTGTAATGCTTTTCTATTCATTCTCATGCTGGTGTATTTTTATTACATGCTATTGTCTTTCTCCTATTTTCAGATTAGCTATAACAATGTATGAATTACTTTTTCTGGTTTCCTGTGACATTACAGCAACCAAATATAAGAGCGAGCGCTGCAGGGACTTTAACTATATTTGTACAGCAAGTAGTAGTGACACCATTCATGGCATGTTTTCCTATTTCCTACCCAACATTGCTTCCCTTGGGACATAGATTATTCTTTCAACACAGTCCATTGTGTAGATGACAATATGTTATGACAAATAAATAAGACTAATGTACTGTACGTCTGGTTGGAAATATAAAACTCTAATGTTCCTAGTGCATGAATAGCCTCAAACAAAACTAATGCCAAACTAATAACTAATAAAGCTATAATTATTTATTTTAAGTGTCCCTTTATTTAAAAGAAACTTTTGATATGTCATAGCCACATAGCAAAGTTTTTGAGAGGTAGGCCTCTGATCACTAGATGAGGAGAAAGAATCACTCACACAGAGCGCTTTCTCTTCTTGCTGCTGAAGATGGGCTCAATAGAAAGTCTATGAGCCTATCTCGAGTCTGTCTCCTGCAGAGAAGAGAGAGAGTGCCCTGTCTGTGAGTTTCTATCTACTTGTTTTAGCACTTGCCTGGGGTTTCAGTATATGGACCCCCACAGATCAAAAGCTTTGATATGTTGCTTTGACTTATCAAAAGTTTAGTTTTCCTTAAGTACAGGTACACAATCAATAGTTAATTCAAAGGTAAAAGTAAAATAAAATTACACATATTTGAACAAAAACTCATTTCAGGTTGGACAAGATGGGTGAGGTGGTATTTTTTTAAGGAATGAACTTGTGCTAAATGTGGCGTTAAATTAGCATAAATGTAAAACATTCTGCATACCTTTAGTGTTATAGAGGTATTGAGTTTTGAAAAAAACTTTTAATATGTCATAGAAACATATGAAAAGTTTTGATCAGTGTCACAGTGCACATACGAGAAGTAGGCATATTTCTCAGATATCTCACAGGGTAGGCTTTTCTTAAAGGCTGTTTATAGGTGATGACTACTATGATGGACCTCCCTGAGTCTCTTTCTATAGAAATAAGCAATCTTTCTTATTGACCAAAGGTGTGCATTTTCTCTCAATATCTTTGTGCAATGCCCAACTACAGGGTGCCGAGCAAAGATTGAAGGATCCGTTTGGTTGACTGAGATGGTAAGTCATTGCAGTCTACAGTCGTGGCCAAAAGTTTTGAGAATGACACAAATATTCGTTTTCACAAAGTTTGCTGCTAAACTGCTTTTAGATCTTTGTTTCATTTGTTTCTGTGATGTAGTGAAATATAATTACACGCACTTCATACGTTTCAAAGGCTTTTATCGACAATTACATGACATTTATGCAAAGAGTCAGTATTTGCAGTGTTGGCCCTTCTTTTTCAGGACCTCTGCAATTCGACTGGGCATGCTCTCAATCAACTTCTGGGCCAATTCCTGACTGATAGCAACCCATTCTTTCATAATCACTTCTTGGAGTTTGTCAGAATTAGTGGGTATTTGTTTGTCCACCCACCTCTTGAGGATTGACCACAAGTTCTCAATGGGATTAAGATCTGGGGAGTTTCCAGGCCATGGACCCAAAATGTCAATGTTTTGGTCCCCGAGCCACTTAGTTATCACTTTTACCTTATGACACGGTGCTTCATCGTGCTGGAGAATGCATTGTTCTTCACCAAACTGTTGTTGGATTGTTGGAAGAAGTTGCTGTTGGAGGGTGTTTTGGTACTATTCTTTATTCATGGCTGTGTTTTTGTCCAAATACTGTTGGCATGACACAGGACTGATGGTAGCGCTCACCTTTTCTTCTCCGGACAAGCCTTTTTCCTGATGCCCCAAACAAGGGGGAGGAAAGAGGCTTCATCGGAGAATATGACTTTGCCCCAGTCCTCAGCAGTCCATTCACCATATTTTCTGCAGAAGATCAATCTGTCCCTGATTAGTTTTTTTTTGGAGAGAAGTGGCTTCTTTGCTGCCCTTCTTGACACCAGGCCATCTTCCAAAAGTCTTCACCTCACTGTGCGTGCAGGTGCGCTCACACCTGCCTGCTGCCATTCCTGAGCAAGCTCTGCACTGGTGGCACTCCGATCCCGCAGCTGAATTCTCTTTAGGAGATGATCCTGGTGCTTGCTGGACTTTCTTGGACACCCTGAAGCCTTCTTAACAAGAATTGAACCTCTTTCCTTGAAGTTCTTGATGATTGTATAAATTGTTGATTGAGGTGCAATCTTAGTAGCCACAATATCCTTGCCTGTGAAGCCATTTTTATGCAATGCAATGATGGCTGCACGCGTTTGTTTGCAGGTCACCATGGTTAACAATGGAAGAACAATGATTTCAAGCCTCACCCTCCTTTTAACAGGTCAAGTCTGCCATTTTAACCCAATCAGCCTGACATAATGATCTCCAGCCTTGTGCTCGTCAACATTCTCACCTGAGTTAACAAGACGATTACTGAAATGATCTCAGCAGGTCCTTTAATGACAGCAATGAAATGCAGTGGAAAGGTTTTTTGGGGGATTAAGTTCATTTTCATGGCAAAGAAGGACTATGCAATTCATCTCGCTCACTCTTCATAACATTTTGGGGTATATGCAAATTACTATTATAAAACTTAAGCAGCAACTTTTCCAATTTTCAATATTTTTGTAATTCTCAAAACTTTTGGCCACGACTGTATGTGAGATGTGATCAGATGATCTCATGTTCAAGTCTCCTAGAGGGACTTAAAGAGTGGAAAAATAAATAAAAAATACACTCACCTAAAGAATTATTAGGAACACCTGTTCTTATTCTCATTAATGCGATTATCTAGTCAACCAATCACATGGCAGTTGCTGCAATGCATGTAGGGTTGTGGTCCTGGTCAAGACAATCTCCTGAACTCCAAACTGAATGTCAGAATGGGAAAAAAAGGCGATTTAAGCAATTTTGAGCGTGGCATGGTTGTTGGTGCCAGACGGGCCGGTCTGAGTATTTCACAATCTGCTCAGTTACTGAGATTTTCACGCACAACCATTTCTAGGGTTTACAAAGAATGGTGTGAAAAGGGAAAAACATCCAGTATGCGGCCGTCCTGTGGGCGAAAATGCCTTGTTGATGCTAGAGGTCAGAGGAGAATGGGCCGACTGATTCAAGCTGATAGAAGAGCAACGTTGACTGAAATAACCACTCGTTACAACCGAGGTATGCAGCAAAGCATTTGTAAAGCCACAACACGCACAACCTTGAGGTGGATGGGCTACAACAGCAGAAGACCCCACCGGGTACCACTCATCTCCACTACAAATAGGAAAAAGAGGCTACAATTTGCACGAGCTCACCAAAATTGGACTGTTGAAGACTGGAAAAATGTTGCCTGGTCTGATGAGTCTCGATTTCTGTTGAGACATTCAAATGGTAGAGTCCGAATTTGGCATAAACAGAATGAGAACATGTATCCATCATGCCTTGTTACCACTGTGCAGGCTGGTGGTGGTGGTGTAATGGTGTGGGGGATGTTTTCTGGGCACACTTTGGGCCCCTTAGTGCCAATTGGCCATCATTTAAATGCCACGGGCTACCTGAGCATTGTTTCTGACCATGTCCATCCCTTCATGACCACCATGTACCCATCCTCTGATGGCTACTTCCAGCAGGATAATGCACCATGTCACAAAGCTCAAATCAATTCAAATTGTTTTCTTGAACATGACAATGAGTTCACTGTACTAAAATTGCCCCACAGTCACCAGATCTCAACCCAATAGAGCATCTTTGGGATGTGGTGGAACGGGAGCTTCGTGCCCTGGATGTGCATCCCTCAAATCTCCATCAACTGCAAGATGCTATCCTATCAATATGGGCCAACATTTCTAAAGAATGCTATCAGCACCTTGTTGAATCAATGCCACATAGAATTAAGGCAGTTCTGAAGGCAAAAGGGGGTCCAACACCGTATCAGTATGGTGTTCCTAATAATTCTTTAGGTGAGTGTATATGAAATACATAAATATAAAAATATATAAAATATAATATACATAATATAATATTAATAATAATATAATACAGAAATATATTAAAAAATATAAATATATTAAAAAATATAAATATATTAAAAAAATCTCAAAATTTCAATCACCCCCTTTATCCATATTAATAAAAAATTATAAAAAAAGTTAATTGCCCTCGCCATGTGCCAAAAGGCCTGAACTATTAAAATATGAATATATTCATATTATATATTATAAAGTATTTATCCTGTACGGTGAATGCCATAACGGAAACAAAAAATTTAAATTCTCCTTCTTTTCGTCACTTCACCTCTCAAAAAACACCTCTCAAAAAATACATACCCCAAAATAATATCAATAAATACTACATATTACCCTGCATAAAAAGGGGCCCTCATGCAACTCTGTAGATATAAATATGAAAAGGTTATGGAGGTCACAATATTGTGATGCCAAGAAAAAATTAGTTTAATTAAAACGCAATAAAAAAATAAAAAAATGTGCTATTGCTGTAATTGTCCTGAGCTAAAGAATGAAGGTCACATTCTTGCTGTAAAATCCATGCGGCAGAATTGCATATTATTTCCTAATTCCACCTAATTTTGAATTTTTTCCCCAGCTTTCTACATTGTATACAATATTGTATGGTGCAATTAGAAAGTACAACATGTCCTGCAAAAAATAAACCCTGACACGTCTGGCCCGGCTTCATTGACAGGGCTCTACTTCTCGCCTAGCCCTGTCATTCCAACCCTTGTTCTGTTGCTCCGAGTAGCGGTGCAAGTGCAGAGGCTCTGCTGCTGCTACTGAAGCAGCGGAAATGCTGACTGTGCACATACTGCTACAGTTTTGGGTACCTGGAATCTATTCGCTCATCTCCACTAATAGCCAAAATGTAAAAAAAAAAAAAATGAGTAAGATCTTTCAGCCCCGCTAGCTGAAACCCCCTTCATGACCAGAGCACTTTTTACACTTCGGCACTACACTCCTTTCACCGTTTATCGCTCGGTCATGCAACTTACCACCCAAATGAATTTTACCTCCTTTTCTTCTCACTAATGGAGCTTTCATTTGGTGGTATTTTATTGCTTTATTTTTACTTTTTTTGTTATTAATCGAAATGTAACGATTTTTTGGCAAAAAAATGACATTTTTCACTTTCAGCTGTAAAATTTTGCAAAAAAAACGACATCCATATATAAATTTTTCGCTAAATTTATAGTTCTACATGTCTTTGATAAAAAAAAAATGTTTGGACAAAAAAAAAATGGTTTGGGTAAAAGTTATAGCGTTTACAAACTATGGTACAAAAATGTGAATTTCCGCTTTTTGAAGCAGCTCTGACTTTCTGAGCACCTGTCATGATTCCTGAGGTTCTACAATGCCCAGACAGTAGAAAAACCCCACAAATGACCCCATTTCGGAAAGTAGACACCCTAAGGTATTCGCTGATGGGCATAGTGAGTTCATAGAACATTTTATTTTTTGTCACAAGTTAGCGGAAAATGATGATGATTTTTTATTTTTATTTTTTTCTTACAAAGTCTCATATTCCACTAACTTGCGACAAAAAATAAAAAATTCTAGGAACTCGCCATGCCCCTCACGGAATACCTTGGGGTGTCTTCTTTCCAAAATGGGGTCACTTGTGGGGTAGTTATACTGCCCTGGCAATTTAGGGGCCCAAATGTGTGAGAAGTACCTTGCAATCAAAATGTGTAAAAAATGACCGGTGAAATCCGAAAGGTGCACTTTGGAATATGTGCCCCTTTGCCCACCTTGGCTGCAAAAAAGTGTCACACATCTGGTATCGCCGTACTCAGGAGAAGTTGGGGAATGTATTTTGGCATGCCATTTTACATATACCCATGCTGGGTGAGAGAAATATCTTGGCAAAAGACAACTTTTCCTATTTTTTTATACAAAGTTGGCATTTGACCAAGATATTTTTCTCACCCAGCATGGGTATATGTAAAATGACACCCCAAAACACATTCCCCAACTTCTCCTGAGTACGGCGATACCAGATGTGTGACACTTATTTGCAGCCAAGGTGGGCAAAGGGGCCCAAATTCCAAAGTGCACCTTTCGGATTTCGCAGGCCATTTTTTACACATTTTGATTGCAAGGTACTTCTTACACATTTGGGCCCCTAAATTGCCAGGGCAGTATAACTACGCCACAAGTGACCCCATTTTGGAAAGAAGACACCCCAAGGTATTCCGTGAGGGGCACGGCGAGTTCCTAGAATTTTTTATTTTTTGTCGCAAGTTAGTGGAATATGAGACTTTGTAAGGAAAAAAGAAAAAAAATGAAAAATCATCATTTTCCGCTAACTTGTGACAAAAAATAAAAAATTCGAGGAACTCGCCATGCCCCTCACGGAATACCTTGGGGTGTCTTCTTTCCAAAATGGGGTCACTTGTGGCGTAGTTATACTGCCCTGGCAATTTAGGGGCCCAAATGTGTAAGAAGTACCTTGCAATCAAAATCTGTAAAAAATGGCCTGTGAAATCCGAAAGGTGCACTTTGGAATATGTGCCCCTTTGCCCACCTTGGCTGCAAAAAAGTGTCACACATCTGGTATCGCTGTACTCAGGAGAAGTTGGGGAATGTGTTTTGGGGTGCCATTTTACATATAACCATGCTGGGTGAGAGAAATATCTTGGCAAAAGACAACTTTTCCTATTTTTTTATACAAAGTTGGCATTTGACCAAGATATTTTTCTCACTCAGCATGGGTATATGTAAAATGACACCACAAAACACATTGCCCAACTTCTCCTGAGTACGGCGATACCAGATGTGTGACACTTATTTGCAGCCTAGATGCGCAAAGGGGCCCAAATTCCTTTTAGGAGGGCATTTTTAGACATTTGGATCCCAGACTTCTTCTCACACTTTCGGGCCCCTAAAAAGCCAGGGCAGTATAAATACCCCACATGTGACCCCACTTTGGAAAGAAGACACCCCAAGGTATTCAATGAGGGGCCTGGCGAGTTCCTAGAAATTTTTTATTTTTTGCATAAGTTAGCGGAAATTGATTTTTTTTGTTTTTTTCTCACAAAGTCTCACTTTCCGCTAACTTAGGACAAAAATTTCAATCTTTCATGGACTCAATATGCCCCTCACGGAATACCTTGGGGTGTCTTCTTTCCGAAATGGGGTCACATGTGGGGTATTTATACTGCCCTGGCTTTTTAGGGGCCCTAAAGCGTGAGAAGAAGTCTGGAATATAAATGTCTAAAAATGTTTACGCATTTGGATTCCGTGAGGGGTATGGTGAGTTCATGGGAGATTTTATTTTTTGACACAAGTTAGTAGAATATGAGACTTAGTAAGAAAAAACAAAATCAAACAAAAAATTTCCGCTAACTTGTGCCAAAAAAAATGTCTGAATGGAGCCTTACCAGGGGGGGGGGGGGGGGGGGTGATCAATGACAGGGGGGTGATCAATGACAGGGGGGTGATCACCCATATAGACTCCCTGATCACCCCCCTGTCATTGATCACCCCCCTGGTAAGGCTCCATTCAGACGACCGTATAATTTTTACGGATCCATGGATCGGATCCGCAAAACACATGCGGACGTCTGAATGGAGCCTTACAGGGGGGTTATCAATGACAGGGGGTGATCAGGGTGATCAGGGTGATCACCCCCCTGTCACTGATCACCCCCCCTGTAAGGCTCCATTCAGACATCCGCATGATTTTTTACGGATACATGGATACATGGATCGGATCCACAAAACACATGCGGACGTCTGAATGGAGCCTTACAGGGGGGTTATCAATGACAGGGGGTGATCAGGGTGATCACCCCCCTGTCACTGATCACCCCCCCTGTAAGGCTCCATTCAGACATCCGCATGATTTTTACGGATCCATGGATACATGGATCGGATCCACAAAACACATGCGGACGTCTGAATGGAGCCTTACAGGGGGGTTATCAATGACAGGGGGTGATCAGGGTGATCACCCCCCTGTCACTGATCACCCCCCCTGTAAGGCTCCATTCAGACATCCGCATGATTTTTACGGATCCATGGATACATGGATCGGATCCACAAAACACATGCGGACGTCTGAATGGAGCCTTACAGGGGGGTTATCAATGACAGGGGGTGATCAGGGTGATCACCCCCCTGTCACTGATCACCCCCCCTGTAAGGCTCCATTCAGACATCCGCATGATTTTTACGGATCCATGGATACATGGATCGGATCCACAAAACACATGCGGACGTCTGAATGGAGCCTTACAGGGGGGTGATCAATGACAGGGGGGTGATCGGGGAGTGTATATGGGTGAGTCCTCTGGTGGTCGATCCTAACAAAAGGGACCACCAGAGGACCAGGTAGGAGGTATATTAGACGCTGTTATGAAAACAGCGTCTAATATACCTGTTAGGGGTTAAAAAATTCGGATCTCCAGCCTGCCAGCGAGCGATCGCCGCTGGCAGGCTGGAGATCCACTTGCTTACCTTCCGTTCCTGTGAGCGCGCGCGCCTTTGTGCGCGCGTTCACAGGAAATCCCGGCCCTCGCGAGATGACGCATATATGCGTGACTCTGCGCAGGGCCGCCACCTCCGGACCGCACATCTGCGTTAGGCGGTCCGGAGGTGGTTAAAATCTGGAAAATCTGGATTTCCTGCAATCAAAACGTAATTCTTGTATTTTGTTTTGATCAGAAAAATCAAGTACCTATTGTTACGGTTCAACATTACTTTATTGCAACCTAATGGTATAAATGTAAGCAAAAATTTGGACTCAGCATAGAGCAATGTTTAAACTAGATCCTCAAGTGGATGCAACAGTGACAATCAAACATGTTTTAAGGCCGATTCATTGGCCTGTATTTGTGGGAGGGGCTCTGCCACGCTATTTAGGCTCTATTCCCCCTCCCCTACAGCCTACGTCTGCTCAACACAGATCGTGGCCATATCCGTGTGCGTCTGGTCAGTTGCCTCCTGCTCCTTATTCACACACACCGTGCGCTGTGCCCACCGTTTCCGTGTCTAACTCGTTCGCCCGCCTTCCCAGGTAAGTTGCCGCCTCAGTCAGCGGCCCGTTGCTCAAAGTCCGGTCGGCAGCGCCGGCCCCCCAGGTAAGGGGGAGTCACGCTGCACCGGAGCGAACTGCCTGGATGCATCGGCTCCCACGCGGCAGTATAGGCAGGGTGCAGGGGTCAGCGTGGTCCCGAAATCTTTGGCAAATGTCTGGCACGGGCCGCCGTGCCATTAGTGAGGCAGGGTTATTTGGTTGTATTTGCTGTACTTACCTCTGTGTCCTCTCCGTCTGTGTCCGCTTGCTTCAGTTCACTCGGCGTCCCAGGCTCTTTCCTGTCTGGCTCCATACGCCCCCGGTGGCCACATCTGAGACTGCAGGACGGGGAGCTCACTACACAGTGTGTAGCAGGTCTTGAGAGTGAGCACCCTCTGGTGGTCACTCCTGCTACTGCAGTTAAAAAAAAAAAAAAAAGAAACACACATTTACTTACTCATGCCATTGTTTTTACTTAGCCACACAGAGAAAAAAAAAAAAGAAGGGCAAAGGAGGTTGAATTTACACGATGGTGTATGTATCTATATATATATATATATATATAAATATACATATATATAAATATACATATATATGTATGTATGTGTATGTATATATATATATATATATATATATATAATACCACAGATGATGCAGCAGCACAGTCAGACGTGGTGCACTGGGTGCAATGTTCCTCAGAGAGGCTGGCTTGTCCTCCACATATATATTCACCGAATGAAGAGGCAGCACTTCCAGTTATGGGTGATAGGGTGACGACCCCAAACTTTATTCCCAGCAACGTTTCGGCCTTCTCACTGAGGCCTTTGTCAAGCTACAACAATGCTAAAATGTGGGCTCTATATACCCACAGCTCATTACAAAATCAGTGCAATTAATGAAATCCAGTGTAGACAATTAAGTCACATGACCATCCAACACTATAGTGTCACATGACTATACAAGTGCATATCTTATTTATATCACATATTAAAACCATCGTATAGCATCATTTCACATAAATATTCAGTGTGGATCATACATCATATGTGTCGCATATCATAAATGTGATGTACAGATATCAGTATTCAAAATATTACATCCAGTATCCACTATCACCTAAGTGATCAAAAGTGTACTAACCATAAAGAGTTAAAAACACCAATACATTATACAGCTGTATCTTATTGTTAAAAATTGATGAGACCAACCGTCATGGAGTAGCCAAGTGTGCCTGCTTCAGCGTCTCCCCGTCTGCCAGGCGCATGCGCCGCGACGTGCGTCATCAGTCGCCCTCCCCATGTGGCCGCGTCATCACGCACGTTCCCTGGAGCGCAGCGTCGCCCAGTGGAACGCATCGCTGACGGAGCGGCCTCAGGGGGCAGGGCAAAGGCGGACACACGTCCGGATCGCCTCGCCAGGCGTCTAGGGGGCGTGTTAGTAACAAAGGTGACGACATAGATGGCTATCCCAGAGGGGGACAAGACAATGTCATTCAGCACAATCAACTGATCGACATAAAATAAGATGTGACGATGTGTACAATAGGGGTCACCACCAAACTATCGGCAAATATAGCCGAAGTGGTGCATTCCCCCATGTCCACAACATTACTGTCATCATTAGCTAGTATGCAGATACAAAGGAAGGAATCCTTCCCATCTCCCTGCATTAATACTTTAATAAAGATGAAGAGGCCGTCTAGCATACAGATTCCCAGCCAAAAATTGCCTCTCAAATCATCTCAGAAAAAAATCAATGCCGGTCGGATTATCTTGACGTGCGGTATGTGACTTGTCATTGTAGCCCCTCCTGAACACCAATCTATGGTCACCATCAAGTTTGCACACTGGGGTAGTCCATATACGGTCAGGTCCAACTGTAAGACAAAGGATCTTCTCTTTTTCTCAAGTGTCTATCTATAGATATAGAAAGAAGAAGATGTAAGTAGATTCCTACAACATTCTATAGAACTAGCACTGTTGTATATCATCCCCATCAAGCAGGACAAACAGTATCGCCCCCACGCCTGGTGAGCAAGTAGCACATTACCTATCCACATAGTTCCCATCTGCACTCAGCATTAAGACCTGCGGGCCTAAGAGTACCTAACTTGTATATCCACATAATCTCGCGCTGTTTCAACTTTTTCTCCCTATCGCCTCCCCTTTTAAGTGGGGGGATATGATCAATCACCCTAAACTTAAGGTCCTTTTCCCTATGTCCAGCCTCAACAAAATGTTTAGGCACTGGGAGGTCCCTTCGTTTTTGGCGAATGGAATACCTGTGATAGTTCATTCTCGTCTTAACATCGCATGTAGTCTCCCCAACGTACAGGAGACTACACGGGCATGACAACAGGTATACGACGAATGAACTATCACAGGTCAAATAATGTCTGATCCCAAATACCTTGTGCGTGGCTGGATGCGTAAACGTATCTCCCTTTAGCATATAACTGCAGTTTACACAATTCAGACATGGATAGCTTCCGCATTTCTTACGGCCTATATATGTCTGGACTGTGGTTTTGTCACCTGCTACCTCTGCTTTAACCAATTTGTTTTGTAAATTCTCAGTTCTCCTATAGGACATTAAAGGGGGCACAGCAAATTCATTAACATGACCAAGATTACTGTGCAATATAGGCCAATGCTTCCTGATGGCCTTGGCCACCTGGTCACTGCCCTCTGTATAAGTAGAGATGAATGGTATTCTAGCTTGATCTAGCTTGATGGAGAAAAAGAACAACGCATAGTAAAGAACAGGCCCACGAGGAAGAGAAATCAGTGGTGGTAAATATATCCTCTCATGTCTTGACAGTTGCAGAGACTGATCTTTTGTCCAAAGGTCTATCATATTGCCCCTCAGTGGGTATAGACTGGTTTCAGCTTGAAGTCGATCTACAAAAATTTTTTAGGAATATTACGTTGAAAGTGTGGTTTGCTGATAGACATTTGGCCGATATGAATGAAGTGAGGGGTTGTGAACTTTCACTTCATGGTGTTGGTCTACACATGAAGAGCAATTTCACGCCACAGATTAAATGTTCAGCTATTGACACGTACATCAATGCAGTAAGGGTTGAGGTCGAGGAGCTGAAGAACACCTCACTAAGTGGTTGTCTGAAGCACCCCAATATGACATCTGCTGAGATACAGGCGCTGGATGAACTATGCAACAACGGCTCCCTCACTGTTAAACCCGCAGATAAGGGGGGAGCCGTTGTTGTAATGGACACTGCCTGGTATGTCTCAGAGATACAGCGACAATTGGGGGACACCCTTGTATATAGACGTCTCAATCATGACCCAAAATTTGAGGTGATTAAAATCATCACCAGGGTATTGGATGAAGCTAAAACAGGGGGCCTGATTGATGAGTCTCTATACAATTTCTTATTGATCACACACGCTAAGACACCATTGATATACGTGTTACCAAAAATTCATAAGAGCATGTGTAACCCCCCGGGGAGACCGATAGTCTCCGGGAGGGAATCTGTATTTTCCAATTTGGCGATTTTTTTGGATAAAATCCTTAGACAATTTGCGGATACTGGTCACTTTCTTGACAAAATTGCTGAGGTAGTTATAACACCAATGACTATATTGGCGTCATTTGATGTGGTCAGCCTCTACACCTCTATCAATCACGATAGGGGTGTAGAGGCTGTCAGAAAGTGTCTGGTTGCAACACAATATTCTGATGTATGTAAGGAGTTTATAATTGACCTGCTCGGTGTGGTGCTCAGATACAACTACTTTGCTTTCCAAAATGGCTACTATCTTCAACAGCGTGGAACCGCTATGGGGTCTAACATGGCGCCCACGTACGCCAATATCTTCATGGCCGGCCTGGAGACTGAGCACGTCTATGTGTCCCACCACTTCAGCCATGTGCTGGGGTGGTGGAGATACATAGATGACGTGTTCGTCATCTGGGAGGGCACTGATGATGAATTGGCTCAATTCCACTTATTCCTGAATAATATGGATCCAGAAATCCAGTTCACTCTGACGTACTCCACCGAGCAGGTTCAATTTTTGGACACCATGGTGATGAAACAGGACAACAGGTTGGTGACAGACCTTTACATTAAGCCGACTGATTGTAACAAGCTTTTAAACTTTGAAAGTTGTCATCCACGACCCATGTTAAGGTCCTTGCCACGGAGTCAATTTCTTCGTATTCAACGTATAGTGAAAGATCCACCATTGAAAAATAAAAGATTAGCAGAGATGGCCGATAAGTTCCTGCATAGGGGATACCCAAGAAAATTAGTCCAAAAACATTTGGACGATCTAGACCTGAGGAGACCTGAGAAAGTGATCGATCAAGCTAGAATACCATTCATCTCTACTTATACAGAGGGCAGTGACCATGGTGGCCAAGGCCATCAGGAAGCATTGGCCTATATTGCACAGTAATCTTGGTCATGTTAATGAATTTGCTGTGCCCCCTTTAATGTCCTATAGGAGAACTGAGAATTTACGAGACAAATTGGTTAAAGCAGAGGTAGCAGGTGACAAAACCACAGTCCAGACATATATAGGCCGTAAGAAATGCGGAAGCTATCCATGTCTGAATTGTGTAAACTGCAGTTATATGCTAAAGGGAGATACGTTTACGCATCCAGCCACGCACAAGGTATTTGGGAATCAGACATTATTTGACCTGTGATAGTTCATTCGTCGTATACCTGTTGTCATGCCCGTGTAGTCTCCTGTACGTTGGGGAGACTACATGCGATGTTAAGACGAGAATGAACTATCACAGGTATTCCATCCGCCAAAAACGAAGGGACCTCCCAGTGCCTAAACATTTTGTTGAGGCTGGACATAGGGAAAAGGACCTTAAGTTTAGGGTGATTGATCATATCCCCCCACTTAAAAGGGGAGGCGATAGGGAGAAAAAGTTGAAACAGCGCGAGATTATGTGGATACAAGTTAGGTACTCTTAGGCCCGCAGGTCTTAATGCTGAGTGCAGATGGGAACTATGTGGATAGGTAATGTGCTACTTGCTCACCAGGCGTGGGGGCGATACTGTTTGTCCTGCCTGATGGGGATGATATACAACAGTGCTAGTTCTATAGAATGTTGTAGGAATCTACTTACATCTTCTTCTTTCTATATCTATAGATAGACACTTGAGAAAAAGAGAAGATCCTTTGTCTTACTAGTTGGACCTGACCGTATATGGACTACCCCAGTGTGCAAAGCTTGATGGTGACCATAGATTGGTGTTCAGGAGGGGCTACAATGACAAGTCACATACCGCACGTCAAGATAATCCGACCGGCATTGATTTTTTTCTGAGATGATTTGAGAGGCAATTTTTGGCTGGGAATCTGTATGCTAGACGGCCTCTTCATCTTTATTAAAGTATTAATACAGGGAGATGGGAAGGATTCCTTCCTTTGTATCTGCATACTAGCTAATGATGACAGTAATGTTGTGGACATGGGGGAATGCACCACTTCGGCTATATTTGCCGATAGTTTGGTGGTGACCCCTATTGTACACATCGTCACATCTTATTTTATGTCGGTCAGTTGATTGTGCTGAATGACATTGTCTTGTCCCCCTCTGGGATAGCCATCTATGTCGTCACCTTTGTTACTAACACGCCCCCTAGACGGCTGGCGAGGCGATCCGGACGTGTGTCCGCCTTTGCCCTGCCCCCTGAGGCCGCTCCGTCAGCGATGCGTTCCACTGGGCGACGCTGCGCTCCAGGGAACGTGCGTGATGACGCGGCCACATGGGGAGGGCGACTGATGACACACGTCGCGGCGCATGCGCCTGGCAGACGGGGAGACGCTGAAGCAGGCACACTTGGCTACTCCATGACGGTTGGTCTCATCAATTTTTAACAATAAGATACAGCTGTATAATGTATTGGTGTTTTTAACTCTTTATGGTTAGTACACTTTTGATCACTTAGGTGATAGTGGATACTGGATGTAATATTTTGAATACTGATATCTGTACATCACATTTATGATATGCGACACATATGATGTATGATCCACACTGAATATTTATGTGAAATGATGCTATACGATGGTTTTAATATGCGATATAAATAAGATATGCACTTGTATAGTCATGTGACACTATAGTGTTGGATGGTCATGTGACTTAATTGTCTACACTGGATTTCATTAATTGCACTGATTTTGTAATGAGCTGTGGGTATATAGAGCCCACATTTTAGCATTGTTGTAGCTTGACAAAGGCCTCAGTGAGAAGGCCGAAACGTTGCTGGGAATAAAGTTTGGGGTCGTCACCCTATCACCCATAACTGGAAGTGCTGCCTCTTCATTCGGTGAATATATATGTATATATATATATATATATGTGTGTGTGTATCACGGATAAAACAAAATGCCCTGCACATTTTTTTTTTTTTTTTAGGTCATGTTCAGTTACCTCAAGTACGCATTCATTACGTCAGTTCATTTCGAAACCTCCGTAGTTTACGCATCATACGCGTGTTTGTTCGTCAATCTCGTTCACATCTCCAGTCGTGTATAGCCGTTCCTTGTCTGTTTATGTATTTCTCTCCATTTCTCTCCAGGGACGTTACTTCTTTTCAGGTCTACCGTCGTTTCTCAGTGATGCAGTATCATATCCAACAGGTAGTATAGGGAACTTTTCAGTACTAGTTTCACCTTCTCATTTTGTCGTCTAAAAAATTTCACGGTTTTATTTAGATATTCTCCTCATTCCCGCTATTTGCTTCTTCCGTGCTGTGGGTAAGTCAGCTCAGTTCACGGTGGCGGTAATCATTGATCACGAGGTGACGTTATCCACAATAGCATGCGTGCGCACACCACATCGTTCAGTGGTAGGGTTGTCACTGGTGTCCAGTCCCGGGTCCCGTGTTTGTGCCTCATTCTCACGTACTGTATCTACAGGATCATGTCTCATGCCTCTAACATCATGGAGGCCTCGGTCAACGAAAATACCACCAGGTTGTCCGAAGCAGGTAGCATCCCGTCACTACGGAGTTGGACCGTACCAAGGTTGATGGCAGAGCTGTCCAAGAGGGGTATCCCGTTTACAGCGTCGGCCAGGAAGGCGGAATTATACCGCCTACTCATGTCTTCTGCGAGTCCTCAACGTCAGGAGGAAGTCTCGATGGCCACAGTCCAGACCTCGCTCGCGCAGATTCACCTCATGCTAAATAATCTTACGTCATCAGTCACGGACATCCAATCCAGACTGGACACAGTCGAGTCCCGGGGTGCCATTCTCACTCCTCCGGGTCCAGAGTTGGCCATCCCGTCCACATCCGCTGCGGGGTGTACCGGTACGTCAGTCTCTGTTCCTAATATCACCCCCGCTCATTTCATACCGGCCAACATCAGGAAAGATATTCTGGAAGGCAGGGACGTCAACCTGGCTTCCCTGTTGAATAGTACTCGGGATTACTCTGATAGCAAAGTCATCGCGTGTGGCGATGTCTCAGTAGTACTCAGGGGCCGCGATCTCAGGCTAAACAGGAAGCTTACCATCCCGGAGTTCCTTTTTGCTTTCAGCCTGTATAGAGACGTGATTTGTTCCGTACGGCCCGACTGCAGGGAAGAGCTAGATCTTTATCTGTTTAGGGTGACCGAATTGGGGTACAAATATGGTGGTAGTTCATTTTACGATTATCACTGCTCTTTTTCAGCTAAGGCCGCGGCGGCCCTCAGTCAATTTCAGTTTCTCACAAACTGGGCTAATATCGACACTGAGATATTTTGCAGACACTTTGCTGGTCTTAGGGCTCCTGCTTGTTCTCTGTGTCAATCCATCTACCACACAGCAGAATGGTGTCACAAAGCCGCCTCTAGTGCCGATATTAGCCCTCCCGCACAGCCGTCTAGGCACCCTGATCCCCTGTATGCCTCTGGTTTAGTCGATAAGTTGGGAAGGCCCATTCAATATCTCGGCAGATCACAGATCTGCAATAATTTCAATTTTTCCTCCTGCAATTATAGTCAGTGTAGGCTGTTACATGTGTGTGTGAATTGTTTTAGAGCCCATCCCAAGTCAGTCTGTACATTAAAAGCGGATAAGTTGTGCCTCAGTGTCCTTAACATTGATTGTCTGCTGCACTTCCTACGCAACCACCACGACCCTAGATTCGTTCAGTTCCTCATGTCAGGATTTAGATCAGGTTTCCACACTGGCCTAGTCGCCTTGCCTGAATCATCTTATGAGTGCAGGAATTTATTGTCAGTGGACCTCCACCCTCGGGCAGCGGATGAACTGATTTCTATTGAGTTGACTAAGGGGTTCCTAATAGGCCCCTTTTCTTCTCCCCCTTTTGCACGGTGGAGAGTTAGCCCCATAGGCGTAGTTACAGGCAAATTTAGTAACAAACAAAGGTTGATCATCGACTTGTCAGCCCCACATGGTCACTCCACCCCCAGTATTAACTCTCTCATACCCTCCGAAGAAGTCAGAATGAAATACTCCATCATAGATCAGGCCATCGCCATCATACTGCAGTTAGGCCTTAACTCTATCCTGTCAAAAGCTGACATATTTGACACCTTTAAGCTACTCCCCATCAGTCCATCCCTGTGGCAGTGGCATGGTATAAAGTGGAGAGATCTTTATTATTTTGCCTCTAAGCTCACTTTCGGTTCAAAAAGCAGTCCATGGTTATTTGACAAACTGGCCCAGGCTCTCCACTGGATACTAGTCCACGAGTTCCATTGTAGTTTTGTTATTCATTACTTAGACGACTTTCTGTTGTTGGAATGCTCCGAGTCCAATCCAATAGCACTGCAGTCGCTGCTGAACTGTTTTCACCAACTTGACATTCCCGTTTCCCCAAAAAAGGTTGAAGGTCCGTCCCCAGTTATTACTTTCTTAGGTATCATTCTGGACACGGTAAACATGGTCGCTAAATTACCGGAAAACAAACTGGACAGGATTAGGTTCACCCTCCACAATTTCACGCAGACCAGAGCCGTTAAAAAAATTGAATTACAGTCTCTTTTAGGTATGTTAAATTTTGCCATGCGAGTCATGCTCCAAGGTAGGCCATTCGTGTCACGACTGCTAGCTCTCCTTCCTTCAGCTCCCTCCCAAGACAGCCTCGTATGCCTTGACGACCAAATAGTTGCCGACTTAGCCATGTGGGACTATTTTCTTAGTAACTGGAATGGTATTTCTCTCCTCATCCCGGTGGTGTCCAATAGTTCCCCTATAGTCTTCTCTGATGCAGCTCCCAGTTCTGGATTCGCAGCCATTTTTGGCACACATTGGCTAGCGGACGTATGACCTGACGAAGTCAAGACACTGCCAGGGTTTCTTCAGTCTTCAGCTTCCTGTGAGATTTACCCCTTAGTCGCAGCCGCTCATGTATGGGGTCACGAGTGGACCGGTCACACAGTGTTGTTCATTTCCGACAATGCAGCAGTTATGGATATCCTAAATAACGGGTCATCTAAATCCCCGCAGGTGTTGCCATTCCTCAGACGGCTAGTGCTTCTTTCATTACAATACCAGTTTCGCTACATATGCTCACATATATCAGGACAGAAGAATGTCACAGCTAATGTGCTGTCTAGAGCTAATTTTGGCCTTTTCTCGCAGGTATTTCCCGACGCAGACGCCAGCGGAGCCACAGTCCCTCCGTTTCCTTCTCTGGTTTGGACATAAATTCTCACGTTCTCTACTGGCCAAGTCCCTGTCACCCAACACGGCCAGGGCTTATCAAACAGGTTGGAGGGCATTTCTTAAATTTCAAAACAAGTTTTCCCAAGGCGTCCTCGATTTTACCAACTACATCCTGGCCTTCATTGGTTATTGTCACTCTGAGTTGAATTTGTCGCACTCCACAGTCAAGTCTTACTTAGCTGGTGTACAGCATTTCCGAGCCTCCAGTCAACCACAAGCTCCCTCACTGTTCTCCGTTCACGTAGTCAAGGCTACACTTAGGGGACTTGAGAAATGTAATCCTAACACGTGGCCGGGCCGCCAGGCCATCACCGGGCAAATATTTTGTCAGTTGTCTGACATGTTAGACCATAGCCCTTTCGGAGCCCAGCAAAGTCTAGTGATAAAAGCAGCCATATACCTGGCTTTCTATGGCTTCCTGAGACCAGGAGAGTTTGCCTCAGCCTGTAGCAGCCGCAGGTATCTGACTGTCGGACAACTGAAGACTGACACAGACAATTTCATTCTCTCGCTCATGTGCACCAAAACGTCACAGATAGGCCCTCCTACCCAGATCACGTACTACCCAACCACTCACCGCTGGTGCCCCGTTCAAGTATTACACCAGTTGTTAAGTAGTATTGACAGTTCGTCATCTCAGAGGCCACTATTGCCTTTCAATGCAGCACACCTCACAAGCTCCCAATTTATCTCACATGTTCGCTCCCTGATGGCCAACCTAGGCTTAGACCCGACATCTGTCTCCGGCCACTCCTTTCGGATTGGCGCCGCGTCTGCAGCATCCAAGAACAGAGTTCCTGCTCACGTCATCGGGAAATTAGGGCGCTGGCACTCCTCCTGTTATTCCAGATACATACCTCACCGAACATTGAAATGTCTCACGCCTGTCAGAATCTTGTACTATAAATGCTGTTCGCAATAAAATTTCTAGTGGCTTGCTCTTTTTAGGCCTCCTTCAGTCATCCCTACGACGTTGCGGTTACGAAACAAATCAAACCGTTTAGTTAACTACCAGTTAGGGTCCCGGTACAGGGGTAGCCCCGACCACAAGTTTTGAGACTGATTCATTGGCCTGTATTTGTGGGAGGAGCTCTGCCACGCTATTTAGGCTCTATTCCCCCTCCCCTACAGCCTATGTCTGCTCAACACACCCACCCTTCCCACCCTCCTTTTCATCATCTCACCAGGGGATGGCCTCCTTCAGTCATCCCTACGACGTTGCGGTTACGGCACAAATCAAACCGTTTAGTTAACTACCAGTTAGGGTCCCGGTACAGGGGTAGCCCCGACCACAAGTATGAACACAGTCCAAAGCCTTTCCTTCATTGTTTACCTGCTCGCTGTCGACATCGTAGCATTGAGCAGATGTAATTACAAGCTGGCCCTTTCACTCCTATAGGATAGCTCGTTCCTATACACTCATTAAATTGAATGGGACAGCTTGCAATTACACTTGCTCACCACTGCGATGTCAGTGGCTATCAGATAAACAATAAAAGGAAGGCTGCGTTTGTACTTCTCTTCAACCAGCTGATAGTGACTAATGACGTACTATGTACGTCATGATGTGGTGTTAGTTACCGCATCATTACGTGCACAGTATGTCATGAGATCAAAGTGTCACCGCAAGTATACTTGCGGTGACACCGGCATCTAAACGGGTGCTACAGACAGATGAGCTGTCAAGGCACCCGGCCTGGGACCAATCACAGCCGTCCCTGCCTTTGGATCGCTGTGATTGGTCAGTCCGATTTGACTGACCAATCACAGCTTTCAGCAGCGCAGCTCCAATCTTCTCAGTGAGTTTTGAGGAGATCGAGGCTGCGCTGCCGTGTTTACTGTGCCATGATCACCCCCCATCTTCATGGTAAACATATATTTCTAGAATTTTGTGGGGGTTTTGTTTACATTTTCTATGTCACTATATTTAAAAAATCCTTTAATATCTATAATCCTAAAATCATGCAGTTTTTGCACTGGGCACTAGGCCTAATAATAATATGTCAAGACTTCTTGTTTTTTGGCAGCAGCCACATGGTCCACCAACACAATAGACTGGAGCGGACCTCATGAACTTCTATGGGTGATTTTTCTAGGTATGCTTTGAGACCTGTAGAGGTCAGGAGGGAGTAGATAAGCTGCGATATCACCTATTGTGAATGCTGTATACCTGTCATTGTAATTATGCCTTTGATGATAATAAGATGGCTACTGGAAAGTTATCTGGACAGAACAGGAAGTCTTGACATATTTTAGGTCTAGTGGCCAGTGCAAAAACTGTACATTTCTAGGATAATTTTTTTTTTTTTCAAATATAGATAGTGTAATGGAAAATGTAATATAAACAATAGGGGGAAATGTATCCAGACTGGCGCTTTTTATGCGCCTGTCTTGATATCCCCTGTGCTGCCGGATAATGTGCCTAATTTATGATGAGGTGCACGCCTCATCCTCCTCCTGCAGTCTGTGCACCTAATCACAAATCTACGACAGAGTAGATTTCTGTAAAGATACAAATAAGAAGAAAGAGGCGCCACATGTGCGGTATCAGTTTAACAATAGATTTTAAAAACGCACGATTGTGCTTACCAGATAGTGTTGTGAAAAGTCACAACGGCTGTAAATCGCTTGACCAGTTATTTAAAATCCCGACCAGTGGGCGGTTGTCCTAGGCTGCAGCCGTGGTCCTCTGTGCTGCTCTCAAGGCAAACAACAGGTTTAGTAGATAACTGGAAAAGAATCAGGACCACTGAAGGCACTGCCAGGATTCAGATGAATGACACATGCATCCAGCCCCAGAAACGAGTAGACTACCTGCGAATAAAGATTATTTTGCATCAACTACATCACTTCAGATGTATCATTTATCTAAACCCTGGCAGCGCCTTCAGTGGTCCAGATTCTTTTCCAGTTATCTACAGAGTACAGTCGTGGCAAAAAGTTTTGAGAATTACATAAATATTGGAAATTGGAAAAGTTGCTGCTTAAAGGGGTTGTCCGGGTTCAGAGCTGAACCCGGACATCCCTCCATTTTCACCCCGGCAGCCCCCCTGACATGAGCATCGGAGCAGTTCATGCTCCGATGCTCTCCTTTGCCCTGCGCTAAATCGCGCAGGGCAAAGGCATTTTTAGGAGTTCCGGGGACGTACCGGGGCTCTCCATGGGGCTGACAGGAACCCCGGTGACGTCACCGGCACTGAAGGGTGGGATTTAACTCTGCCCTAGCCAGTAAAATGGCTAGGGCAGAGCTAAAGCCCGCCCCTCAGAGCCGGTGACGTCACCGAACATACTGCCGGGCGGAAGTTACCGCCCGGCAGTGTGTTATTGAAAACAAAGGAGCCCGTGCCCTGCGCGATTTAGCGCAGGGCACAGGAGCGCATCGGAGCATGAGATGCTCCGATGCTAGGCTCAGGGATGCTGCCGGGGTGAAAATAAGGGTATGTCCGGGTTCAGCTCTGAACCCGGACAACCCCTTTAAGTTTTTATAATAGCAATTTGCATATACTCCAGAATGTTATGAAGAGTGATCAGATGAATTGCATAGTCCTTCTTTGCCATGAAAATTAACTTAATCCCAAAAAAAACTTTCCACTGCATTTCATTGCTGTCATTAAAGGACCTGCTGTGATCATTTCAGTAATCGTCTTGTTAACTCAGGTGAGAATGTTGATGAGCACAAGGCTGGAGATCATTATGTCAGGCTGATTGGGTTAAAATGGTAGACTTGACCTGTTAAAAGGAGGGTGATGCTTGAAATCATTGTTCTTCCATTGTTAACCATGGTGACCTGCAAAGAAACGCGTGCAGCCATCATTGCATTGCATAAAAATGGCTTCACAGGCAAGGATATTGTGGCTACTAAGATTGCACCTCAATCAACAATTTATAGGATCATCAAGAACTTCAAGGAAAGAGGTTCAATTCTTGTTAAGAAGGCGTCAGGGCGTCCAAGAAAGTACAGCAAGCGCCAGGATCGTCTCCTAAAGAGGATTCAGCTGCGGGATCGGAGTGCCACCAGTGCAGAGCTTGCTCAGGAATGGCAGCAGGCAGGTGTGAGCGCATCTGCACGCACAGTGAGGCGAAGACTTTTGGAAGATGGCCTGGTGTCAAGAAGGGCAGCAAAGAAGCCACTTCTCTAAAAAAAAAAAACATCAGGGACAGATTGATCTTCTGCAGAAAATATGGTGAATAGACTGCTTAGGACTGGGGCAAAGTCATATTCTCCGATGAAGCCTCTTTCCGATTGTTTGGGGCATCAGGAAAAAGGCTTGTCCGGAGAAGAAAAGGTGAGCGCTACCATCAGTCCTGTGTCATGCCAACAGTAAAGCATCCTGAGACCATTCATGTGTGGGGTTGCTTCTCATTCAAGGGAGTGGACTCACTCACAATTTTGCCCCAAAACACAGCCATGAATAAAGAATGGTACCAAAACACCCTCCAACAGCAACTTCTTCCAACAATCCAACAATGGTTTGGTGAAGAACAATGCATTTTCCAGCACGATGGAGCACCATGCCATAAGGCAAAAGTGATAACTAAGTGGCTCGGGCACCAAAACGTTGACATTTTGGGTCCATGGCTTGGAAACTCCCCAGATCTTAATCCCATTGAGAACTTGTGGTCAATCGTCAAGAGGCGGGTGGACAAACAAAAACCCACTAATTCTGACAAACTCCAAGAATTGATTATGAAAGAATGGGTTGCTATCAGTCAGGAATTGGCCCAGAAGTTGATTGAGAGCATGCCCAGTCGAATTGCAGAGGTCCTGAAAAAGAAGGGCCAACACTGCAAATACTGACTCTTTGCATAAATGTCATGTAATTGTCGATAAAAGCCTTTGAAACGTATGAAGTGCATGTAATTATATTTCACTACATCACAGAAACAAATGAAACAAAGATCTAAAAGCAGTTTAGCAGCAAACTTTGTGAAAACTAATATTTGTGTCATTCTCAAAACTTTTGGCCACGACTGTACATTTCTGGCTTCATTTGCGCCCCTTCCCGCTCTTTTAGAAAAGTAGCGAGGAGTGGATGGCGAAAAACAGGGGATGTAACAATTTTTTAAAAAGTCGCCCCTGTGACTTTTTAATGCTGCTTCTCTGGCATAAAGGGACTAATAAATCTCCCCCTAGGTCTTTTCTTATGGCATATTGCCTTTAATTAACATCAATGTAGAATCAACAAAACATCACACAGCTTGTCTGTAAGCTAATTGAGGACTCTCCAAGCTCATTCTGTTATGTTGTTTTTAAATGTCTATATGTCTATTTATCTAATATATATATATATATCTATATTTAAAAAGCAGCGAAGAGGCAGCCCTCCGGAATTGTGAAGAAATGAATCCTTTTATTTCACCAACTGCAACATTTCAACTGCTCCATGTAGACTTTGTCAAGCATGGAGCAGTTGAAACGGTGCATTTGATGAAATAAACTGACCCATTTCTTCACAATTCCGGAGTGCAGCCTCTTCGATTCCTCTTCTACATACTGTGGATCTTTTTGTCAGTGATTGTGAGGATTATAGCACCTGGCTTTTCAATTGGAATGCTGCTATCTACAATTTTTATTTTCTTCTATATATCTTCACTTTGTTACAATATGCTTGATGAAGAGTCATCCCAAAAGCTTGCTCTCTGACATTATTTTGAAGGGTATCATATCTGCAAGATTTACTTTTTCTCTTGAGTCCAGTGAGTAGTTTAGCATTTTTCCTACCTAAGCTTGCCCTCTAGTGTACAACCAGCATATTGCCTGTCATATATACTCCTGTCCTGTACTCCTGGTTCACATTTGTATTTTATTGCTTTGTAACTCATCCAATGGATTATTAAACTAACAACAATTTGAATTGAATTGTTGTGTAATGGTTTGTCAATGTTCCACCCACTCAACTTGTTAATAGCAAACGGAAAAAGCAAAACAAAAAAACCCAGATCATGACGGAGAGAATGAAATATTTATGATGGAACTGATGAAAACCAATGCACTTTGGTATCAGTTTAGGTCTCTGTTAAGTTTATGATCTGTCAATTGACTTCTTATGACTAGTTTGTTTAAGAAAAATCAAAACTCATGTTCAAACACACATCCTGCATCATTCAATTTTTATATATAATTTTTTTTTATTAGGATTAGGATCATGTTTTCTCTTTTTATTTAATTTACTTGTAATGAAATATCAAAAATGAAATCAATTTTTCATATTTCCAAGTATTGACCTGTAGAAGGAGAAACAGACAACAGTGCAATATTTAAAGCGGCAAATACAATGGTGTAATTGCTGTTTATTTTCCCAAAACGTTGATAAAAGTGATTCAATAATTTATCTCAAATAATGTACCTCAAAATGGTACTATAAAAAAATACAACTAATCTTTCAAATTACAGACCTCATACAGCTATGTTGGTGGAAAAATGTATAAAAAAGTTTCAGCTCTCAGAATGCAGTGATGCATAATGAAAGAAAAAACAAACAAAAAAACTGCAGTCCTGAAAGCTAAAGTACACCGTCCTGAAGTAGTTAATCCCTTACCGCCGATGCTTTAGTAAAGGGACACACAATGTGCAGCTGCTCTTTCCAAGAGGTGAAGGAAAATGGCAAAAGGTGCCTGTCTCTTTCCCACAAAGCCCTGCGAGCAGGAAGTCAGGTGACCTAATGAATATGCATAGCTTATAACAAGGCAGACAATGCGGTTACAGCTAAAAGTCACTAGATGGCGCTGAAGGCACACATTAACAAAAAACTATGCAATGGCTACTGAAGAGAAGACAGTACACTCCCTGCTTGACATCTGCCGATGTCACTATTAGAGTCCTAAACAGATAACAGTAGGATTAGTTCGGAAGTAGGTCTGATAAACAGTTTGGCCTCATTTTGTTTGAAAATCTTGACCTCAACTTTACGGACACATCCGTCTTCACTTGGAAATATAGATATTGCTTCTTCCACCTATTCCAGAAAGTATCGGCAAGGCCTTGCACTTGTCTCCAAACTTGTCTTTGGTGCCAAACTCTCAGTTCGGAGCATTCACTATATCAGTCTTTTGGGTATGTAGAGAGGCAGGCGTAAGCAGTATTGGATCTCTTGGGTCATTTGATATTGGAGCCAAGGGTCTGGCATTGATAATGGTCGAGACTTCGGCCATAAAGGTTGTAAGGCATTCATGAGAGAGTCTATCATTGCCCACTTGTAGGAAGATAGAGTTCAAGATTCTGCGGGCTATGCCAATCATTCTTTCCCAAGCTCCTCCCATGTGAGAAGAATGAGGGGAATTGAAAATCCAAGTGCATCCTTGCTCACTAAGGAATCTTTTTACACTGTTACTATCCAGGTTGGAGAGAATCTTTAGCTCATTAGCAGCTCCAACAAAGTTTGTGCCTCTGTCCAAGCGGATTTGTTTTGCAGGACCTCTGATTGCGATAAAGCATCTGAAGGCATTTATGAAGCTTGAAGTGTCCATAGACTCAATAACTTCAATGTGGATGGCTCGAATGGACATACAACTAGAAATGACTGCCCATCGCTTGGAAATAGCCTGGCTACTTCTAGTTTGACGTGTGATAACGGACCAGGGACCAAATACTTCAAGACCCACATTAGTAAATGGAGGGTCCATGCTAACCCTGTCAGACGGGAGATTGGCCATTTTTGGTGTTTTTACTTCTGTTGATGGCACAGGAGCATTAGAACATGGAACATGGAGGCTAGATAAAGTCTTTAGGGAGTTTCTCCATATGTTTCTTTTTTCAGGGGAAAGTGGGTGGTCCCAATCCAATGTCTCCTGAGTTATGTCTCTAAGTAGTGTTTTACCCTGGATTGTAACGGGGGCCATGAATCCTAAGGGATCATAGAGACTGTTTATGGCAGACAGGACACCTCTACGGGTAAAGGGCTTCTCTTCCTGGCTGACTTGGAAGGTAAACATATCTGATTTTAGATCCCAGAGGAGACCAAGGCTACATTGTATAGGAAGGGAGTCAGTCCCTAAGTCCAAGCTCTGCAGGTCATTTGAGTGGTCTTGAGAGGGAAATGCTTCTATCAACTGCTTACTATTGGAGGCTATTTTGTGGAGTCTCAGGTTCGAGCATGCAAGCATTTCTTGAGCTCTCTTAATGAGACTTATTGCATCCTCATCAGTGGGTAGTGATTTTTGACAGTCATCTACATAAAAGTCTCTTTCTACGAATTGTCTGACATCTGACCCATATTCTATTTCGCCTTCCTGTGCAGAGTGTCTGAGACCATAAGTTGCAACTGCAGGGGAGGGACTGATATGTACCTGCATGCGGTACTCCGCAATATCTTTTGTGGGGTCATTGTCAATAAACCAAAGAAATCTTAAAAAGTTTCTGTGTTCCTCTTTAACGAGAAAGCAATGGAACATCTGCTGAATGTCCGCCATGAAGGCAACAGAGTCTTTGCGAAAACGAAGCAGTACTGCTAGAAGTCAGTTGTTAAGATCTGGGCCTGAGAGCAGGATGTCGTTTAAGGAGACTCCTTCATATTTTGCACTAGAGTCAAACACTACTCTAATTTGACCTGGTTTCTTTGGGTGGTAAACCCCGAATATGGGTAAATACCAACATTCTTCCGAGTTTTTAAGGGTGAGAGCTACCTCAGCATGACCATTCTCAAATATTTTCCTCATGAAAGTAAAGAAGTGATTTTTCATTTCTGGCTTCTTGTGGAAGCTACGTATTAGAGAGACAAAAAGTCTGTAGACTTGCTCTCTGTTAGGCAAATGTTGCCTTTGAGGTCTGAAGGGAAGGGGTGTGACCCAACTATTTGAATGGTCTCTAAAAACAATCTGTCTTCATGGGACATTGCTACCTGATTGTCCTCCTTGGTCCTTTGGAACACTGAGCAACCTAGGTGATCTTTGTCACTGTCACAAGCTATGTTGTGGTCTAAAGAGTCTATGAAAGAACAAGGTAGGTGAGTACTATGTGGCAATTCCTTTATGAGGAAGTTGTTTTGACATGGTTGGAGGATAGAGGGACGTCCATTATCTAATGCGCTTGTAAGTATGCTATTAATGGAAGTTGGTTTGTGTTTGCTTCCTAAGCAGACATCCCCTATTATGACCCATCGTAGGTCATGCCTTTGGGCATAAGTAGCATGATGTGGGCAATTAATCTGTTATCTGGTTTTATGAACTTGTAAGATATCTCTCCCTAGGAGTAGGATTATCTGAGTGTTAATATCGAGTTCTGGTAAGAGATGGGCTATACGCTCTAAATGGAGGTGATACATGGCTACCTCTGGTGTAGGGATCTTGTGTCTATTATCAGGGATTTGGTTATATTCAGTAATAGTTGGTAAGGAAAGACACGGTTTACCATCTATGGACTTAATCAGGTAGCCACTAGCTCTCCTCCCCGCTGTTTCTACAGTACCTGCACAAGTCTTTAGAGAATTAGGCTAGTTTCACACTAGCGTTCGTCGGTCCGCTCGTGAGCTCCGTTTGAAGGAGCTCACGAGCGGACCCGAACGCCTCCGTCCAGCCCTGATGCAGTCTGAATGGAGCGGATCCGCTCAGACTGCATCAGTCTGGCGGCGTTCAGCCTCCGCTCCGCTCGCCTCCGCACGGACAGGCGGACAGCTGAACGCTGCTTGCAGCGTTCAGCTGTCCGCCTGGCCGTGCGGAGGCGAGCGGATCCGTTCAGACTTACAATGTAAGTCAATGGGAACGGATCCGCTTGAAGATGTCACCATATGGCTCAATCTTCAAGCGGATCCGTCCCCCATTGACTTTACATTGAAAATCTGAAAGGATCCACTCAGGCTGCTTTCACACTTAGAATTTTTTCTAAGTTATTAATGCAGACGGATCCGTACTGAACGGAGCCTCCGTCTGCATTAATATGATCGGATCCGTTCAGAACGGATCCGATCGAACGCTAGTGTGAAAGTAGCCTAAGGAGTGTTGGACCATTTAATGTTGAAAAAAATCTAAGAAAGTAGATTTGGCTAGGGATGCATTACTTTGGTCATCTAGGATGGCGTAAACATTGATGGCTTTGTCTCTGCAGCCCTTTGGGTATACTTTTGCTAGGCAGATTTTTTAGCAGGATCTGCCGCCTATGAGTCCTTTGCAGACTTCAGTGCATTGTGAAGTAACTGCTGGTGGGTTAGCTTCATAGTTACTTTCCTCTCCACCATGCTCTCTGGCACTGTTACTCTGTGATAAGGTCCATGGGAAAGGCCCAGGATGTAGGGCCATGTTGTAATCTGAATTGTTGCATTCTGTACATTTTAAACTAACCTGACAGTCTTTGGCAATATGTGATGTTGATGAGCAGCACTTGTAGCAAATGAGGTTCTCCTTGAGGAAGGCTTTGCGATCTCCTATGGACATTTCTCTAAAGGCTCTGCACTTCAGAAGAGGGTGTGGCTTCTTGTGTAGAGGGCACTGCTTACCAGGATCCTTGACTGTTTCGGGGCTGGAGGAGCTGTAATACCTGTAAGAATCTGCAGGTGAAATGTTAGTTTTGTGCACTGCCACTGATCTATTATGTGGTCTGTGGTCATAGGGAGTGACACAAGACTGTGATAGATCAAAGCTAGGGTCATTACGAATATTAGCTTCTAGCCTTACAAAGTAGACAAACACACTGTAGGGAGGGAATGGCACATTGAAGGTATGTTTGTACCTTAACCCGTAGGAGATCTATTTCTCCTGCAGGTTGTGGGGAAGCTTTAATACAATAGGCTTGACACCTCTGGCAGTGTCGAGGAAAGCAAGCCCCGGTAAATCCCCTTTTGGCTTTGACAACCTGTAATTCCATCAGTAGATCACTTAAATCCCTAAGTTTCTGGAAACCTTTGCTAGATATTTTAGGGAATCCGTCAATTCTTTTAAACAAGCATCCTCCTATGATCTCTGCCGAACTATAACATTCATCAAGTCTATCCCAGATCATTTTTAGGCCAGTCTCTGGGTAGTTTATATTAATATCCCTGATTCTCTTGGCATGTTCTACAGAGTCTTTTCCAAGCTGATCTACAACAGTTTGGCAAGAGAGAAAAGAAAGGGGAGAGGCGCTCATAGGGTGGTGGGTAGCGGTTGTGTTGTTCTGCGTAATGGTCGAAGTGTGCTCACCTTTTGGTGTTGTGCTGGTTGGAGCTCAACGTCCGTGAAGGTAGGTACACGTGGAGAAATAGGGGGGCGTTGGTTATTTTGGAAAGGTCGGTGCTGCCAATACCCGTTCGGTCCCTTAGGTGGAGTTGCCAGGGACTCCTAGGGACTGTGAAGGAAGAAGTTGCTGGTTTGTGTGCGATTGCACACAGTAGGGTATTTGTTTGGCGCACAAAAGGACGACCTCAGACAGTGGACTTTGGTGAAATAGCTGTTTTTATTGTTCAGTAGACAACGCGTTTCGGAGTTTATAACTCCTTTATCAAGTCTAAAACAAGGGTATAAAAGAAAAAAATGCCGGAGGCAAGAGATGTATCCCCACCTGGTTAGATGGGTGTGGACATGCATTGAACAGTGGAATATTTAGAGAGTTTGTGCGCGTGCCTTTAAGCATTAAAATGTGCATAGTTATATACAAAAAAAATAATTTATACATAAAATAATGAAGGCAATAATAAGATCTGTAGTTTGCAGAGAAATAAAAATGCAAATGTCAGTGACAGCAGCAGCAGTTGATTAAAAGCGAAGAAAGTCAGTAAGTATTCGGTGGTCCGCGTATGAGGTCACTATTGGGCCCAGGTGTGTATTATTTCTGCTGGCATAAAAGATTGTGTGCTCAAGTATGTTTCAGGAGGACTGTGGTTATCGGATGAGTGAATGTATATGGCGTGTGAAGGCTGGTGTCCCTAGTGCGGTATGTGTGTCTACTGAACGCGTTGTCTACTGAACAATAAAAACAGCTATTTCACCAAAGTCCACTGTCTGAGGTCGTCCTTTTGTGCGCCAAACAAATACCCTACTGTGTGCAATCGCACACAAACCAGCAACTTCTTCCAAGCTGATCTACAAGGAAGTCTATCTCCTCACTACATGACAGACCTAAGTCTTTTGTAATGTTATAAAAGGAGGCCCGCCATGCTCTGTAGTTTTCAGGGCGATCACTGAACTTCGCCAGTCCCTTTTGTAACTAGCTCTCGTTTAGTAAAGAACCTGGCAAAGTCTGTTGCGCTCTGGTTACTACTAAGGTTGGTTGGAGGTGGGAAGTCACGGTGGGAGTGCGGTGGGTGATCATACCTGTATGGAGTCTCTGACTAAGGCCAGCCCATGTCATACCGTCTTGTGGGATAAGGTGGCTCTGTAGGCTGGACTGGAAGCTGGCTTCCTTGGTGTGCAGGGAAGTTAGCTCGAGTTTTGTCACGTGGCTCTGTGCTCTCTTGTTTGTAGGACTGGGTTCCGAGCGTGACTCTTTCTTTTGGATGGTATGATTCCTCTGTGACATAGGTGACATCTTCAGTTCCTGGGAATGGATTAGTATTGCTGTTTGATCTAGAGTGTTGACGGATGTACTCTGAAGTACATCGTACAGGATCTTGCTGGCCGAGTTCTGGGCTAAGCACACTGCGGTGACTTCCGGTTTTCGGGTATTCCATAGCTTCCAAGAACTCTGCTTCAGCTATGGCAGCTGCCGTTTCTTTCTCTACGACGAGTTTCTCTAGCTTTGCATCTTTAGCATTTCTAGTGAAGCCTGTTGCTTTGCTTTCTCAGCCTCTAACTGTGCCTTTTCTTCTTTCATATTCATTTCTTGTTCGGCAAAGGCTGCTTTGACCTTCGCGACTTCTGCTTTTGTGCGGGCAATGGCAGCTGCATTGCTAACAGAAGACAACTTGGTGGAACCATTGTTCTCTGATCTTGTCTTGTAGCTTGATACTGTGCTTCGCGACATGGTGTTGGTGAAGACACTTAACTGTGTGGAAACCACTGTGCTGTGAAATGCTGGTCGCTGTGCTTAGAGAGCGGTCACGGTATGCAATCAAATGTGTCTACATTGCTTGAAACAGCTATCCCCTTGCAGCACTGGACTGTATAGAAGTCGCTGTGGTGTCCGTTTGCAGATATTGCGTGGACCGTAACAGACTTCTGTGTAGTCAGGTGTGCCTCTCTCACTAGAAGATGTTGTTTACTGTCCTGTTCTCACAACATGTACCCCCGGGGTCTATATGCAGTTCAACAGGCAGATATCACCATTCTACTAGTTAATAAGTTTAGGCTTGTTTCTGTAATCTGTGGTTTTATTAACCGGCAGTAGATAAGGTAAACTATAAGAAAAAATGAATATACAAGAACTGAATGTACACAAAGCTTATAAGAAAACATTAATCCCTTACCGACAATGCTTTAGTAAAGGGACACACAATGTGCAGCTGCTCTTTCCAAGAGGTGAAGGAAAATAGCAAAAGGTGCCTGTCTCTTTGCCACAAAGCCCTGCGAGCAGGAAGTCAGGTGACCTAATGAATATGCATAGCTTATAACAAGGCAGACCATGCGCTTACAGCTAAAGGTCACTAGATGGCGCTGAGGGCACACACATTAACAAAAAACTATGCAATGGCTACTGAAGAGAAGACAGTACACAAGGCTTAGAAGTTTAGAAGCAAATCTTGAAATTTTTCAGAATATTTCTAAAACCCACTTTTTCAGGACCAGTTCAGGTCGGAAGTCACTTTGTGAGGCTTACATAATAGAAACCACCCAAAAATGACCCCATTTTACAAACTACACCCCTCAAGGTATTCAAAACTGATTTTACAAACTTTGTTAACTCTTTAGGTGTTCCACAAGAATTAATGGAAAATAGAGATACAATTTCCAAATTTCACTTTTTTGGCAGATTTTTCATTTGAATCCATTTTTTCCAGTTACAAATCAAGGGTTAACAGCCAAACAAAACTCAATATTTTTGGCCCTGATTCTGTAGTTTACAGAAACATCCCATATGTGGTCGTAAACCGCTGTACGGGCACACGGCAGGGCGCAGAAGGAAAGGAATGCCATATCGTTTTTGTAAGGTAGATTTTGCTGGACTGTTTTTTTGACACCATGTCCCATTTGAAGCCCCCCTGATGCACCCCTAGAGTAGAAACTCCAAAAAAGTGACCCCATTTTGGAAACTACGGGATAGGGTAGCAGTTTTGTTGGTACTATTTTAGGGTACATATGATTTTTGGTTGCTCTATATTACACTTTTTGTGAGGCAAAGTAACAAATAGTTGTTTTGGCACCGTTTTTATTTTTTGTTATTTACAACATTCATCTGACAGGTTAGATCATGTGGTATTTTTATAGAGGAAGTTGTCACGGATGCGACAATAGCAAATATGATTCTTTAGTGTCTCCACATTCTGAAAGCCATAGTTTTATTTATTTTTTTAGGGGCTTATTTTTTGTAGGGGCTCATTTTTTTTTTCGGGATGAGATGATAGTTTGGCACTATTTTGGGGTGCGTTTGACCTTTTGATCGCTTGCTATTACACTTTTTGTGATGTAAGGTGACAAAAAATAGCTTTTTTTTACACCATTTTTATTTTTAGGGGTTAGGTCATGTGATATTTTTATAGAGCAGGTTCTTACAGACGCTGCAATACCTAATATGTATACTTTATTTTATTTACTTAAGTTTTACACAATACCAGCATTTTTTAAACAAAAAAAATGATGTTTTAGTGTCTCCATATTCTGAGCCATAGTTTTTT
The DNA here is from genome assembly GCF_014858855.1 of Bufo gargarizans. Classification (NCBI taxonomy): domain Eukaryota; kingdom Metazoa; phylum Chordata; class Amphibia; order Anura; family Bufonidae; genus Bufo; species Bufo gargarizans. Next base: position 390,323,647 of record NC_058080.1, on the reverse strand, counting down.
TTTTTTTGGGGGCGATTGGCTTAGGTAGGGGCTCATTTTATGCAGGGTGAGGTCACTGTTAGCGTGGTACTATTTTGGGGGGCATACGCCTTTTTGATCATTTGGTGTTGCACTTTTTGTGATGTGAGGTGACAGAAATGGCATTTTTTTACACCATTTTTATTTAATTTTTTTAACGGTATTTATCGGACAGGGTGGATCATGTGATGTATTTAGAGAGCTTGTCATTACGGACGTGGCGATAACTAAAATGAGTGTGTTTTTTATTATAAAATAAGGGGAAAGGGGCGTTTTTTTTTCTTTTTTACTTCATTAATTTTATTTTATTAATTTTATTAAAAACCTTTTTTTTAACTTTATTTCTGATGTTCACTTTTGGGGGTATGATCCCCTCTGCAATGCATTACAATACATTTGTATTGTAATGCATTGCCTGTTCGTGTAGTACAGTGAGTAGTACACAAACAGGTTGCCTAGGAGACCCAGCCTGCGGCTCCTGTAGAAGGCAGGTCCCAATGCCGTGCAAGGCATTGAGCAGCCTCTGCACGGCATCGGCTGCCTTCTGAGACATCGAGTCCCCGCCGAAGCAGCGCGGGGACTCGATGCGCTCCCTCAAACACAAACCCCTTCTATGCTGCGGTAGCGGCATAGAAGGGGTTAATCTGCAGCGATCACTGATTAGGGGGGTGGGGGGGTTTGGTCACAGGACCCCCCTTGGCATTGTACCAAGGTGCCTGCTCAATGATTTGAGCAGGCACCTTGTTCCAATCACCGCGCGGCGGTGATCGAAAATACACAGGGAGTACGGGTACGCCCTGTGCTCTTAAGTACCAGGACATCAGGGCGTACCTGTACACCCTGTGTCCTTAAGAGGTTAAAGGAAATGTATAACCAGTTAACCCCTTCCCGACTGCCCCACGTAAATTTATGTTGGTGGGCGGGCATTTAAAAATGGCGCCCCCTCATGAGTGGAGCGTGCGCCTGCTGTTTAAAATACGTAGTACGTGCTCCCAGCCGTGCTCAGGCTCCCCCCGGTGAGGATCAATGAGCTGGATGCAGCAGGTAGCGCAGGCAAGTGACGTCAGTGAGTGACGCGCCGGCCGTCCGGCCTGCCTGCATAGTACAGAAGCTCTTAGGATGTACGGTAATATTAGGAGTGAGGAGACATGTTTAACCACCTCCGGACCGCCTAACGCGCCGATGCGTCCGGAAGGTGGTTGCTTTTCTCCTCCTGGACGCATCGGCGCGTCATCTCGCGAGACGCGAGATTTCGCCGCAGCCGGCCCGCACATGCGCATCGCGGGCCGGCATTTCTTCGAGAAGCATTTCGTCAGGACCTGCCAGCCAGCGATCATTGGCTGGCAGGTTGCTGATTTTCAAAAAAGCCAATCACAGAGCAGTATAGCAGATCATATTAGTAAATATGATCTGTTATATGGCTGCCTGCTCCTCTGCTGGTTCTTTTCGTCGGTTGGATCCAGCAGAGGAGCAGGCTTCACAGTGAGTACACCAACAGTACATACTTAGCCCCAGATCACCCCCCTGAACCCCTATTAACCCTTTGATCACCCCTTCTAGCCCCTGTCAATCACTAGTGAAAGGAAAAAAAGTGATCAGTGCAAACTGTCACTTTTTTTTTTCACTGGTATTGACCGTTAGGTTTTAGGTATAGTTTAGGTCCCTTGGTTAGGTAGTTAGGGATCAGTTAGCGCCCAGCCCACCGCACCGCAGTCCGTTATTCGCTGATTAGCGTATCGCTAATCAGCATTTGTACTTTTATAGTATCTGGAAGTGATCAAAACTGATCACGGTCAGATCTATAACTGTATTAGTGTCACTTTAGGTTCGCCCTCCACCCAAAACGCAGTGTTTGCCCGATCAGGCCTGATCGGTCGCCCACACGTGCGTTCGCCCACACCCGCCCCACCGCAGTGACAAAAAAAATTTTTTTTTTGATCGCTGCACATCCACTTTACACGCACTGCGGCGATAAAAAAATCACTTTTGATATTTTTTATCAACCGCAGCGGCCTCCGGTACTTCGCTAGCCTCCCCTTTGTAAGACAGGCTTGCTTTTTTTACCTGGGTAGTCTCAGGGAATACCCCTAAATTTAGTTGCCCACATGTCAAACAGGGGGTATTCCTCTGAAGAGGCCTACAGGCTTCTGACCCAGTCGGATGAGGAGTGGGAACCCTCATCTGATGAATCCAGCGGGTCAGAATACGAACCTGTAGAAAGCAGCGGCTCTCTGACCCAAAGTTCGGACGAGGAGGCTGAGGTCCCTGATAGAACCAGGCGTACCCGGCCCCGTGTTGCTAGACCGCAGGTTGCGCAGGATCCGCTTCAAGAGCATCAGAGTGGGGCTGGTGCTGCCGGATTACGTGGTGAGGCATACACCAGCAGCCCAGCCCATCCTGGACCTAGTACCAGCACTGCCGTACAACCTGGTGAAGTAGCGAGCACCAGAAGGGCAGTTGAAGCTGGTACGGTGGCACGAGCAGTAGTGACCCCGTCGCAGCCACCGCAAAGACGTGCCCGTAGAGCCCCTAGAATCCCAGAGGTGCTGGCAAACCCTGATTGGCAGCCCCCAACTTCAGCCGCACCTGTAGTTCCCCCTTTCACCGCCCAGTCTGGAGTTCGGGTTGAGACGGCTCAGATCGGTTCGGCCCTGGGATTTTTTGAGCTGTTCTTGACTGCGGAGCTTTTAGACTTAGTCGTGGCAGAGACAAACCGGTATGCCACACAATTTATAACCGCTAACCCGGGAAGCTTTTATGCCCAGCCTTTCCGGTGGAAACCAGTCCAAGTTTCCGAATTTAAAACTTTTCTGGGCCTCCTCCTCAACATGGGCCTGACAAAAAAACATGAATTGCGGTCATATTGGTCCACGAACCCAATTCATCACATGCCCATGTTCTCTGGTGCAATGTCCAGGACACGATTTGAGACCATCCTGCGTTTCTTGCACTTTAGTGACAACACCGCCTCCCGTCCCAGAGGCCACCCTGCTTTTGACCGGCTCCACAAAATTCGGCCCCTCATAGACCATTTCAACCAGAAATTTGCAGATTTGTATACCCCTGAGCAAAACATCTGCGTAGACGAGTCCCTAATACATTTTACCGGGCGCCTTGGCTTCAAGCAATACATCCCAAGCAAGCGCGCCCGGTATGGGGTCAAATTGTATAAGCTCTGTGAAAGGGCCACAGGCTATACCCACAAATTTCGTGTCTATGAGGGAAAAGATCAGACCCTGGAGCCGGTCGGTTGCCCTGACTACCTGGGGAGCAGTGGGAAGATAGTTTGGGACTTGGTGTCACCCTTATTCGGCAAGGGGTACCATCTTTATGTGGACAATTTTTACACAAGTGTGGCCCTCTTTAGGCATTTGTTTCTAGAACGGATTGGCGCCTGTGGTACCGCGCGAACTAGTCGCGCGGGCTTCCCCCAACGGCTCGTTAGCACCCGTCTTGCAAGGGGGCAGAGGGCCGCACTGTGTAACGAAGAACTGCTCGCGGTGAAATGGAGAGACAAGCGTGACGTTTACATGCTCTCCTCCATTCACGCAGACACGACAATACAAATTGAGCGAGCAACCCGTGTCATTGAAAAGCCCCTCTCAGTCCACGACTATAACCTCCACATGGGAGGGGTCGACTTCAATGACCAGATGTTGTCTCCGTATTTAGTTTCCCGCAGAACCAGACGCTGGTATAAGAAGGTGTCTGTATATTTGATTCAATTGGCGCTGTATAATAGTTTTGTTCTCTACAGTAAGGCTGGGAGAACTGGATCCTTCCTCAAATTTCAGGAAGAGATCATTGAGAACCTCCTGTATCCAGAAGGTTCCGTGCCCCCATCCACCAGTGTAGTTAGCCGTCTACACGAGCGACATTTCCCCAATGTCGTTGCTGGTACCTCAACCCAACCGTCACCCCGAAAAAGATGTCGTGTCTGTAGCAGGAGTGGAATAAGGCGTGACACCCGGTATTTCTGTCCTGACTGTCCCGACCACCCTGCCCTATGCTTAGGGGATTGTTTCCGAAAGTACCACACACAGGTACACCTAGCATAGGGATCATCTCACCAGGATAGGCACACAGGGCTATTAGGGCCCATTCACTCACACAGCTGCTGCAAACGTCTCCTTTCACATGGGACAAAGTGCATAACGCACTTCGCCACATCTTTGGGCGATTTGCGCTTTGCACATTGACCCATGGGGGAGGAGAGGTTTGTTCTATAAAGGTAAAAAAACAAAAAAAAAACAAAAAAAAAAAACAGGTAAGCAAACAGGTTAATGTTTAGTTCCAAAAGTTAAAGTTAAATGTTCTGTTCCAAAGTTAATAAAATTATTGCGTTGTGGCCTGGTTTTTTCTTTTTTTTTTTTTTTGTCTTTTTACCTTCCAGGTGGACCAACCGATGAACTAGCTGCAGCACCGATGTGCATTCTGACAGAAGCATTGCGCTGCTGTCAGATTACACGCAAGTCGGTGTATGCGGCGCTGCAAGACGGGATTTTCTCCTCTGCAGTGACAGATACGTTTGCCGAAGCATACGAGCTGAGGAGGAGGCGGCGTTCCTATGCTTTGGCAAGCACTTTGTATGTATATATATATATATATAAAAAAAAAAATCCCGGCAATGATTTATTCATCCACATCGATTGATGCGAATGGAGAAATCTGGTTTGCCAGGGCATACGAGCTAAGTGGGTATGGATGTAGGGCGGAGCTCCTATGTCCTGGCAGACGCCTTTCCCCTCCATTTTTTTTTTTTGGCAGAGATTTTTTCATCCACATTGATCAATGCGAATGAAGAAATCTGTGCCGTTCATTTTTTTCTTTCAGCCCAGAGGCTGAACGGAAAAAAAAATCTCATTACCTGTATGCTCAATATAAGGAGAATAGCAGAAACTCCTAATGCTGGCCATACATGTAATGATTGCGGAGACCCTCAAATGCCAGGGCAGTACAAACACCCCACAACTGACCCCATTTTGGAAAGAAGACACCCCAAGGTATTTGCTGAGGGGCATATTGAGTCCATGAAAGATTGAAATTTTTGTCCTAAGTTAGCGGAAAGTGAGACTTTGTGAGAAAAAACAAAAAAAAATCAATTTCCGCTAACTTATGCGAAAAAAAAAAATTCTATGAACTTGCCAGGCCCCTCATTGGATACCTTGGGGTGTCTTCTTTCCAAAGTGGGGTCACATGTGGGGTATTTATACTGCCCTGGCTTTTTAGGGGCCCTAAAGCGTGAGAAGAAGTCTGGGATCCAAATGTCTAAAAATGCCCTCCTAAAAGGAATTTGGGCCCCTTTGCGCATCTAGGCAGCAAAAAAGTGTGACACATCTGGTATCGCCGTACTCAGGAGAAGTTGGGGAATGTGTTTTGGGGTGTCATTTTACATATACCCATGCTGGGTGAGAAAAATATCTTGGTCAAATGCCAACTTTGTATAAAAAAATGGGAAAAGTTGTCGTTTGCCAAGATATTTTTCTCACCCAGCATGGGTATATGTAAAATGACACCCCAAAACACATTCCCCAACTTCTCCTGAGTACGGCGATACCAGATGTGTCACACTTTTTTGCTGCCAAGGTGGGCAAAGGGGCACATATTCCAAAGTGCACCTTTCGGATTTTGCAGGGCATTTTTTACACATTTTGATTGCAAGGTACTTCTCACACATTTGGGCCCCTAAATTGCCAGGGCAGTATAACTACGCCACAAGTGACCCCATTTTGGAAAGAAGACACCCCAAGGTATTCCGTGAGGGGCACGGCGAGTTCCTAGAATTTTTTATTTTTTGTCACAAGTTAGCGGAAAATGATGATTTTTTTTTTTTTCTCTTTTTTCATTACAAAGTCTCATATTCCACTAACTTGCGGCAAAAAATAAAAAATTCTAGGAACTCGCCATGCCCCTCACGGAATACCTTGGGGTGTCTTCTTTCCAAAATGGGGTCACTTGTGGCGTAGTTATACTGCCCTGGCAATTTAGGGGCCCAAATGTGTGAGAAGTACCTTGCAATCAAAATGTGTAAAAAATGCCCTGCAAAATCCGAAAGGTGCACTTTGGAATATGTGCCCCTTTGCCCACCTTGGCAGCAAAAAAGTGTGACACATCTGGTATCGCCGTACTCAGGAGAAGTTGGGGAATGTGTTTTGGGGTGTCATTTTACATATACCCATGCTGGGTGAGAAAAATATCTTGGTCAAATGCCAACTTTGTATAAAAAAATGGGAAAAGTTGTCGTTTGCCAAGATATTTCTCTCACCCAGCATGGGTATATGTAAAATGACACCCCAAAACACATTCCCCAACTTCTCCTGAGTACGGCGATACCAGATGTGTGACACTTTTTTGATGCCAAGGTGGGCAAAGGGGCGCATATTCCAAAGTGCACCTTTTGGATTTCACCGGTCATTTTTTACACATTTTGATTGCAAGGTACTTCTCACACATTTGGGCCCCTAAATTGCCAGGGCAGTATAACTACGCCACAAGTGACCCCATTTTGGAAAGAAGACACCCCAAGGTATTCCGTGAGGGGCATGGCGAGTTCCTAGAATTTTTTATTTTTTGTCGCAAGTTAGTGGAATATGAGACTTTGTAAGGAAAAAAGAGAAAAAAAAAAAAATCATCATTTTCCGCTAACTTGTGACAAAAAATAAAAAATTCTAGGAACTCGCCGTGCCCCTCACGGAATACCTTGGGGTGTCTTCTTTCCAAAATGGGGTCACTTGTGGCGTAGTTATACTGCCCTGGCAATTTAGGGGCCCAAATGTATGAGAAGTACCTTGCAATCAAAATGTGTAAAAAATGCCCTGCAAAATCCGAAAGGTGCACTTTGGAATATGTGCCCCTTTGCCCACCTTGGCAGCAAAAAAGTGTGACACATCTGGTATCGCCGTACTCAGGAGAAGTTGGGGAATGTGTTTTGGGGTGTCATTTTACATATACCCATGCTGGGTGAGAGAAATATCTTGGCAAAAGACAACTTTTCCCATTTTTTTATACAAAGTTGGCATTTGACCAAGATATTTTTCTCACCCAGCATGGGTATATGTAAAATGACACCCCAAAACACATTCCCCAACTTCTCCTGAGTACGGCGATACCACATGTGTGACACTTTTTTGCTGCCAAGGTGGGCAAAGGGGCGCATATTCCAAAGTGCACCTTTCGGATTTCACCGGTCATTTTTTACACATTTTGATTGCAAAGTTCTTCTCACACATTTGGGCCCCTAAATTGCCAGGGCAGTATAACTACCCCACAAGTGACCCCATTTTGGAAAGAAGACACCCCAAGGTATTCTGTGAGGGGCATGGCGAGTTCCTAGAATTTTTTATTTTTTGTCGCAAGTTAGTGGAAAATGAGACTTTGTAAGAAAAAAAAAAAAAAAAAAAACATCATCATTTTCCGCTAACTTGTGACAAAAAATAAAAAGTTCTATGAACTCACTATGCCCATCAGCGAATACCTTAGGGTGTCTACTTTCCGAAATGGGGTCATTTGTGGGGGTTTTCTACTGTCTGGGCATTGTAGAACCTCAGGAAACATGACAGGTGCTCAGAAAATCAGAGCCGTTTCAAAAAGCGGAAATTCACATTTTTGTACCATAGTTTGTAAATGCTATAACTTTTACCCAAACCATTTTTTTTTTTGCCCAAACATTTTTTTTTTATCAAAGACATGTAGAACTATAAATTTAGCGAAAAATTTATATATGGATGTCGTTTTGTTTGCAAAATTTCACAGCTGAAAGTGAAAAATGTCATTTTTTTGCAAAAAAATCGTTATATTTTGATTAATAACAAAAAAAGTAAAAATGTCAGCAGCAATAAAATACCACCAAATGAAAGCTCCATTAGTGAGAAGAAAAGGAGGTAAAATTCATTTGGGTGGTAAGTTGCATGACCGAGCGATAAACGGTGAAAGGAGTGTAGTGCCGAAGTGTAAAAAGTGGCCTGGTCATGAAGGGGGTTTCACCTAGCGGGGCTGAAGTGGTTAATCACTTTTAATTGAATGAGACATTTTACATTTGTATACTGCAGCTCTGGAGCGGCGGGGGGATCTGTGGATGACAGTTTTTTGGGGAACATCTGTGGATGGCACTGTTATGGGCTGGGGGGTCTGTGGATGGCACTGTTATGGGGTGGGGGGGTCTGTGGATGGCACATATATAACAGTGCCATCCACAGATCCCCCCTGTAACAGTGCCACCCATAGATCCCCCTGTAACAGTGCCACCAGAGGCGTATCTATCACGAGGCAAACAAGGCATTTGCCTGGGGCGGCAAAATGCCTTGTTTGCCTAGTTAATTAACGTACACAAATATGCACTTTTTTTTCCCCTTGCTTTGTCCGATGCTTGCCGATCCGATCCTTCACTATGCCGCTGCAAGCGGCAGCATCGCGGGCGCCGCATAGTGAAGGAGTGACTTACTCCCTTCTCCCTCCTCCCCCAGGTGTTTCCGGAATTTTCACCTACCCGGCCTTGCTACCCACATCACTTCTAGTAGTGACGTGGGAGGTGCGTCTCTCCCCTCGGCTCCTGATTGGCTCTGCTGGGGGTTTGTCGGCGCAGGCGCGGAGGATTCCCCCGTAGCAGAATATTCCGGCCCACTGCATACGCGCGAAGAAGACAGCTCGTTTTTTTTGCACATGCGCATTGGGTCATAATATACACAACACAAGCGGCAGCCACAGCCAGCTGGGAAAAGTCTGCCCAGACAGGCTCCCTCCTCACACACCGACACTGTCCGTCCGTCATAGGACAGAGTTGGCCACTTTGCCTGACTCCTGGCCTACCCTGCGAGGAGTGTCCAGGACCAGGTCCAGGCAGAGGAACAAACAGGAGTGAGTGAGACGAGAGAGTTAAAAAGCAAATAGTGCACGTGCACAGTGAGAGTGAGACTCATAAATAAAGGTGGTATGATGTCAGACTGTCTATGGTGGCCCTGGCCTCTCCTTGAGGCTGCCCCATACAGACTGTATGGGGCAGCCTCAAGGAGAGGCCAGGGCCACCATAGACAGTCTGACATACATACCACCTTTATTTATGGGGGCAGTCACAAGGAGACACTAAACTGTATGGGGGCTGCCACAAGCAAATAGTGCACTCTGCACTGTGTCATAAATAAATGTGGTATGTGTGTCAGATTGTGTATAGTGGCCCTGGCCTCTCCTTGCGGCTGCCCCATACAGACTGTATGGGGCAGCCTCAAGGAGAGGCCAGTGCCACCATAGACAGTCTGACACACATACCACATTTATTGATGACACAGTGCAGAGTGCACTATTTGCTTGTGGCAGCCCCCATACAGTTTAGTGTCTCCTTGTGGCTGCCCCGGTCCCCGCCCCCCATACAGTATAACGCAGTGGTGGCGAACCTATGGCACGGGGGCCAGAGGCGGCACTCAGAGCCCTCTCTGTGGGCACTCACGCCCTGGAAAAAGTCTATGGTGTACCAATATGGCTTAGACTTTTCCTGCCATTCATCAGCACAGAACGCACTATGAACGGCACAAGCAGCGCACTGACTATAGGCAGGCTATTATAGCTAAATGATAAAGTACATGGAAGATATAATACATTGGACTGTAGTGTTCAGGGTAAATTACCATGTTGGCACTTTGCGATAATTATGTGGGTTCTGGGTTACAGTTTGGGCACTCTGTAAAAGGTCCGCCATCACTGGTATAACGTCTCCTTATGTCTTCCCCCATACAGTATGTATAATGTCTCCTTGTGGGGCTGCCCCCGCCCCCCATACAGTATATCGTCTCCTTGAGGCTGCCCCTATACAGTATAACGTCTCGTTGAGGCTGCCCAATACAGTATAACGTTTCGTTGAGGCTGCCCCAATACAGTATAACATCTCCTTGAGGCTGCCCCATACAGTATAACGTCTCGTTGAGGCTGCCCCATACAGTATAACGTCTCCTTGAGGCTGCCCCCATACAGTATAACATCTCCTTGAGGCTGCCCCATACAGTATAACATCTCGTTGAGGCTGCCCCCATACAGTATAACGTCTACTTGAGGCTGCCCCATACAGTATAACGTCCCCTTGTGTTTTTTTCTTTTAAACGGGTATTTATTGCGATATATATATTGTTATCGCGATAAATTTCTTAATACTGTTATGCAAAACAGGAAAGGGTGGAGCCTAAAGAGGAAGGGGTGGGGTTTACAGAGGAAGGGGTTTGGTCGTGACAGGAAGGGGTGGGTCAAATTTATATTAGAGGGGTGCCCGAGTTTAGTCTCGCCTAGGGCAGCACAAAACCAAGATACACCACTGAGTGCCACCCACAGATCCCCCCTGTAACAGTGCCACCCTCAGATCCCCCCTGTAACAGTGCCACCCTCAGATCCCCCTGTAACAGTGCCACCCACAGATCCTCCCTGTAACAGTGCCAGCCACAGATCCCCCCTGTAACAGTGCTAGCCACAGATCCCCCCTGTAACAGTGCCAGCCACAGATCCCCCCCTGTAACAGTGCGTTATCCACTGATCCCTCCCGTAACAGTGCATCATCCACAGACCCCCCCATAACAGTGCTTCATCCACAGATCCCCCCCACATAACAGTGCCATCCACAGACCACCATTAGTTCCAAACCCACTAAAAGCACACCTTTTGGTTCAAATTTTTTTATTTATTATTTTCCTCCCCAAAAACCTAGGTGCGTCTTATGGGCCGGTGCGTCTTATAGGGCGAAAAATACGGTATTTCTGATTATAGGGGCTGCCATCTTGGCTGAGCATTTCTTAACCACTTCACATCCTTCCTGACCAGGCTTAATTTTGCTAATCGGACATGCGTCATTTTATGTGGTAATAACTTTGGAATGCTTTTATTTATCCAAGCCATTCTTGTGACAAATTGTCCTTCATGACAGTGGTAAATTTGAGTCGATATATTTCACCTTTATTTATAAAATTTGCAATTTTCAAAATTTCAATTTCTCTGCTTTTAAACAGAAAGTGATACCTCATAAAACACTTATTACTTAACATTCCCCTTATGTCTACTTTATCTTGGCATCATTTTGGAAATGTCAATTTATTTTTTTAGGAGCAATTCATAAATTTTTTAAGAACATTTCCAAAACCCACTTTTTAAGGACCAGTTCAGGTCTGAAGTCACTTTGTGGGGCTTACATAGTGGACCCCCCCATAAATGATGCCATTGTGGAAACTACACCCCTCAAGTTACTCAAAACTGATTTTACAAACTTTGTTAACCCTTCAGGTGTTCCACAAGAATTAAAGGAAAATGGAGATGATATTTCTAAATTTCACTTTTTTTGGCAGATTTTCCATTTAAATCCATTTTTTTCTTTAACACATCGAGGGCTAACAGCCAAACAGAACTCAATATTTATTACCCTGATTCTGCAGATGTGGTCGTAAACTGATGTAAGGGCACACGGCAGGGCGCAGAAGAAAAGGAACACCATATGGTTTTTGGAAGGCAGATTTTGCTGAAACTGGTTTTTAGATGCCATGTCCCATTTTAAGCCCCCCTGATGCATCCTTACAGTAGAAACTCCCAAAACGTGACCCCGTTTTGTAAACTAGGGGATAAGGGGCCAGTTTTAATAGTACTATTTTGGGGTACATATGATTTTTAATTGCTCTATATTACATTTTTTGTGGGGCAAGGTAACTAAAAAATGCACAGTTTTTTTTTTGTTTTTTTTACAACACTCATATGACAGGGTAGATCATGTGCTATTTTTGTAGAGCAGGTTGTCACGGACGCAATGATATGAAATATGTCTACTTTGTTTCAATTTTACATACCGTAATAAAGCATTAAAAAAAAAAAAGTTTGTCTCCATTTTCTGAACGCCATATTTTTTTTTATTTTTCTACCAATCGTCTTGTGCAGGGGCTCCATTTTTGCAAGAAGAGTTGATGTTTTTATTGGTACCATTTTTGAGTACATATGATTTTTTGATCATTCATTATTACACTGTATGGGGCAAGGTGACAAAAAAATTGGTTGTTTTAGCACAGTTTTTATTAATTTTTACAGCGTTCACCTGAGGGGTTAGGTCATGTGACACTTTTATAGAGCAGATCGTTACAGACGTGGCAATACCTAATATGTATACGTTTTCTTATTTATTAAAGTTTTACATAATAGCATTTTTGAAACCCAAAAAAATATGTTTTAGTGTCTCCATAGTCTGAGAGCCAAAGCTTTTTTGTTTCTTGACTGATTGTCTTATTTAGTATCACATTTTTTGCAGATGAGATGATGGTTTGATTGGTACTATTTTGGGAGGCATATGCCTTTTTGATCGCTTGGTGTTGCACTTTATGTGACAAAAAATAGCACAGTTTTTATATAAATTTTTTTACGGTGTTCACCTGAGGGGTTAGGTCATGTGATAGTTTTATAGAGTCTGGTTGTTACTGATGTGGCGATACCTAATATACTTTATTTTATTTATTTCACTTTAATAAAATAGCAGTTTTGAAGCAAAAAAAAAAACATATTTTAGTGTCTCCATTGTCTGAGAGTCATAGTTTTATTTTATTTTTTTGACCGATTGTCTTAGGTAGGGTCTCATTTTTTGCAGGGTAAAGGTTGGATTGGGGGGCATGCACCTTTTTGATCGCTTGCTGTAGCAATTTTTGTGATGTAAGGTGATGCATAGCGCTTCCTGATCTGTACACAGCGATCTGGAAGGCAGAGACACCTGGGAACTGTCCCTGCCTTCCCTTTGGGTTGCCCTGCTGTCACTGACAGCGGGCCCCCCGCTCGGCAGTTGCGCGATTAGCGTGCAGCTGCGATCTCTGAATGGACGTTCCAGAACGTCCATTCAGAGATAAACATTCACCCATAGGACGTTTATATCCTATAGGCAGATGTGAGGTGGTTAAAGGGGTTTTCCCACAAAAAATATTCTACAGTTTTCAAACCAGCACCTGGATTTGAATACTTTTGTAATTGCATGTAATTAAAAAATGTATCTGTATAGCGCCACCTGCTCAGTTTCATCCTTCAACTGCCTCCTGAGCTGTGATAGGTAGAGCTGAGACACGCCCCCTTAGCTGCAGCAGAAAAGACACTCCCCTTGAGCTGTCAGCTTGATATAAATCTATCAGAGCAATGAATGGGGAGATCTCTGGATCCATGTGAGGTACAGGGCTGGTTCTAGCTTTGTTAGAAAGAGCTTGTCATGTATGATATGATGTCTGATTTTTATTTTTTACATTAGTCATGGGATAACCCCTTTAACATGATTTAGAAAGCATTAAGAAAATTGCTTTACGGCAGCCCCATAGTCCATAGACACAATTGTCTGCAGGGGGAATGTGACTTAAATGTGAATAGCTTTTACTAAATATGCGATAAAATATATTGATTAAGTATCAAAATACCGCTAATACAATACATATATGTAGGGGGTCAATGCAGTCAGGTCTACCCCCATGCTGGTAATTAGTTACTCACAAATTATTAGAGATGTCCAAAATAGAGATATGTATTTGAACACTCTTACCGGATCCAATGCGGGTCACTCATGTGAGTGAGATCCGGTGTATCGCAGGGGACCAGTTAAGGATATTATGGAGGTCCTGGTGTCCGTGTAGTAGCGATAGATGTCACTCGGAGGGATACTTTCCCTAGTTTTCCCTAAGGATAAGGGAGGGAGATAGGTAAACCCTGCCTATGTATACAGAGCACCCGCCCCGAAAGGGGTGACCCCATCTGGATATCTGCCCCTATTTTCAACCAATTCCCCAGAATGTAGTCCCTAATACCCACTCCCAACAAGATACGTTTCTGTCAAAATTAACTCATCACTAGGGATGAGCGAACTCGAACTGTATAGTTCGGGTTCGTACCGAATTTTGGGGTGTCCGTGACACGGACCCGAACCCGGACATTTTCGTAAAAGTCCGGGTTCGGGTTCGGTGTTCGTCGCTTTCTTCGCGCTTTTGTGACGCTTTCTTGGCGCTTTTTGAAAGGCTGCAAAGCAGCCAATCAACAAGCGTCATACTACTTGCCCCAAGAGGCCATCACAGCCATGCCTACTATTGGCATGGCTGTGATTGGCCAGAGCACCATGTGACCCAGCCTCTATTTAAGCTGGAGTCACATAGCGCCGCCCGTCACTCTGCTCTGATTAGCGTAGGGAGAGGTTGCGGCTGCGACAGTAGGGCGAGATTAGGCAGATTAACTCCTCCAAAGGACTTGATTAACTGATCGATCTGCAGCTGTGGATCATTGAGCTGCTGATCCTCAATTGCTCACTGTTTTTAGGCTGCCCAGACCGTTTGTCAGTCACATTTTTCTGGGGTGATCGGCGGCCATTTTGTGTCTTGTGGTGCGCCAGCACAAGCTGCGACCAAGTGCATTTAACCCTCAATGGTGTGGTTGTTTTTTGGCTAAAGCCTACATCAGGGTGAAGCTGTCACACCAAGTGCATTTAACCCTCAGTAGTGTGGTTGGTCAAGCTATCACACCAAGTGCATTTAACCAGCAATAGTCTGTTCATTTTTTGGCCATATACTAAATCAGGGGCAAGCTGCGCCCGTCACCAAGTGCATTTAACCCTCAGTAGTGTGGTTGGTCAAGCTGTGACACCAAGTGCATTTAACCAGCAATAGTCTGTTCATTTTTTGGCCATATACTACATCAGGGGCAAGCTGCCCCCATCACCAAGTGCATTTAACCAGCAATAGTGTGGTTATTTTTTGGCCATATCCCAGTCTAATTCTGTCACTAAATCCATACCGGTCACCCAGCGCCTAAATACTAGGCCTCAAATTTATATCCCGCTAAATCTCTCGTTACCGCTGTCCTGTTGTGGCTGGGAAAGTTATTTAGTGTCCGTCAAAGCACATTTTTTGTTCTGGGTTGAAATACAATTCCCAATTTAGCAATTTAAAAATTTAGTGGTTTCTGCTGTATCAGAGCTATTTGAAATCTATCCCTAAAAGGGTATATAATATTCAAGGTGCACATAGGGTCATTCAGAATAACTTCACACACCCGCTACTGTGCATTTCCAAGTCTAATTCTGTCACTAAACCCATACCTGTCACCCAGCGCCTAAATACTAGGCCTCAAATTTATATCCAGCTAAATCTGTCCTTAGTGCTGTAGCTGGGCGAGTTATTTAGTGTCCGTTCAAGCACATTTCTTGTTCTGGGTTGAAATACAATTCCCAATTTAGCAATTTCATAATTTAGTGGTTTCTGCTATATCAGAGCTATTTGAAATCTATCCCTAAAAGGGTAGATCATATTGAAGGTGCACATAGGGACATTCAGAATAACTTCACACACCCGCTACTGTGCATTTCCAAGTCTAATTCTGTCACTAAACCCATACCTGTCACCCAGCGCCTAAATACTAGGCCTCAAATTTATATCCAGCTAAATCTGTCCTTAGTGCTGTAGCTGGGCGAGTTATTTAGTGTCCGTTCAAGCACATTTCTTGTTCTGGGTTGAAATACAATTCCCAATTTAGCAATTTCATAATTTAGTGGTTTCTGCTATATCAGAGCTATTTGAAATCTATCCCTAAAAGGGTATATAATATTCAAGGTGCACATTGGGTCATTCAGAATAACTTCACACACACCCGCTACTGTGTATTTCCAAGTCTAATTCTGTCACTAAACCCATACCTGTCACCCAGCGCCTAAATACTAGGCCTCAAATTTATATCCAGCTAAATCTGTCCTTAGTGCTGTAGCTGGGCGAGTTATTTAGTGTCCGTTCAAGCACATTTCTTGTTCTGGGTTGAAATACAATTCCCAATTTAGCAATTTCATAATTTAGTGGTTTCTGCTATATCAGAGCTATTTGAAATCTATCCCTAAAAGGGTAGATCATATTGAAGGTGCACATAGGGACATTCAGAATAACTTCACACACCCGCTACTGTGCATTTCCAAGTCTAATTCTGTCACTAAACCCATACCTGTCACCCAGCGCCTAAATACTAGGCCTCAAATTTATATCCAGCTAAATCTGTCCTTAGTGCTGTAGCTGGGCGAGTTATTTAGTGTCCGTTCAAGCACATTTCTTGTTCTGGGTTGAAATACAATTCCCAATTTAGCAATTTCATAATTTAGTGGTTTCTGCTATATCAGAGCTATTTGAAATCTATCCCTAAAAGGGTATATAATATTCAAGGTGCACATTGGGTCATTCAGAATAACTTCACACACACCCGCTACTGTGTATTTCCAAGTCTAATTCTGTCACTAAACCCATACCTGTCACCCAGCGCCTAAATACTAGGCCTCAAATTTATATCCTGCTAAATCTCTCGTTAGTGCTGTAGCTGGGCGAGTTATTTAGTGTCCGTTCAAGCACATTTCTTGTTCTGGGTTGAAATACAATTCCCAATTTAGCAATTTCATAATTTAGTGGTTTCTGCTATATCAGAGCTATTTGAAATCTATCCCTAAAAGGGTATATAATATTCAAGGTGCACATTGGGTCATTCAGAATAACTTCACACACACCCGCTACTGTGTATTTCCAAGTCTAATTCTGTCACTAAACCCATACCTGTCACCCAGCGCCTAAATACTAGGCCTCAAATTTATATCCTGCTAAATCTCTCGTTAGTGCTGTAGCTGGGCGAGTTATTTAGTGTCCGTTCAAGCACATTTCTTGTTCTGGGTTGAAATACAATTCCCAATTTAGCAATTTCATAATTTAGTGGTTTCTGCTATATCAGAGCTATTTGAAATCTATCCCTAAAAGGGTAGATCATATTGAAGGTGCACATAGGGACATTCAGAATAACTTCACACACACCCGCTACTGTGTATTTCCAAGTCTAATTCTGTCACTAAACCCATACCTGTCACCCAGCGCCTAAATACTAGGCCTCAAATTTATATCCAGCTAAATCTGTCCTTAGTGCTGTAGCTGGGCGAGTTATTTAGTGTCCGTTCAAGCACATTTCTTGTTCTGGGTTGAAATACAATTCCCAATTTAGCAATTTCATAATTTAGTGGTTTCTGCTATATCAGAGCTATTTGAAATCTATCCCTAAAAGGGTATATAATATTCAAGGTGCACATTGGGTCATTCAGAATAACTTCACACACACCCGCTACTGTGTATTTCCAAGTCTAATTCTGTCACTAAACCCATACCTGTCACCCAGCGCCTAAATACTAGGCCTCAAATTTATATCCTGCTAAATCTCTCGTTAGTGCTGTAGCTGGGCGAGTTATTTAGTGTCCGTTCAAGCACATTTCTTGTTCTGGGTTGAAATACAATTCCCAATTTAGCAATTTCATAATTTAGTGGTTTCTGCTATATCAGAGCTATTTGAAATCTATCCCTAAAAGGGTATATAATATTCAAGGTGCACATTGGGTCATTCAGAATAACTTCACACACACACGCTTCTGTGCATTTCCAAGTCTAATTCTGTCACTAAATCCATACCGGTCACCCAGCGCCTAAATACTAGGCCTCAAATTTATATCCCGCTGAATTTGAATACAATACATTGGGCCAAATAATATATTTGTTGTTGTGGTGAACCATAACAATGAGAAAAACATCTAGTAAGGGACGCGGACGTGGACATGGTCGTGGTGGTGTTAGTGGACCCTCTGGTGCTGGGAGAGGACGTGGCCGTTCTGCCACATCCACACGTCCTAGTGTACCAACTACCTCAGGTCCCAGTAGCCGCCAGAATTTACAGCGATATATGGTGGGGCCCAATGCCGTTCTAAGGATGGTAAGGCCTGAGCAGGTACAGGCATTAGTCAATTGGGTGGCCGACAGTGGATCCAGCACGTTCACATTATCTCCCACCCAGTCTTCTGCAGAAAGCGCACAGATGGCGCCTGAAAACCAACCCCATCAGTCTGTCACATCACCCCCATGCATACCAGGGAAACTGTCTCAGCCTCAAGTTATGCAGCAGTCTCTTATGCTGTTTGAAGACTCCGCTGGCAGGGTTTCCCAAGGGCATCCACCTAGCCCTTCCCCAGCGGTGAAAGACATAGAATGCACTGACGCACAACCACTTATGTTTCCTGATGATGAGGACATGGGAATACCACCTCAGCATGTCTCTGATGATGACGAAACACAGGTGCCAACTGCTGCGTCTTTCTGCAGTGTGCAGACTGAACAGGAGGTCAGGGATCAAGACTGGGTGGAAGACGATGCAGGGGACGATGAGGTCCTAGACCCCACATGGAATGAAGGTCGTGCCACTGACTTTCACAGTTCGGAGGAAGAGGCAGTGGTGAGACCGAGCCAACAGCGTAGCAAAAGAGGGAGCAGTGGGCAAAAGCAGAACACCCGCCGCCAAGAGACTCCGCCTGCTACTGACCGCCGCCATCTGGGACCGAGCACCCCAAAGGCAGCTTCAAGGAGTTCCCTGGCATGGCACTTCTTCAAACAATGTGCTGACGACAAGACCCGAGTGGTTTGCACGCTGTGCCATCAGAGCCTGAAGCGAGGCATTAACGTTCTGAACCTGAGCACAACCTGCATGACCAGGCACCTGCATGCAAAGCATGAACTGCAGTGGAGTAAACACCTTAAAACCAAGGAAGTCACTCAGGCTCCCCCTGCTACCTCTTCTGCTGCTGCCGCCTCGGCCTATTCTGCTGCTGCCGCCTCGGCCTCTTCCTCCGCCTCTGGAGGAACGTTGGCACCTGCCGCCCAGCAAACAGGGGATGTACCACCAACACCACCACCACCACCTCCGTCACCAAGCGTCTCAACCATGTCACACGCCAGCGTTCAGCTCTCCATCTCACAAACATTTGATAGAAAGCGTAAATTCCCACCTAGCCACCCTCGATCCCTGGCCCTGAATGCCAGCATTTCTAAACTACTGGCCTATGAAATGCTGTCATTTAGGCTGGTGGACACAGACAGCTTCAAACAGCTCATGTCGCTTGCTGTCCCACAGTATGTTGTTCCCAGCCGGCACTACTTCTCCAAGAGAGCCGTGCCTTCCCTGCACAACCAAGTATCCGATAAAATCAAGTGTGCACTGCGCAACGCCATCTGTAGCAAGGTCCACCTAACCACAGATACGTGGACCAGTAAGCACGGCCAGGGACGCTATATCTCCCTAACTGCACACTGGGTAAATGTAGTGGCAGCTGGGCCCCAGGCAGAGAGCTGTTTGGCGCACGTCCTTCCGCCGCCAAGGATCGCAGGGCAACATTCTTTGCCTCCTGTTGCCACCTCCTCCTTCTCGGCTTCCTCCTCCTCTTCTTCCACCTGCTCATCCAGTCAGCCACACACCTTCACCACCAACTTCAGCACAGCCCGGGGTAAACGTCAGCAGGCCATTCTGAAACTCATATGTTTGGGGGACAGGCCCCACACCGCACAGGAGTTGTGGCGGGGTATTGAACAACAGACCGACGAGTGGTTGCTGCCGGTGAGCCTCAAGCCCGGCCTGGTGGTGTGTGATAATGGGCGAAATCTCGTTGCAGCTCTGGGACTAGCCAATTTGACGCACATCCCTTGCTTGGCGCATGTGCTGAATTTGGTGGTGCAGAAGTTCATTCACAACTACCCCGACATGTCAGAGCTGCTGCATAAAGTGCGGGCCGTCTGTTCGCGCTTCCGGCGTTCACATCCTGCTGCTGCTCGCCTGTCTGCGCTACAGCGTAACTTCGGCCTTCCCGCTCACCGCCTCATATGCGACGTGCCCACCAGGTGGAACTCCACCTTGCACATGCTGGACAGACTGTGCGAGCAGCAGCAGGCCATAGTGGAGTTTCAGCTGCAGCACGCACGGGTCAGTCGCACTACAGAACAGCACCACTTCACCACCAATGACTGGGCCTCCATGCGAGACCTGTGTGCCCTGTTGCGCTGTTTCGAGTACTCCACCAACATGGCCAGTGGCGATGACACCGTTATCAGCGTTACAATACCACTTCTATGTCTCCTTGAGAAAACACTTAGGGCGATGATGGAAGAGGAGGTGGCCCAGGAGGAGGAGGAGGAGGAGGAAGAGGGGTCATTTTTAGCACTTTCAGGCCAGTCTCTTCGAAGTGACTCAGAGGGAGGTTTTTGGCAACAGCAGAGGCCAGGTACAAATGTGGCCAGCCAGGGCCCACTACTGGAGGACGAGGAGGACGAGGATGAGGAGGAGGTGGAGGAGGATGAGGATGAAGCATGGTCACAGCGGGGTGGCACCCAACGCAGCTCGGGTCCATCACTGGTGCGTGGCTGGGGGGAAAGGCAGGACGATGACGATACGCCTCCCACAGAGGACAGCTTGTCCTTACCCCTGGGCAGCCTGGCACACATGAGCGACTACATGCTGCAGTGCCTGCGCAACGACAGCAGAGTTGCCCACATTTTAACCTGTGCGGACTACTGGGTTGCCACCCTGCTGGATCCACGCTACAAAGACAATGTGCCCACCTTACTTCCTGCACTGGAGCGTGATAGGAAGATGCGCGAGTACAAGCGCACGTTGGTAGACGCGCTACTGAGAGCATTCCCAAATGTCACAGGGGAACAAGTGGAAGCCCAAGGCCAAGGCAGAGGAGAAGCAAGAGGTCGCCAAGGCAGCTGTGTCACGGCCAGCTCCTCTGAGGGCAGGGTTAGCATGGCAGAGATGTGGAAAACTTTTGTCAACACGCCACAGCTAACTGCACCACCACCTGATACGCAACGTGTTAGCAGGAGGCAACATTTCACTAACATGGTGGAACAGTACGTGTGCACACCCCTCCACGTACTGACTGATGGTTCGGCCCCATTCAACTTCTGGGTCTCTAAATTGTCCACGTGGCCAGAGCTAGCCTTTTATGCCTTGGAGGTGCTGGCCTGCCCGGCAGCCAGCGTTTTGTCTGAACGTGTATTCAGCACGGCAGGGGGCGTCATTACAGACAAACGCAGCCGCCTGTCTACAGCCAATGTGGACAAGCTGACGTTCATAAAAATGAACCAGGCATGGATCCCACAGGACCTGTCCGTCCCTTGTCCAGATTAGACATTAACTACCTCCCCATAACCATATATTATTGGACTCCAGGGCACTTCCTCATTCAATCCTATTTTTATTTTCATTTTACCATTATATTGCGAGGCTACCCAAAGTTGAATGAACCTCTCCTCTGCCTGTGTGCTAGGCCTAAATATATGCCAATGGACTGTTGCAGTGGTGGGTGACGTGAAGCCTCATTCTCTGCTATGACATGCAGACTGATTCTCTGCTGACATGAAGCCAGATTCTCTGTTACGGGACCTCTCTCCTCTGCCTGTGTGCTAGGCCTAAATATATGCCAATGGACTGTTGCAGTGGTGGCTGACGTGAAGCCTCATTCTCTGCTATGACATGCAGACTAATTCTCTGCTGACATGAAGACAGATTCTCTGTTACGGGACCTCCCTCCTCTGCCTGGGTGCTGGGCCTAAATATATGCCAATGGACTGTTGCAGTGGTGGGTGACGTGAAGCCTCATTCTCTGCTATGACATGCAGACTGATTCTCTGCTGACATGAAGCCAGATTGTCTGTTACGGGACCTCTCTCCTCTGCCTGTGTGCTAGGCCTAAATATATGCCAATGGACTGTTGCAGTGGTGGCTGACGTGAAGCCTCATTCTCTGCTATGACATGCAGACTGATTCTCTGCTGACATGAAGCCAGATCGTCTGTTACGGGACCTCTCTGCTCTGCCTGTGTGCTAGGCCTAAATATATGCCAATGGACTGTTGCAGTGGTGGGTGACGTGAAGCCTCATTCTCTGCTATGACATGCAGACTGATTCTCTGCTGTCATGAAGCCAGATTGTCTGTTACGGGACCTCTCTGCTCTGCCTGTGTGCTAGGCCTAAATATATGCCAATGGACTGTTGCAGTGGTGGGTGACGTGAAGCCTCATTCTCTGCTATGACATGCAGACTGATTCTCTGCTGACATGAAGCCAGATTGTCTGTTACGGGACCTCTCTCCTCTGCCTGTGTGCTAGGCCTAAATATATGCCAATGGACTGTTGCAGTGGTGGCTGACGTGAAGCCTCATTCTCTGCTATGACATGCAGACTAATTCTCTGCTGACATGAAGCCAGATTGTCTGTTACGGGACCTCTCTCCTCTGCCTGGGTGCTGGGCCTAAATTTATGACAATGGACTGTTGCAGTGGTGGCTGACGTGAAGCCTGATTCTCTGCTATGACATGCAGACTGATTCTCTGCTGACATGAAGCCAGATCCTCTGTTACGGGACCTCTCTCCTCTGCCTGTGTGTGTGCTGGGCCTAAATATATGCCAATGGACTGTTGCAGTGGTGGCTGACGTGAAGCCTCATTCTCTGCTATGACATGCAGACTGATTCTCTGCTGACATGAAGCCAGATTCTCTGTTACGGGACCTCTCTCCTCTGCCTGTGTGTGTGCTGGGCCTAAATATATGCCAATGGACTGTTGCAGTGGTGGCTGACGTGAAGCCTCATTCTCTGCTATGACATGCAGACTAATTCTCTGCTGACATGAAGACAGATTCTCTGTTACGGGACCTCCCTCCTCTGCCTGGGTGCTGGGCCTAAATATATGCCAATGGACTGTTGCAGTGGTGGCTGACGTGAAGCCTCATTCTCTGCTATGACATGCAGACTAATTCTCTGCTGACATGAAGACAGATTCTCTGTTACGGGACCTCCCTCCTCTGCCTGGGTGCTGGGCCTAAATATATGCCAATGGACTGTTGCAGTGGTGGCTGACGTGAAGCCTCATTCTCTGCTATGACATGCAGACTGATTCTCTGCTGACATGAAGCCAGATTCTCTGTTACGGGACCTCTCTCCTCTGCCTGTGTGTGTGCTGGGCCTAAATATATGCCAATGGACTGTTGCAGTGGTGGCTGACGTGAAGCCTCATTCTCTGCTATGACATGCAGACTAATTCTCTGCTGACATGAAGACAGATTCTCTGTTACGGGACCTCCCTCCTCTGCCTGGGTGCTGGGCCTAAATATATGCCAATGGACTGTTGCAGTGGTGGCTGACGTGAAGCCTCATTCTCTGCTATGACATGCAGACTAATTCTCTGCTGACATGAAGACAGATTCTCTGTTACGGGACCTCCCTCCTCTGCCTGGGTGCTGGGCCTAAATATATGCCAATGGACTGTTGCAGTGGTGGCTGACGTGAAGCCTCATTCTCTGCTATGACATGCAGACTGATTCTCTGCTGACATGAAGCCAGATTCTCTGTTACGGGACCTCTCTCCTCTGCCTGTGTGTGTGCTGGGCCTAAATATATGCCAATGGACTGTTGCAGTGGTGGCTGACGTGAAGCCTCATTCTCTGCTATGACATGCAGACTAATTCTCTGCTGACATGAAGACAGATTCTCTGTTACGGGACCTCCCTCCTCTGCCTGGGTGCTGGGCCTAAATATATGCCAATGGACTGTTGCAGTGGTGGCTGACGTGAAGCCTCATTCTCTGCTATGACATGCAGACTAATTCTCTGCTGACATGAAGACAGATTCTCTGTTACGGGACCTCTCTCCTCTGCCTGGGTGCCGGGGTGTCATGGAACCATGAACCAGACGTACAACAAGGAATAAGTGGAAAATAAGAAGGTTTTATTGAAGAGCAAGCCGTAAGCAAAGTCCGAACGGATGGCTAAACCGAAGCAGGGTCTTGCGGAGACAGAGGTCAGGAACCAGAAGGGTAGTCAGACGAAGCCAGGAACAGGAACCAACGGGGTAGTCAGACGAAGCCGGAATCAGGAACCAACGGGGTAGTCAGACGAAGCCGGAATCAGGAACCAACGGGGTAGTCAGACGAGGCCAGGATCAGGAACCAGAAGCAGCAGCAGTCTTGGAAGCATGTGAACACAGGAGGACCAAGCAAGGAACTGAAGCCACAGACCTCCTATATATATGAGCTAGGCATCCAGCTCCTCCCAGTGGGAAGGAGGAGCCGCAGGGGGGGAGGCTACAAGAAAACCCAGAAACCAAGATGGCCGCCAGCACATGTCAAACGAAAGGAACAGCAAGGAGGTAAGACCATGACAGTACCTCCCCCTCAAGGGCCCCTCCTCCGCGGAGTAAGGAACGGTTTCTGAGGGAAGCGTGCGTGGAAGGCTCGGAGCAAGACAGGAGCATGGACATCTGCGGAGGGAACCCAGGAACGCTCCTCTGGACCATAACCACGCCAATGGACCAAAAACTGCAGCCGGCCGCGGACCAGGCGTGAGTCCAGGATATTGCTCACCTCATACTCCTCACGATTGCCCACTTGGACCGGACGAGGCCGAGGAATCGAGGAAGTGAAACGATTACACACCAGTGGCTTCAACAGGGAGACATGAAACACGTTGGAGATCCGCATGCCAGGAGGAAGCGCAAGGGCATAGGCTACCGGGTTTACCCTGCGAAGCACTCGGAAGGGACCAACAAAGCGAGGCGCCAGCTTGGGAGTGGGCACTCGAAGGTTGAGGTTGCGGGTGGACAACCATACGCGGTCTCCGACCTGGTAGGAAGGAGCGGGCGCTCGTCTGCGATCAGCCTGGAGTTTCTGGCGCTGCGCAGAGACCTCAAGGGACCTCTGGATCTGTACCCAAGAAGCACGTAGGACGGAAAGGTGATCCTCCACAGCCGGAATATCCTGGGGAGAGAATACCTCCGGTAACACGGCAGGTTGGAACCCATAATTGGCCATGAAGGGAGACGTCCCAGAGGAAGAGTTCACCGCCGTGTTCCTGGCAAACTCAGCCCAAGGCAGGAGGTCAACCCAATTGTCTTGGTGATCGGAGACATAGCAACGAAGGAATTGCTCCAAGGCCTGATTGGATCGTTCTGCGGCCCCATTGGACTGAGGGTGGTAGGCCGAGGAGAAAGAGAGATGAATCCCCAACTGGGAGCAAAAGGCGCGCCAGAACCTGGACACAAACTGACTCCCCCGATCCGACACAATCTCCTTGGGCAAACCGTGCAACCGGAAGACCTCCCTGGCAAAAATCGAGGCCAACTCTTGTGCAGAGGGTAACTTCTTGAGAGGAACACAGTGGCACATTTTGGAAAACCGATCCACAATCATGAGAATGACCGTATGGCCTCGGGATGCAGGGAGGTCCACAATGAAATCCATCCCCAGGTGTGACCATGGACGCTCCCCGGTGGCTATGGGTTGCAAAAGGCCCAACGGAAGGTGCCGAGGGGACTTACTCTGGGCACAAACGGAGCATGCCGCTACATATGCGGCGATGTCGGAACGTAGAGAAGGCCACCAGAACAGACGTGAAACCGCCCAGGACAGCTGATTCTTTCCAGGGTGCCCCGCGGCCTTGGAGTTATGGTAGGTTCGCAACAACCGAGTGCGCAACTCCTCAGGCACAAAACATCTGCCGTTGGGTCTCCCAGAGGGAGCACCAGATTGAGCCGCCAAAATCTGCTCACCCAGAGGAGAAGTCAGGCTGGTGCGAATAGCGGCCAGGATCTGATTCGGGGGTATGACCGTAGTCGGAATCGACTCCTCCCCGGACAGCTCGGAGTACTGCCGTGATAAGGCATCCGCTCTGATGTTCTTGGAGCCGGGTAGGTAGGAGACCACGTAATTAAAACGTGACAAGAACAGAGCCCATCTGGCCTGACGTGGTGTCAATCTCTTGGCCTCAGAGAGGTAGGTCAGATTCTTGTGGTCCGTCAGGATGAGAACCGGAACCACCGAGCCCTCGAGCAAGTGCCTCCATTCTTTAAGGGCCTGCACGATGGCCAATAACTCCCTGTCACCAATCTGATAGTTGCACTCCGCGGAAGACAGTTTCCGGGAGTAAAACCCACAAGGAAGCAGAGGACCCTCTGGTGTTCTACGCTGAGACAGGAGGGCGCCTACTCCCGTCTCAGACGCGTCCACCTCGAGGACAAAAGGCAACCCAGGGTTGGGATGCGACAGAATCGGAGCCGACACAAAGGCGGACTTTAGAGCCTCAAAAGCTCGGATGGCCTCGAGCGGCCAGACCTGAGGATTACTGCCCTTCCTGGTCAGATCCGTGAGAGGCTTGGCTAGCATGGAAAAGTCCCTGATGAACTTCCGATAATAATTGGCGAAGCCCAAAAAGCGCTGCAGGGCACGAAGCCCACTGGGCTGGGGCCACTGTAAGACAGCCGAAACCTTCTCAGGATCCATGGAGAACCCCTCAGCGGAAATGATGTAACCTAAGAAGGTTACCTGGGATCGGTGAAATTCGCATTTCTCAAGCTTACCGAACAGCTTGTTCTCTCGTAAGCGTTGCAACACTCGTCTGACATCCAGAATGTGGGCCTCCATGGATGCAGAATATACCAAGATGTCATCCAAATAGACCACCACACACTGCTGCAACAGGTCACGGAAAACATCGTTGATGAATTCCTGGAAGACTGCGGGCGCATTGCACAACCCAAAGGGCATAACCAAGGATTCATAATGACCGGTCCTGGTGTTAAACGCGGTCTTCCACTCATCGCCCGCCTTGATCCTTACCAGGTTATATGCCGCCCTCAGGTCGAGTTTGGTAAAGACCGTGGCCCCTTTGAGGCGATCGAACAGCTCGGAAATCAAGGGTATCGGGTAAGCGTTCTTGATCGTGATGCGATTGAGACCCCTGTAATCGATGCAAGGCCTCAACTCGCCGCCCTTCTTTTTCACAAAGAAAAATCCAGCCCCTGCCGGGGACGAGGATTTGCGAATGTGTCCGCGTGAAAGCGCCTCCCTCACGTACTCCTCCATGGCCTCATTCTCCGCTACCGACAGTGGATAGACTTTGCCACGAGGAGGAACGGCACCGGATTGTAACTCTATGGCACAATCGTATGGGCGGTGCGGAGGTAGGGCAACCGCGCGCACCTTATCGAATACATCCCGGTACTCTTCGTATTCAGGAGGCAACAGAGAGTCCGAGGAAGTACACAGCAACTTGACAGGCCCATGGATGCAACTAGCCCCACACTGCGGTGACCACGAGAGGATCTCGACCGATCTCCAATCGAAAGTCGGATTATGCTTCTGGAGCCAGGGGTACCCCAAGACC
Source organism: Bufo gargarizans (assembly GCF_014858855.1). NCBI lineage: Eukaryota > Metazoa > Chordata > Amphibia > Anura > Bufonidae > Bufo > Bufo gargarizans. The sequence goes on along the minus strand of NC_058080.1, from coordinate 390,296,625 downwards.
ACCGAGTAGTGTGGAGACGAAATAACCTGGAGACAGACCGACTCTCTGTGAACGGCACCAATGGCTATCCCCACTGGAAGGGTCTCATGAGTCACGTGTGGCGGCAGAAGGGGTCTGCCGTCTATCGCCTCAAGAGCCAGTGGGGAACCTCGAGGCTGCAGAGGAATGGAATTGGCGGCAACGAACACTCTATCAATGAACAAACCACCAGCACCAGAGTCCACCAACGCCTGGGTCGTCACCGAGCCCCCGACCCAGGAGAGGACAACCGTGATCAGTGGTTTGTCAACACGGGAAACCGGGGACGAGGAGACTCCACCCAAGATCTGCCCCCGACAGGACCTCAGGTGCGAGCGTTCTCCCGGACGGTTCGGACATGCCAACCGAAAATGCCCACCGAGACCACAGTACATGCATCGGCCCTCGCGTCTCCGGAGTACCCTCTCCCCCTCAGACAGGCGAGCAAACCCCCGCTGCATGGGTTCACCCCCAGACAAGTCATCCCCAGGAGGCGTGGGAGGAGAGGGAGGCACGGGTGGGACAGCAAACGTAGGCGCCAATCTGTTAGGAGACCTCCGCAGGCTCTCCTTAAAGGAAGGTCTCTCCCTGAGTCTGGTGTCAATCAAAATCAGGAAAGAAATAAGAGACTCGAGCTCCACTGGTAGGTCCTTAGCTGCAACCTCATCCTTCAAGGCATCCGAGAGACCATGAGAGAAAGCAGCGACCAGAGCCTCATTATTCCAGCCCACCTCTGCTGCCAGGGTACGAAACTCAATGGCGTATTCAGCTACGGATCGTGAACCCTGTCTGATGGACATAAGGAGCTTCGCAGCAGAGGCAGCACGAGCCGGCACATCGAATACCTTCCGAAGAGAAGCAACAAAACCGGAAAACTCGGCAACCACCGGATTGTTGTTCTCCCATAAAGGGCTGGCCCAGGCCAAGGCCTTGTCCGAGAGCAGCGAGATCAAGAAGCCCACCCTTGATCTCTCAGTAGGAAAGGCATGTGGCAGCAACTCGAAGTAAATGCCCACCTGGTTAAGGAAACCTCGGCACTGAGTTGGCTCTCCCCCAAAGCGCTGTGGAAGGGGGGCAGAACCGGTCATACCCTGAAACACCACAGGCGCAGCAACAGGTATCAGGGTAGACTCTGGCGCAACAACCGGAGCGGCAGTAGGAGCGGGCCCAGGAGCGACAACCGACCCATCGGCAACGGAAGCTAAATGAGCCGTGCGTTCAAGCAGGGTTTGCAACGCCACAGCGAACCGACCCAACAGGTGATCCTGCTGATCAAGTCTGGCAACCAGCGTAGGTAGCGAGGGTGGCCCTGTACCGTCAGAATTCATGGCTTGGTCCTAATGTCATGGAACCATGAACCAGACGTACAACAAGAGATAAGTGGAAAATAAGAAGGTTTTATTGAAGAGCAAGCCGTAAGCAAAGTCCGAACGGATGGCTAAACCGAAGCAGGGTCTTGCGGAGACAGAGGTCAGGAACCAGAAGGGTAGTCAGACGAAGCCAGGAACAGGAACCAACGGGGTAGTCAGACGAAGCCGGAATCAGGAACCAACGGGGTAGTCAGACGAAGCCGGAATCAGGAACCAACGGGGTAGTCAGACGAGGCCAGGATCAGGAACCAGAAGCAGCAGCAGTCTTGGAAGCATGTGAATACAGGAGGACCAAGCAAGGAACTGAAGCCACAGACCTCCTATATATATGAGCTAGGCATCCAGCTCCTCCCAGTGGGAAGGAGGAGCCGCAGGGGGGGAGGCTACAAGAAAACCCAGAAACCAAGATGGCCGCCAGCACATGTCAAACGAAAGGAACAGCAAGGAGGTAAGACCATGACACGGGGCCTAAATATCTGAGAATGGACTGTTCCAGTGGTGGGTGACGGGAAGCCAGATTCTCTGCTATGGAACCTCTCTCCAATTGATTTTGGTTAATTTTTATTTATTTAATTTTTATTTTAATTCATTTCCCTATCCACATTTGTTTGCAGGGGATTTACCTACATGTTGCTGCCTTTTGCAGCCCTCTAGCTCTTTCCTGGGCTGTTTTACAGCCTTTTTAGTGCCGAAAAGTTCGGGTCCCCATTGACTTCAATGGGGTTCGGGTTCGGGACGAAGTTCGGATCGGGTTCGGATCCCGAACCCGAACATTTCCGGGATGTTCGGCCGAACTTCTCGAACCCGAACATCCAGGTGTTCGCTCAACTCTACTCATCACCTAACCTGAGGGGCACTTATCACACTGCATCTCTGTCTCAAGCGACAGATATGCATTTTCTAGGGGCATACCACTGACATGCCCGATCCCACTGGCGGGCATGTATACCTGTACATGGCATGCTACCCTTTTGTTTTTTCTTCTTCTGAGGAATTGTCTACAAACCGGATTCCAAAAAAGTTTGGACACTATACAAATTGTGAATAAAAACTGAATGCAATGATGTGGAGGTGCCAACTTCTAATATTTTATTCAGAATAGAACATAAATCACGGAACAAAAGTTTAAACTGAGAAAATGTACCATTTTAAGGGAAAAATATGTTGAATCAGAATTTCATGGTGTCAACAAATCCCCAAAAAGTTGGGACAAGGCCATTTTCACCACTGTGTGGCATCTTCCCTTCTTCTTACAACACTCAACAGACGTCTGGGGACCGAGGAGACCAGTTTCTCAAGTTTAGAAATAGGAATGCTCTCCCATTCTTGTCTAATACAGGCCTCTAACTGTTCAATCGTCTTGGGCCTTCTTTGTTGCACCTTCCTCTTTATGATGCGCCAAATGTTCTCTATAGGTGAAAGATCTGGACTGCAGACTGGCCATTTCAGTACCCGGATCCTTCTCCTACACAGCCATGATGTTGTGATTGATGCAGAATGTGGTCTGGCATTATCTTGTTGAAAAATGCAGGGTCTTCCCTGAAAGAGATGACGTCTGGATGGGAGCATATGTTGTTCTAGAACCTGAATATATTTTTCTGCATTGATGGTGCCTTTCCAGACATGCAAGCTGCCCATGCCACACGCACTCATGCAACCCCATACCATCAGAGATGCAGGCTTCTGAACTGAGCGTTGATAACAACTTGGGTTGTCCTTGTCCTCTTTGGTCCCAGATTTTGAAAAAGCACTTTGAATCATGACTCGTCTGACCACAGAACAGTCTTCCATTTTGCCACACTCCATTTTAAATGATCCCTGGCCCAGTGAAAACGCCTGAGCTTGTGGATCTTGCTTAGAAATGGCTTCTTCTTTGCACTGTAGAGTTTCAGCTGGCAACGGCGGATGGCACGGTGGATTGTGTTCACTGACAATGGTTTCTGGAAGTATTCCTGAGCCCATTCTGTGATTTCCTTTACAGTAGCATTCCTGTTTGTGGTGCAGTGTCGTTTAAGGGCCCGGAGATCACGGGCATCCAGTATGGTTTTACGGCCTTGACCCGTAAGCACAGAGATTTTTCCAGATTCTCTGAATCTTCGGATGATGTTATGCACAGTTGATGATGATAGATGCAAAGTCTTTGCAATTTTTCGCTGGGTAACACCTTTCTGATATTGCTCCACTATCTTTCTGCGCAACATTGTGGGAATTGGTGATCCTCTACCCATCTTGGCTTCTGAGAGACACTGCCACTCTGAGAAGCTCTTTTTATACCCAATCATGTTGCCAATTGACCTAATTAGTGTTAATTGGTCGTCCAGCTCTTCGTTATGCTCAAATTTACTTTTTCCAGCCTCTCATTGCTACTTGTCCCAACTTTTTGGGGATTTGTTGACACCGTGAAAATTTGAATCAACATATTTTTCCTTTAAAATGATACATTTACTCGGATTAAACGTTTGATCTGTCATCTACGTTCTATTACAAATAAAATATTGACATTTGCCATCTCCACATCATTGCATTCAGTTTTTATTCACAATTTGTTTAGTGTCCCAACTTTTTTGGAATCCGGTTTGTATTTGTAGTGCAACATCCCAAAGTATTGATGTAGCTTATTTTTCTATTATTACTGCAGTCTCTGACTCCCCCTTTTTCTCCCCCTGATAAGTCACTTTTAAGGGCCCATTCACATGATCGTATGACTGCGATCCACAATACACGGGCACTTGCCGTGTGAACTACGTGCTACGGGTACTGCGATCCTCAAAATACGGCAAAAGATAAGACATGCCCTTTCTTCTGCGGAGAGAAGGCACGAATCAGAAGCCAAAGAAGCACTCAGAAGCGCTTCCATGGGTTTTTTAGTCCGTGATTCCGCAAGACAAAAGATAGGATATGTCCTATCTTTTTCAGTAATTTGGGATTGCGGACCCATTCAAGTCAATTGGTCTGCACTGCAATACGGGATTCACATGGCTGGTGCCCGTACATTGCGGAAATTTATTTAATAAATTGCAACATTTGGTAAATTTGGTGCAAAATACACTAACGCAGACTTCCCCCTTATGTATTGAAATAAACTCACAGATAGCTGACAGGAACCGAATAATGATAGTCATGGATGGAGGAGATGGGAGTCTGGCAATGGGCGAACCTGGGTTCAGTTGCAAGGCAATTGCAGAGCCATCGCCCCAAATGCTAGTAAATAGGCAAACATCAAGGAACGGGACATGCTTATTGTGCTGCAAGGAACAAACTGTAAGCTTCACTAGTTCTAGATAGATTGATGAGAAATAGAGAGACGGCTAGAAAGATGGACAGATAGATAATTGTACTGTCTTTTAAATAAACTGTAAATGTAAGAAATATGATCTTGTGAAATAGCATTTCACAAGTCACCTGAATAAGCATTTATCTCAGTAGACTCTAGGGGGCAGCGTTGCACTTTTCTTGAGAAAGACTGTTAATCTGTTTCTATAGCAACCACACACGCACAGAAAATTGCAGGGTTCATATACAAACATACATGTAAGACCTATACATATAAGAAGACATAATCACTGAAAGGCAAATACCGGTGTGTCTATGATATTCTAATTTGCGTTTTTTTCCCAATACATTAATTTCAGAGGTTATTTTTGCTAGAAGTCTCAGGTTGTCTAGACAAACATCTCAACAGAGTAAGAAGCTGGTTGTGATAACAAATTCCTCTGCGTCTCAGGTTACTGTCACTAGGCAAACTACAGCAGGCTGTTCATAATCTGTATTCACCATCAACACTGTCTACACAAAATGCCTATTATTTTACCACAACTACCCGAGTCTCTATTTTCCAGCTATGATCCAAAATATGTACCAGGGTAAGTAGAACAGATTTGAATATTTATAATTCTTTATGCTGTTTTATATGTGACACTACAACAATGCCAATGGTTGCGTGGTCTTAGAAAAAAAAAAAAAATAAGATTACAAGGGACTAGTCTGTTATGCAAATCTCAATGGATGTTGTACAATTGTGCAAATGTATGCCACAAATTTGAATCACTATTAACTATTAGTAAAGTAGCTTAGATGTATACCATATCTAAGCTAATATTTTTTATATAATAAAAATGAAAAATTACCATGGATTAAACAGAACATAAAAAGTAACAAAAAAATCCACACACAACATACTATTAGTGAGTAATGTTTAGGTGTTAGTCACATAAGAATAAATAATGCACGAATGTTTAAGGTATATTTCTATAAGTTTGAAATAAAAAAGTATCATTGGAATAATTTTTTCAATAAAATATTGCACTTATTCCATAATATAAATAATAAATCACTGAAAATGCAGTATATATACACACAAAGTGGCACATTTATTAAGACTAGCATTTTAGATGCCGGTCTTAATAGCCTGTATAGCTGCCGGTGGTTCGCCGAAGTTATGTAGAGGCGCCAGCCTTCCTAGCTGTCTTACATTTAGACCATTTTCTACGCCTAAAACAGGCATAGAAAATGATGAATGAGACGGGCATGCCGGCCCATCCCCTTCTCTGCCCACACTATACCTACTTTTTTAGACCTGGCGTGAGAGGGGAAGAAGTGGCAGATTCTGCAGCACTATGACAGCAAAAGTGGCATATATCTGGTCATAAATGACCCCCAAAGTTGTCTCAAACTATGTAGAGTTAAAATAACACATCATTATTAATTCTGGAAAGACAAGGGGTCAAAATGAACAAAAAAAATATTGTCGGGCATCAAAGGCCAAGTTACTGTATCTTCAAAGGAATCCAGCAAAATATCTCCTGTCAGTTGAACCCTTTGGGCAGGTCAAATGGACTACACTGCTCTAAAGTGTCTAAACCCAAAAGAGACCCCATGAGGGTTTCTTTAACTAAATAATAGGTGAAGGGAAATGCAGGAAAAATTATTGTTACAACCACTCTAATGTTACAAGTCTTTCTTTCCTTTTCTCTATTAAGCTGAGACCACCATGACAACTTCTTTCCGCCATGTGTATTATTATATTGTTATATTAGTTATCACATCCACATAATTGCTATCTTGTGAAGGATGTTTATTGTGGTACTTGTGGTCCGCTGCGGGCATCCTCCACTGTATGCATTTTTGCTGGGGATCGCCATTAGCAACGGGCCACAAGTGCAGGATTTGCTCCCCTGTATATATGCACGACTGCATGTGGGTTTGAGCACTTGCTGCCTGTTTAACACCATGCCATTTTTTCAGTGTGAATGTCATCACAGGTCCTACACCCCCACTTCTCCTTGTCACTGCTGATTCCTCCCCCTCCTGCACTGATCATATGATGTGATGTCATCACAGGTCCTACACCCCCACTTCTCCTCGTCACTGCTGATTCCTCCCCCTCCTGCACTGATCATATGATGTGATGTCATCACAGGTCTTTCAGCTCTACCAGTGTAGGCTGGGGGAGTGAGTGGAAATAAAAAAATAAAAAAATAAAAAAAACCTCTCTCTATGGGCGCTATTGACAGCCATTTCCTGTCACTGCTGGTGGGTGCCTGCTGTATTATACAACCGGCACCCTTTGTGTATGGAGCAAGCTCAGCGCTTGAACCCACTCCATTGAATTTCTTAATGCTAATTGAATGTGATTATACGTTAAGGGGTTAAAAAAAAAAGAACATGTGAAAAAGACATTCTAGTTTTAATTGCCATAAAAAAATATACGTGACACAGTCCCTTTAAAAGAAATTAGTGGTCACTAGTTTGTGCAGCACAGTTCTATTTTTTAAATACTTACCTCATTACAATCAGACTTGTAGAAACAGCATGTACAGATACTCTATATAATGGCCTTATTTATCGGCATACAATATGTAGCTACTATTGTGGACAAGGATTTTATGTGTTTGCTCTCCTGGAGTAATATGAATCATGGGTCATCGTGAAGAGACTACATTAAATGGCCATATAAACATGAATCAAGTTTATTTTATGTATAAAAGCTATTCTAAGAAAAAAGGTTGTAGAAAAGAGTTTGATACTAGGGTTAGCGAATTTCATGTTATGAAATTCGTTTGCGCTTAGTTTGGTGGTAAAGGCAGAATTGCGTTATGGATTCCATTAGCACGGACCATAACGCAATACTATGACGGAATGCATAATGAAATGCCTTTAGAGGCATTCCGTTTTTCATTCCGTCATGATAGAAGTCTGTGAGCTGCAAAATGGATCCATCATTTACACTTTAATTCTACACATTAACTTTGGGCAAACAAATGTGGGGTCAAAATGCTGGCTCCACCGCTAGATGAATGCCTTACACGGTGGAGTTTCCAAAATGGGGTCATTCTCTAGGGTTTTACCTGTACTGATACTTCTGAAGCTCTGCAAATGAACATGGCAAAATCTGTGCTCCATTCATAAATTAAAAATGTTTTATTTTTTTAAAAGGATGTATTCAGAAAGTTTGTTTGTCTATCACCCAGTTTCACTGAATATGTAAGGCCAGTCTGAACAACTGTAATGTCCAATATAGGCTAAATGTGTATGGCTGTGTCTGTGAAAAGAGCTTTCATTAGATGTTTATTTGTTCAACTGGTGTTCAACCATCAAACAACTTCTGTATAATGTGTATGGTAACTTTACTCATTAGAAACTGCATTACAAATTGTGGGGTGAATGAAAAATTTTGAGCTGCAAGTGTATCCCAAGGTTTGGTACACTTTAATGCACAGCAATACCTCACATGTTGCTTTTGTCTGCTGCCTGGACATAGAGCATGGCTCAGAAGGGTAATAGCACCATACAATATTTGAGGCCTATTTAAAAGTGATATGAAATCTAGTTCAAGTAAGTGCCAACAGAGAATATGACAAAGTAATCCAGTAATGTGTGGTAAGAACAATTCTGTCCATCAGAGTATAACTATTAGCAAAGAAAATTTGTTGGCCCTAATAATGCATAATGTCCCTACCCACTATGTGGCCAATTGAAAATGGTCATTATGGCCAACTAAGGAAGTATAGTGAAACATGGATAACCGATAAACATGATGGACAGGGGAATTAGACAAAAGACAAACAGGGGGGGGGGGGGGGGGCTTCCGTTGGATGGCAGGCACCGTGAGTGTGTCACGGTCCCTCCAGTGACAGAGGTTAGAAGATCTGAGAGACTGGCTGCACATTAGGTCACCTGAATGCCTATCTGTTTTCACTTGTTGCAGTGTTGTTGTTGTTAATGACCACACCTCATATCTCAGGTGTAGCTTGTGGTCATTACTGCTCCTCTATTTAGTCTGGACTCATACTTCTTACCATGCAGTTGATATTCTCTGCCTGGAGTTGGAAGAGTTGGTGTGTGGTCCACATCTGTGTTCCTGCTCATCCATTTTGTATTGAAGATGAGTGTACTTCTCTTGGTATTTTGTTGCTCCCATTTGCTCGTTGTTTACTAGGCCTCAGGGAGACGCTGGTTCATTTATCTGGGAAGAAACCAGTAATCTCAGACCCTGTCACTAATCCTAGGGCTTTTCAGGGTTACTAGGGCCTAGGTTTACGGTGCATGAATATTCCCACCTTCAGGATCTATTCATACTGATAGGAGTCAGGGCTAGGTTTAGGGTGTCCTTAGTTTGTCCCCATTTCCCATTACTTAGCCTTGAGGCCTAGTTCCTGGTCTTTTTTCCTTCTTTTGTTATTCTGGTGTTCCTCTCCTCCCACACATTATCAACCGCCGAATCGCCATTTTGTTTGTGTCAGTGCAGCGATGGATAAGATTTCTGCACTGGTCAGACAACTGCAGGGGCTATCTTTGGAGGTAGCTAACCTCCGCACGACCGTCTCACAGATCCAGAGACCACAGGCGGCTGGTTCTGGCAGTGGGAACCAGGCCTTTCCTGAACCTAAGGTCGCTCTCCCGGACACATTTTCTGCAGGAAGTGACAACTTTATTCGGTTCAAGGAGTCGTGCAAATTATATTTTAGACTACGGCCTAACTCTTCTGGGGACGAGAGTCAAAGAGTGGGTATAATAATTTTTTTACTTAAAGGTGACGCTCAATCTTGGGCTTTTTCGTTGCCAACCAGATCACAATCCCCCCGATCAGGTCTTATCTACGATGACCCAGATCGGATCTCCCTGGCCGAGACTAAGTTGCGTGGCTTACGGCAGGGAGAGCATTCTGCGGAGACCTAATGCTCTGAATTTAGGAGATGGGCTACGGATACGGAGTGGAATGATCCAGCTCTCCGTTGTCAATTCTGTCAAGGGTTATCCGAGAGCCTGAAGGACGCGTTGGCGTTTCAGGAATATCCTGAGTCATTGGAAGCGGCCATTTAGCTTGCTACCCGCATTGATAGACACCTGAGGGAGAGATCTAAGGTTCCTCACTCTCAGAACGTACTATCCTATAAGGTGGCGGCCTCCTCCGACACTTTGGGGAGAGAGACACTTGAGTTAATGTCTGGTGATGAACCAATGCAGCTGGGAGGAGCTACTCCTGGACCTGGTGATAATAACTTTAGGCTAAAGAAGAGACTCTGCGGAAAAAGGGGGCATTTTCTTAACGTATGTCCTTATGTTCAGCGTCAAGGTGAAAAATAAAAAATAAATGTTTACTCCTTATCTCACTCTTGGTGATGTGGGTGGGCAATCTGAGAATTTACTTTTGTCATTTGCCGGTAGTACTCGATTTCTCCTGTCAACCGAGGTGGCGCTAGATTCCAAATCTGTGGGAATTGAAGTGTTTATTGACAGTGGGGCAGGGGTTAACCTAGTTGATGGTCAGTTTGTCTGTATGAATGGGTTGACAACATGTGCATTAGACAAAAATATTTTGGTGTTTGCAATTGATTCCGCTCCACTCACACAGAAGGGTTTGTCACAAATGGTGCAGGACATCCATTTAAAAGTGGGTGATTTTCATTAAGAATCTATTTCGTGTTTGTTGCTGGAGGGTCTGCCTGCTCCCTTGGTGCTAGGGTTACCATGGTTAAGCAAATATAATCCTACCATCGATTGGCAAGCGAGACAGATTCTTGATTGGAGTGATTATTGCATTGACAACTGTCTTAGCACCTCGCTGTCTGTTGGAACCACTAAAGTGGTACCTTTGTTTATTTCTGATTTTTTCTGATGTATTCTCTGAAAGTGGAAACCAGGAGTTACCTCTACATCGTTAGTATGATTGCCCGATCAACCTTGTTCTCGGAGCTAGGTTGCCCAAGTCTCGGTTGTATAATCTTTCTGAACCCGAAAGAGCAGCCATGCGAGAATATATCACCGAGAGTTTGGCTAAAGGTCATATTAAACCATCCAAATCCCCAGTGGATGCAGGGTTCCTATTTTTAAGAAATAGGACAGAACTCTTAGCCCCTGTTTGGACTTCCGTGAGCTTAATCGCATTACTGTACATGATCCTTATCCCCTTCCTTTGATCCCAGATTTGTTAAATCAGATTGTCTGTGCCAAGGTGTTCTCTAAATTGAATTTGAGGGGCGCATATAATATGGTAAGGATCGAGGAGGGGGACAAATGGAAGATGTACTTTAATACCCCTGAAGGTCATTTTGAGAATATGATAATGCCTTTTTGGTTAACCAATGCCCCTGCGGTTTTTCAACATTTCATCAATGACATCTTTCATCATCTGGTGGGTAGGTTTTTGGTGGTGTATCTGGATGATATTCTAATTTATTCTCCTGACATGGAGAGTTGGAGACGCATCAGGATCACATGAGACAAGAGTTACAGATCCTAAGAGAGAATAAATTGTATGCTTAGTTGGAAAAGGGTGTATTTGCAGATCAGGAAGTGCAATTCCTGGGTTACTTACTCTCATTTTCAGGTTTTCGTATGGATCCAGAGAAGGTCCATGCTGTTTTGGACTGGAATCGACCCAAAAATCTGAAAGCGCTTATGCAGTTTTTGGGGTTCACCAACTACTACCGTTAATTCATTTTGAACTACTCGACTGTGGTTAAACTTTTAATGGACATGACTAGGAAAGGTTTGGATGTCTCAGTCTGGTCTTATGAGGCATTACCAGCTTTTTCTGCGGTGAAGGAATGTTTTGCTTCTGTTCCTATACTGGTGCAACCGGATGTGTCACAGCCATTCATTGTGGAAGTTGACGCATCCGAGGTAGGGGCAGGAGCAGTCTTGTAGCAGGGCCCTTCACCTAGTAAATGGCGCCCATGTGCTTTCTTCTCTATAAAGCTCTCAACTGCTTAAAAAAAATTATGACGTAGGTAATAGAGATTTGCTGGCCATTAAGTTGGCTTTTGAGGAATATCGTCATTGGTTGGAAGGAGCAATTCATCCTATTATGGTAATTACGATCACAAAAATCTGTCTTGCCTGGAGTCGGCTAAACGTCTGAACCCAAGGCAGGCCAGATGGTCGTTGTTTTTTATCAGATTTAATTTTGTTGTCACCTATCGCCCTGGGGTTAAAAATGTCAAGGCGGACGCTTTGTCGCATAGCTTTCCTGGGGGGGGGGTTATTCGGAAGATCCTGGTCCGATATTGGCTGAAGGGGTGGTAATATCCGCCCTTTATCCCGACCTTGAGGCAGAGGTGTGGGAGGTCCAGGGAGATGTACCAGAGTCCTGTCCTCCAGGGGAGTTGCTTGTTCCCTCCGAATTACGACACAAGGTGTTTGAGGAACATCACTGTACAGTTCTTACAGGACACCCTGGGAGCAGATCCACGGTCGATCTCATTTCTCGTAGATTCTAGTGGCCGGGGTTGCATAAATGTTTGAGGGCTATGTGTCAGATTGTGGTACTTGTGCACGAGATTTTCAGGGTTACTAGGGCCTAGGTATACTGTGTATGAATATTCCCACCTTCAGGGTCTATTCATACTGACAGGAGTCAGGGCTAGGTTTAGGGTTTCCTTAGGTTGTCCCCATTTCTCTTTACCTATCCTTGAGGCCTAGTTCCTGGTATTTTTCCTTTTGTTGTCATTCTGGTGTCCCCCCCCCCCCACATTGTTACAGAGTGGTATTTGGTCAATTGTAGGTTACAGTTTGGAGTGTTCCATCATACGGCTCAGACAATGAACTAATAGCAAAAAGGTAGTAGAGGTAGTAGAAATGAAAGTTGGTATAAAGCATTATGTATAGGCCAGTATCCTTTTGTTACCGCTATTTAATCATAACAGGGTGGAAGGAATGGGGAAAGGGATATCCTGTAGGGTAGCAGACTCAAGGTAGGCACTCACCAGCATGTACAGTGCTGCTCATAATTTTTCATACCCCAGGCAAATTTTGACTTACAGTTACTTTTATTCAACCGGCAAGTAATTTTTTGATGGGAAATGACATAGGTGCCCAAAAGATAATAACACGATGTACAAGAGGCATTATTGTGGAAAAAAAACATTTCTCAGCTTTTATTTACATTTGAGCAAAAAATACAAGATGTTCCGCAGTGTGAAAAATCTCAGAGGATGTGGTCGGAAGCCAAAAGTGACACCTGTGCTGGCCAGGAGGATAGTTAGAGAGGTGAAAAAGAATCCAAGGACCACCACCAAGGCCATCCTGGTGAATCTGGGCTCTGCTGGTGGCAATGTCTTAAGGCAGACAATCCAACGGACACTGCACACTGCTGGGTTCCACGGATGCAGAACAAGGAGGACACCACTTCTCCAGATAAGGCACACAAAAGCTCGCTTGGCCTTTGCAAAAGCTCATCTGGACAAAGAAGAAGACTTATGGTCTTCTGTGTTACGGTCAGATGAAACATAATTGAATTGTTTGGTCACAATGATGTTTCCTTCATTTGGCGTAAAAAAATAAAAGGCCTTCAACCCAAAGAACACCATCCCCACTGTCAAACATGGTGGTGGGAACCTCATGCTTTGGGGGTGTTTTTCAGCCAATGGACCAGGGAACCTAATCACAGTAAACAGCACCATGAAAAAAAGAGAAATACATAAGGATTCTCAATGACAACATCAGGCAGTCTGCAGAGAAACTTGGCCTTGGGCACCAGTGGACATTTTTTAGGTTTTGGAGTGGCCCAGCCAGAGTCCAGACTTGAATCCAATTGAGAATCTGTGGAGGGAGCTAAAGATCAGGCTGATGGCAAGAAGACCCTCCAACCTGAAAGAATTGGAGCTCATTGCTAAAGATGAATGGGTAAAAATACCTGTGGAGACATGCAAAAAGCTGGTCTGCAATTATAGGAAGCTTTTGATTGCTGTAATAGCCAATAAAGGCTTTTCTATTGATTATTGAGAAGGGTATGAATAATTTTGCACTGGACACTTTTTGCTCGAATGTGAATAAAAGCTGAGAATTATTTTTTTCCACAATAATGCCTCTTGTACATCGTCTTATTATCTTTTGGGAGACACCTATGTCATTTCTCCTCAAAAAATTACTTGCTGGTTGAATAAAAGTAACTTTAAGTAAAAATTTGCCAGGGGTATGAATAATTATGGGCAGCACTGTATATATACACACACATATATATATATATATATATATTGTAGGAAGGAACAAGGGGCCATCATTGATGGTCGGTACGTGTCACCGAGGTTTCTGGCCTCAGTGAGGTAAGAGCCGTTTTTTTCCCCCCTGAAGTGTCATTATTGCAGATTGCAGACTAACACTTCAGCTGTTTAGTATGGCTATAAAGCTGATCCGGGACGGCTACTGGGAATAGCCAAAGTGCTGGGTGGGTGGCTAACCTCCACGTTCGAGGCCGGGTCTTGGCATCGTCTGCTTATAAAAGCAGTCAGCACTATCAGGTGGTGTGGATTTTCCTCCATCTGACAGTGAAGCTGTGGAGTCCTCTAGGGTGAAGACTGCAAACAGTCGTTCAGGCCACCTGGAAACCTACCAGTGAACTATTCTGTGGCTGGGCATTCAGCCAGGTCTGAACCGACACCTAGTATTCCAGGTGAACATTTTGTTTTTGCTGTGTGTGAACAAGCACAAAGACTGTTTTGTTTTTGCTGAGTGCGAATAAAACATTGAAGTTTGATTTACAACCTGGTTCCTTGCCTCTATACTACGTCCACTAACCTGTCTACCAGAGCAAATCCCCACAATATATACAGTACAGACCAAAAGTTTAGACACACCTTCTCATTCAAAGAGTTTTCTTTATTTTCATGACTATGAAAATTGTATATTCACACTGAAGGCATCAAAACTATGAAATAACACATGTGGAATTATATACATAACAAAAAATTGTGAAACAACTCAAAATATATCATATTCTAGGATCTTCAAAGTAGCCACCTTTAGCTTTGATTACTGCTTTGCACACTCTTGGCATTCTCTTGATGAGATTCAAGAGGTAGTCACCTGAAATGGTTTTCACTTCACAGGTGTGCCCTGTCAGGTTTAATAAGTGTGATTTCTTGCCTTATAAATAGGGTTGGGACCATCAGTTGCGTTGTGGAGAAGTCGGGTGGATACGCAGCTGATAGTCCTACTGAATAGACTGTAAGAATTTGTATTATGGCAAGAAAAAAGCAGCTAAGTAAAGAAAAATTAGTGGCCATCATTACTTTAAGAAATGATGGTCAGTCAGTCCGAAAAATTTGGAAATCTTTGAACGTGTCCCCAAGTGCAGTCACAAAAAACATCAAGCGCTACAAAGAAACTGGCTCACATGCGGACCGCCCCAGGAAAGGAAGACCAGGAGTGACCTCTGCTGCGGAGGATAAGTTCATCCGAGTCACCAGCCTCAGAAATCGCAGGTTAACAGCAGCTCAGATTAGAGACCAGGTCAATGCCACACAGAGCTCTAGCAGCAGACACATCTCTAAAACAACTGTTAAGAGGAGACTGTGTGAATCAGGCCTTCATGGTAGAATATCTGCTAGGAAACCACTGCTAAGGACAGGTAACAAGCAGAAGAGACTTGTTTGGGCTAAAGAACACAAGGAATGGACATTAGACCAGTGGAAAACTGTGCTTTGGTCTGATGAGTCCAAATTTGAGATCTTTGGTTCCAACCACCATGTCTTTGTGCGACGCAGAAAAGGTAAACGGATGGACTCTACATGAATGGTTCCCACCGTGAAGCATGGAGGAGGAGGTGTGATGGTGTGGGGGTGCTATTCTGGTGACACTGTTGGGGATTTATTCAAAATTGAAGGCATACTGAACCAGCATGGCTACCACAGCATCTTGCAGCGGCATGCTATTCCATCCGGTTTGCGTTTAGTTGGACCATCATTTATTTTTCAACAGGACAATGGCCCCAAACACACCTCCAGGCTGTGTAAGGGCTATTTGACCATGAAGGAGAGTGATGGGGTGCTGCGTCAGATGACCTGGCCTCCACAGTCACCGGACCTGAACCCAATCGAGATGGTTTGGGGTGAGCTGGACCGCAGAGTGAAGGCAAAAGGGCCAACAAGTGCTAAGCATCTCTGGGAACTCGTTCAAGACTGTTGGAAGACCATTTCAGGTGACTACCTCTTGAAGCTCATCAAGAGAATGCCAAGAGTGTGCAAAGCAGTAATCAAAGCAAAAGGTGGCTACTTTGAAGAACCTAGAATATGACATATTTTCAGTTGTTTCACACTTTTTTGTTATGTATATAATTCCACGTGTTAATTCATAGTTTTAAAGCCTTCAGTGTGAATCTACAATTTTCATAGTCATGAAAATAAAGAAAACTCTTTAAATGAGAATGTGTGTCCAAACTTTTGGTCTGTACTACTGTGTATATATATATATATACACATACAGTAGTTTCGGCGGCACCAGTAAACTGGCTCAGGTGCAGCGTCCAAGGGAATGAGCTTCTCACCCTTAACCCCTTAGTGACCAAGCCTGTTTGGGCCTTTATGACCAAGCGTTTTTCTTCCTTTTTTTCATGGTCTCGTTCCAAGAGCTATAACTTTTTTATTTTTTCTTCTATAAAGCTTTATGAGGGCTTGTTTTTTACGGGACAAGTTGTAGTTTTTAATGGCCCCATTTTGGGGTACACATAACTTTTTGATTAACTTTTATTAACTCTTTCTGGG
The DNA here is from genome assembly GCF_014858855.1 of Bufo gargarizans. NCBI lineage: Eukaryota > Metazoa > Chordata > Amphibia > Anura > Bufonidae > Bufo > Bufo gargarizans. The sequence continues at coordinate 390,280,256 of NC_058080.1, read as the reverse complement.
AGGGAGATGGGGGAAAATAGCAATACTGCCACTGCGTTTTTACATTATAAACTTTACGGCGTTCATTTTTCGGTACAAATAACATAATATCTTTATTCTCTGGGTCAGTACGATTACAGTGATACTAAATACTTATAATTTTTTTTACGTTTTACAACTTTTTTTTTCCAATAAAACCGCTTTTATTAACCAAAAAAATGATTTTGCATTGCCACTTCACAAGACCCTGTCGGGCATATTTATATCTGCACATTAAGGTCTGACAATATTAGAACCAAAATGGAGATTCACATTCCCTTTAAGAGGCCAAACTTTCTGTTGGAATAAGCCAGAGAAGATCATGATGGTCACTGGCATACAATGTATATTGTTTTAAAAGTTATTGCCAACAGATGTGGTATCTTAAGAGAATGTAATGGGTCTCACATAAACTGTCTCAACTACCGGGGTCAAGAGAGGTTATTGCTTAAAAACACTGGTTTCTCTAAACATATCAGTCTGAGGAACAATGGGTGTTATATAGCTAAGCCAGATCTGATAAGAGACATCCATAAAACACATCTGGTGTGAAATGGGTATCTTTTCACGTATATATATATATATATTCCTGTGTGCATTTATTTAGCGTTTGAACTTGTTAATGATTCATATATAATAAGCAATATTAAGTATTATAACCAGACATTATTAATGTATCTTTTTATATTGTATCTCATTGAGGGGATATAGCAAGTTGTTGTTTTTTTCTCTTAAGAAGGGTCTATTCAGAGGAGCTGAGGGTATTTCAAACATCATTATTCAAATAGCTGTGACAATTAGGTGTATACAAACCAGGGCAAAAGCTAGAAGTTTATGGTTCTCTTATCTGACCATAAATAAGATGGTCTGTTGACTGTCAAAATGGATCCGTGATGTCTGGGAAAGTGATCCTAAAGTGTCAGAAAGAATACCTCCTAATTGATTTAAGTTGGGAGAGACCAAAGGTTAAGAGGTGTAATAAAGCCGGATATATATGTTAATTCAAAAAATTGCTATATGATACAACAGTGCCATCAAGTGGTAGATGGGCAGAAGGAATGCCAATTAAATGACATCATCTCCATGATTACCATACGTAACACCCACCTTATCTAATTGGAAATCCCTAATCCAAGAGGGGATGGGCATAGATAAGGATGAGGATATCTACTGCAGTTTTGGGAAGAGAAAAAAAAAAGAGGAAAAAGTAAGATCACTTGAAAAATCACTTGAGACAAAGAGGACTTGAGCCAAACATCACTTGGAACTTCTTCAGGGAGAACACTTGGGAATTCATTCATCAGCATCACTTCACACGTCAGAAACGTACCACAAGACGGGATAGATCTGAATCTTGGAAAGCTGGGTCCCTTCTAAAAGCTCTTTATCCCAAAGCAAGGGGTAATGTATAATCCATTTTATTTGCAGTAATTATAAATCGCTCCAATTGGCATATAGTTGAGACCCCATTATTAGTGGGTCTATAGTGTTAAAACAATAATTTTATGGAAAATTTTAATGAACGTGCACATCATTAGAATTTCTGTAATATTGCTATCAGAGTGGAATCTCTGATCGGATTTTATTATCCGTAGTTAGGTCAACGGGCGTATTTATAAGATGTCTCTTACTGCCATATTCTCTGATTGAGCATAAGGGCTTTTCCACAGATTCATTTCTATTGTTTTTTTTGTTGTTGTTGTTACATTATAATATTTTGATTACCAGTATATTAATCGGTAATAATTTGATAAAAGGAAGTAGTATTATATTGTACTTAAGTCAGCCTGTAAACGGTGGAGCACCATCTTATGGTCAATTTTGATATTATCTTTGTATGCCATGTTTTCTGCTTGTATTTATAATAAATTATATTTTGTATAATTAATTGCACCCTGTTTCATTAGCTGCACAAGTTAATTTTAGATCTCATCAATAAAAGAACTGGCGTTTATATGTCCGCCAATTAAATTTTTCAATTTTTATTTTTTTTATTTTTCATAAAAATATCAAATCATATTTTTATGGTTTCATATCTTATGTAAAATAAATACCCGACAACCCATAACTTTTTTTTTTCTTTTTCTATGGAGTTGTGTGAGGGCTTGATTTTTGAGGGACAACTTGTATTTTTCATTGGTATCATTTTGGAGTAAATGGCACTTTTTGATCGCTTGTTATTACGTTTTTTTCAGTGGAAACTAAGAATAAATTAGAAATTCTGTCTTATTTTTATTTTTATTTTTTACGGCGTTCACCATAGGGGATAATTTATGTAATATTTATGTAGTCCGGGTCGTTACGGACGCGGCAATACCAAACATATGGGGGACTAAAGACAGGCTCGGGGCCCTGATCGGAAGTGAGGTAAGCTTCCGAACACATCAGCACCCCGCGATCGCATTTTCGGGGTGCTGATGGGAGACAGAGGGAGTCCGCTCCCTCTGTCACCACTTTACATGCAGCGGGCGCCATTGCGCCCGGCATGTAAAGGGTTAAACAGCCCGGATCGGCACTTCTGCCGGTCCGGGCTGTTAGAGCAGGGTCCCGGCTGTCATGTGAGAGCCGGGTCCGTGCTCCCCGCTGCACGGGGGAGAAGTGCAGCGCTTAGACCGGGCCGCCGTAAAAACACGTATGGGTGGTCACTAAGGGGTTAATATATGCCAGAAATAGGACAGCACTCCAAGACTTGAAAAAACAGTGTCTTTATTCACCCATGTGAAGCAGTAGCAACGTTTCAGTTCACAACTGAGCCTTTCTCAAGCAAAGAAATACAAGCTTGTGCCTTCCTTAAATAGCACTCAAATAATCAGGTGACCAATGAACATACAGATCAAAAACATGTGACCAATTACCATGTGAAGACCATTTACCTAATTGAGTCATGTTAACAATTACATATGCAAAATATCCTAACACTTAATACATAGGATTGCACATATTTGTGTTACATCCAAACACTTTACATTTGATAGTGTATATGTACATAACCACAGTGGATTTAATCAATGTGAAATTCATAAATAATATATAAATCATTAAAATAATCAACCACGTAGACTGAGAGAAAAGGGCGTTTGACTATGTCTGACAATACTGCGAGTCTATGTGAATACTGGCCAAAATTGGCATTTTTAACTAGTACTGCAGAGACCACAATATGGAAGATCCCCGTTAGACTATCTATGGACCGCAATGGTGAGATGGTTTGGAGTACACCTTATTTACGTGTGGTGTCCCCCTTACCTGATCACAACTTTGGAGGGGTTGATTGTCATGGAACCATGAACCAGACGTACAACAAGAGATAAGTGGAAATAAGAAGGCTTTATTGAAAATCAAGCTGTAAGCAAAAGTCCAAACGGATGGCTAAACCGAAGCAGGGTCTTGCGTAGACAGAGGTCAGGAACCAGAAGGGTAGTCAGACGAAGCCTGGATCAGGAACCAGCAGGGTAGTCAGACGAAGCCAGGATCAGGAACCAACGGGGTAGTCAGACGAGGCCAGGATCAGGAACCAGAAGCAGCAGCAGTCTTAGAAGCATGTGAACACAGGAGGACCAAGCAAGGAACTGAAGCCACAGACCTCCTATATATATGAGCTAGGCATCCAGCTCCTCCCAGTGGGAAGGAGAAGCCGCAGGGTGGGAGGCTACAAGAAACCCAGAAACCAAGATGGCCGCCAGCACATGTCAAACGAAGGAGAACAGTAAGAAGGTAAGACCATGACAGTACCTCCCCCTCAAGGGCCCCTCCTCCGCGGAGTAAGGAACGGTTTCTGAGGGAAGCGTGCGTGGAAGGCTCGGAGCAAAGCAGGAGCATGGACATCTGCGGAGGGAACCCAGGAACGCTCCTCTGGACCATAACCACGCCAATGGACCAAAAACTGCAACCGACCGCGGACCAGGCGTGAGTCCAGGATATTGCTCACGTCATATTCCTCACGATTGCCCACTTGGACCGGACGGGGCCGAGGAACCGAGGAAGTGAAACGATTACACACCAATGGCTTCAACAGGGAGACATGAAACACGTTGGAGATCCGCATGCCAGGAGGAAGCGCAAGGGCATAGGCTACCGGGTTTACCCTGCGAAGCACTCGGAAGGGACCAACAAAGCGAGGCGCCAGCTTGGGAGTGGGCACTCGAAGGTTCAGGTTGCGGGTGGACAACCATACACGGTCTCCGACCTGGTAGGAAGGAGCGGGCGCTCGTCTGCGATCAGCCTGGAGTCTCTGGCGCTGCACAGAGACCTCAAGGGACCTCTGGATCTGTACCCAAGAAGCACGTAGGACGGAAAGGTGATCCTCCACAGCCGGAATATCCTGGGGAGAGAATACCTCCGGTAACACGGCAGGTTGGAACCCATAATTGGCCATGAAGGGAGACGTCCCAGAGGAAGAGTTCACCGCCGTGTTCCTGGCAAACTCAGCCCAAGGCAGGAGGTCAACCCAATTGTCTTGGTGATCGGAGACATAGCAACGAAGGAATTGCTCCAAGGCCTGATTGGATCGTTCTGCGGCCCCATTGGACTGAGGGTGGTAGGCCGAGGAGAAAGAGAGATGAATCCCCAACTGGGAGCAAAAGGCGCGCCAGAACCTGGACACAAACTGACTCCCCCGATCCGACACAATCTCCTTGGGCAAACCGTGCAACCGGAAGACCTCCCTGGCGAAAATCGTGGCCAACTCTTGTGCAGAGGGTAACTTCTTGAGAGGAACACAGTGGCACATTTTGGAAAACCGATCCACAATCATGAGAATGACCGTATGGCCTCGGGATGCAGGGAGGTCCACAATGAAATCCATCCCCAGGTGTGACCATGGGCGCTCCCCGGTGGCTATGGGTTGCAAAAGGCCCAACGGAAGGTGCCGAGGGGACTTACTCTGGGCACAAACGGAGCATGCCGCTACATATGCGGCGATGTCGGAACGTAGAGAAGGCCACCAGAACAGACGTGAAACAGCCCAGGACAGCTGATTCTTTCCAGGATGCCCCGCAGCCTTGGAGTTATGGTAGGTTCGCAACAACCGAGTGCGCAACTCCTCAGGCACAAAACACCTGCCGTTGGGTCTCCCAGAGGGAGCACCAGATTGAGCCGCCAAAATCTGCTCACCCAGGGGAGAGGTCAGGCTGGTGCGAATGGCGGCCAGGATCTGATTCGGAGGTATGACCGAAGTCGGAATCGACTCCTCCCCGGACAGCTCGGAGTACTGCCGTGATAAGGCATCCGCTCTGATGTTCTTGGAACCGGGTAGGTAGGAGACCACGTAATTAAAACGTGACAAGAACAGAGCCCATCTGGCCTGACGTGGTGTCAATCTCTTGGCCTCAGAAAGGTAGGTCAGATTCTTGTGGTCCGTCAGGATGAGAACCGGAACCACCGAACCCTCGAGCAAGTGCCTCCATTCTTTAAGGGCCTGCACGATGGCCAATAACTCCCTGTCACCAATCTGATAGTTGCACTCCGCGGAAGACAGTTTCCGGGAGTAAAACCCACAAGGAAGCAGAGGACCCTCTGGTGTTCTACGCTGAGACAGAAGGGCGCCTACTCCCGTCTCAGACGCGTCCACCTCGAGGACAAAGGGCAACCCAGGGTTGGGATGCGACAGAATCGGAGCCGACACAAAGGCGGACTTTAGAGCCTCAAAAGCTCGGATGGCCTCGAGCGGCCAGACCTGGAAATTACTGCCCTTCCTGGTCAGATCCGTGAGAGGCTTGGCTAGCATAGAAAAGTCCCTGATGAACTTCCGATAATAATTGGCGAAGCCCAAAAAGCGCTGCAGGGCACGGAGACCACTGGGCTGGGGCCACTGTAAGACAGCCGAAACCTTCTCAGGATCCATGGAGAACCCCTCAGCGGAAATGATGTAACCTAAGAAGGTTACCTGGGATCGGTGAAATTCGCATTTCTCAAGCTTACCGAACAGCCTGTTCTCTCGTAACCGTTGCAACACTCGTCTGACATCCATAATGTGGGCCTCCATGGATTCAGAATATACCAAGATGTCATCCAAATAGACCACCACACACTGCTGCAACAGGTCACGGAAAACATTGTTGATGAATTCCTGGAAGACTGCGGGCGCATTGCACAACCCAAAGGGCATAACCAAGGATTCATAATGACCGGTCCTGGTGTTAAACGCGGTCTTCCACTCATCGCCCGCCTTGATCCTTACCAGGTTATATGCCGCCCTCAGGTCGAGTTTGGTAAAGACCGTGGCCCCTTTGAGGCGATCGAACAGCTCGGAAATCAAGGGTATCGGGTAAGCGTTCTTGATCGTGATGCGATTGAGACCCCTGTAATCGATGCAAGGCCTCAACTCACCGCCCTTCTTTTTCACAAAGAAAAATCCAGCCCCTGCCGGGGACGAGGATTTGCGAATGTGTCCGCGTGAAAGCGCCTCCCTCACGTACTCCTCCATGGCCTCATTCTCCACTACCGACAGTGGATAGACTTTGCCACGAGGAGGAACGGCACCAGATTGTAACTCTATGGCACAATCGTATGGGCGGTGCGGAGGTAGGGCAACCGCGCGCACCTTATCGAATACATCCCGGTACTCTTCGTATTCAGGAGGCAACAGAGAGTCCAAGGAAGTACACAGCAACTTGACAGGCCCATGGATGCAACTAGCCCCACACTGCGGTGACCACGAGAGGATCTCGGCCGATCTCCAATCGAAAGTCGGATTATGCTTCTGGAGCCAGGGGTACCCCAAGACCACCGAGTAGTGTGGAGACGAAATCACCTGTAGACAGACCGACTCTCTGTGAACGGCACCAATGGCTATCCCCACTGGAAGGGTCTCATGAGTCACGTGTGGCGGCAGAAGGGGTCTGCCGTCTATCGCCTCAAGAGCCAGTGGGGAACCTCGAGGCTGCAGAGGAATGGAATTGGCGGCAGCGAACACACTATCAATGAACAAACCACCAGCACCAGAGTCCACCAACGCCTGGGTCGTCACCGAGCCCCCGACCCAGGAGAGGACAACAGTGATCAGTGGTTTGTCAACACGGGAAACCGGGGACGAGGAGACTCCACCCAAGATCTGCCCCCGACAGGATCTCAGGTGCGAGCGTTTCCCGGACGGTTCGGACATGCCAACCGAAAATGCCCACCGAGACCACAGTACATGCATCGGCCCTCGCGTCTCCGGAGTACCCTCTCCCCCTCGGACAGGCGAGCAAACCCCAGCTGCATGGGTTCACCCCCAGACAAGTCATCCCCAGGAGGCGTGGGAGGAGAGGGAGGCACGGGTGGGACAGCAAACGTAGGCGCCAATCTGTTAGAAGACCTCCGCAGGCTCTCCTTAAAGGAAGGTCTCTCCCTGAGTCTGGTGTCAATCAAAATCAGGAAAGAAATAAGAGACTCGAGCTCCACTGGTAGGTCCTTAGCTGCAACCTCATCCTTCAAGGCATCCGAGAGACCATGAGAGAAAGCAGCGACCAGAGCCTCATTATTCCAGCCCACCTCTGCTGCCAGGGTACGAAACTCAATGGCGTATTCAGCTACGGATCGTGAACCCTGTCTGATGGACATAAGGAGCTTCGCAGCAGAGGCAGCACGAGCCGGCACATCGAATACCTTCCGAAGAGAAGCAACAAAACCGGAAAACTCGGCAACCACCGGATTGTTGTTCTCCCATAAAGGGCTGGCCCAGGCCAAGGCCTTGTCCGAGAGCAGCGAGATCAAGAAGCCCACCTTTGATCTCTCAGTAGGAAAGGCATGTGGCAGCAACTCGAAATAAATGCCCACCTGGTTAAGGAAACCTCGGCACCGAGTTGGCTCTCCCCCAAATCGCTGTGGAAGGGGGGCAGAACCGGTCATACCCCGAGACACCGCAGGCGCAGCAACAGGTGTCGGGGTAGACTCTGGCGCAACAACCGGAGCGGCAGTAGGAGCGGGCCCAGGAGCGACAACCGACCCATCGGCAACGAAAGCGAAATGAGCCGTGCGTTCAAGCAGGGTTTGCAACGCCACAGCGAACCGACCCAACAGGTGATCCTGCTGATCAAGTCTGGCAACCAGCGTAGGTAGCGAGGATGGCCCTGTACCGTCAGAATTCATGGCTTGGTCCTAATGTCATGGAACCATGAACCAGACGTACAACAAGAGATAAGTGGAAATAAGAAGGCTTTATTGAAAATCAAGCTGTAAGCAAAAGTCCAAACGGATGGCTAAACCGAAGCAGGGTCTTGCGTAGACAGAGGTCAGGAACCAGAAGGGTAGTCAGACGAAGCCTGGATCAGGAACCAGCAGGGTAGTCAGACGAAGCCAGGATCAGGAACCAACGGGGTAGTCAGACGAGGCCAGGATCAGGAACCAGAAGCAGCAGCAGTCTTAGAAGCATGTGAACACAGGAGGACCAAGCAAGGAACTGAAGCCACAGACCTCCTATATATATGAGCTAGGCATCCAGCTCCTCCCAGTGGGAAGGAGAAGCCGCAGGGTGGGAGGCTACAAGAAACCCAGAAACCAAGATGGCCGCCAGCACATGTTAAACGAAGGAGAACAGTAAGAAGGTAAGACCATGACATTGATCCATCTGGGAGGTTGGATCCTTCTCTAATTGGCCCGGATAGTTAGGTTGATACATTGGTAAATACCGGTACCCTTCCAGAAACAAAGATGGCACCTCTAATTCGATGCCACACGATGCGCATGGGCTGGCTTCCACACAGGAAATACATCGGAGCCGGTTCTCTGGCGATGTAGTGGAGCTGGGCTGCGTGCGCAACTTGGCGTGAGAGGTTTGTCTTTGACACAAATATGTGCAATCCTATGTAATAAAGGGCTTCTGTCACCCCACTAAACTGTTTTTTTTTTTTTTTGTGTACTTATAATCTCTATACTGCGATTTATCCATACATAATGTGATTAATAATTTTGGTTCAGTAGATTTTGCTAAAAACGTACTTTTATAATATGTAAATTACCTGTCTACCGCAGCAAGTAGGGCGGCTACTTGCTCGTAGCAGCCGCATCCTCCTATCATAATGACGCCCCCTCCGCATGTTGATTGACAGGGCCAGCGAACGGGATCGTTCTCTGCTGGCCCTGTTTGCATTCAAAATCTCGCGCCTGCGCCGTACCTGTCTTCAATCGGCGCAGGCGTACTGAGAGGCGGCCGCTCCATCCTCAATGCGCCTGCGCCGATGACGTCACATCTACACCCGGCAGAAGCCCTTTAAGTGTTAGGATATTTTGCATATGTAATTGTTAACATGACTCAATTAGGTAAATGGTCTTCACATGGTAATTGGTCACATGTTTTTGATCTGTATGTTCATTGGTCACCTGATTATTTGAGTGCTATTTAACCACCTCCCGACCGCTGTACGCGTATATGCGTCCGGGAGGTGGTTGCTTTATTCCTCCTGGACGCATATACGCGTCTTCTCGCGAGACGCGAGATTTCCTGTGAACACGCGCACACAGGCGCGCGCGCTCACAGGAACGGAAGGTAAGCGAGTGGATCTCCAGCCTGCCAGCGGCGATCGTTCGCTGGCAGGCTGGAGATCTGAATTTTTTAACCCCTAACAGGTATATTAGACGCTGTTTTCATAACTGGTCCTCTGGTGGTCCCTGGACCTACCTGGTCCTCTGGTGGTCCCTTTTGTTAGGATCGACCACCAGAGGACTCAGGTAGGTCAGTACAGTCCCACCAAACACCACACTACACTACACTACACCCCCCCCGTCACTTATTAACCCCTTATAAACCCCTGATCACCCATGATCACCCCATATAAACTCCCTGATCACCCCCCTGTCATTGATCACCGCCCTGTCATTGATCACCCCCCTGTCAGGCTCCGTTCAGACGCCCGTATGATTTTTACGGATCCACGGATACATGGATCGGATCCGCAAAAAGCATACGGACGTCTGAATGGAGCCTTACAGGGGGGTGATCAATGACAGGCGGGTGATCACCCATATACACTCCCTGATCACCCCCCTGTCATTGATCACCCCCCTGTAAGGCTCCATTCAGATGTCCGCATGATTTTTACGGATCCGATCCATGTATCCATGTATCCGTAAAAATCATGCGGACGTCTGAATGGAGCCTTACAGGGGGGGGGGGGGTGATCAGTGACAGGGGGGTGATCACCCTGATTACCCTGATCACCCCCTGTCATTGATAACCCCCCTGTAAGGCTCCATTCAGACGTCCGCATGCGTTCTGTGGATCCGATCCATGTATCCATGGATCCGTAAAAAATCATGCGGATGTCTGAATGGAGCCTTACAGGGGGGGTGATCAGTGACAGGGGGGTGATCACCCTGATCATCCCCTGTCATTGATAACCCCCCTGTAAGGCTCCATTCAGACGTCCACATGCGTTCTGTGGATCCGATCCATGTATCCATGGATCCGTAAAAAATCATGCGGATGTCTGAATGGAGCCTTACAGAGGGGGTGATCAGTGACAGGGGGGTGATCACCCTGATCATCCCCTGTCATTGATAACCCCCCTGTAAGGCTCCATTCAGACGTCCACATGCGTTTTGTGGATCCGATCCATGTATCCATGGATCCGTAAAAAATCATGCGGATGTCTGAATGGAGCCTTACAGGGGGGGTGATCAGTGACAGGGGGGTGATCACCCTGATTACCCTGATCACCCCCTGTCATTGATAACCCCCCTGTAAGGCTCCATTCAGACGTCCGCATGCGTTCTGTGGATCCGATCCATGTATCCATGGATCCGTAAAAAATCATGCGGATGTCTGAATGGAGCCTTACAGGGGGGGTGATCAGTGACAGGGGGGTGATCACCCTGATCATCCCCTGTCATTGATAACCCCCCTGTAAGGCTCCATTCAGACGTCCGCATGCGTTTTGTGGATCCGATCCATGTATCCATGGATCCGTGAAAAATCATGCGGATGTCTGAATGGAGCCTTACAGGGGGGGTGATCAGTGACAGGGGGGTGATCACCCTGATTACCCTGATCACCCCCTGTCATTGATAACCCCCCTGTAAGGCTCCATTCAGACGTCCGCATGCGTTCTGTGGATCCGATCCATGTATCCATGGATCCGTAAAAAATCATGCGGATGTCTGAATGGAGCCTTACAGGGGGGGTGATCAGTGACAGGGGGGTGATCACCCTGATTACCCTGATCACCCCCTGTCATTGATAACCCCCCTGTAAGGCTCCATTCAGACGTCCGCATGCGTTCTGTGGATCCGATCCATGTATCCATGGATCCGTAAAAAATCATGCGGATGTCTGAATGGAGCCTTACAGGGGGGGTGATCAATGACAGGGGGGTGATCAGGGAGTCTATATGGGTGATCACCCCCCTGTCATTGATCACCCCCCCCCCCCCCCCCCCCTGGTAAGGCTCCATTCAGACATTTTTTTTGGCACAAGTTAGCGGAAATTTTTTGTTTGTTTTTGTTTTTTCTTACAAAGTCTCATATTCCACTAACTTGTGTAAAAAAATAAAATCTCACATGGACGCACCATACCCCTCACGGAATCCAAATGCGTAAACATTTTTAGACATTTATATTCCAGACTTCTTCTCACGCTTTAGGGCCCCTAAAAAGGCAGGGCAGTATAACTACGCCACAAGTGACCCCATTTCGGAAAGAAGACACCCCAAGGTATTCCGTGAGGGGCATATTGAGTCCATGAAAGATTGAAATTTTTGTCCTAAGTTAGCGGAAAGTGAGACTTTGTGAGAAAAAAACAAAAAAAAAATCAATATCCGCTAACTTATGCAAAAAAAAAAAAAATTCTAGGAACTCACCATGCCCCTCATTGAATACCTTGGGGTGTCTTCTTTCCAAAGTGGGGTCACATGTGGGGTATTTATACTGCCCTGGCTTTTTAGGGGCCCGAAAGTGTGAGAAGAAGTCTGGGATCCAAATGTCTAAAAATGCCCTCCTAAAAGGAATTTGGGCACCTTTGCGCATCTAGGCTGCAAAAAAGTGTCACACATGTGGTATCGCCGTACTCAGGAGAAGTTGGGGAATGTGTTTTGGGGTGTCATTTTACATATACCCATGCTGGGTGAGAAAAATATCTTGGTCAAATGCCAACTTTGTATAAAAAAAATGGGAAAAGTTGTCTTTTGCCAAGATATTTCTCTCACCCAGCATGGGTATATGTAAAATGACCCCCCAAAACACATTGCCCAACTTCTCCTGAGTACGGCGATACCACATGTGTGACACTTTTTTGCAGCCAAGGTGGGCAAAGGGGCACCTTTCGGATTTCGCAGGCCATTTTTTACACATTTTGATTGCAAGGTACTTCTTACACATTTGGGCCCCTAAATTGCCAGGGCAGTATAACTACGCCACAAGTGACCCCATTTTGGAAAGAAGACACCCCAAGGTATTCCGTGGGGGGCACGGCGAGTTCCTAGAATTTTTTATTTTTTGTCACAATTTAGCGGAAAATGATGATTTTTCATTTTTTTTCTTTTTTCCTTACAAAGTCTCATATTCCACTAACTTGCGACAAAAAATAAAAAATTCTAGGAACTCGCCATGCCCCTCACGGAATACCTTGGGGTGTCCTCTTTCTAAAATGGGGTCACTTGTGGCGTAGTTATACTGCCCTGGCAATTTAGGGGCCCAAATGTGTGAGAAGAACTTTGCAATCAAAATGTGTAAAAAATGCCCTGCAAAATCCGAAAGGTGCACTTTGGAATATGTGCCCCTTTGCCCACCTTGGCAGCAAAAAAGTGTGACACATCTGGTATCGCCGTACTCAGGAGAAGTTGGGCAATGTGTTTTGGGGTGTCATTTTACATATACCCATGCTGGGTGAGAAAAATATCTTCGTCAAATGCCAACTTTGTATAAAAAAATGGGAAAAGTTGTCTTTTGCCAAGATATTTCTCTCACCCAGCATGGGTATATGTAAAATGACACCCCAAATCACATTCCCCAACTTCTCCTGAGTACGGCGATACCAGATGTGTGACACTTTTTTGATGCCAAGGTGGGCAAAGGGGCACATATTCCAAAGTGCACCTTTCGGATTTCACCGGTCATTTTTTACAGATTTTGATTGCAAAGTACTTCTCACACATATGGGCCCCTAAATTGCCAGGGCAGTATAACTACGCCACAAGTGACCCCATTTTGGAAAGAAGACACCCCAAGGTATTCCGTGAGGGGCATGGCGAGTTCCTAGAATTTTTTATTTTTTGTCGCAAGTTAGTGGAATATGAGACTTTGTAAGGAAAAAAGAGAAAAAAAAAAAATCATCATTTTCCGCTAACTTGTGACAAAAAAATAATAATTCTAGGAACTCGCCATGCCCCTCACGGAATACCTTGGGGTGTCTTCTTTCCAAAATGGGGTCACTTGTGGCGTAGTTATACTGCCCTGGCAATTTAGGGGCCCAAATGTGTGAGAAGTACCTTGCAATCAAAATGTGTAAAAAATGGCCTGCAAAATCTGAAAGGTGCACTTTGGAATATGTGCCCCTTTGCCCACCTTGGCTGCAAAAAAGTGTGACACATCTGGTATCGCCGTACTCAGGAGAAGTTGGGCAATGTGTTTTGGGGTGTCATTTTACATATACCCATGCTGGGTGAGAAAAATATCTTCGTCAAATGCCAACTTTGTATAAAAAAATGGGAAAAGTTGTCTTTTGCCAAGATATTTCTCTCACCCAGCATGGGTATATGTAAAATGACACCCCAAATCACATTCCCCAACTTCTCCTGAGTACGGCGATACCAGATGTGTGACACTTTTTTGATGCCAAGGTGGGCAAAGGGGCACATATTCCAAAGTGCACCTTTCGGATTTCACCGGTCATTTTTTACAGATTTTGATTGCAAAGTACTTCTCACACATATGGGCCCCTAAATTGCCAGGGCAGTATAACTACGCCACAAGTGACCCCATTTTGGAAAGAAGACACCCCAAGGTATTCCGTGAGGGGCATGGCGAGTTCCTAGAATTTTTTATTTTTTGTCGCAAGTTAGTGGAATATGAGACTTTGTAAGGAAAAAAGAGAAGAAAAAAAAAATCATCATTTTCCGCTAACTTGTGACAAAAAATAAAAAATTCTAGGAACTCGCCATGCCCCTCACGGAATACCTTGGGGTGTCTTCTTTCCAAAATGGGGTCACTTGTGGCGTAGTTATACTGCCCTGGCAATTTAGGGGCCCAAATGTGTGAGAAGTACCTTGCAATCAAAATGTGTAAAAAATGGCCTGCGAAATCCGAAAGGTGCACTTTGGAATATGTGCCCCTTTGCCCACCTTGGCATCAAAAAAGTGTGACACATCTGGTATCGCCGTACTCAGGAGAAGTTGGGGAATGTGTTTTGGGGTGTCATTTTACATATACCCATGCTGGGATGAGAGAAATATCTTGGCAAAAGACAACTTTTCCCATTTTTTTATACAAAGTTGGCATTTGACCAAGATATTTTTCTCACCCAGCATGGGTATATGTAAAATGACACCCCAAAACACATTCCCCAACTTCTCCTGAGTACGGCGATACCAGATGTGTCACACTTTTTTGCTGCCAAGGTGGGCAAAGGGGCGCATATTCCAAAGTGCACCTTTTGGATTTCACCGGTCATTTTTTACACATTTTGATTGCAAAGTTCTTCTCACACATTTGGGCCCCTAAATTGCCAGGGCAGTATAACTACCCCACAAGTGACCCCATTTTGGAAAGAAGACACCCCAAGGTATTCTGTGAGGGGCATGGTGAGTTCCTAGAATTTTTTATTTTTTGTCGCAAGTTAGTGGAATATGAGACTTTGTAAGAAAAAAAAAATAATAATAATAAATAAATCATCATCATTTTCCGCTAACTTGTGACAAAAAATAAAAAGTTCTATGAACTCACTATGCCCATCAGCGAATACCTTAGGGTGTCTACTTTCCGAAATGGGGTCATTTGTGGGGTTTTTCTACTGTTTGGGCATTGTAGAACCTCAGGAAACATGACAGGTGCTCAGAAAGTCAGAGCTGTTTCAAAAAGCGGAAATTCACATTTTTGTACCATAGTTTGTAAATGCTATAACTTTTACCCAAACCATTTTTTTTTTTGCCCAAACATTTTTTTTTATCAAAGACATGTAGAACAATAAATTTGGCGAAAAATTTATATATGGATGTAGTTTTTTTTGCAAAATTTTACAGCTGAAAGTGAAAAATGTCATTTTTTTGCAAATAAATCGTTACATTTTGATTAATAACAAAAAAAGTAAAAATGCCAGCAGCAATGAAATACCACCAAATGAAAGCTCTATTAGTGAGAAGAAAAGGAGGTAAAATTCATTTGGGTGGTAAGTTGCATGACCGAGCGATAAACAGTGAAAGTAGTGTAGTGCCGAAGTGTAAAAAGTGCTCTGGTCATGAAGGGGGTTTCACCTAGCGGGGCTGAAGTGGTTAAGGAAGGCACAAGCTTGTATTTCTTTGCTTGAGAAAGGCTCAGTTGTGAGCTGAAACGTTGCTACTGCTTCACATGGGTGAATAAAGACACTGTTTTTTCAAGTCTTGGAGTGCTGTCCTATTTCTGGCATATATATATATATATATATATATATATATTTATATTGTGGGGGATTAGCTTTTCTTCGGGGGTCATTCTCACAGGTTACTTTACCAGACACGGATATAATGTCCAAACAGTGCATTTATTGTGCAACACCAGCAACAACAAAATGACAAAATAATAAACACTCGCCCGTCCAGGCTCTAACTAAACAAATAGATCCCTGACTCACCTAAGACCCTGTTCACACCCTGTGAACACGTGCGGCTTTCTGAGCCAATGTCCCCCAGCCTCCTGGCTGTACAGAGCACAGTACACCCACTGTCTCCAGTCCAGTGTCTCTTGGGGAATCGTGGTCTCTCAGCCCTCCTGGCTTGGACCACACTGACAGAGCCTCCAGGCCTCTGTCCACAGGCAACACACTCCCCTTTGCTGACACTCTGGGAGGTGCTTTGTGCCAGCCTGATTACTTCCAGCTGGTCTCGCCTGTGGTGGAATAGGGGTCTGGACCAAACTATCCACCCCTTCCTTGCCTCTACCCTGCTTAAGACCTGTCACTGTCTCACAATATATATATATATATATATATATATATATATACAGTGCCGCCCATAATTATTCATACCCCAGGCAAATTTTGACTTAAAGTTACTTTTATTCAACCAGCAAGTAATTTTTTGACTGGGAAAAATTATTGTGAAAAAAAAAACATTTCTCAGCTTTTATTTACATTTGAGCAAAAAGTGTCCGGTCCAAAATTATTCATACCCTTCTCAATAATCAATAGAAAAGCCTTTATTGGCTATTACAGAAATCAAATGCTTCTTATAATTGCAGACCAGCTTTTTGCATGTCTCCACAGGTATTCCTCTTTAGCAATGAGCTCCAATTCTTTCAGGTTGGAGGGTCCTCTTGCCATCACCCTGATCTTTAGCTCCCTCCACAGATTCTCAATTGGATTCAAGTCTGGACTCTGGCTGGGCCACTCCTAAACGTTACTGTTGTTGTCTGCTAACCATTTCTTCAGCACTTTTGCTGTGTGTTTTGGGTCATTGTCATGCTGAAATGTCTACTGGTGCCAAAGGCCAAGTTTCTCTGCAGACTGCGTGATGTTGTAGTTGAGAATCCTCATGTATTGCTCTTTTTTCATGGTGCCGTTTTCTGTGATTAGGTTCCCTGGTCCATTGGCTGAAAAACACCCCAAAGCACCACCACCATGTTGGACAGTGGGGATGGTGTTCTTTGGGTTGAAGGCTTCTCCTTTTTTACGTCAAATGAAGGAAACATCATTGTGAACAAACAATTCAATTTTTGTTTCATCTGACCATAACACAGAAGACCAGAAGTCTACTTCTTTGTCCAGGTGAGCTTTTGCAAAGACCAAGTGAGCTTTTGTGTGCCTTATCTGGAGAAGTGGCGTCCTCCTTGCTCTTCATCTATGGAACCCAGCAGTGTGCAGTGTCTATTGGATTGTCTGCCTTAGGCCTCATGCACACTACCGTTGTTTCATTCCGTGTCCGTTGTTCCGTTTTTCGTGATTTTCTGCGGACCCATTGACTTTCAATGGGTCAGTTGAAAACTCGGCTAATGCACCGTTTGTCATCCGCGTCCGTGATCCGTGGTTCCAGTCCGTCAAAAAAATATAACCTGTCCTATTTTTTTCACGGAAAACGGTTTGCGGACCCATTCAAGTCAATGGGACCGTGAAAAAACGTGGAGACACACAAGATTGTCATGCGAGTCCGCGCCTGTTTTTTTCCTACCATTTGCATGGCAAACTTGACTTAGACTTTTTTTTACTTTCCTTCATGTCTGGTGATCCTCCAAAAATAAAGGAAGACACACGGAAACAAAAAAGGAAATGGATCACGGAACAACGGAACCCCATTTTGCGGAACGGAACACAACAACGGTCGTGTGCATGAGGCCTTAAGACATTTCCACCAGCAGAGCCTAGATTCACCAGGATGGCCTTGGTGGTGATCCTTGGATTCTTTTTCACCTCTCTAACTATCCTCATGGCCAGCACAGGTGTCACTTTTGGCTTCCGACCACGTCCTCTGAGATTTTCCACAGTGCGGAACATCTTGTATTTTTTTAACTTGAAAACATTTAGAAATGGCCTTGTAGCCCTTTCCTGACTTGTGAGCAGCCAGGTCCTCACTGAGCTTCTTTGTCTTAGCCATGACTGTCCACAAACCACCTGCAGAGAGCTGCTGTTTTTCACCTGTTGAGTTGATTAAAACAGCTGTTCCCAATTAATCAGGGTAATTAGGATGCTTTAGAACAGCTTGGACTATTTGGAATGGTATATAACTTTTGATTTTCCCACAGACTGTGACAGTTTGTGAAGGGTATGAATAATTTTGGACTGGACACTTTTTGCTCAAATGTAAATAACAGTTGAGAAATGTTTCCCCCCCCCCCCCCCCCCCCCCAATAATGCCTATTGTACGTCGACTTATTATCTTTTGGGAGACACCTATGTAATTTCCCGTAAAAAAATTACTTGCTGGTTGAATAAAAGTAACTTTGTCAAAATGTGCCAGGGGTATGAATAATTATGGGCAGCACTGTATATACACTCTCACATAAACTTTAAATTGAACAATAACTATAACTACAGATTAAGGGCTCGTTAACACAAACGTGTGATGCCCGTTGCCGTATTGCGGACCGCATTTGCGGGTCCGCAATACACTGGCACCGTTCCGTGGCCATTCTGCATGACGGATTTCAATGGGTCCGCAAATCCGGAGATGCGGAACGGACGGTGCGGAAAGGAGGAACGGAACACTAGAGAAGCACTATGGAGTGCTTTCTGGGGTTCCATTCCGTGCTTCCACCCGCAAATAGATAGAACATGCTCTATCTTTTTGCGGAACGGAAGGATCGCGGACCCATTCAAGTGAATGAGTCTGCGATCCCCATGCGTCTGCCTCACAGACGTTGCCTGTGCATTGCGGATCGCAATCTGCAGTCCACGGCACGGGCTTCACGCGTTCGTTGAACGAGCCCCAAAACTATGGAACATGATTTGTTCCACTTTGGATGTAATGAATACAGATAAGCGAATTTCCTATTTTGAAATTCGTTCACACTTCGTTTGGTGGTAAAAAATGAATTGCATTATGGATTCCGTTACCACGGACCATAAGGCAATTTTATGATGGAATACATAACGGAATGTCTTTAGAGGCATTCCGTTATTCATTCAGTCATAATAGAAGTCTATGGGCCCCAAAACGGATCCGTCCCGTTTCCGTTATGCAGGGGAGTCCTCTAAAGGCATTCCATTAGGCATTCCGTCATAGAATTGCGTTATGGTCCGTGGAAACGGAATCCATAACGCAATTCACCTTTTACCACCAATTGAAGTGTGAACGAATTTCATAAGCGGAAATTCGCTCATCTCTAGTGATAAATCTGTTTCTTCTATGCACAAATAACAAATTTATGGCAGCTGTTATTATCCATATTGCTTCCAATCCATCAGTGTTGGTGGCCGGGACCATGGGAGCGCACAGACGCTAGTGCTAGTGCTTTTGCTATAGTGTGCAAACATGACCACCACTGCTGGATTGCAGGGTGATCTGTAACCATGGAAACGAGCAGTGTATAATATGATGGAAACATGAATCCAGCCAGCAAAGGAAGCAATATGGATAATAACAATACATTAGTAAGTGCCCTGTATTAACTTTCTCCACATGATAAATGCCACTTACTGAAGTGAGACAACCCCTTTAAGAACATCTCTTGTGTTTGCTCCTTTCTCCCCCCTGCTAGTGCACATCCTGGACTACTGCAAAAATTTTCTCTGTGGCCTTCCATCTAGCACTCTCACTCCCCTCCATTCTATCCTCAACTCTGCTGTCCGGTTAATCCTCCTCTCCCCTCGTTACTCCTCTGCCTCCCCCCTCTGCCAATCTCTTCACTTGCTCACCATTGCCCAGCGAATTTAGTTTAAAATAATAACAACTACATATAAGGCCGTCCACAACTTGTCCCCTCCTTACATATTTGACCTGCTTTCTTGATACATCCCCACACAGTAATTTCCTATCCTCACAGGACCTATGGTACTTCTCTGTTCTCTTTTCATCTATTCTTCACACAATCGACCAAAAGATATCTCACGTGCCTCTACCATACTTTGGAACATCAGATGATGCTCCCCCAACATGCACACATTCAAAAGTAACCTGAAAACCCACATCTTCTGGAAATCCTATCATCTGCAATAAGCATTCGGCCACCCTCAGCTA
Source organism: Bufo gargarizans (assembly GCF_014858855.1). Taxonomy (NCBI): domain Eukaryota; kingdom Metazoa; phylum Chordata; class Amphibia; order Anura; family Bufonidae; genus Bufo; species Bufo gargarizans. The sequence goes on along the minus strand of NC_058080.1, from coordinate 390,260,466 downwards.
GTTGAGCAGCCTTTACCCTCACCTACAGTGTCCTTCCCTCTTCCCTTGTATATTGTAATCTCTTGCGGGCAGGGTCCTCTCCCCCTCTGTACCAGTCTGTTAATAGTTCCTTGTTTATTGTATTTTATATCATGTATTTGTAGCCCTCTCTTGATGTACAGTGACCTGTAATTAATGGCGCTTTCAAATAAATAACAATAATAATAATCTCTGAGTGCTGGACAACTATGTTTTAGTTTGTTTCTTCTCTTTGTCACTACTTGTCCTGCTTTCGAAAATACTGTATTCTCTCATCGTGTAACGACTGTAGGTAGGGACAGACAAGGACAGTGAGCCCTAAAGCTAGAACCTAACCTGCTTTTCCTACCCGACTACAAGCCCTAGATAGCTAGACTGCAACTGGTCGAAGGTCCCTAAGCTATTTAAGTGCAGAGATAGACAACAAACAAAGACAGACAAAACACAATACCAGAGTCAGAACCAGATGGGCTATGCAGTACCAACGAAAGACAAAGAATGGTCAGAAGACAAGCCGGGGTCAGGAGCATGAGCAAGAACCAGGAACACAGCCATTGAGTCCAAAGACTATCACTGGCAATGGTGTACGGCCAGGAAGAGATTTAATAGAGAACCAAATCCCTGGATGAGAACCTGATAGGTCCATCAGCGCTCCAGTAGTCAGAACAACTAGTACACAGTAAAGGAGAAGCTGAACAACAGGGAGAAACAGAGCATTGCATCCTGTTACTAAGGATGTGGTTGCATCACCTGGAGGCGTGGCTTAGCTGAACGTCTTTTACAACGCGGTCTGTGTGTAGCAGAGCTAAGCTGCATCCTGTACCTTTACAATCCTGGATATCCTGTCCAAAGTAGAGCTCAATCTAATAGGAACATCTTGAGTAATTTTCAGCTCTGGTAGTCCATTTTTTTTGTGTCATTCAATTTTGAAAGACCGTAGGAACTTCTTTAGAAAAATTTGACAATGCCTTTAATTTCATTTATAATGATGTCAATTCCAGAAACAAAAATTCCAGCCTGAACTATCAAGTTCACATAATGAGCAAAACATTGTGCCACCAGTTGCACATTCTGACACCTGACACAATGCTAGCCCCATTATCTGTGACGACAGCAACCACTTTATTTTACAGCCCCCATTCACAAACTATGTGTTTCATTCGCCTACACAGATTTTCAGAATTGTGCCTTTCCTGCATTTCAAGACATTCTAACAGCACCAAATGTAGCTCAAATGCTGAATTAATAAAATAGCATGTGATGGCAATAAAACTTTGATTATTTAAAGTCCAAGAGTCTGTAGTTATACAAACTGTATCAGCTTCTTTCTAGTTAGAGAACAAAGTGCTATTGTACAGCTGACAAAGTTTTACTTGTGGGAGGATTGTACCCTGGGCAAGTTATGAAAAATGACAAATTATTATAAATTAATTAATCTATAATACATTTGATAATTTACAAAAATTAGAATAAATGTTGTTTCTAGAAAGATTTGTAGACAGAAATTAGAATACATTTTGTTTTAGATTATGAAAATTTTAGACACCAAAAGTTAAGAAGCTATCTATACAGCAAAAATAGATGCATTTCAGATGTTGCATAGTATGTTTTACCCAGTTCGTTCCACTGGAAACATACATTCCATATATTATTTGAGGTCTCCTGAGAGCAGCAGGGCTCAGATGGGATATGTCCAGCTATTGTCACTAGAGCCTCATACTCCTTAAATGTGGGGCTCCTGGGTATGTCAATACCCGGAAGTAAACCAGATGTAGGTATCTGCTGCCTGGGCACACAACAGGGCTTAGAGGGGAAGGAGTGGAATGCTACATGTATTAGTTGCGTGGAGTATATTAGGGTAAATAATAGTGATTATCGAGCATCAAAGTGTTCGGGTGCTCTGGCCAAACACATTGGTATGCTCGGGTGCTCGGTAGTATAATGGAAGTTAATGGGAGAACCTGAGCATTAAACCAGGAACCCCCTGCTCTGAAGAGGGGAGAGTGCCTGGTTCATAGGAAAAGGTCAGAAATTGATGGAAACACCACCGAAATGGTTCGGGAACAGCATGGGTAAGATGTATTGATGCATTTTGGACTCCCAGGTCACTGCAGGGAACCATGTTGTCCGAGTAGTACGCCATTTTAAAGACTAACAATAATACGCACACAAAAAAAAGAAAAAAAATGAAAGATTCTTTCCTGTATATTTACTTGTATATAAAGTGCAAGTGCTGCCAAAAATTACAAGGAAGAGCTACTCCAATACAACCTGTATATCACATAATGGAGGGCCTCATTCACATTGTGGTATAATAGTTCAGGTAATGGGACTCCTACACTCATAAAGCCTATGCACTAAGTGAAAGGGCTGCCAAAAATTACAAGGAACCGGCACTCCAAAACACCCTTTGTTACACATAAAGGAGTGCATCATACACACCCTTGAAAAATTAAGATTAATGGCCTGCTAGTGACCCCCAAAAACATTTGGAGCAAGGGCCTGCTGATCTGACCATCTAAAACCTTAGGGGCGAGGGCCTGCTGCCGCATTGGTGACTCTAGATAACCTCTGGGCGATTGCATGTCCCCGTGACGGCGACGATCCATTTGGATATCTGCCCTATCAACTTTCAATGTTCTTTTCTGCGCCTACCATGGTGATTACGGGTAACAGGGAATCAGGGTTTGATGCCGGAGAGGGAGCTTGAGAAAGGGATACCACATCTAAAAGAGAGGTCAATGGCTGAAATCTAATTGGCTGTTGTTGCCTTGTCCCTTTTTTTTCCTAATTGTGAACCAGCCAGAGAGGGTGGATCAAGTTATTAAAGCACAAGCATCCAAGGAAGGCAGCAGGCGCGCGGCAATTACCCACTCCCGACTTGGGGAGGTAGTGACGATAAATAACAATACAGCACTTCTAAGCGGCCCTGTTATTGGAATGAGTACAGTTTCCGTTAACAAGGATCTATTGGAGGGCAAGTCTGGTGCCAGCAGCCAAATTGCTCCCGGCCTCCACAACGTTCACCCATTGTGCCGTCATGGTGAGGATTGTGTTGACCAGACTCTTGGCTGCTGAGACTAGACTTGTAGGTGAGGGCCTGCTGCCACTTTGTTGACTCTAGTTAACTTCTAGGTGATCGCACGTCCCTGTGACGGTGACAATCCATTTGGATGTCTGCCCTATCAACTTTGAAGCAATTTTTCAACAAGGACCTTCTGGTGTAGAACCGTTTTGCTTGTCGTCTCCACCATAAGAATGAGAGATGAGAAGTTCTCTTTGTAGCGGGGGTCGAGAAGGGTGAACAACCAGTAATCCGTGTTGTCTAAAATGCGTATAACGCAGCCTAACAAGAAGCCAGCCATGTGTGCCAGAGTACCAACAGGCAAGACTTCGCTGTCGTCATCAAAAGGTGAGCTGACCCTGTAAAAGATTGTAGGTGAGGGCCTGCAGGTGAGCTGACCCTGTAAAACATTATATACGAGGGCCTGCAGTTGAGATGACCCTGTAAAACATTATATGCAAGGGCCTGCAGTTGAGCTGACCCTGTAAAATATTATATGCGAGGGCCTGCAGTTGAGCTGACCCTGTAAAACATTATATGCAAGGGTCTGCAGTTGAGCTTACCCTGTGAAACATTATATGCGAGGGCCTGCAGTTGAGCTGACCATGTAAAACATTATATGCAAGGGCCTGCAGTTGAGCTGACCCTGTAAAACAACATATGCGAGGGCCTGCAGTTGAGTTGACTGTGTAAAACATTATATGCGAGGGCATTATATGGACGAATAAGCATGTTGATATGATGGAATAGGAGGAGGACGAGGATGAGAAAAGGAAGATTTAACAATATACCCTATTTTGTGGTGGAAGGGGTGCATGGGAATACAGTGTATTGAGTACACTAAACAACACATTTAAAGTGCCTTTGTTCATCCGCTTTCCTCTGGTGGAGTCGAGAAGTCTGGGGCAATCCAGGCCTTGTTAATTTTTATAAGAGTCAACCTGTCAGCATTTTCAGTTGACAGGCGGATACGCTTATCTGTTATAATGCCACCAGCAGCACTAAATACCAGCTCAGACCAAATGCTGGCGGCAGGGCAGGCCAGCACCTCCAAGGCGTAGAGCGCCAGTTCGTGCCACGTGTCCAGCTTGGACACCCAGTAGTTGTAAGGTACTGAGGGATCACTGAAGACGCTGACACGGTCTACTACATACTCCTTCACCATCTTCCAAAACTTTTCCCTCCTTGTGACAATAGGCCGCGCATCAGGGTGAGGGTGCTGACGGGGTGTCATGAAACTGTCCCAGGCCTTGGAGAGTGTTGCCTTGCCTCTGTTGAAACTGCTGTGTGTTTTCCTTGTCTCTACTCGTTGGTTGCCCAAGGTAGTACGGACCCTGCCGCCAGCGTTGTCAGATGGAAATTTTTGGAGCAATTTTTCTACAAGGACCTTCTAGTATTGCACAGTTTTGATCGTCCTCTCCACCTGAGGAATGAGAGATGAGAAGTTCTCTTTCTAGCAGGAGTCAAGAAGGGTGTCTTCGCTGTCGTCATCAGGAGGATCACTCTCAATCTCCTCATACTTTTCCTCCTCTTCTGCCCACCCACGCTGAACAGATCGAATTAAACTTTCATCCGTACTACCCTCTGTAGCATAGGCAACCGTCTCCTGCTCCTCCTCCTCTTCATTGTCCAATTAGCGCTGAGAAGACGGACGGAGGGTGGTCTGGCTATCACCCTGTGTAATGTCTTCAGCCATTTCCACCTCTTCCACAGTCAAAGCGTCGTCCTTAATTGTGAGCAGCGAGCGTTTGAGTAGACACAGAAGTGGGATGGATAGGCTGATAATAGCATTATCACCGCTCACCATCTGTTGATTCCTCAAAGTTTCTTAAAACGTCACAGAGGTCAGACATCCATGCCCACTCCTCTCTTCTGATTAGCGGAAGCTGACTGGAAAGGTGATGACCATGTTGTAGCTGGTATTCCACTACTGCCCTCTGCTGCTCACAACGCCTGGCCATTATTTGGGACGTGGAGTTCCAGCGTGTGCTCACGTCGCACAACAGCCGGTGAGCTGGCAAGTTAAAGCGCTGCTGCAGCATTGACAGGCCGGCTGAAGCTGTCGATGACTTGCGGAAATGTGCACACACGCGGCGCACCTTCACCAGTAGCTCAGGCAAATTCGGGTAGTTTTTGAGAAACCGCTGAACCACTAAGTTTAAGACGTGGGCTAGGCATGAGATTTGTCTGAGCTTGCAAAGCTCTAAAGCCACCAACCAAGTTACGGCCATTATCACACACAACCATGCCTGGTTGTAGGTTGAGTGGTGAAAGCCACAGCTCAGTCTGGTCTCTTATGCCCTGCAACAGCTCTGCGGCGGTGTGCTGTTTGTCCCCTAAGCATATCAGCTTCAGCACAGCCTGTTGACGCTTCCCCACTGCAGTGATACACTGCTTCCAGCTACCGGCTGATAGCTGACTGGTGCTGCACGCGGATAATTCGGAGGTGGAAGTGGAGGAGGAGGCGAAGAAGAAGTCGGGGTTGGAGCCACTAACATAGGTGCTGGCAGAAACCCTGATGGAATTAGGGCCCGCACTCCTCGGCATCGGTAGCACCTGTGCCATCCCAGGGTACGACTCTATTCCGGCCTCCACAATGTTCATCCAGTGTGCCGTCAGGGAAATGTAGCATTCCTGACCAAATGCACTTGTCCATGTGTCCGTGGTTAAGTGGACCTTGGTCAGGGCACGTATGGCGTTTCAGGACATATGTTGGTGTAAGGCAGGCACGGCACACTGTGAAAAATAGTGGCGGCTGGGGACAGAGTACCGCGGGATGGGCGCCAACATCAGGCTGCGGAAGCCCTCAGTGTCCACATGCCTAAATGGCAACATTTCCAGGGCCAGTAATTTTGAAAGGTACGCATTTAGTGCTATGGCCTGTGGATGGGTGGCTGGGTATTTGCGCTTGCGTTCAAATGCCTGGGGTAAAGACATTTGGATGCTGCGCTGGGACAGGGAAGTAGATGTGGTCGCTGATGGTGCTTGCGAAGGTCCAGGTGCAGGAAAGGAGGCATCCTTGCCTGCGCCTTCGACAGGCGATTGGCCAGCACGTACCATAGGGGAAGAGGAGGCAGTGGTGTTACTCGCAGACACAGATTGTGGACCCAGGCGTTCGTCCCACTTATTATGGTGCTTGGATGCCATGTGTCACTACCAGAGCTTTGAGACGTTCTCACAGCTCTGTCTCTCCACCCCTGTGATGATGTCACTTAGAGTTTGGAGGTGTTCTAACTGTTCTGTCTCTCCGCCCCTGTGATGAGGTCTTTACTCTCAGCTGTTCCTCCTGCGTTTGATTACCCTGCCTTTAAATCACCCCTCCTCCTATTGCAGGGCGTGGATTACACTTCTCTTTTCAGTTGTAGCTCTGCCTTGAGCATCGTCACTTCTTAAGCTACTAGTTCTCTGGACCTGTGTTCTGCTGCTGCAAGCACTCCGGATATTGCCAGCGGCCCTTGGATCCGTCTTCTCTGCGGCTACAGCTCCATCAGCTAAGTGTGCAGACTTTGTTGTGTACCTGGTGATTTCCTGACTGGATCTGAGGTGGCCACGGTTCCCTCCATATTCTGAGCAGGGCATCGGCGGCCGTGCCCCTTCCACTATTGTAGGGGTTACAGGGCTCATCAGTCTAAGGTACGTGGGCATGCCTCGTTCCACCATTTGGATCCGGGCATGTGCTTTAGCAGCATAGGGAGAGTGTTGAGGGTCTGACAGGGGTCACCCTTCCTCTTCCCTAGTTTGGGTCCGGTCAGTAGCTCTTCTTACTGTGTATGCTCTGGTTACCCTTAAACAGCCGTGACATTATAATCCACCTAAACCGTCCTTGTTGACATGGATCCGCTTTCTGGCTTGGTTGACCGCATGCAGGGTCTTTCTTTGGAAGTAGCGGATCTCCGTCAATCTGTGACTCAGCTACAAACATTGGGCTCTGCTCCGGCTCATGGAGTCTGTTGCGAGCCAAAGGTCTCACTTCCGGAAACGTTCTCCGGGGGCAGTGAGAATTTTGTTCGCTTCAGAGAGGCATGTAAACTCCATTTTTGTTTGTGTCCCCACTCCTCTGGTAATGAGGAACAGAGGGTGAGGATAGTCATCTCCCTGCTCAGGGGTAATGCTCAGACTTGGGCTTTTTCGCTGTCATCAGGGGATCCCTCCCTTCGATCCGTGGAAAGATTTTTTGTGGCCCTGGGGCAGATATATGATGACCCGGATCGTGTTGCTCTGGCAGAATCAAACTTACGTGTTTTATGCCAGAACAAACTGTCTGCGGAGCTTTATTGTTCTGAATTTCGGAGATGGGCAGCTGATTCAGGCTGGAATGATGCTGCACTCCGAAGTCAGTTCTGTCATGGTCTCTCAGAGGGTTTGAAAGATGCCTTTGCTTTCCATGAGAGACCAACGTCATTAGAGTCGGCCATGTCATTGGCGGTACGCCTTGACAGGCGTCTAAGGGAAAGAAACAAGACCTCTCCGTCCAGCCATTGTCAGTCTAGGGGCAATGGTGCGGACTCATTCAGTATGCAGGGGTCTCATCCTGTCTCGCTCCCCTCTGAGGAGGAGCTCATGCAGCTAGGCCGACTTGCCCCTGATAAAAGAGGATTTAGTCCTCAGCATATGGTGTGTTTTTGTTGTGGGGGCATAGGTCATTTGGCAAATGTTTGTCCGTCTAGGAGATTCCTGAAATGTACTAAGAGCGATAATAAGAGAAAAACCTCAAGAGGTAGATCATCAAGTTCTGCTTCATCTGCTACTTTGGGCAAAGTTGATGTGGGAATTGATGCTATTCCTCTGACCTGCAGTTCCCGTTTTCTCCTGTCTGCCAGGGTGGCGCTAGAGAGCAAAGTCATTCCTTGTGAGATTTTTGTCGATAGTGGAGCGGCCGTCAATCTTATTGACACTCAATTTGTAGCCTTGCATGGTTTTCAGGTTTGTACATTAGAAAAGGATATACCTGTTTTTGCTATCGACTCTGCTCCACTCTCGCAGAGATCTCTGAAAGGCATTGTTCACAATATCCGGCTAGCTGTAGGTGACACTCATGTGGAGGAGATATCTTGTTTTGTCCTTAACGGATTGCCTTCTCCTCTAGTTTTGGGGCTACCCTGGCTCACTAGACATAACCCCTCTATTGATTGGCAAGGAAGGCAAATAAATGAGTGGAGTGACTTTTGTAGAGAGAATTGTCTCACAGCCACTCTTGCAGAGGTGTCTACTAAAACTCTGCCATCATTTCTCTCTGATTTCTCCGATGTGTTTTCCGAGAGCGGTGTCCGGGAGCTACCTCCTCACCGGGAGTTTGACTGTCCCATTAACCTCATTCCCGGCGCCAAGCTGCAAAGGCACGCCTCTACAATCTCTCACAACCGGAAAGACTCGCAATGCGAACCTATATCTCCGAGAGTCTCGAAGGGGCATATTCGTCCCTCAAAGTCGCCTGTTGCCGCGGGTTTTTTTTTTGTTAAAAAAAAGATGGCTCTCTGAGACCTTGCCTAGATTTTAGGGAGCTGAACCGTATCACGATTCGCGATCCCTATCCCCTTCCTCTGATCCCGGACCTCTTCAACCAAATTGTTGGGGCCAAGGTGTTTTCCAAATTGGATCTGAGAGGCGCGTACAACCTGGTCAGGGTCAGAGAGGGGGATGAATGGAAAACGGCCTTTAATACCCCTAACGGGCATTTCGAGAATCTCGTTATGCCTTTCGGCCTGATGAATGCTCCGGCCGTCTTTCAGCATTTTGTTAATAGTATTTTCTATCATTTAATGGGGAAATTTGTATTGGTGTATCTTGATGATATTTTGATTTTTTCCCCTGATGTTCAGACCCATCAGGATCATCTTTTTCAGGTCCTGCAGATACTGCGGGAAAATAAACTGTATGCCAAGCTGGAGAAATGTCTTTTTATGGTATCAGAGATTCAATTTCTGGGTTTTCTCCTCTCTGCTTCTGGTTTTCGCATGGATCCGGAGAAGGTCCGTGCTGTGCTGGAGTGGGAGCTTCCTGAAAATCAGAAGGCTTTGATGCGCTTTCTGGGTTTTGCTAACTACTACAGAAAGTTCATTTTGAATTATTCCTCTATTGTCAAACCCCTTACTGACATGACAAAAAAGGGGACGGATTTTTCCTCTTGGTCGGAGGAGGCGCTTGCAGCCTTTTCTAAGATTAAAGAGAGTTTTGCGTCTGCTCCCATCTTGGTGCATCCCGATGTTTCCTTACCTTTTATTGTTGAAGTGGATGCTTCCGAGGTGGGTGTGGGTGCAGTTTTGTCCCAGGGCCCCTCTCCTGCCAAATGGCGACCTTGTGCCTTTTTCTCTAGAAAACTCTCCCCGGCAGAGAGAAACTATGATGTGGGAGATAGGGAGTTGTTGGCCATCAAGTTGGCTTTCGAGGAATGGCGCCATTGGTTGGAGGGGGCCAGGCACCCTATCACCGTTTTTACCGACCATAAGAATCTGGCGTACTTGGAGTCGGCCAGGCGTATGAATCCGAGACAGGCCAGATGGTCTCTGTTCTTCTCCAGATTCAATTTTGTTGTTACTTTCCGCCCTGGGATCAAGAATGTGAAGGCTGATGCTCTCTCTCGCTGTTTTCCGGGAGGAGGAAACTCTGAGGACCCGGGTCCCATTTTGGCGGAGGGGGTAGTTGTTTCTGCTCTATATTCCGATTTGGAGGCCGAGGTCCAGGCTGCCCAGTCTGAGGCACCTGTCCGTTGTCCCTCCGGGAAGTTGTTCGTGCCTCCTGAGCTACGTCACAAACTCTTTAAGGAACATCATGATACGGTTCTTGCTGGTCACCCCGGGAGTAGAGCCACGGTAGATCTCATTGCTCTGAGATTTTGGTGGCCGGCTCTTCGTAAGTCTGTGGAGGGTTTTGTGGCGGCTTGTGAGACGTGCGCTCGCGCTAAGGTCCCTCGTTCACGACCTTCAGGTTCCCTTCTCCCGTTACCCATACCTTCCCGTCCTTGGGCACACCTGTCCATGGACTTTATCACGGATCTTCCTCGTTCCTCGGGGAAGTCGGTGATCCTGGTGGTCGTGGACCGTTTTAGCAAGATGGCTCATTTCGTCCCTTTCCCTGGTTTACCCAATGCTAAAACGTTGGCGCAAGCTTTTGTCGATCATATTGTTAAATTGCACGGCATTCCCTCTGAGATTGTTTCCGATAGAGGCACGCAGTTTGTGTCCAGGTTCTGGAAGGCTTTCTGTTCTCGCCTGGGGGTTCCTTCTCTTCTGCTTTTCACCCGCAGTCGAATGGTCAGACTGAGCGCCTCAATCAGAATCTGGAGACATATTTGCGCTGTTTTGTGGCAGAGAACCAGGAGGATTGGTGTTCATTTCTCCCTCTTGCTGAGTTTGCTTTGAACAACCGTCGTCAGGAATCTTCTGATAAGTCACCATTTTTTGGTGCATATGGGTTCCATCCGCAGTTTGGGACATTCTCGGGAGGGGCTCTTTCTGGTTTACCTGAGGAGGAGAGATTTTCCTCGTCTTTGTCTACCATTTGGCAAAAGATTCAGAGTAATCTCAGAAAGATGAGTGAGAAGTATAAGCGTGTGGCTGATAAGAGACGTGTGCCTGGTCCGGACCTGAATGTGGGTGATCTGGTGTGGTTGTCTACAATAAATATTAAACTGAAGGTTCCCTCCTGGAAATTGGGTCCCAAGTTTATTGGGCCTTATAAAATTTTGTCAGTCATCAATCCTGTTGCCTTCCGCCTTGATCTTCCACGGGTTTGGAAGATACACAATGTATTTCACAGATCTCTCTTAAAACCATATGTCCAGCCCACGGTACCCTCCTCTTTGCCTCCTCCTCCGATTTTGGTTGATGGCAATCTGGAGTTTGAGGTTTCCAGAATTGTGGACTCTCGCATTGTCCGCGGTTCTCTTCAGTACCTCGTTCATTGGAAGGGTTATGGTCCTGAGGAGAGGATGTGGGTTCCGATGTCGGACATTAAAGCCACTCGCCTTATCAGGGCATTTCATAGGGCTCATCCTGGGAAGGTGGGTCCTGGGTGTCCGGAGTCCACCCGTAGAGGGGGGGGGGGTACTGTCACTACCAGAGCTTTGAGACGTTCTCACAGCTCTGTCTCTCCACCCCTGTGATGATGTCACTTAGAGTTTGGAGGTGTTCTCACTGTTCTGTCTCTCCGCCCCTGTGATGAGGTCTTTACTCTCAGCTGTTCCTCCTGCGTTTGATTACCCTGCCTTTAAATCACCCCTCCTCCTATTGCAGGGCGTGGATTATACTTCTCTTTTCAGTTGTAGCTCTGCCTTGAGCATCGTCACTTCTTAAGCTACTAGTTCTCTGGACCTGTGTTCTGCTGCTGCAAGCACTCCGGATATTGCCAGCGGCCCTTGGATCCGTCTTCTCTGCGGCTACAGCTCCATCAGCTAAGTGTGCAGACTTTGTTGTGTACCTGGTGATTTCCTGACTGGATCTGAGGTGGCCACGGTTCCCTCCATATTCTGAGCAGGGCATCGGCGGCCGTGCCCCTTCCACTATTGTAGGGGTTACAGGGCTCATCAGTCTAAGGTACGTGGGCATGCCTCGTTCCACCATTTGGATCCGGGCATGTGCTTTAGCAGCATAGGGAGAGTGTTGAGGGTCTGACAGGGGTCACCCTTCCTCTTCCCTAGTTTGGGTCCGGTCAGTAGCTCTTCTTACTGTGTATGCTCTGGTTACCCTTAAACAGCCGTGACACCATGTGGCGGATCATGCTGGTGGTGGCGAGATTGCTAGTGTTCATGCCCGGCTCATTTTGGTGTGGCACAGGTTGCAAACTACTATTCTTTTGTCTTCTGCACTTTCCTCAAAAAAGCGCCATACTGTGGAACACCTACCCCTTTGGCCACCGAGATTTATGCAAGGGGGTGCTCCGTGGAACAGTTGCAGGCCTGTTTGGTGTGGCCCGCCTTCTCCCTTTTGCTACCCCACTGCCTCTTCCAGCCTGTTTCAGTGCTGCAGATCATTCCCCATCTGTACTGCTGTCCTCGCTCGGCTTTCCACCTTCCCAGGTTGGGTCAGTGACCTCATCGTCCACCACCTCCTCTTCCACTTCCTCACTCACTCATGTGTCTCATTCTCTTCATTATCCTCTTGAGACAGTAATTGCGGTTAACTCATTAGCAACTGTGTCTCATTATCATCCACCTCATTAAACACTAATTGACGTTCCCCACCGTCATGTTTTTGTGACTGTGGATGCTCAAGAGGTTTGGAATCAGGGCACAAGATCTCATGTCCCTCTTCAAGCATGCTAGGCAAGAGGGCCAAATCAAGTAATGGCAATGAAAAAGATACTCAGAATTTACGAGTGTGGGATCACTTGTTTGGCCAGACTCTCCATGGTGGGTGGAAGGAGGATCAGGGAGAGGATTCTGTTGATCAGACTCTTGGCTACTGAGACTGGACTTGGTGGAAGACAGGGTGGTGCTTAACCGACTGGAAGCATTATCTGCTACAATCCAAATGACCACCTGGTCGCACTGGTCTGACTTCAAGTGTATCATGGATGATTGTTTTTCTTGTGCTCTGGCAGCAGGCACAGTTTCAATGCTCCTAGGGCCACGACCTCTGCGTGAACCATCAGCATCACGGCCACTTCCCCGTCCCTTACTGCTCACCTTGCGCATATTAAATGTTATATGCATGCTTGACACACAAGATGTGGCATGGATGTCACAGTTCACAGCAAGCACAGTATATGGAAAAAGTATGGAAAAGTATGGAAAAAGGAAAATACACAGAAGGTATAATACAGATGTCTCTAGTCACTGCAGACACCCTCTAAAGAAAAATTATTGAAAATGATGGAAAAAATATTAAAATTTTCAGTTATATTTCTCTAATTTCTGGCCCTGAAACACAGAAGGTATTGGACAGCTGTCACAAGTCACTGCTGACACCCTCTATAGAAAAATTATTGAAAATAATGAAAAAAATATAGTAATTTTCAGTTATATTTCTCCAATCTCTGGCCCTGACACACATAAGGTATTGGACAGATGTCTCTAGTCACTGCAGACACCCTCTATAGATTTTTTTTTTTTAAATGATGGAAAAAATATAGTATTTTTTAGTTATATTTCTACAATCTCTGGCCCTGACACACAGAAGGTATTGGATAGGTGTCTCTAGTCACTGCTGACACCCTCTATATAAAAAGTATTGAAAATGATGGAAAAAATATAAACATTTTCAGTTATATTTCTCTAATTTCTGGCCCTGACACACAGAAGGTATTGGACAAATGTCTCTAGTCACTGCAGACACCCTCTATATGAAAAGTATTGAAAATGATGAAAAAAAAAAATTTGGACTGTAGCTATAAAATACTGCCGTCCTGCCACCACACACAATAGTCCTTAAAAGGACTCTTGGGTCTTTGAAACATTTTTCTACTGAATGGATTGTGATCAGACTCCCTACACTCTCTGTCCCTTCCGAAGCGCAGCTCTCAGTGACTACAAATGAGCCGAACATGCGTCATCAGGTGCTATATGGCCATATCTGTTTTGCGGTCCACAAACTGCAGATTTACAAAATTTGGATACCACCCGAGTGCATCCTATACTTTTCATGGGCCCCATTGTCAAAATGCCTGACCTTGTCCGCAATAGATGAAAATAGGACATATTCTGTAATTTTCGCCACCTCAGCACAGAGGTGGAAAGCACACTGATAGCAGTGTGCTGTCTGCTTTTTTTCCCTTAAAAATGAACGGGTCTTGGTGCCATCCAGAAAAACTGCAGATCTCACATGGACTGAAAATATAGTGATAGGCCTATAGCTTGTGAAACTATATAAAAAGTAGGAAAGTATATATAAATATACTTTCTAAACTAGCAGACACTAAACTACAACTACACTACACAGACAACTACTTAAATAAATAAAACAAATATATTTTTTACAGTTTTTTTCTCTCTGCAAATTTTCCTCACCATAAACCTAACTATAGGAGCAGTTCCCTAATACTAAACTTGAAGGTCTTTTACAAAATATTTTTATTGATGACCTATCCTCTGGATGTGTCTTCAGTATCTTATCAGTGGGGGGTCTCCACATAGTAAAATGACCCCTAGACTGTGTCTCATACGGTATGATGTTCCATTAGGGGTTCTAAACCTTTATATTACTGATGATCAATCATTTATGATAGGGGATAACTATCAGAACGGTGGGGGTCCTACCACTGGGATCCCCAGTGTTCACAATAATGGGGGCCCCCTTACCCCTTTGCTGCTTCCCTAAAATAAATGGAGCGCTGTACTCGAATATCTCCGGAACTCCTATAGAAATGAATGGAGTGGCTGCGCACATGTGCGACTGGTCATTTTAAGAGAACAGCAAGGAGTCTGCAGGGGTACGGGGCCTCTGTTCTAGTGATTGTTAGGGTCCCAGTGGTAGGACCCCCACCAATCTGATAATTATCCCCTATCCTGTGGATAGTGGAAAACTTGTACCTACTGGAACACCCCTTTAAGACTATGGCTCAGTAGACATAGCCTGTTGTAAACCACCATGGTTTTTGATGATCTAACATGAAAGCTATGAAAAATAAAAACTACTTTCCTGTTACTTTATAGTATTCATTCTGTCATAAGACATATCTCATTGCATTTCCTTTATGTTTTCCTTTAGTTATACAGCTTACACTCCAAAGCTCCGCAGTGAACAAGGTAAAATATATGGCAATGCTACTCTAAAATCAGCCAACTATGAACCTGGCCTCCAAAGTTGTGCAGGCAATTGCATTCCTTCCTTTAAGTTGGAGCTGGGTGAAAAAGTTTCTAATTTTTCAAAAGAAGATGCAGAAAGCTGGAACAATCATCATGGTATGTTTGATTTTGTTACATACTATACAATATCATTATACCTTGATCATCTTCAAATTGTATATTGGTCAGTTGGCAGTCTGTCTTCTGTCTCCAGGAATGCTGAGTGCAGAGTGCTTGCTCTCCTGACCTGTGTCTTTGTTACTCTACCCTGACTTGTGTGGTCAGCCTGGTTATTCATTAATGTCGTCATGTCCTGTCTGTGAATGCCATGCTTCCGGTTCCGTATGAGTTCCAGGTTTGTTTGCATGTCTGTCTGAGAATGCCATGCTCCATGTATCCAGGTTCCGCATGGGATCCAGGAATGTTTGCATATCTGTCTGTAAACGCCATACTTAATACTCATGGTTTCCAGGCTATGTAACTGTTTCAAAACTTGAATTGAAAGGATTTGAGAATGAATAAGCTTACTCAGGCTAAGTGAATAAATATATATATTTTGATTAATTATAAGATAACACAGACTAATCACATACTGAATAATAAAAAAGTAAATACATCACTAGCCTAAATATGCAACATTATGGGGTGAGACTCATGGTCATGTTGGTCATGCTATAACACATGGCTGTCTACCACATTATAACACATGACCGACACCCCAGGGTGTACAAGAGATAGGGCAAATCAATACTTACATCCTACCTAGGATAAAGTTCTAGCTGGAGTCCCCAAAATGTATATGTGGAAACCAGAGTTATTCCCATCAGCCCCTCCTCCAGTGTGCATGACACATGTCTCTGAGATCACTCAGGAATGTAGTGGTTATCAGCACAATGGGGGATGGGTACTTCTCTAACCCACTACATTACAAGGGAAAGTTTATTATACAGAATATTAAAAGTAAGAAAAAGAGACAGAATTAAAGGGGACAGAACTAATCAGTACTTAAAAATACCCTTACAATACAGTAACCATGTTTCTATGTTGTAATGTCTTCATGTCCTATCTGTGAACGCCATGCTTCCGGTTCCATATAGCTTCCAAGTATGTTTGCATGTCTGCCTGAGAACACCATGCTCCCTGTTCTGCATGGGTTCTAAGCATGCTTGTATTTCTCTGATTATGTTCTGATCTGTCTATGTTCGCCATACTCAGTGTATCCTAATTTGCATGGGTTCCTGCCTATCTGGGTGTCACTGACGTTTCCCAACAGGTTGCAGGAGATCAGTGAGACTGTCAACACGTGGTTTGATCTGACATGTTTTCCGTTTGGATCAAATAACCTCAGTGTTTCTGGTTCTTGCATTGTCTCAGCTGAGTTCCTGGTGCTTGCATTGCTCCTTTGAAGTTAAAGGGGTTTTCCCATCTCAGACAATGGGGGCATATCGCTAGGGCCCACCGCTGGGAGCTGCACCTACAATGAGAACGGATTGGGGAAATTAACGTAGAGCGCACTGCGAATGCGCAACCACCCTCCATTCATTTTTATGGGACTTGCCGAAAATAGCCGAGCGTTGGCTCGGTTATTTCCGTCTGCCCCATAGAACTGAATGGGAGCAGGGGCCGCTTGTGCACGGTGCGCTCCCATTCACTTCTATAGGAGCAGCGGGGAGCAGCACTTGGTGGTGGACGGACCCCAGGGGACCCGCACCTATCAGACAATGGGGGCATATCCTAGCAATATTCTCCCATTGTCTGAGATGGGAATTCCCCTTTGAATCTTTCCTTTCCCTTTTGTATTTTGTTTGGGTTCTGTGTGTCGCATTTCCCTATTGTTTGTATTAGGCCTGAAGGAGACTCCTGTTCGTCCTTCCTTTTGGAGGAACAGGTAGTCTTGTCCCTGCTATTAGTACCAGGGTCCTATAGGGCTAGATAGGACTCTAGGTATTACTGCGTATTCACTCACCTACCTTTTGGGGTCTGTTCATACTGGTAGTCAGTCAGGATTTTGGTTAGGGTTTTCACTAGGGGGTGTCCATTTTCCTTCCCTAGTTCTCAGGCCTGATTTCCTGTTCCCCCCTTCCCTCCTATGCTCAGTGTGGTGTTTCCCTCCCAAACCAAAGCGTGACACTGGGTCTGTCTGTGATCCTGTATCCTAGTCTTGTGTCTGAACAGTGTTCTTTACTGTATGCCTGGATTGCTAGTGCCTTGCACCAGTGTCTCTGTTTACTTGCTGGTCAGCTGCCAAGTGTACCATGCCAGGTAGCAGTCCAGTCGCCCCCTGCAGCGAAGACCAGATCCTTGTCTAGGGGTTAAAGGGTGAAAACCGGGGGAGCACTGTAATAACTCCCTTAGGGTTTGGCCCAAAGTCAAGATGATCACTTTGCACAGCGGTTACACTTTTGCCACAAATCCACCTGATCCATACAGCTTGCTCAGCTATGAAACCCGCTGTCCATCTTAGTTGTGGTTCTAGTCCTGGCCTGGTTTATTCTGATTGTTTGTGCCTGGTGCATTTGCTTAATAAAACATTAATTTAGGCTTTCTATGGATCTTTTTGTCTGTTCTGTGTATGCTTGTGATACAGTATGTTCAGAGGTTTTACTGACCCCTGAAAATGACAGCCCCCTAATTACATTAGAGTCTTTGTCTTCAGTGCAGTCTGGAGGCTCAGAAAGCTTAAGGACCTGTGATGACGTCATCACAGGTTCTGCACCATCTCATAAAGGAATTACACTAACACGTCTGTCAATGGTCACTAAGTGAAACATATCAGTACATTCATCTGAGCTAGTCGTTTAACAGTAAACTTCCTGGTCATAGATTCCCTTTAAATTGATATAAAGAAGATGATTTTTCAATACTAGTTCAAACGTGTCAACACTGCACCAGTATCTCTCCTATGTTCAGCGTGTGCCGCATTCATCAACAGGACGCGAAGAACGTGAAGTGGGCCAAAAAAACATCAGGGTAAACTGCTGTATGTCATGGTTACAACAAAATCACAGGCATTGTTAATAGAAAATTGTATAACTTGACATTTCCTTCTCTCAATTCAAGGATATTTTCATCCATCAAGTGGGAAGTATTTTTATACTCAAAGAAACCACACTTATGACGGAAATCCTCGGACCTCATCTGCAATAAAAGTGATAGAGGAAATAAAATATGATCTTAGCACACCTGCAAAATTTACTTTACCTGAAAAGGACAGATGGGCTTCAATAAGAGAGGGTAGCCTAAGAGAGAGGTCAAAGCATAATGGGAGAAATGAGCAGGTTTGTTCTTGTATTACTTTACAAAATTGTTATATATGTGTACAAAATGTGTGTAAGGTTATATATACAGTATAAAAGCAAACAAGGACTGCAAGTAGCAGCACACTGTTATAGGCATAAAGGCACATGCAAACACTGGAAACATTAATAAAAGTACAGTAACTGCAGTAGTAACTGCATAACTGCTATACTAATACTATATGAAAATTAGAAGCTCTTTGCGCACATTTTCGATCAAAATTGAGTTGGGCACATCTATTAACGACAAGGTGGCTACCAACAGATGAGACCTACACTAACAGACTTTACTCTCTTGTGTTATAACCTACAACATTCATGGTTAGGTAGAATCTAGCTATATGATACTCTGATTAGAAGCACTAGGCAGATGGGCAGGAGTGCACAATCTAAATAGGGGAAGCTGCTTCCCTACATGTACAGTATAATTCAATACTTTTATGCATAATTTGGAGATGCTGGTCTTTCTTTTGTATATTTATGTGTCAACATTATATAAATATATATATATATATATATATATATAGATATACACACTCACCTAAAGAATTATTAGGAACACCATACTAATGCGGTGTTGGACCCCCTTTTGCCATCAGAACTGCCTTAATTCTACATGGCATTGATTCAACAAGGTGCTGATAGCATTCTTTAGAAATGTTGGCCCATATTGATAGGATAGCATTTTGCAGTTGATGGAGATTTGAGGGATGCACATCCAGGGCACGAAGCTCCCGTTCCACCACATCCCAAAGATGTTCTATTGGGTTGAGATCTGGTGACTGTGGGGGCCATTTTAGTACAGTGAACTCATTGTCATGTTCAAGAAACCAATTTGAAATGATTCGAGCTTTGTGACATGGTGCATTATCCTGCTGGAAGTAGCCATCAGAGGATGGGTACATGGTGGTCATAAAGGGATGGACATGGTCAGAAACAATGCTCAGGTAGCCCGTGGAATTTAAACGATGGCCAATTGGCACTAAGGGGCCTAAAGTGTGCCCAGAAAACATCCCCCACACCATTACACCACCACCACCAGCCTGCACAGTGGTAACAAGGCATGATGGATACATGTTCTCATTCTGTTTACGCCAAATTCGGACTCTACCATTTGAATGTCTCAACAGAAATCGAGACTCATCAGACCAGGCAACATTTTTCCAGTCTTCAACAGTCCAATTTTGGTGAGCTCGTGCAAATTGTAGCCTCTTTTTCCTATTTGTAGTGGAGATGAGTGGTACCCGGTGGGGTCTTCTGATGTTGTAGCTCACCTTTCTTTCCCATTCTGACATTCAGTTTGGAGTTCAGGAGATTGTCTTGACCAGGACCACAACCCTACATGCATTGAAGCAACTGCCATGTGATTGGTTGACTAGATAATCGCATTAATGAGAAATAGAACAGGTGTTCCTAATAATTCTTTAGGTGAGTGTATATATATAATAAGGCTGTTAACAGCCTGCATTTGTGGGAGGGGCGTCTGGCTATTTATCCCCCCTACCTGCCGCTCAGCCAGGCGCCCGAGCCTCACGCATACCTGCAGTATACTCCTACTTCCGACCCGAGTCCTTGCTTCCGGTATCCCGTGCGCACGCACTATCCCGTGCGCACGCACCGCCGACGTCGGGACTGCCGCTCGCCAGGCTATCAGGTATCAGGGGCACAGCTGGCTCCGCTCTAGCTGTGCCTCACGCCTGGCCTCTGGCCCCTGGTGGTTCGAGTTAGGGGCTGCTCTTCCCCAGCATGATCCGCACGCATGTCAGGGGAAGCGGCATCTGGTTTGAACTGTTCTGCCGGTCACACGCCGACACGATGGGGGAATCATAATTGAGTCTTATTTAGGTTGGCAGTCGCGCTTCACTTGCACCATTCAGGAACTTACCGGTTATCTCATTATTCACTCCAAGGTTTTGCTGCACAGGGGGTATTGGCAAGTTCTGGTCCTGTGATGCAGGTAGTGCTCCTGTTTTTAGGGGGGCGCTGTTCCTTGCGTTAAGACACCGGTCAAAAAAAAAAAAAAAAAAAAGAGGATGAAAGCCTGCCTAGCCCTGCCATTTGCATCACAATACCAGAATGTGCGGTTTATGTGTAGTTGGAGATTTCACTTTATGGCTTCACCAGCGGTTTCTGTGTTCTGTCGGATCATCCGGGGTCCCGTGCCTCCTGGATCGGCCAAGTTGTAATGTTCCTGGGAAAGAAATGAGCTATGTTTTTCCGAAAAAAAAAAAAAAAAAAAAAAAAACACTCCGCCTTCATCTCTGCATCAGCATCACATTGCCAGAGTTGGCGCCGTGAAGTTGGTGTTACTTTACTGTTCAATTTAGTAATTTTATTTCACGTTGCTTCCGTCTCCATCACTTGTCTCTGGTGCGCCCGGGTTGTCAGTGTCCCTGGATCGCCCAGGTTGTCAGTGTCCCTGGATCGCCCAGGTTGTCAGTGTCCCTGGATCGCCCAGGTTGTCAGTGTCCCTGGATCGCCCAGGTTGTCAGTGTCCCTGGATCGCCCAGGTTGTCAGTGTCCCTGGATCGCCCAGGTTGTCAGGGTCCCTGGATCGCCCAGGTGGTCAGGGTCCCTGGATCGCCCAGGTGGTCAGGGTCCCTGGATCGCCCAGGTGGTCAGGGTCCCTGGATCGCCCAGGTGGTCAGGGTCCCTGGATCGCCCAGGTGGTCAGCGTTCCTGGATCGCCCAGGTTCTGTCTTCGTTTAAATGTCAGTGTCCCTGGATCGCCCAGGTTGTCAGTGTCCCTGGATCGCCCAGGTTGTCAGTGTCCCTGGATCGCCCAGGTTGTCAGTGTCCCTGGATCGCCCAGGTTGTCAGCGTCCCTGGATCGCCCAGGTTGTCAGCGTCCCTGGATCGCCCAGGTGGTCAGCGTTCCTGGATCGCCCAGGTTCTGTCTTCGTTTTAATGTCAGTGTCTCTGGATCGCCCAGGTTGTCAGGGTCCCTGGATCGCCCAGGTTGTCAGGGTCCCTGGATCGCCCGGGTTGTCAGGGTCCCTGGATCGCCCGGGTTGTCAGGGTCCCTGGATCGCCCGGGTTGTCAGGGTCCCTGGATCGCCCGGGTTGTCAGTGTCCCTGGATCGCCCGGGTTGTCAGTGTCCCTGGTTCGCCCAGGTTGTCAGGGTCCCTGGATCGCCCAGGTTGTCAGTGTCCCTGGATCGCCCAGGTTGTCAGTGTCCCTGGATCGCCCAGGTTGTCAGTGTCCCTGGTTCGCCCAGAATGTCAGTGTCCCTGGATCGCCCAGGTTGTCAGTGTCCCTGGATCGCCCAGGTTGTCAGTGTCCCTGGATCGCCCAGGTTGTCAGCGTCCCTGGATCGCCCAGGTGGTCAGCGTTCCTGGATCGCCCAGGTTCTGTCTACGTTTTAATGTCAGTGTCTCTGGATCGCCCAGGTGGTCAGCGTCCCTGGATCGCCCAGGTGGTCAGCGTCCCTGGATCGCCCAGGTGGTCAGCGTCCCTGGATCGCCCAGGTGGTCAGCGTCCCTGGATCGCCCAGGTGGTCAGCGTCCCTGGGTCGCCCAGGTGGTCAGCGTCCCTGGTTCACCCAGGTTCTGTCTTCGTTTAAATGTCAGCGTCCCTGGATCGCCCAGGTGGTCAGCGTTCCCGCTTCGCCCAGGTGGTCAGCGTTCCCGCTTCGCCCAGGTGGTCAGCGTTCCCGGATCGCCCGGGTTATCAGCGTTCCCGGATCGCTCGGGTTGTCAGCGTTCCCGGATCGCTCGGGTTGTCAGCGTTCCCGGATCGCTCGGGTTGTCAGCGTTCCCGGATCGCTCGGGTTGTCAGCGTTCCCGGATCGCTCGGGTTGTCAGCGTTCCCGGATCGCTCGGGTTGTCAGCGTTCCCGGATCGCTCGGGTTGTCAGCGTTCCCGGATCGCTCACGTTGTCAGCGTTCCCGGATCGCCCAGGTGGTCAGCATTCCTGGATCACCCAGGTTCTGTCTTCATTTTCTAAAAGCCACCCTTCGGGGTATTCAAAAGGAGGGGAAGGGGTCCGTGAGCCATAGGCAACCTGTGTCCGGTAAATTGTTCAGGGATCTTTTTTTCGTCATTGGATGGTAATCCTTTTTGGGCCCTTCACTAACCTGATTTTGAAAGCGGCCATGTATCTCACCTTTTATGGATTCCTCCGGCCCGGTGAGGTTCTGGCGGGTTCAAATCGCCATAACCATCCTCTGAAGCAGCATCTGTTACGGGGCCAGGGCCATTACACTCCCCTGCTACCTTCCACCAAAAACCATTCAGACGGGGCCCCCTTCCGAGGTAAATTCTATCCCACGTTGAACGATTGGTGCCCGGTTCAGGTGCTGCATCAACTGCTAGGCCTCATCCAAGGTTCATCACCAGATAGCCCGCTCCTGCCACACTCAGGCAAGCTTCTCAGCACCCTCAAATTATATCTTTCATCCGTGCCCTCGCCCAGGGTCTAGGCTATGACCCCAGGGTAAATTCGGGCCACTCATGTCGCTAGGGGCAGACTCCGCTGTTACTCGGCATCAGGTGCCAGCTCATGTCATCCGGTCCATGGGGCGGTGGCGGCCCTCCTGCTTCACTAAATATATTGCCAATCCTCGAGTAGAGATTTCTCGCGCCTTTCGATCACTGGCTTTGTAGTTTGCAAAAAGTGTTGTACCTAACTGATGTTTTTTGCCCCCTTTTTTCACTGGTGTACCCGCGCCGTGGCTCCCGGCACAATTCAGCCACTATGTTCAGGGCAGGTGTCTCTGCGTGCGCCGACGTTGTCCTAGCCCTGACCATAAATAATAAGGCTGTTAACAGCCTGCATTTGTGGGAGGGGCATCTGGCTATTTATCCCCCCTACCTGCCGCTCAGCCAGGCGCCCGAGCCTCACGCCCCTCCCTCCCGCCCTTTTTCTCTAAACTCCCTTCAGGTATGCCCCCTTTTTTCACTGGTGTACCCGCGCCGTGGCTCCCGGCACAATTCAGCCACTATGTTCAGGGCAGGTGTCTCTGCGTGCGCCGACGTTGTCCTAGCCCTGACCATAAATATATATATATATATCACAGAAAATCCGCAGCACTCCTTGAAGTAAAAAAATTTGCAGTTTATTCACACATGTCAGAAAAGACAACGTTTCGGTTCTCTCACAGAACCTTTCTCAAGTCAGAGGTTCTGTGAGAGAACCGAAACATTGTCTTTTCTGACGTGTGAATAAACTGCTCATTTTTTTTACTTCAAGGAGTGCTGCGGATTTTCTGTGCTATTTACCCTGTCCTGCATCGAGGGACTACCGCGGGCACCTACACAGCTATAGCTGCATATTGAGGAGTGCTGCCTGACCTTTTCTATGGATATATATATATATATATATATATATATATATATAAAAAAAAAGATTATTTGAAATTACAACTATACATTCAGGGCAGACTGCGAACTTTAGGTGGTCATCAAACAAAAAAACAAATAGTGGCTCAATGTTGTAGGCGGATCCAAACTGACAAAAGGCGTGGCCAACACACACAAGTAGGTGGGGCTACCATCACCACAGTGAAGTACAAAATACTGCCCCAGCAGCTGCCTCTCTGTGGTGGCCAGTGCCAGATGCCACATTCTGAGGCTGAGATGGTGAGGTGCAGGCCACAGCAGTGAGTCTGCTCTACCAACAGCATACTGCCTGGTAATACAGGAGAATACAGTGGGACATTATATCCAGTGACATCTCCTCTGAAGTAGACATTCTCTTTCCTCATTTTTGTGCATTCGTTCAAGACCACTATGACAACTTATTTTAGCCACATCTCATCTGTGCAGAGACTGTGACTGTCACAGTGGGGAGTGGGGGAAACTCCCCCCCCCCCCTCCGTTTAAAGTCTGAAATTGAGGAAAGCCACTAGGCCTGGAAGCCAGGATAAGGGAGAAGGACACCTCCTATCGCCACCCTCATCCTATCCCTGACCTCCTGACTGTATGAGCCGCCCTCGAAGGTAGCCCGAACCTGGGCCCTACTGACCCTATCGGTCCCTGCAATATGGAAGTCAGGAATAAGAGATGGCTGATTCATCCACGACACGGATAAATCGGAGTCTCCCATAGGCCTAGTAACAAGGAGGAGACAGCAAACAACAACAGAATGTCAGGTAAGTATCCTGTGGCCAGATGACCACAGACAACAGAACAACAAGATCACTTACTGGAAGCCACAGCTTGCTGTCTTGTAGTCCCCCCTCCGGGGAACCCCAGGGACCCCCTTCCGGAGGTAAAACAAACAGGACATGTCTTGCAACCATGCGGGATCAACCACACCATAGACAAACCACACATGGAACAAACAACTAGACAAACATCAACCCATAAGTACAGCACCACACATAACAACAATGGGGAGGGGTAGACATAGGCAAGGACCTCGATGTCCCACAAGGTGGCCCTCAAGGACGGGGCAGCTGGAAATACCCAGAAAGGAGTATAGTATCCAGCCCCAATAAAGGCTGAAGTGAAACTGACCTCAGGGTCTCAACACCAAGACTATAAGAGCCAAGAGGCCACACCCAGCTCCACCTAGCACACACCTTAACCCTGTGCTCACCAGAAGGGAAGAGAAACATCCTTAAAGGGATAGCGCACACACATGCATAAACAGCAACAAGTTGCCCCTGGCAACCAGCATGCACGGCGAAAGTGTCACGGCAAACAACCTCCAAGCCATAACACTCACTCCCCTCAAAGCCCCCTCCAAAACATAACGGGGAAAAAATAATAATAATATGAATCTGTGTCAGCACGTTCCTCCTAAACTTCTACCAGCACACCAGGACCACAACTAGGCCCCTGGCAGCCAGCCACCAAACAGTCAGGAGAAAACGTACTGAACACCGCGTCCAACTCAAACAGTTCCCACTCCAGATCACTGCCAGGAAGCATTCCCCAACCAGCACACAGCCAGTACACCAAAGGAATGCTGCCAGCAACATGACCAGAATAAGGAACCACTGAAAACTGGACGAGGAAACGTACCAACACAAGCGACGGTTCTACACCAAGGCAACACCTGTTACCAAGAACCGCGCCATTAACGGTAACTCCCCATTCACCCTCCCACCGGCGGACAAGCATGCTTGCCAGGGAAAGATGGAAAAACATGCTGCTCCCTCTTCCGAAGGCGAAACAGAGTGGCCATTGTGGGACATACTGTCACGGTGGGGAGTGGGGGAAACTCCCCACCATTCAAAGTCTCAAATTAAGGAAAGCCACTAGGCCTGAAAGCTAGGATAAGGGAGAAGGACACCGTCCATCGCCATCCTCATCCTATCCCTGACCTCCTGACTGTAAGAGCTGCCCTCGATGGTAGGGGGGCTCATACTCTCGAACCTGGGCCCTACTGACCTTATCGGTCCCTGCAATATGGAAGTTAGGAATAAGAGACGGCCGATTCATCCATGACACGGATAAATTTGAGTCTCCTGCAGGCCTAGTAACAAGGAGGAGACAGAAAGCAACACCTGAACGTCAGGTAAGTATCCTGTGGCCAGGGAAAGTGGACACATATGCATAAACAGCAACACGTTGCCACCGGCAACCAGCATGCACGGCGAAAGTGTCACGGCAAACAACCTCCAAGCCGTGACAGTGATACACTCATCTTTGGTTCCCCACTTTTAAAACATCCTCCCCACTTTCACAATACAAATTTCCCATCCTGGTGCCCTAACTGTGCCATCCTGGTGCCCTAACTGTGCCATCCTGCTGCCCCCCTTCACCAATACGGAGAGTGCTTTGTGCTCCCCAATGTACTGCGGAAAATATTGCCCACAGTAGTAAAAATTCCCTCTATAGAGCCTCCAGCAATAAAACTGCCTTTGGATTGTGCCCCCAGTAATGTCCACTTAATGCCTCCAGCAATAATAATGTTCACTATTGTGCCCCCAGTAATAATACTGCCCCAATTTAGTGCTCCTACCAATAATAATGCCCCCAGCAAAAATAATTCTTCTTATAGTGCCTCTACCAATAATAATGCCTGCTATTCTGCCCTTTGTATTAATAATGTCCCCTATAAAGCCCCCACCAATAGTAATGTCCCCTGTTGTGCACACAGTTATAATAGTGCCCCCAGTAATATCCTATAATAACCCCAGTATTAAACATGTCATCATAGTGCCCCTGGCCCCTGTAATGCCCCCAGTACTGCCCTCTATGGCACCTTTACCTTAAGTACCTCTATCATCATCTTCATAGTGCCTCCACCTATAATAATGCCCACCTATTGTGACCCCAGCAATTACAATGCTCTCTATTGTACCCACAGTTATAACAGTGTCCCCCATAATGCTCTTTAGTGCTCCCAGCATTAAGTGACCTATAGTGACCACAGTAAAGCCATATAGTAATTCCCCCAGTATTACACATGCCCCCATAGTGTCCCCAGTATTACACATGCCCCCATAGTGCCCCCAGTATTACATATGCTGCCATAGTGCCCCACTATCACATATGTTCTCATAGGGCTCCCGGTATTGCATATACCCCCCTATAGTTTGCCCATCAATGCCCCCAGTATTATACAATCCCCATTGGTTCCCATGTGCGGCATCCCAGAGAAAGAGGTAATGATGACATCATCACAGTGCCTGTATTCAGGTGCAAGTGGTTGCAATAATGTTATTCTGCTGCCTGTGCCATTCTACTACCACATACTGTTAGCTTCAGGTCTAGTAGCTTGAGGTCTATGAGGGCATACAGCAGGCCAAGGAGCCATAGGCTCCTGAGCCCCACCGCAGTATTCTTCTGTATCACCGTTCTGAGTAAATGGAAGCAGTTGAATTCAGGAGGGCACCTGTAGACACTGGGCAGATATGCAGGGAGTGCCAGAATGTTATGTAGCTGGCAGTTGGCCATCAGAAGGGCTTGGGAGGCCTACTGGGCATCAGCCCACTGGGAATCATTCCAGTAGGGTCTTTGGCTAGTTCACCCTGTATATGTTACATTATTTAAAGACTCTATATCTGGACATAAACATATGTAAGGTGTACCTCCTTTTTCAGATACCCTTTGTGAGCAGGGAATTCTGCCATGTACTTTCCATTGACATGTCAACAACTACAGAGCTTTCTCCTCACACAGTTGTACTTTGGCTAAAGGTAGACTCAGTTGAGCATCCATCTTTATCCAATAAGGGCAAGTAAGGCAGGTAACCTCTGGCAAATGATTGCAGGAAAAACTGTCCCAGTATGCTTACTTCCAACATTCCTAATCCTCATTCCGTATTGGGAAGTTCCTATACGCATAATATTTTATTTACTCCTTCTTTTAATTTTTATTAAAGAATTATAGCTTTTCAAGTGAAAATAAGATGCACACAGGAATCTGTACAGAGTAATTGTCAAATACAACCAGTATGAAGCAAAAGGGAACAAAATAGAAGGCAAAATAGGTTTTATACGTTTTGTATAACTCGTCCACATACAACAAACAGGGAAGTAACAATAGATGAAGACAGTGTATGACTTGCAGCTTGTAGGGAGGTAACACTAGATCATGGGCAAAGCATATTTCATAAAAACCATACAGGAAGTCCCATAAGTGAGCCTAGGGATACCCCATTTGTGGAAAACATCCCAATTTCAAAATGACTACCTCTACTTACTTTTTGAAACTGTATCCATAAATCCCATTTCTTTGTGAAACCAGCTGTTGTGTGGGAATGTACAGCAAACAGTTTTTCCATGTCACAGGAAATTTGTACTGTGTTGATAAGTTGATGTTGTAAGAAATTTAGACTGTATTAAGTTCATTAAAGGGGTTGTTTCATCTGAGACATTGGTGGCCTATTGCTAGGATATGCTACCATATATGAGGCCGCCCTCCAATCCTTCGTATGGGAATGCCAAAAATAGCCGAGCACTGACTCAGCTATCTCCGGCATTCCCATAGGATTGAATGATGTTATAGCTTGATCGGTGCACTCTCCATTAATTTCTATGGGACTCCTGAAAATAGCCGAGCAAGTGTGCTTGCAGAACTCCTATAGAAATTCATGGAGAGCATGCCATGCATATGTGATGCACTCTCATTCACTTTTGGTGGCCACCTCTGAGGCACGCACCTATCTCTAAAACAGGCCACCGAAAGTATCTGAAACTATCTGACTTAGATGGCATATCCTGACGATATGCCATCAAATTCCCAGATGAAACAACTCCTTTATTAGTCAAAGGAAATTTCCAAGACTTGGCTATCATTAATCTAGTGGCTAAAATTATGTGAAAATATTGTGTGGTTTCAGTCATGCATATGTTTTTCTTTGTAAAGACAGGTGAAGTGCCTGGTCATCCTTCTTACAGAAATGAAAATCTGAAAAACATCTTCAAGGAAGATTTGATAGGAAGCAATCCTTCTACAAAGTTATCCCATACAAATGAATATCTACAAAGAAGACAAGGGAAATTAATATACAGAGCAAACAGTGGCCTCCTCCCTAACTATTCAGGATATACACCCGGTACAGTACTATTACTTTTCAAATTAGATCTAATTACTGCATTTTCAGTTTTATAAGATGTGCATTTATCATCAAAAGTGGAGGAAAAATGGCGGTGAATCTTATAAAACAAATACTAATGAGTGCTTCCATTATGGAAGCACTCATTAGTATGCAGGATGTGCAGGTAGCGGTGATTGTAGCCCTGCTAGCGCTGACTGGTCTACTTCCAGGCAACCACTGTGATGTGTATTGACTGCGTACAGTATCAGGACATAAGCTTGCACTATGACTTGATACTGTGTGATGTCGGGTCACAGTGAAGCGCAGCGCTGGCAGTAGACAAGGGAGTGAATGCAGCAAGGGCGCCGTGTGGAGTAGGAGAAGTTAATTATTATTGTTTTAATGTCTGATCTCAGGTCTGATAAAGATTGAGGTCTGATTAGGGAGGGGGGCCTGATCTGAGGTCTCATAAAGATTGGGAGTCTGATTGGGGTCTGATCTGAGGTCTAATGAAGATTGGGCATCCTGATTTGGGGGTCTGATGAAGATTGAGCATCTGATTGGGGGTCTAATCTGAAGTCTGATGAAGATTGGGGGTCTGATGGAAAAAAAAAATCAGTAATTTCCTCCTATAAAACCTAGGTGTGTCTTATGATCAGGTATGTCTTATAGAGTATAAAAATACAGTTAAAAGTTTATAGGTATGGCAACTGTAGTGAATAACTATTTAATGCAGGAATATCTAATTGCTAAAATATTTGACAGATTTAACAGGTTTTTAAGGGACAGACAGACTGATCTGGTATTTTGGCATTGCCTAAGGTACTATAGCAGAAGCTCAAACCTAATGGTTAATTGCAGGATATTTAAAATCTGCAACCAAGATTATAAACGACAGGAATCTTCTCTCTTCCACTCAAGATACAAGCTTCTCTCTGGAGCTTTGAGCTCTGGACAGTTTCATAGGATGTATTCATATTATTACACCATTGCTAAGGAATGTCATCTTTGATGTTACTTGAAATGTAGAAGAAGCTACAGAGTAATGGAGGTATAAGCTATAGGATTCCTGCTTATTGTACACGTGATAGATTATTTTTTAGCAATCAGTGAACTGTGGTCCTCCATGTACAGCTGACAGGAACATGGATTTCGGCTTGTTCAACTTCTAACCAGCAATGAACCTTGTTGTCAAATAATTTTGTATGACATTTACGTGACTTAGTCCAGCAGTGGCACAATCCAGCAAACTAGGATTTTAACATATAGCTACACCCTTCCCTGTGTCTGGACTGCCCTTCCTTTCCCCTGCACTGCCTACTTAGCACCCACCCCCCCTCCCCGCACACATAAATATTCCTCTTATCATTTTCCTGGACACTTGGTACTCTAGGTACACTCCCAGGATACCAGGTAGCATCTCACCATCCTGACTAAAATCACATAATCTATCCATCTGCTCCCAATTGGACACCAGATAATCTGCTTTTCTTCTCTTAGTAGATACAAGCTAGCCAAAGACAACCAAATTATTAAAATCTCCTTTTGACTCAGTCTTGGCCATTTCAAAGGTATCAATAGAGAGTTGGATATGCATATACATTCACTCTCCATTTATGGGAGTTACAGAAACCTGAGGGAGAACACTTGTAGGCTTCTGTAACCTATTTTTTATTAAAATGCTAAATTATTACATACAATAGATAATAAGTGAATGGCTGGGTTGGATAGGGTTATATTTTTCTTTTTGAATCATCACCTCTAAAAGCTCTGGACACCTTTGGGGACAATTTTTAATCATTGTATTTCTATTCATTTTTGGGCAACAAATAATTTTCTGAGTTGGTCTTTATTAAACATTTTCAGCCCTTTTCTCTGATTTGTAGCCCAAAAGGAGAAGAATACAATACACCCTCAAAGGTGTCCATCACCTTTAAATCTGGGAGTACGTTGCTAAATATGTGTACCATGGATTGGTTAGATGACATGGAGTAGCGAATGTAAATCATAATATGGACAAAATATAATTTTGCAAAACAATAGTAAAAATGTTCTTTTATGTTTCAATAGGACAAATGTTTTCTATAGGGTCCACATGGGGAAAGAGTAGTGTAAACGCCATAGGAAAGCTGCATGAGCAAAGATTCCAATGGACATCTCTCTTCTGAAATTTCCACACTTGATTCTGCAACCTGAAATATATGATTTGCTACATATATCAAATAAAATGAAATTCACATTCTATGTATCATGTTGTTTTTATCATTCCATTAAAATCTCCTGGGAAGATCTGTGTTTTGTGTACAACAGCAACTAAACTGCATTGCATGGTCTCTTGAAAGGAAGTAGTAATAGGATTAATATATATGTGCTCTGACTTTTAGTGTTAGACTTTATATTATCCACTGTACCATGACAGAACTAAGACTAACCCAGACTAAACCAACTAATAATACCGTGTTGGCTGGATTTCTTTATAAATTATTATAGTCATTAATGTGGCCAATAGAGGACCAGTCTAGGTAAGAAACCAGTAGACTAAGATCTACTTGTAAATATCTGACAGGCCCACAGTAGATTACAATGCCTCACGGAGGTGGTTCACCCCGGGGACCTTTTGGAGAGACTCCCTAATGTAGCCAAACCGGTGGAGGGAATCTTACTTACCAGATCCCTGCTGCTGGGTTCTGGCTCCTTTACTCCCTTACCTACACAGGTCTGTGGTCTTTCAACATCAACATTTGGTTTGATCCACGTCAAGTTACCATTGTAGCCTATGGCTGGTCACAGCACTCCATTGTACTCCATTCGTCATGTCACCGGGTCATGGGATGCTTGGGGTACATGTCACTGCTGTGGCCAGTCATTGTCTGCAGTGGCTACATGACCAGCGTCAAACCGGATGTTGATGCAGGGAGACTCGAGATCTTTAGCGGTGGTGGGAGAGCGAAGAAGCTAGAACCCAGCAGTGTGATTCTCTCTGTAGGTCTGGGTAAGTTTTGAGGCCTGCCCAAAAGACCCCAGGGGTGACCAACCCCTTTAAAGTAGTTTCTGGTGTCAAAAAAATTGGTGGCAGCTGACTCAGACTGGGTTAAAAGAACTGATACTCACCCTCACCGATCTCCTGTTCCGATGCTGCTTGGCTGGGTCCCTGCTGGTATCTACTTCCTGGTCCAGTCTC
Source organism: Bufo gargarizans (assembly GCF_014858855.1). Lineage (NCBI taxonomy): Eukaryota > Metazoa > Chordata > Amphibia > Anura > Bufonidae > Bufo > Bufo gargarizans. The sequence goes on along the minus strand of NC_058080.1, from coordinate 390,228,753 downwards.
AGCACGCAGAAAATACCTACAAATGCCCACTTATCCAATAGGCTACAGTGGTGACCCGTCTTGTGTGCATTTATTGTGTTGAGACATAAGTAGTCACCGACAGGGATGGTGGATTAGTGAGGTGATTATCCGTTCTTTTATTTTTTTACTGACTATTAGTGTTGGGAGGGCATGCTCAGCCGAACACCATTTGATGCTCGAGTCTCCTCCCCGCCTGCTACACAGCCAATAAACGTGCAGAGAAGTACTGGCACTCACTGTAATGCCATAGCCTTGTTGGTTACTGGCATTACAGTGATTGGCTGGCCGGAACGCCACGTGGTTCGGCTCAGTCTTAGGCCTCTTTCACACTACAGTTTTTTTTTTCCGTTTTGCGGTCCGTTTTTTGCGTTCCGTATACGGTCCGTATACGGAACCATTCATTTCAATGGTTCCGCAAAAAAAAACGGAATGTGTTCCGTATGCATTCCGTTTCCGTATTTCCGTTTTTCCGTTCCGTTGAAAGATAGAACATGTCCTATATTTGGCCGCAAATCACGGTCCGTGGCTCCATTCAAGTCAATGGGTCCGCAAAAAAAACGGAACACATACGGAAATGCATCCGTATGTCTTCCGTATCCGTTCCGTTTTTTGCGGAACCATCTATTGAAAATGTTATGCCCAGCCCAATTTTTTCTATGTAATTACTGTATACTGTATATGCCATACGGAAAAACGGAACGGAAACGGAACCACAACGGAAGCAAAAAACGGAACAACGGATCCGTGAAAAACGGACCGCAAAACACTGAAATGGACATACTGTAGTGTGAAAGAGGCCTTAGGGCGAGCTGCAACAGAAGGGACAGATAGTGTAGGGACAGGAATTATTGTTTTTATTTTAGGCAGGGTTCAGTGTTCAAAGGTGTTAGAGACCCAAAAGTCTGTGCAATTGTTTGGCTGCTGCTGACAGTGACACAACCTCTGCTGCATCTGTTGTGTTACATTTGCGCATCCTAAATATCTGTGACATTCAGCGCAATTGTTTGGCCACTGGTGACAGTGAAATTACCTGCGCTACATCTCCTGTGTAACGTTTGTGCATCCTAAATATCTGTGACATTCAGTGTAATTTTTTCTTAGCCGCTGGTGACAGCGACATTACCTGCGTTACATATCCTATATAACGTTTGCGCATCCTAAATATTTGACATTCAGTATAATTTATTTGCGCATACACTTACAAAACCTGCGCTACTGTATGTGTGACATACTTGCAAGCATATATACCATTTAATATGCTGAAGGCGAGCAGTAAAGGCCTGGGAAGTGGCCGTGCTGCTGATGGTGCACACAGAGGCCGTGACCTTGGGCGCGGTGAAACTGTGCCTGCTGCCAGAGCACAAAAAACACACTCATCCATAATACCTAGCTTCATGTCCCAGTTTGCAGGGCGGCGCAGGACACCACTCTTGAAGTCAGGCTAGTGCGACCAGTTGGTCGGTTGGATTGCAGCAGATAATGCTTCCAGTCGGTTAAGCACCACCCTGTCTTCCACAAAGTCCAGTCTCAGTAACCAAGAGTCTGGTCAACAGAATCCTCACCCTGATCCTCCTTCTTTCCACCACGGAGAGTCTTGGCAAACAAGTGATCCCACACTCGGATATTCTGAGGAGCTCTTTTCATCGCCATTCCTTAAAGGGGTTATCCGACTTAAAAAAATATGTGTTAGGGCTACTTTATACATAATTAAAGATAGATTTCTAATGTACTCACTTTATTGATTTTGCGCTGTTTCCACACAGCCGATGCGGGTCACTCACCAGGCTCCAGCAGTGACGTCTCGTTTACAAGCTTCTCCCTGCTTGAGGGAGTGGCCCAGCTCTGTAAACGAGACGTCAGAGCCTTTGGTACCCGCCCCCTCTCTCCCTGTATCTGGCTGCTGCGATCTCATTATCATAACAATAGCGCAGCAGGGCTATCATTACCATACACAGGGCTGATAGTACTGTGCAAAACAGAAGCTCCTGTTAACAGGAGAGCTCTGATAAGGAAAGGGTTACCCAGGTGCTGCCACTCTCTGTATTTCTGTGATCCAGGAGCAGGAATGAAGGACGAGCAGCTCAGCCAATAAAAAGAGAAGGCAAGTCAGGACAGCCAATCAGATGAAAGACCTGCCCTCCCTGCAGTTTATACCGGAGATTAAAGACATGTGCTTCTGCCTGGCCTCATAGGTTTCCCAGGAAGAGGAAGATGGGGGACAGTGAATTGTGTATATGGAGGGGGGGGGGGGGGGAGTGGGATACTGCATTGTGTATATTGTGTGTATGGAGGGGTGGGGGACACTGCATTGTGTGTATGGGGTGGGGGACACTGCATTGTGTATATTGTGTGTATGGGGGGAGGGGAGGCATTGACTATAGTGTATACCGTAGTCAACATAGATATGGCTGTAATATAGCTTAGATAGATATAGGCGTCATATATGACACCTAGATGTATCTAAGCTATATGACATCTATATGTATCTAAGCTATCTGACACCTATAGGTATCTAAGCTATCTGACACCTATATGTATCTAAGCTATCTGACACCTATATGTATCTAAGCTATCTGACACCTATATCTAGCTAAGCTATATTAGATACATAGAGCTGCCATAGAGCTTAGATACATAGAGCTGCCATAGAGCTTAGATACATAGAGCTGCCATAGAGCTTAGATACATAGAGCTGCCATAGAGCTTAGATACATAGAGCTGCATAGAGCTTAGATACATACAGGGAGTGCAGAATTATTAGGCAAGTTGTATTTTTGAGGATTAATTTTATTATTGAACAACAACCATGTTCTCAATGAACCCAAAAAACTCATTAATATCAAAGCTGAATATTTTTGGAAGTAGTTTTTAGTTTGTTTTTAGTTTTAGCTATTTTAGGGGGATATCTGTGTGTGCAGGTGACTATTACTGTGCATAATTATTAGGCAACTTAACAAAAAACAAATATATACCCATTTCAATTATTTATTTTTACCAGTGAAACCAATATAACATCTCAACATTCACAAATATACATTTCTGACATTCAAAAACAAATCAGTGACCAATATAGCCACCTTTCTTTGCAAGGACACTCAAAAGCCTGCCATCCATGGATTCTGTCAGTGTTTTGATCTGTTCACCATCAACATTGCGTGCGGCAGCAACCACAGCCTCCCAGACACTGTTCAGAGAGGTGTACTGTTTTCCCTCACATTTGATGATGGACCACAGGTTCTCAATGGGGTTCAGATCAGGTGAACAAGGAGGCCATGTCATTAGTTTTTCTTCTTTTATACCCTTTCTTGCCAGCCACGCTGTGGAGTACTTGGACGCGTGTGATGGAGCATTGTCCTGCATGAAAATCATGTTTTTCTTGAAGGATGCAGACTTCTTCCTGTACCACTGCCTGAAGAAGGTGTCTTCCAGAAACTGGCAGTAGGACTGGGAGTTGAGCTTGACTCCATCCTCAACCCGAAAAGGCCCCACAAGCTCATCTTTGATGATACCAGCCCAAACCAGTACTCCACCTCCACCTTGCTGGCGTCTGAGTCGGACTGGAGCTCTCTGCCCTTTACCAATCCAGCCATCTGGCCCATCCATCTGGCCCATCAAGACTCACTCTCATTTCATCAGTCCATAAAACCTTCTAAAAATCAGTCTTGAGATATTTCTTGGCCCAGTCTTGATGTTTCAGCTTGTGTGTCTTGTTCAGTGGTGGTCGTCTTTCAGCCTTTCTTACCTTGCCCATGTCCCTGAGTATTGCACACCTTGTGCTTTTGGGCACTCCAGTGATGTTGCAGCTCTGAAATATGGCCAAACTAGTGGCAAGTGGCATCTTGGCAGCTCAGCTGCACGCTTGACTTTTCTCAGTTCATGGGCAGTTATTTTGCGCCTTGGTTTTTCCACACGCTTCTTGCGACCCTGTTGACTATTTTGAATGAAACGCTTGATTGTTCGATGATCACGCTTCAGAAGCTTTGCAATTTTAAGAGTGCTGCATCCCTCTGCAAGATATCTCACTATTTTTGACTTTTCTGAGCCTGTCAAGTCCTTCTTTTGACCCATTTTGCCAAAGGAAAGGAAGTTGCCTAATAATTATGCACACCTGATATAGGGTGTTGATGTCATTAGACCACACCCCTTCTCATTACAGAGATGCACATCACCTAATATGCTTAATTGGTAGTAGTAGGCTTTCGAGCCTATACAGCTTGGAGTAAGACAACATGCATAAAGAGGATGATGTGGTCAAAATACTCATTTGCCTAATAATTCTGCACGCCCTGTAGAGCATGTGTATCTGCAATGTGACAGGAAGATCTGTCTGTGTGAGCTAGGAGATGATCATGTGACATTTTTTTTTTTTTTGCAAAGGATGTGCAGAGCAGGGTGAGGGGAAGGTCAGATTGTTCATGCCCACAAATATTCATGAGGGAGAGCTCAGGCATTGTTCTACGCCCCCTCAGCATGTACTTCAGCATGTAAACACAGCAGTAACAGAACCATGAAAAGGTGTAGGTATGGGTTTTTCAATTAAGAAATCAAGCTTAACTAATGTATATGTATGTCCTGATGAGTTTTATAAAGTTTTTTTTCCCCATAACTCGGATAACAGCTTTAATTTGGGCCTCTTGCCAAGCCAGCTTGAAGAGGGACATGAGATCTTGTGCCCTGATTCCCAAACTCTGGAGCATCCACAGTCAGAATAAGATGACGGTGAGGAATGGCAATTAGTGTTTCACAAAGTGGATGATGAGGATGAGACACAGTTGTCAATAAGTGAGGTTTGTGTTAGGTCAAGTCAGGAGGATGACCAGAGTGAGGAAGTGGAAGAGGAGGTGGTGGACAATGAAATTACAGACCCAACCTGGGAAGGTGGCAAGTCGAGTGAGGACAGCAGTACAGAGGGGGGGGGGGGGGATCCTCAGCACCGCAACAGGCGGGAATAGGCAGTGGGGTGGCAAAAGGGAGAAGGCGGGCCACACCAAAGAGGCCCACAACTGTTCCCCTGAACACCCCCTTGCGGCAATCTCTCTTGCCAAGGGGTAGGTGTTCCGCGGTCTGGCGCTTTTTTGAGGAAAGCACGGATGATAAAATATTTGTCATTTGCAACCTGTGCCATACAAAAATGAGCAGGGGCATGAACACTAGCAACCTCACCACCACCAGCATGATCCGCCACATGGCATCAAAGCACCCTAATAGGGTGCCTGGGTCCACAATAAGTGTCTGCGGATCACACCACCTGCCTTTGAACGAAAGCGTGAATACCCAGCCACCCACCTACAGGCCATAGCACTAAATGTGCACCTTTCCAAATTGCTGGCCCTGGAAATGTTGCCATTTAGGCTTGTGGACACTAAGGCTTTCCCTCGTTACTCAATCCCCAGCCGCCACTATTTTTCCAGGTGTGCCGTTCCCGCCTTACACCAGCATGTGTCCCGTAACATCACCCGTGCTCTGACCAACGCAGTGGAGCGCAGTGGTCACTATCCTCCCCCCTGTGTGTAGTGTACGTGACCGTCACAGACACTACACACAGGGGGGAGGATAGTGACCACTGCGCTCCACCCTCACCCCTGGCCCTGCCTACTTGCCTTGCAAGTCCTAATGACATGGGACAACTAGATGGCAGTCCCTAACTTAGGATACGTGCTGGGAAGACAGACAAGACAAATAACGGAACGTGAACGGACCGGGTCAATACCTAGAGAGCTACGCAGTACTATGGAATGAGCAGAGAATAGTCAGAAAAAGCCGAGGTCAAATACTAGGAGAAAAATGAAGTACAACAGGAGTCCGCAAAGAATCATCAGGTGGAAGCCGGGGTCAGGATACCAGGAGAGATGCGCAGTACAGGAGGAGCAGGCAAAGGATTGTCAGGGAACAGGATCAGGTGAGTATTCAGCAGTCCAATAATTAGCCAGGAACCTAGAATTAACAGGCAACCTGTGGCCAGCAGGCTGCCTGTATTTATAGTGAGGTCTGAGGGTCATGTGACATGGCCAGCGTCACATGACCGACAGACAGACAAGTCGAGCACCGAGTGATCAGCTCGGCGCTCAAGGCAGACGTAGGAGCAGGGAGCCTCCCAGCTAGCAAAGCCGTCCTGGGAACGAGGCCAAACACAGATCCTCGCTCCCGAAGCTAAGCAGCAGGTCTGCGTCTGATGGGAGACCGAGTGCGCCCGTGACAAGAACTTTTAATTTCTCATTCCTGTGGTGGAGAGGACTAGCAAAATGGTGCAATACCAGAAGGTCCTTGTGGAACAATTTCTCCAAAAATTTCCAGCTGACAACGCTGGCAGCAGAGTACGTAGTTCCTTGGGCAACTGAGGAGGGGAGACAAGGGAAACACACAGCAGTTCCAACAGAGTGTCACGCCTTGCCCTGTGAATGTGCGGAGATCTGTCAGACTGGCTGCACATGTCTGACTTCTTTATTTGTTTTGATTTGGGTTTAAGCAGGTGTACTGGGTTTCATTGTTAGTGAGGCTATGTATCCCTCCTTTACCCCCAGTGGCCTGTGCGGGTTATAGTTCTTTCCTGGGAGCTCTTGATTTGTGGTGGATTGTCTGCTCCAGCTCTGCTCAAGATAAGTCCTCTCCCTCATTTCCCTTTTGTGTGTTTTATCTAGGCCTCTAGTGAGACGCTTGCTTCCTCCTGGTTTGAAGAAGCAGGTAGCCTCTTCCCTTTTCCCTGCTGCTTAGGGTTTGCCCAGGGTGTTTAGGTTTTAGGCACAAGGGCATGTGCATATCCACCCTTAGGGTATGCACATGGGCACAGCAGTTTAGGGAAAGCTTTTAGGGATCGCTAGGAGGTGACACTTTTCTCCCTAGCTTTTAGGCCTAGTCGTTTGTTCGGTTTGCTTTTCCGTGTTTGGTTATTTCCCCGCTTACCACCTACCTGTCATGACACAGAGGCAGGGCAACACTCTCCAAGGCCTGGGACAGTTTCATGACACCCCGCCAGCACTTTCACCCAGATGCGCCGCCTAGTGTCACAAGGAGGGAAAAGTTTTGGAAGATGGTGAAGGAGTACGTAAAAGACTGTGTCAGCATTCTCAGTGATCCCTCTGTGCCTTACAATTATTGGGTGTCCAAGCTGGAAACGTGGCACAAACTGGTGCTCTACACCTTGGAGGTGCTGGCCTGCCCTGCTGCCAGTGTTTTGTCAGAGCAGTGTTGCTAGGGGCATAATAACTGATAAGCGCATCTGCCTGTCAACTGAAAATGTTGACAGGTTGACTCTTGTCAAAATGAACAAGGCCTGGATTGCCCCTGACTTCTTTACTCCACCAGAGGGAAGCGGCTGAACATAAGAGCACTTAAAATGCAGCTTTTATGGTGTATTGAATACACTGTTTTCCCATGCACCCCTTCCACCACAAAAAAGGGTATATGGGTTAATATTCCTTTTCTCGTCCTCCTCCATCATATCAACATGCTTATTAGGCTGTCCTCGCTCCTAATGTTTTAGAGGGTCACCAGCAGGCCCTCTCCCCTAATGTTTTAGATGGTCAGATTAGCAGCAGGCCCTCGCCCCTAATGTTTTAGAGGGTCAGCTCAGCAGCAGACCCTCACCTCTAATGTTTTAGATGATCAGATCAGCAGCAGGCCCTAGCCCATAATGTTTTAGATGGTCACCAGCAGGCCCATGCTCATAATGTTTTTGAGGGTCACCAGTAGGCCATCAATCATAACCTTTCAAGGGTGTGTATGATGCCCTCCTTTGTGTGTAATAAAGGGTGTATTGGAGTGCCGGTCCCTTGTAATTTTTGGCAGCCCTTTCACTTAGTGCATAGGCTTTATGAGTGTAGGAGTCCCACCACCTGAACAATTGTACCACAATGTGAATGAGGCCCTCCTTTATGTGATATACAGGTTGTATTGGAGAGCCTCTTCTGTGTAATTTTTGGCAGCACTTGCACTTTATATACAAGTAAATATACAAGAAAGAATGTTTCCTAACAATTTTTCCTCTAAAATCATTTTTATCTTTGGTTTTGTGCGTATTATTGTCAGTATATAAAAGTGGCGTACTACTCGAACAACATCGTTCCCAGCAGTGAACTGGGAGTCCAAGATGCATCCAGACATCCTCCCCATGCTGTTCCTGAACTATTTCAGTGGTGTTCAGAGCAGGGGGTTCCTGGTTTAATACTCTGGTTCTCCCATTGACTTCCATTGTGTTCTGGGGCTCTGTAGAGCACCCGAGCATCCCAAAGTGTTCTACTCGAGCACCAGAGCACCCAAGCCCTTTGGTGCTCTATCAACACTACTGACTATGAGCCCATTGCCACTAATTTTTTCCACTAGAAACCCCCTTTAGGCCTCTTTCACACTTGCGTTGTCCGGATCCGGCGTGTACTCCACTTGCCGGAATTACACGCCGGATCCGGAAAAACGCAAGTGTACTGAAAGTATTTGAAGACGGATCCGTCTTCAAAATGCTTTCAGTGTTACTATGGCACCCAGGACGCTATTAAAGTCCTGGTTGCCATAGTAGGAGCGGGGAGCGGGGGAGCAGTATACTTACAGTCCGTGCGGCTCCCGGGGCGCTTCAGAATGACGTCAGAGCGCCCCATGCGCCTGGGGCGCCCTGACGTCACTCTGGAGCGCCCCGGGAGCCGCACGGATGGTAAGTATGCTGCTCCCCCGCTCCCCGCTACACTTTACCATGGCTGCCAGGACTTTAGCGTCCCGGCAGCCATGGTAACCATTGTAAAAAAGCTAAACGTCGTATCCGGCAATGCGCCGAAAAGACGTTTAGCTTAAGGCCGGATCCGGATCAATGCCTTTAATGGGCATTCATTCCGGATCCGGCCTTGCGGCAAGTCTTTACTTTTTTTGGCCGGAGCAAAAAGCGCAGCATGCTGCGGTATTTTCTCCGGCCAAAAAACGTTCCGTTCTGGAACTGAAGACATTCTGATGCATCCTGAACGGATTTCACTCCATTCAGAATGCATTAGGATAATCCTGATCAGGATTCTTCCGGCATAGAGCCCCAACGACGGAACTCTATGCCGGAAGACAATAACGCAGTGTGAAAGAGCCCTTACTTTGGCCATAGACTAGTGCTTTTAATCTTCTATATGACTTGCTTTTCACAACTGGCCAGTGAAATTTTTTTGTTTTGGATGTCAACTCCATAAGAGAAATTAATAATCTGAGCTTCTGCATTCATTGGTGATCTGGACGTCTAGTGACAGAACAAATCTGTCATTTTGCACAAAGGACTTTACAAGTATTACCAGCAACTGTATCTTACAACAACTGAAAAAAATCCATCAGATCAGATTTTTCACAGATCTGAGATCTGTTATATGGTCAGAGTCTACAACAGTAATTTGCGTCATGTAGAAGTGGTCAAAATCATTCATGGATAAATAAGAACACCTTAAGCTCAACTACAAGGACTCACTGGGGGTGTCTCGTTTTGTTTCTGTAATCAAACTTACTGATACATCCTTTCCCCCTCTACTCCAATGAATTTCTCTTTGATAAGACATTGGTGCAATTTAAGGCATGTTCCCTTTCTTGCTAAACCACACCCCTCTTCTGTAAAGCCATACCCATTGTTAAGTGAGCCACAAAAAGTGTCTAAAACAATAAATCAGGTGCACATTAAGGTAGTATTCTGGTACATACAGCTTAGTAAATACTCCCCACAGTGTTGCATTCAGGATTCTGGTATGATTGAAGAGGTCCTCAAAGTATAACATTGCTGATCTATATATATATATAAAGAAGGATGTATATATGTGTATGTATGTATGTTCCACGATCACTTAAAAACGCAACCCTTGATTTCAACGAAATTTGATATACTGATCCCTTGCTACCTGGAAAAAATCTTGTAGGGGTTACAGCTCTCTAGGACGTACCATTCCTGAGATATTCCCAAAATATGACCTGCATTAGCAAATACAAGCCTGCAACTCTTCATATCCCAACTGCCATACACATGGTCACATGACCCTTATCAGCCAATAGAAGCTCACAGGCCCTCCACATACACACAGTTTTACTGTAGGTTTCCATAACATCCCAGACATTTTTCTTTACTGCTGTAGGTCAGCTTTAGGCCTCATGCACACGACCGTTGTTGTGTTCCGTTCCGCAAAATGGGGTTCCGTTGCTCCGTGATCCGTTTCCGTTTTTGTTTCCGTGTGTCTTCCTTTATTTTTTGAGGACCACCAGACATAAAGTAAAGTAAAAAAAAGTCTAAGTCAGGTTTGCCATGCAAATGATAGGAAAAAAACGGGCGCGGATGACAATCTTGTGTGCCTCCGCGTTTTTTTGCGGTCCCATTGACTTGAATGGGGCCGTAAACAGTGTTCCGCGAAAATAATAGGACAGGTTATATTTTTTTGACGGACTGGAACCACGGATCACGGACGCAGATGGCAAACAGTGCATTAGCCGAGTTTTCCACGGACCCCTTGAAAATCAATGGGTCCGCAGAAAATCACGAAAAATGACAATAAGTCTCACGACACATAGGGCACAACTACACTGCTACATGTGTCGCGCAACATTGATGTTGCACCTATGTCACGCGACAATTTTTATAATGATAGGGTATGGTCTTGCACTGCGATGTGACATGTTGCGACTGCGACGCGACAGTCGCCGAAAAATCCATCTTGGATGGATTTTATGCAGCTGTCATGTTGCAGTCGCAGCATGTCACATGTCACAGAGCGACACCATAGCCTATCATTATAAAAATTGTTGAGACAAAATGTTGCGCTACACATGTTGTCAGATAGCCCTAGCACTAAAGGGGCAGGCGCTGTGGAGGTCACTGTTAAAGAGGAGTTCACTGTGGATGTTACTGTTAAGAGGGCAGGCCACTGTGGAGGTCACTGTTAAAGGGGCGGACACTGTGGAGTTCACTGTTAAAGGGGCGGGGTGCTGTAGAGTAGACTGTTATGGGGGATACTGTCGATATATTTTAACGACACACACAAACATTAAATAAAATAGATGACATATACCCATGCAAAGCCGAGCCCTTATGCTAGTTGAAGTATAAAATTGCTATGATTATATTCGTTCCCCTCTTACACTGAGCACAGGATGAATTTTTTAAGCGACAAGTCTTTACTTATTATCTTACAGCAAAGTGAAAACTTCCATTTAGTTGATGTGGGTCTTTACACAAAATAACAAATTAACTTTAATACAAAAAAATACAATTTATTGGACAGGAAATCATTCTCAGAGGTCTCCGATTATCATAAATTCTGAATTCAGTCAGTGCGTCATTATATTATTTCGTGAAGGGGGAGAGTCCACATCGTCTCCGTACATAGGCTGCACATTTGGGAAAGGGTACTGGGATGAATAGTAGGGAGATGGAAGGACAAGCTCCTCTGGTTGGAAATATGCTGCTGTCTGTGGAATAAAACAACATTTATGATGTCAATTTTAGAAACAATAAATGAAAGTATATAGTTTATATTTGTCATATTTTTCTCATTTTTAAACTATAAGGCCTCATGCACACGACCGCTTTTCAGGTCCGCATCCAAGCCGCAGTTTTGGAGGCTCGGATGCGGACCCATTCACTTCAACGGGGCCGCAAAAGATGCAGACAGCATGCCATGTGCTGTCCGCATCCGTTGCTCCGTTCCGTGGCCCTACAAAAAAAATATAGCATTTACTATTTTTGTCCGTTTTGCGGACAAGAATAGGCATTTCTACAATGGGCCGCCTGTTCAGTTCCACAAATTGCGGAAGGCACACAGATGGCTTCTGTTTTTTGCAGATCCGTGGTTTGCGGACCACAAAAAACGGCACGGTCGTGTGTTTGAGGCCTAACTCTGAGGGTATGGTCAACTGAAAGATTTTATTTCACTGCTGAAACAGCTGTAGTTTTTCACCCGCAGACCTGCTTTTGGATTAACCCATTGAATGGAGTTAAACCATGGACACCGGCCATGGCGTCCTTCCGGACAGAGACGTATCTTACCTTAGCACAGTTGCAACTTTTAACTGCCAGCACAGTTGCCTCCCATGGAAAATAATGGGAGGCACACACCATGCAGCTGGAATGCATGCCAAAATTCTGGTGGCAAGATCCTCCATGTAAACATATCCTAAATGCATTTTAATTGCCACATACTGATGACAAGATTAGCACATAGGAATCAACTGGGTTTAACATCAATACCAAACTTGATTAAAGGGGTTTTCTGAGATTTTTTTCGTTGATGACTTATCATGTAGCCTAGATGTAGCTCAGCCCTATTGAAGTGAATGGGGCTGAGCTGCGATACCACAATGTACGGCTCTGTGCTTGGTGAGCAGAGAGAAGGTCACAGGGCTACTGCGAGCACTGCTGCCTTCTCAAACAGCTGATCTGCAGGGGTCCCCGGGTGTCGGAGTCTTACCAATCAGATACTGATGACCTAGTCAGGGGATAGGTCATCAGTTAAAAATTCTTGGAAAACCTCTTTAATATATCATGTATTAGTCATCGTTATGCAAGCTATTATATGTTTAACGTCACAGGCAAGCTATTCATTATTACATAGTTTGCAAGAACTCTACACTTATCTTCAATTTTCCCAGAATTTCTAAGCAATCAGTAGAAATGGTTAGGAAGCATCTGGATATTTTTGTATATAGATGATAGATTGATATCATATTTAAGATTGTGGAACAGCATGTATACATTATAGATCATTTTTATACAAGTGTCTTGCACGTTGTCTCGAAAACTTCCTATATCATTGCTTTTAATTTTGTTAGCCATTAAATGGTTTCATACCTGCAAGACTCTTATTTTGTTTTTCGGAATGAGAGCAATAAACCATTTTATACAATGAAAAATAATGGCAGATGTATGCACCTGTAAATAGGACTTACCAAAGGAGGATATTTATAGTACACAGAGTTATTAATGTCAATGGGGTAAGTGCTCTGTGTATCCGCATCCCTCGCATTCACAAGTCGAATGAACAGTTCTGCATTTTCTAACTAAAAAGAGAAAACCAAAGTAAAAAAGCAGTATATAGCTCTGTTGATGTAAATAGAAAATAGATTGAAGAGCTCATTATCATCATTTAAGGGGTTGTGACACTCCAGCAAATGGCATTTATCATGTAGACAAAGTTAATACAAGGCACTTACTAATGTATTGTGATTGTCCATATTGCCTCCTTTGCAGGATTAATTCATTTTTCCCATTACATTATACACTGCTCATATCCAGGGGTTATGGCCACTACTGCAGGGCAGATACCAGGTGGCCAGGATGGGAGCTGTTTCATATGTGTGCCTATGTGCATTCCCATGGTCCTGGCCACCAGAGAGGCCAGCGCTTCTTCCTAGAGTGTTCAAGCACGACCACCACTGCTGTAGGGTGGTCATAACCCCTGGAAACGAGCTGTGTATAATGTGATGGAAAAATGAATCCAGCCAGCAAAGGAGGCAATATGAACAATCACAATACATTGGTAAGTGCCTTCTATTAACTTAGTCTACATGATAAATACCATTTTCTGAAATGAGAGAGTTGCATTAATTCACTGTTTCTCACGATATTATCCATATAGTATATGCATTCCTGCTCTCTGGTTACATTTCAGATTATGACTTTACACATTGAAAGCGTATACATTATAATGGTATGTCATGTTGTATGTACCTGAGGCACTCCATTTAAAGCTCCTGTTGTCAGTGAAGGCTTAACAGGAAGGCTCCGAACAGGAACTTTCCACTGTCCGCTTATGACTCGGTTTTGATAGTCAAAAATGTCCACCTTCACCCATCCTCGAGGAATTAAGCGACTGACTTCATGTCCATACGGATCATATCCACCAGATGCTTGCAATTCAACTATTAGCGATATGTTTGGAGAAGGCCGTACCCTTAAATGAAATATTTAGCTCATCTTACTATTTATTCTGGATCTATGTAATGCACATTTGAAATATTTATGTGGCATAGTATACACTGACCAACAAAAGGTAACAATGTTTCAAACTTTTGACTTTTAGACTCAATATCTCACCAGCCTCGAACGTGAGACTACCATCCTTTTATAGACAATCATCTTGGTTATCTCATACATAAATTGGGCTTGCAACTATTTAGCATATGATTACTTATGCATATTCTTGTCTTGTAACTGCATTATTACTGTGTTGCTCCTAAAATTCAAAATTTTATTATTTTGTAAATCTACCTTTGGCTTTGAACACTACCTGAATCCTTCTGGGCATGCTCTCGATCAGATTCAAGCATGTGTCGACTGAAATCTGTTCCCAGGTCTTTTCTTCTCATTCCCAATGTTGGTGCATACTCTTCAACTCACTTGGGTACGAATAAAGCTTTTTCTTCAACTCTACCCACAAGTGTTTAATTTGGTTGAGGTCTAGGGACTGTGGAGGTCAATTCAGCACCGCTACTTTCTTGTCATTGAACCATTTCTTTGCCAATCCCAACATATATGCTTCGGGTCATAGTCTTGCTGGAACAATATGTCATCCTTTTCATACACATTGTACTCGAGTGTACGAAGTAAGTCGTCTTGTAGGATACTCACATATAGCTCAGCATTCAAAACACCATTGATCTGGTTCAGGTATCCAAAGCCTTTTGCTGTGAAACAACCCCATACCATCAGGCTTCCTCCACCAAACTTGACAGTTCCTTTAATTTCTCGATCCGTTAGCTCCCATTTCCCTTGTTTCTTCCAGACCCATTTACACCAGTTTATTGACTTTTGTTTCATCACTCCAAATCACCCATTTCCAATCTTCTACCGTCCTCTGTTCGTACTTTTTTGCAAAGCTGAGCCAATGCTTCTTATGACGATATTGAAGTCGAGGTTTCTTCGCCTTTTTTTGGGCCACCATTCCAGACTCGTGTGATGCACATCACACTGTGCTTGCATGGACATCTGTGATTTAACTATTAACTGCTATGTTAACTATTAACTGCTATGTTAACTGCTGTGTTTGTTGCGCCAGAACTGATAGACCTTGTGATGAGCCAACTTGTTGACTCTGATATTTTGTCTGGACGTCCACCTCTTAGCTTTGGAATGGATGGATGGACTTCATTTCATATTCTTCCAACTGTCATGGCACTCACATGATATAGTTTGGAAATTTTCTTGGCTGAGATACAGGATGATGCTGTTTCACTTTTCTTAGAAAATCTTTTTCATGGCTGCTCCTGGATTTGAACCAGTGATCTATCGCTTGGGAATCAACCTAAAAACACACTGAACTATAAGGGAACGTGCTCCACCACCAGGAGCAAAAAAGGACCAATGCAGTTACATGACAAGAATATGCATAACTGATCATATGCTAAATAGTTGCAAGTCCAATTTATGTATGAGATAGCCAAGATGATTGTCTATAAAATGATGGTAGTCTCACTTTCGAAGCTGTAGTGGGTGGTGAGATATGGAGTCTGAAAGTCAAATGTTCAAAACATTAAAACCCTTTTGCTTGTCGTCAGTGTAGTTCTTGAGTTAACTGAACTGAGAAATATCTGAAATTAAAGTAATTGTGTCATGGAACAAGAAAGAACATGTATAAGGTTCAGAGTAGGATACTTCCTAGTGGAATCCGTACACCAGTACACAGCAGCCATGTCAGCGGTGTTATGAGTGTACAGATTCCAAAGAGATATATATGCCTGAACTTCAAATGCGAATTTCACAAGAAAATTAAAATAAAAAAATAAATTAAAGTATATTACAAAATTCTTTATCACATTTAGAATTGGTTTTAATAAAGTTTATGTGAAAGTTTAGGCACACTTTATAACTTTAATATATTTGGTCCTTGTACGATCCAAAGAATCTATAGCCTTTCATAGGAGGTTTAACCCTCTGGTTGCCGGAGAGAAGTGTGTGTGTTGGGATACCTATCAGCCTTGAAACTGAGTAGTTGGTGGCAGAAAGTTGTGTATCTGGGGTGTGTGGACTGTGTTGGGGTTTAATTTATGCTTAATTTGCAGCCTGAGTGGAAGGTGAGTTCAAAATTTAGTGTGCAAAAACAGATCAATCCCTTGCAGTCCCCACTCATATAATGTGCTGGGGAAGTGGATACATGACAGGGTCTGTCAGATGACAGATTCTCTTCTAGGTAATTTTGCATGATATATGGCCCATTGTGTTTAAACTCACTTCTTGAAAGTGAAGGGGACAAAAATTGTTTAGTTCCTTTTTTATTCTGTACATTACAGAAAAAATTATATAAAAATAAATACCTTGGAACAGCTTGCTTTGTAGACAGAATTGCTAAATTCAGTTTTTTGCCATCATAGAACTTGGATAGGCCAGCATCACAATACACAGGTGGAAGGGTAGAAGGATTTCCCATCTCCTGCCCCCCGCTGCACAGACTGACAGCTAATCTGCATACTCGGTAAGATGGGTCAAGTCCAAGAAGATAGTCATAAAATATTACAAAGCCAGAACTGGAAGTCAAGGGAAAAAAAAAAAATCAGGCAAGGAACAAAGTAACAGAAATCCTAAAAACACACACAATTTTGAACTAAAACAGCATATGAATATTTGCACATTAGTTCCTTAAGTAAATATGTAATACACATTAAAGGGCACCTGTCAGCAGATTTGCACATATGAAACTGGCTGACCTGTTGCATGTGCGCTTGGCAGATGAAAGCATTTGTGTTGGTCCCATTTTCATATGTGCCCACATTGCTAAGAAAAATGATGTTTTGATACATGCAAATGAGCCCCTAGGATCAACGGGGGCATCTCCATTGCAAAGAGCTGAGCCCATAACTTCTAAAGGCTCGTTTGCATATATTACAACTTCATTTTTCTCAGCAATGTGGGCACATATGAACATGGGACCAACACAGATGCCTTCAGCTGCCAAGCGCACATGCAACAGGTCAGTCATTTTCATAGGTACAAATCTGCTGACAGATGCCCTTTAATACATTTATCAATGCAACTGCAGAAGGAGCTAAACTGAATTCCTCAGACATTGAGGAATTTGACACACTGCATTCAGGTTACATACTGGTGTATTACTTGGCACTGCACTGCCAGTGGTGTAGCTACCATAGAGGCAGACCACATAACTGCTATGGGACCCAGAGGGGAGAGCCCTGCAATGATCTACTTATCCCGTTCCCAACATACTGTTGATTCACTGCACTTTTCACCAGTCACCACCAGTGGTAGCATAGAGATTGCATAGAGATTCTACAGCTTTCTTTCATTTCAATAGTAACTTTATAAATTCCTATTCACTGAGCTCCCCCTAGTGGTGACTGCCAGCAGCCAGTTTTATAATGTATTGTGCATAGGGAAGCAGGAGATTTATCAATATACTTATCTCAGTTGTCTAGTGTACAGACAGTGTATACACTGAGAACTAGTCTGTTCACAATGAACGCTATATTTATGAAGCACCTGTTCCACTTTATTTGACATGGAAGTCGGATAAAGTCGGTGGGGCTGAGTGTGCCTTTTTTTTAAATTACATATTGCTTCATGTTAATAATAAAAATTCTAAAATATAAACATTCTCAATTCATCAGCAATCTGGGAAGTTGTGCTTGATGCTTCATGTTGACTGAGAGTATTTGACCATACTAAGTTTTGCAATGGGGCCCAATGAAATGTGGGTACGTCCATATAAACTGTCATTAGTAAACATGTCCCACTATGTTGAGACTCAATTCTCGAGTGAGGAAGGGACATTGCATATTAACTCATGCATGTCTACATACCACATGCCTTAGAGTGTTTGACGCACATGTCCTGGGAAACTAGTGGTGCAGAATGGCACATACAAAGTTTTGCTATGAGGGTCCTATGAGCTCTGTATACACCCTCTCAGCTAGTTAGATTTAGAATTATTTAACATAGAGATAGGTTTTAGAGACATGACAGGCGTCAGTGTGTCATTGTGTATCTTCGGCTGCATCAGGCACATTGGCAGCAATTTTATTGAGAGCTGCAGAATTTAAAGATACGGGCTGCCTTTAGGGAGTCTGTTACAGCCATGATGTTAGTTAATGTATAAAGCTATACACCTCAATTTAGTATGAATGAGAATCACCCCAATCTTTATCACATAAATCACAATCTTTCATTATATTAATCCTGGAACTCATAGTGTGCCACCTGATGCACCGGTGAGTATTACAGTTACTGATGTAAATTGTAATGGACTCTGTCCAACTGACCATGTCCCACACTTTGCTGCTGCCACTACTACTACCACGATACAGCCGCACATCTTCTGACTTGTCCATCATGTCCCATACAGTGCTGTTGCTACTATTATTAGGAACTAGGGATAATTTTTTTGATGGCTTTTGTAAAAAATGATTGCTTTTCACTTTCCAGAATGATATACTGTATATATTTTTTTAAATAACATCAAACCTGTTGCTACTCCCCAAAAACGGATTATCTTTGGACCGCTTGTTAAAAACAAGCCATTGCTTCTACTAATAGCACTGTGTGTATAAAATCTGGCATCGTTTTTTTATAATCTTTCCCTTTTCAACATGTCCAAGCCCACCGCCCTTCCCGTTTTCTGCTCCTCCCCTAATCTCCCAAGTTAGTGGAGCAGACAGTAGGAAGGGCTGTGGACACTTTATAGGAATAAATATGGGGGATTCAGCCCGCACAACCCTATGCAGGTGCAGATTGCTATGGCGAAATACAGATACAAACGCAAAAACACAAAATGCAATCGCACTCTGCAACCAGCACTCTGCCCTGCCTTTATGCTGGATGTTGAATAAGGCATTGGTGTACATTTTGGCCAAAGCGTAATAAGCCACTCACCACGTCAAGGTCGCCTTAATGAGTGGTCCCTAACACTAGTTCCTACCTTTTATGGGCCATGACAGCCCCACAAAGTCCAGGGAGCGCAGGTACAGCATGCACGCCAAGCACACTCTGCTTTTAACCCGTCCGGTGCCATTACAGCTTTCATCGGATCCAGGGATGCAAGTACCAACATGCATGCTGAGCCCACTATATACTTCTCCTGGAGCCTAATGGCCTGGTAGGTGCTATATAAGCAGACTCAGTTTTATACTGACTTTAAAACCAGCCTCCAGGGCATACTAACTGGTCAGGTGTGCATGACTGCATGGAGATCGCCACGCCTCCAATATATACTACAAAGAAAGAACATGGGGGATTCAGCCCGCACAACCCCTAGCAGGTGCAGATTGCTATGGCGAAATACAAATACAAACGTAAAAACACAAAATGCAATCGCACACTGCAACAAGCACTCTGCCCTGCCTTTATGCTGGATGTTGAATAAGGCATTGGTGTACATTTTGGCCAAGCAGTCATGCACACCTAACCAGTCAGTATAAAACTGAGTCTGCTTACATAGCACCTACCAGTAGCCATTAGGCTCCAAGAGAAGTATATAGTGTGCTCAGCATGCATGTTGGTACTTGCATCCCTGGATCCGATGAAAGCTTTAATGGCACCGGACGGGGTTAAAAGCAGAGTGTGCTTGGCGTGCATGCTGTACCTGCGCTCCCTGGACTTTGTGTGGCTGTCATGGCCCATAACAGGTAGGAACTAGTGTTAGGGACCACTCATAAAGGCGACCTTGACGTGGTGAGTGGCTTATTACGCTTTGGCCAAAATGTACACCAATGCCTTATTCAACATCCAGCATAAAGGCAGGGCAGAGTGCTGGTTGCAGTGTGCGATTGCATTTTGTGTTTTTGCGTTTGTATCTGTATTTCGCCATAGCAATCTGCACCTGCATAGGGTTGTGCGGGCTGAATGCCCCATATTTTTTCTTTGTAGTATATATTGGAGGCGTGGCGATCTCCATGCAGTCATGCACACCTGACCAGTTAGTATGCCCTGGAGGCTGGTTTTAAAGTCAGTATAAAACTGAGTCTGCTTATATAGCACCTACCAGTAGCCATAGGGCTCCAGGAGAAGTATATAGTGGGCTCAGCATGCATGTTGGTACTTGCATCCCTGGATCCGATGAAAGCTGTAATGGCAGCGGACGGGGTTAAAAGCAGAGTGTGCTTGGCATGCATGCTGTACCTGCGCTCCCTGGACTTTGTGTGGCTTTCATGGCCCATAAAAGGTAGGAACTAGTGTTAGGGACCACTCATTAAGGCGACCTTGACGTGGTGAGTTGCTTATTACGCTTTGGCCAAAATGTACACCAATGCCTTATTCAACATCCAGCATAAAGGCAGGGCAGAGTGCTGGTTGCAGTGTGCGATTGCATTTTGTGTTTTTGCGTTTGTATCTGACTTTATTGGAATAAAAGTGCTTTTCCTGGACATGGAATAAACACCCAGATGACATAAAGGTATGGTTATAACGTTTTTACAACGTTCTGACGGCCATTGCTGGTAGTTATATTGGTGAAATTTATGTAATAGACTCAATTTAATGACACAATCATATTTTATGCTCTATTGTGGACTGGCGCATAAGTAGTTTAATCGTAATAACAACATTTGTTTTAGCTTTTTGTCTCAAGTAGAAAGTCACAATGGTTCTCAAATGCTAAGTGCTGGTAATTACGGTACTTGGAATACTTACATTGGATCATATGGAGCAGGCTCTAATCCATGACTGAGATGTAAAAAATTTCGTCCAAGATTTGGAGAGTCGGGTTTGTTTATTTCCTGTAGGGCAGTTTTAATAATTAATTAATTATTGGCTCATGCCTGTTTACAGCTTTCTAATTAAAACTATTTTCAATCAACAAATTTTTAACAAAACAATGAAAATTACCATTGGATGAAGTATATCCAGCTGAGGTTTGGCTCGCTGAGTAACAGACGTTTTAATACGACGTTTTAGTTTTTGAATTTCCAGTTCTTGCTTTAACACTTCCAATTCTGCATTTAGAGTCTTTATATTTTGTTGGGTTTGTTCTTTTGCAAACTTG
Organism: Bufo gargarizans; assembly: GCF_014858855.1. Taxonomy (NCBI): domain Eukaryota; kingdom Metazoa; phylum Chordata; class Amphibia; order Anura; family Bufonidae; genus Bufo; species Bufo gargarizans. The sequence goes on along the minus strand of NC_058080.1, from coordinate 390,207,814 downwards.
GGGAAACGGACGGTCCTCTCAATTTCTGTTTTTGGAAAATCATGGTACATCAAAATGTAAAATCAAAACATACTTCCCATATGTACACTGAAATATTTTATCTTGCCTTTTACTCTTTTTTTCCAATATATTTTATTACCTTTCCACTGTTAATACATAAATATCAAAATAAATAATATCCAAATTCATATCAATATCTTCATTAAACAATTATATCCAAACAAAATTATATAACCCCAACTGACACAACAAAAGCGGAGAATAATATAGATGATGAACAATATTAAGTTGTACTAGTCTATCGTTTCCATTTCTAGATACTTTATGTATGTTCTTAAGGACTTTAGACCATGTCACATTGTCTACTCTCTCAATATCTTTATGTAATTTTACTACACTATTAAGCTACCTGCACACGACCGCATGTGTTTTGTGGTTCGCAAATTGCGGATCTGCAAAAAAAAACAAAAAACGGATGTCACATGTACGCCATCAGTTTTTTATTTTTTTTTTGCGGATCCATTGTAACACTGCCTAAAACGGACAAGAAAAGGACATTCAATTTTTTTTTTGCGGGGCTACGGAACGGACATAGTGATGAAGACAGCACTAAAAAGCTACAGTCACTAAACCACCACGTGCAAAAACGTTGCCTGGATATTCAGGCCTTTTTTGAGCACGGTCATGAAAGGGTTATAGGAGTTTTCCAGGGCCTAGCATTGATTACCTACTGTTGGAGGCCCTATCCCTTGTACCACAACTAAACAGCAGAAAGAAGTATTGTAAGCTTGCTGAGGTGTCATGATCTATTTTACTGCTCTCCACAGAGCAACACTATCTGTGTATGGCACTGCAGCTCAGGCCAGTTCAAGTGAAATAGGCTTAAAGGGGTTGTCCCATGAGTAATGTAAAAAATTAAAATCAGGCATCATATAGTACATGACAATCTCTTTCTAACAAAGCTAGAACCAGCCCTGCACCACACATGGATCCAGGGCTCTCCTCATTTATTGCTCTGCTAGATTTATGGTATATCAAGCTGAAAGCTCAAGGGGAGTGTCTTTTTTGCTGCAGCTAAGGAGGCGTGTCCATGTTCTCCCTATCACAGCTCAGGAGGCGTGTCTCAGCTCTCCCTATCACAGCTCAGGAGGCAGTTGAAGGATGACTGAGCATGTGCGACCTTCTCAGTGAGCCGGAAAAAGAAATAAGAAAAAAAAAAAACAGCAGGTGGTGCTATACAGATACATTCTATTGAATAACTATGGTAAATTTTAAATTATATACAATTACAAAAGAATTCAGATCCAAGTGCTGGTTTGAAAACTGTAGAATATTTTTTGTGGGACAACCCCTTTAAGGATAGGCCATGACTGTTAAACCCTTGAAACTCCTTTAACCAGCTCCCGACCGCCTAACGCAGGGATGCGTCCTGCGGGCGGTCGGTTTGTTCCTCCTTGACGCATCTACACGTCATCTCACGAGACGCGAGATTTCCTGTAAACGCGCGCTCAGAGGAAAAAAGAGGAATGACCCCGGATAACCCCTAACGCACACAAAAAGGACAGTGCCTACATATATATCGTATAAATGCTTTGGGATATCCGAAAGAAAATAACTCGGTACAAGCTCCGAGTGTAATGACAGAAAAAAAGAGGAAGGAAGCTCAAAGTACCGAACTAATGATTAGAAAAAATATTTTTTATTAAATACATGATTAAAAACACACATATAATTGATGCCAAGGACAAGGTAAGGGGAACAGGGAGGAGAAAAACGAGCGCCACCCTGGACGAACACACTGGTCACAAAGTGTATGTAGTAGAGATAATACTAAGATCATGAGAGGAAAAACACATCTATGTAAGGTACAATGACCAACTCATGAGTCCAGTATATAAAAGAATTATATATATTGAATAATAAAGGGTGAGTAAAGACCAATAAGAGAACCCACCATGGCTGTGGTGCATAGTATGCTAGAACACTGGCAGTACAGAAATATACAGGCAGTATAACAATAAATAAATAATTAAAGGCCAAGTGAGAGGTCTCAACATCGGCAGCACAAAGGGACCAAGTGTGAAAGAAGACCAGGATGGCGATACCTCTTTTGCACCTTTGTTTTTTTTTTTTTTGTCACTTGGGAGAACCTAAAGTTGAGTTAAACGTGCAACCCATATTCTCTTGTAGCTAGGAGATGCCTCACCCATGTTTGTACGTACTATAACAACCTTTTCACTTATTGCACCACTCGTAATTTACATTCACATTAAAGTGCATTAACCTGCATTACTCACTGTGTGCAAATATTATATTGTGGTAGCAACATTAGAAGTTTTCATAATCTTTTTCATTTACACTACAAATATATTGGTCAATAGCCAAATGTAAATCTAAGCCACTTTGACAGGGACCAACTGTGATGGCTAGATGACAGGGCATCTCCAGAATGGCAGGTCTCGTGGAGTGTTCCCAGAATGGAGTGGCTAGTACTTACCACAAACGCACAGTGCATGACAACTCACTGCATATGGGACATTGTGTAGCAGGAGACAACTTAGAATGCCCATGGTAACCCAGATCCACCATCAAAAGTGTCTGCAGTACAATGACTAAGTGAGCATCAGAAACGGTCCTTGGAGTAATGAAGGAAGGTACATAGCCTGGTCTGATGAATCTAATTTTCTCACATTACGTAGATGGACAGATGTGTGTGTAGCTTACATGGGGAAAAGATGGCAGAAAGATGAATATGAGAGATATAAGTGTAGGACTCCTATAAACGAATGTCTTGACAGAACTGTCGCAAACCAAAGCAAACTGATCACAACTGATGCTTAAAATAAGAGGGGTCGGTTATTTTTCAATAGTGGGACCAAAGAACGGAAAGCTAAATGCAAATGTGAACCAGCTCCTTCACAGGGGGGCGTGGCTGGGATCCAACAAGGTTCATTTACCAGGCTCATTTACATATCTATAAAATCATTTTTTAAACACAATAAAAGGACACCGCTTTATGGGACAGGTATATTGCGGACTTGCTAGCGGCGATCTAGCCGTGCATATCCGCATCTCTATAGGCTAAAACGAGGTGACAGAATCCCTTTAAACAAAGTTGTAAACCAAGTATGCCATTTCATGGCAATGGCAGTAATCTCTTTAACCCCTTAAGTACCTGGCTCATTATTGTTTTTGTATTGAAATTTTTTCCCTCCCCACATTCTAATAGCCATAACTTTTTAGATTTTCTGTTCATGTAGCCATATGAGGGCTTATTTTTTAGGGATGAGTTGTATTTTTAATGGAATGATTTAACTTACCATGTCTTGTATTGGAAAATGGGGGGACCGATACCAGGCTGTCATGGTAACCGATTGGAGCCCCGCAATTTCACTGCTGGGACCCCAATAGGAAGGCAGAGGGAGCCGTATCCCTCTGCCTTACCTCACAGATGCTACGATTGCTGTTGAACATGGCATCTGAGGGGTTAAATGACAGGGTTCGGCGTGATCACTGTTTCCCGTCAACTGGGTGCTTTCTGTATTATACAGCCGGCATCTACAGCATATGAGCAGGCTCACCAGAGCAGCTCGCTCCATACATGCCCTCAGACACTGTGATGTATGGGTACATCACAGTGGTTGAAGGGGTTAAAGAGATTGTTTCATCAGAAAATGGCCTATCTTTAAATCAGGCTTTTATGTTTACATTTTGTAATAATTTTTTTTATTTTTTATTTTCCAATTATATCCCAAAATCCTGCAGTTTTCACACTGGCAATTAAGCCTACTAAAAGGTACCACTTCTTGGTCTGTAAAGATCACCTTTTTGGTTATCTGCCAACATCTTCTCATTACAGGCAGAATTAGAATGACATATACAGTCCTGATCAAAAGTTTAAGACCACTTGAAAAATGGCAAAAAATCATATTTTACATTGTTGGATCTTAACAAGGTTCTAAGTAGAGCTTCAACATGCAACAAGAAGAAATGGGAGTGAGACAAAACATTTTTTGAGCATTCAATTTAATGAAAACAATGAATAAACTGAAACAGGCTGTTTTTCAGCTGATCAAAAGTTTAGGACCACGCCTCCCAAAAAAAACTAAACCCCCCCAAAACAGAAATCCAACTTCCAAACATGAACTCAGTAATGAGTAGCTCCGCCGTTATTGTTTATCACTTCCAAAATTAGTTTCAGCATGCTTGATGCAAGCGTTTCCATGAGGTGAGTGGGAACATTTCTCCAAGTGGTGAAGACGGCCGCACGAAGGCCATCTACTGTCTGGAACTGTTGTCCATTTTTGTAAACTTCCCTTGCCATCCATCCCCAAAGGTTCTGAATTGGATTTAGATCAGGGGAACACGCACAATGGGCCAAAAGAGTGATGTTATTCTCCTGGAAGAAGTCTCTTGTCCTGCGGGCAATGTGTACTGTAGCGTTGTCCTGTTGAAAAACCCAGTCGTTACCACACAGGCGAGGGCCCCTAGTCATGAAGAATGCTCTCTGCAACATCTGGACATAGCCAGTGGCCATTTGACGCCCCTGCACTTCCTGAAGCTCCATTGTTCTACTGAAGGAAAAAGCACCCCAGACCATTATGGCGCCACCTCCACTGTGGCACGTAGAAAACATCTCAGGTGGGATCTGCTTGTCATGCCAGTAACGTTGGAAACCATCAGGATCATCAAGGTAAAAAAAATTCTCATCAGAGAATAAAACTTTCTTCCACCTTTGAATGTCCCATGTTTGGTGCACTCTTGCAAAGTCCAAACGAGCAGTTCTGTGGAGTTCAAGGAGACGAGGTCTTTGAAGACGTTTTTTGTTTTTGAAGCCCTTCAGTCACAGATGCCGTCTGATGGTTATGGGGCTGCAGTCAGCACAGGGTAAGGGCCTTAATTTGGGTCGAGGATCGTCCAGTGTCTTGATGGACAGCCAATTGGATCCTCTGATGAAATTTCTTTGGGTCTTCCACTTGACTTTTTGGTTCCATAACCCTCAGGATCATTTAAAAAATTCAAAATGACTGTCTTACTGCGTCCCACCTCAGCAGCGATGGCGCGCTGTGAGACCCTGCTTATGCAGTTCAACAACCTGACCATGTTCAAAAAGGGAGAGTTTTTTTGCCTTTGCCATCACAACGTGTGACTACCTGACAGAAAATGACAATGAATCCACATCTTTGCACAGATTTGGCCTTTTAAGGGCATGTGGTCCTAAAATTTGGATCAGCTGAAGAACAGCCTGTTTCAGTTTAATCGTTATTTTCAATTAATTGAATGCTCAAAAAAATGTTTTGTCTCACTCTCATTTCTTCTTGTTGCATGTTGAAGCTCTACTTGGAACCTTGTTAAGATCCAACAGTGTAAAATAGGATTTTTTGCCATTTTTCAAGTGGTCTCAAACTTTTGATCAGGACTGTATTACCTATACACATATATCTATAGAACAGTCTGAGGCATAGGCTAGAATATGCAAAGTTAGGCTCAGGCAATATTTACATGTAGTAGTGTAAAATTAACTTTACTGGCGGGTCCTTAGGCAACTCTGTCTAACACTGCCTCCCACATTGTTACAATTGTCTAGACAAGGTTTGAGGACTATGATAAAAAAGAGATCATGGAGTTGGACTCCTAATTTCCCAGATCTACATACAATCAAGCATCTGTGGGATTTGCTGGAAATATAAGTCCAAACTATGGAGATACTACCTCGGGGACTTAAAAGATTTGCTGCCAGTCTCTGATTCCACAGGGCCAGATTCCTTTTGATAGGTCTATTGGAATGTGTGCCTTGACAAGTCAGACCAGTTTTGGAGGCACAATGGGGACCTACAGTATTAGGCAGGTGGATTTCTGACTAAATATTGTAAAACTTATGAATAGCGACTATGAAACCAGTACATTTATCAGGGTTGTGATTTATCAGAGTTGCAAAAAGGAATGATTATTTGCTTTCGGGCCAAGTGTGGCAGTATTTCTGAAACTTAGGGACAGTATTGGAATTGGATTTCCACTGATTGGCAAAGGGTTGCCTTTTCCGATGAATCACATTTCTGCTTCATCAAATGGATAAACACTGGCATGTCAGGCAACAAACATCTGAGAACAAACACCCTGTAACCATTGCTGGAAGAACACAAGTTGGTAGTGGCCGTGTTATGATCTGGGGAATGTTTTCATGGCATTCTCTGGGTCCTCTCATCCATGTGGATGGCACTCTCAACCTATTTGGGCATGAATCCATCCTTGCAGATCACATACACAGATAAATGCTGTTTTTTCTGGGGAGGTTGGGATTTTCCAGCAAGACAGTGTGACATGGCTAAAAATGTCTGATATTGGTTGGAAGAGCATGACCAAGACTTCCAAGCACTTCCCTGGCCCCCTGATTCTCCAGACTTGAACCCAATTCAGCATCTGTGGGATCACCCTGATCATCATTTTTGCTCTATTGCTCTTCCCCTATGCACCCTCCAGTAGGTGTGAGATGCACTGTAGACACTTCTGCGGACTCCCCGTGCTGGTTTGAAAAATGCTAAATATTTTTAGTGGGACAACCCCTTTAAGTGATATTATGGTTAGAACAAAATATGTCAAAATCATCACAATGCTTCTGTATATAGTTCTCAGAATAGTTGTACCTTTTAAATTATAGTAATTTATTGTAACTGTGGAGAGAATCCACACCATACCTCCATTAGTTGTTCTGGGAATCCTGGTGTTTCTTTGCCTTTGAAGCTGAAGTTTGAAGAGTTCATCTTCTAATTGCTGATTTTCAATTTCTAAAGTAACTAATTTCTCATTCATGTCCAATTTTGTAGTTGTGTATCCTACCATGGCAAAAGTAAACACAAAGACAAATTGAATGTCAATTGGCACGTGTCTTGAGAGTAAGGGTCCATTCACACGTCCGCAAGTGTTTTGCGGTCCGCAAATTGCGTATCCGCAAAACACAGACACCGGCCATGTGCGTTCCACATTTTGCGGACCACACATGGCCGACACTATAATAGAAATGCAGACAAGAATAGGGCATGTTCTAATTTTTTGCGGGGCCGAGGAACACAAGTGCGGATGTGCACAGCACACTGAAAATGAATGGGTCCGCACCCGTTCTGCAAAATTGCGGAATGGATGCAGACCCATTTTGCGGACGTGTGACTGGACCCTAAGAACTAACCCACATTACTGTTTTCTTGCGTTCTTCTGTTTTATAAAGGATATTACCTATATTACCTATAGTATCATTCACCTTCAATACTTTAATTGTAAAAATGAGCAAGTTAGTAGTAATAGTACTAACAACCTTTGGGGACTACTGTGATATTAAAGGGAATGTATCATCAGAAAATGGTTAATATGTCACCAGAAAACATCCTGTTGTTTATATTATTTATAATTTTTTTAAAGAATTTTTGTGATGTTTTTTTCAACGTTCCATATCACTAGCTATATTTACAAATACAATAAAATCCTGCAGTTTTCACACTGGCCACAAAGCCTAATAATAGGTTCCACTTCTTGGTATGTACAGATCACTTTTCTACAGTCATCTCCTATAGATACTATTCAACTTTATGATGCCATATACTAAACTTCATAATTGACACAAGGTATTACAGTTGTTACAATATATTGTACAGATTGTTACAGTTGGGAGGCTTTTTATACTATTATGTCTATATTATCTTTTATATATATATGTGTGTGTTTTATTGTAGTGTGTGTTCTTCTTTCAGTCGCTTCCTCTCATTCCTGATTGACAGGGCCATGTTCCTGAGTCATCTCACCTGGCCCTGTTAATTAAGTAGATGAGGGAGGGTCTGGCAGAGAAACAGAAGGAATAAGGGTGCACAGAGTTGCTCGGGCCGACTTATTTACATAACTGCTTATTTTCATATATACAGGGGCATAGCTATAGGGGGTGCAGAGGTTGCAGTCGCTAATGGGCCCAGGAGCCTGAGGGGGCCCAAAGACACCGGTATTATAGAAAGTACATGCTGGTCAAGTTACACCTCTGGCTGGAGGGAAGGGGTTAGGTCAAGAATTTGGCATAGGGGGAGGTGCCGTTTAAATGTTTGCCTCAGGCAGCACGAAGGCTATGTGCTTCCCTGTCCCTGACCACAAAGCACTGAGGGAAGGGGGGCCCAAGCTGAACTCTTGCGGCAGGGCCCACGAGCCTTCAGCTACGCCACTGCATATGGAGCAACAGATCACTAAGTGAAAGGTCTCATTATGTTCAGCTGAGCTAGACCTATGTTATGCAAGCGGGTGTGGACCCACTGCGCCACTGACTGGCTATACCCTGGAGGGGCGTGACTATGCAACTACCTGGTCTTCACTAGAGCCTCTGATGGTAAGGATAGGCTTGAGCCGGTAGGGTAGTTGCCAGGTGCCACTCCAGAGCAGTCCCCGAGTCAGTGGCAGATGACAAGGGGGTCAGAGATACCGATGCAAGCATTGTGGGGAAGGAAATGGTCAGGAAGTCCGAGGTCAGGGCAGGCAGCGATCAAGTGAGGTCTGTAAGCAAAGTCCAAGGTCAGAGGCAGGTGGCAAACAAGCAAAATCCGAAAATTCCAAAGCAGGGTCGGGTACACAGCAAAGCAGAACTACAAAAACACCTTCACACAGGGAACTAGTCAAGCTAGTGACCATGAGTTGCTCAGGCATCTTTCTGGGGCGCCTTTAAAAACTTCCTGCAATCCAGCCACAGGCTGGTGAGACAGAAGGCGTGTACATGCTGCCTCACAAGTGAGGAGAGACACATCCATGCAAGCCCTAGCAAACAGTTCAGGCCTCCAGTAAGAAGTAAGCTCTGGCATGGATCACAGATGCAACAGTTAAGCTACATGCTGCCCGCGCTTGTCAGCATGGCACATGGCAGCAGGAGGGAAAGAGGGAGCCCATGCCTGCGGGTAGGGTCAGCAGCGCCGGCACGGACCGATGGGCTAGCAACCTACAAGACATTGTGCTCTGTTTAGAATATCGTGCAAAGTTCATTTATTTCAGTTAAATGGTGCATGAATTAGATATACCATAAAACTTTGACCATTGGAAGTTCAATTGCTGGAACGTACACTGAGGCAGTGCCTCATGAGGCAAGAGCTATGATCCTTGATTCAAGTCTACTGATATTGTCCTCTAGACCCTAGTAGAGTCTAAAATCTACCTCCTCTCTGATTCCTCATGATCAGTCATTTCTATATAGCACTGAAAGAATGATCATATATTACAAGGGTCTACACCATGAGTAACTTCATATTTTACTTTAAACATTAGTGTACCTATAGGTGATTTCTATGTTTTTGCACCCTTTATTTACTGTAGACTCCAGGATAAAAAGTTTTTACCTGATTTCAGAGGTCAAGCTTCCACCTCCAAAAATTGGAACATATGAGATAGACTCATTACATGCAAAGCAAGATATTTCAAGCATTTATTTGTTATAATTTGTATGATTATGACTTACAACTTATGAAACCCCAAAGTCACAATTTTAAGGTCCCCTGTGCTCAGGGGGTATGGATTAATTAGCTGACTACAGTGTGACACTTTGAGTCTAGAATATTGAACCTTTTCACAAAATTCAAATTTTAAGCTGCATTAATGCAATTCCTTTTAATTTGCATTACTGAAATAAATGGACTTTTGCACGATATAATTTTTTTTTCGAGTTTCAACTGTATGTGTCAATGCTTGCATTGATACAGATCATGACAAGCATACACATCATATACTATCAAGCAGTTAAAAAAGTATTTCAACTATAGACGTTTATTCCTCGCCTATCTTCCCATTGATGAACTGTCTCAATGTAAAATGGTTTTCTTATGGCAGCTGATATACAGTATATGAGGGGATAAAGCAAGTGCGAATGTTCCATATGGTAGCCTTTCAGACGACTGGCCATCCATTGAAATACATGGATGGCTTAAACCCACTAAACCTGTCCGTGCAGTTTTCTGCTCTGGTTCATAAGGAGAGATGCTAAGGTGAGATTACCTCATATGACATCTATAGGCTCTAATAGGTCATATGCACAGGGGCTGCCTTACCGTATATACTCGAGTATAAGCCGACCCGAGTATAAGCCGAGGCCCCTAATTTTACCCCCAAAAATGGGAAAAATTAGTGACTCGAGTATAAGACTAGGGTGGGAAATGCAGCTATAATGCAGAGTGTATGTGTATATAATGCACACACTCTACATTATATACACACATCTGCAAGAGGGTGACTCAGATTGATGGGAGTCTGACTCTGACTCCCTGTATTTAATGCAGAGTGTGTGCATTATATACACACACACTCTGCATTAAATACAGGGAGCCATCCACAGATCTCCCCCCCTAAACAGTGCCATCCACAGATTCCCCCCTAAACAGTGCCATCCACAGATCCCCCCTCCCCTAAACAGTGCCAGGATGGCACTGTTTAGGGGAGGGGGGATCTGTGGATAGCACTGTAGGGGGATCTGTGGATGGCACTGCCATCCACAGATCCCCCTACAGTGCCATCCACAGACCCCCTCCCCGACGCTCACAGCAGTATATTTATAAAGTAGTATTCATCAGTATTCTTTAACTTTGGATATCTTACTTTGTCTTTACTCCGGTAATAGCAGCCGCAGGCAGTGCGGGGAGCGGTGCTCACTCACTGACGTCACGCGCCTGCTCCCACTAGGCGGCGCAGGCGCGTGACATCAGTGAGTGAGCGCCGCCCCCCGCACTGCCTGCATTACCGGAGCAAAGACAAAGTAAGATAGTAGACTCGAGTATAAGACGAGGAGGCTTTTTGAGCACAAAAATTTGTGCCCAAAAACTCGTCTTATACTCGAGTATATACGGTAATTTGTTTTCAAGTTAGCAACACTTATGGTTTATTCTAGGGATAGGCCATGAATTTGTGATGTGGGAGGCCTCAAACCAATGTCTCCTATCAATCAGAACAAAATAGTAAAAGAGCTTGATGGAGCCCCAAAACCCTTCTTTAGGTGTTTTGCCTCCAAACGTATTGTATTTAACAAATCTGTCCGAACCGCACACAATAGGTAACGAATAGAGTTGAGCGGACACCTGGATGTTCGGGTTCGAGAAGTTCGGCCGAACTTTTCGGCACTAAAAAGGCTGTAAAACAGCCCAGGAAAGAGCTAGAAGGCTGCAAAAGGCAGCAACATGTAGGTAAATCCCCTGCAAACAAATGTGGATAGGGAAATGAATAAAAATAAAAATAAAATAAATAAAAATTAACCAATATCAATTGGAGAGAGGTCCCATAGCAGAGAATCAGGCTTCACGTCAGCCACCACTGCAACAGTCCATTGGCATATATTTAGGCCCAGGCACCCAGGCAGAGGAGAGAGGTCCCGTAACAGAGAATCTGGCTTCATGTCAGCAGAGAATCAGTCTGCATGTCATAGCAGAGAACCAGGCTTCACGTCAGCCACCACTGCAACAGTCCATTGGCATATATTTAGGCCCAGCACCCAGGCAGAGGAGAGAGGTCCCGTAACAGAGAATCTGGCTTCATGTCAGCAGAGAATCAGTCTGCATGTCATAGCAGAGAATCAGGCTTCACGTCAGCCACCACTGCAACAGTCCATTGTCATATATTTAGGCCCAGCACCCAGGCAGAGGAGAGAGGTCCCGTAACAGAGAATCTGGCTTCATGTGTAGTGTCCCACTAGGTATGGGTGGGCACTACACAAGGGTCAATTGGTGTGCGCATTACTCTTACTTACAAGGAACAGAAATGTCATATTTTATTCTGCATTTAATGTATGTTTTACTGTGTTGTTAGATGCAATGTACCCCTGTCTAATGCAGCAGCAGGCCTAGTTGGGTGTAGTTAGACATCCCAGACACTAGAGGGAGATAGGGAGCCCCTAGTATAAATGTCCAGGCCCAGACAGGGAGAGGGAGTGCAGAGTCAGGAGTCTGAGAAGACAGAGGCCAGTAAGCCTGCTCCTGACATGCAGCTGGATAGCCCTGGCTGCTAGTGATGTCCAGGAGGCTGTTGAGAAGCTCCAGCCTGCCTGAAGAACAAGAGAGCCTAAGTTAGCTCTGAAGAGATACCCCAGTTGCAGGATTCAACCTCCTGGGAGAAACCGACAGTTATCCACCTGATAGGAGGAGGCGTCCCAGGGTAAGCCAAGTGCCCCTGATAGGCAGAGGAACCTAGGAACCATTGCAAGCAGTATAATACCTGAGGAAGGTAGTAACCAAGGATATAAGCCACCCTTTTAGGCATCCGGGCCTTGGGAATTATCAAGCCAGAGTAGGAGTTCTAGAAAGGACAGTGTAAAAGTGCAACCTGCTGCTGAGTGCTTGTGGAATTTACCCTCAGTGTAACTTGCATGTCTATTGCCTGCCATACTTGTGAATAAGCCCCTTTTTGTGAAACTGTAATACTGAAGACTATACTACTCCCTGCTGTACAAAGTTGGATTGTCCAGTAAAGTTTACGCTTGGTTCACCGCATACTTGTGTACCGTTATCTTTCCAACCATCACCCGGCGTGCCACCGGCCAAAGGCACTGGCGTCACGAATACCACAGGGACCTTGCCCCAGGCACACAAAATACCTGTAACATCCAGGGCACCTCAACTACCATCCGGCCTGGTCCCTATCTACAGAGCGTGCCCCAGAGGAACTGTGTCCACCTCTCCTTCACTGCCACGCGCCTGCCCAGGGCTCTTCAAATATAGTGAGTACCCTCGATTGCCCATAACTGTGACCTCACTTCGTCATACCCTGCAGGTCTGGCGTGTTGCACATGTCAGCAGAGAATCAGTCTGCATGTCATAGCAGAGAATCAGGCTTCACGTCAGCCACCACTGCAACAGTCCATTGTCATATATTAAGGCCCAGCACCCAGGCAGAGGAGAGAGGTCCCGTAACAGAGAATGTGAACGCCGGATGTGAACGCCGGAAGCGCGAACAGACGGCCCGCACTTTATGCAGCAGCTCTGACATGTCGGGGTGGTTGTGAATGAACTTCTGCACCACCAAATTCAGCACATGCGCCAAGCAAGGGATGTGCGTCAAACCGGCTAGTCCCAGAGCTGCAACGAGATTTTGCCCATTATCGCACACCACCAGGCCGGGCTTGAGGCTCACCGGCAGCAACTACTCGTCGGTCTGTTGTTCTATACCCCGCCACAACTCCTGTGCGGTGTGGGGCCTGTCCCCCAAACATATGAGTTTCAGAATGGCCTGCTGACGTTTACCCCGGGCTGTGGTGAAGTTGGTGGTGAAGGTGTGTGGCTGACTGGATGAGCAGGTGGAAGAAGAGGAGGAGGAAGCCGAGAAGGACGAGGTGGCAACTGGAGGCAAAGAATGTTGCCCTGCAATCCTTGGCGGCGGAAGGACGTGCGCCAAACAGCTCTCCGCCTGGGGCCCAGCTGCCACTACATTTACCCAGTGTGCAGTTAGGGAGATATAGCGTCCCTGGCCGTGCTTACTGGTCCACGTATCTGTGGTTAGGTGGACCTTGCCACAGATGGCGTTGCGCAGTGCACACTTGATTTTATCAGATACTTGGTTGTGCAGGGAAGGCACGGCTCTCTTGGAGAAGTAGTGCCGGCTAGGAACAACATACTGTGGGACAGCAAGCGACATGAGCTGTTTGAAGCTGTCTGTGTCCACCAGCCTAAATGACAGCATTTCATAGGCCAGTAGTTTAGAAATGCTGGCATTCAGGGCCAGGGATCGAGGGTGGCTAGGTGGGAATTTACGCTTTCTCTCAAATGTTTGTGAGATGGAGAGCTGAACGCTGCCGTGTGACATGGTTGAGATGCTTGGTGACGGAGGTGGTGGTGTTGGTGGTACATCCCCTGTTTGCTGGGCGGCAGGTGCCAACGTTCCTCCAGAGGCGGAGGAAGAGGCCGAGGCGGCAGCAGCAGAAGAGGCCGAGGCGGCAGCAGAAGAGGTAGCAGGGGGAGCCTGAGTGACTTCCTTGTTTTTAAGGTGTTTACTCCACTGCAGTTCATGCTTTGCATGCAGGTGCCTGGTCATGCAGGTTGTGCTAAGGTTCAGAACGTTAATGCCTCGCTTCAGGCTCTGATGGCACAGCGTGCAAACCACTCGGGTCTTGTCGTCAGCACATTGTTTGAAGAAGTGCCATGCCAGGGAACTCCTTGAAGCTGCCTTTGGGGTGCTCGGTCCCAGATGGCGGTGGTCAGTAGCAGGCGGATTCTCTTGGCAGCGGGTGTTCTGCTTTTGCCCACTGCTCCCTCTTTTGCTACGCTGTTGGCTCGGTCTCACCACTGCCTCTTCCTCCGAACTGTGAAAGTCAGTGGCACGACCTTCATTCCATGTGGGGTCTAGGACCTCATCGTCCCCTGCATCGTCTTCCACCCAGTCTTGATCCCTGACCTCCTGTTCAGTCTGCACACTGCAGAAAGACGCAGCAGTTGGCACCTGTGTTTCGTCATCATCAGAGACATGCTGAGGTGGTATTCCCATGTCCTCATCATCAGGAAACATAAGTGGTTGTGCGTCAGTGCATTCTATGTCTTCCACCGCTGGGGAAGGGCTAGGTGGATGCCCTTGGGAAACCCTGCCAGCGGAGTCTTCAAACAGCATAAGAGACTGCTGCATAACTTGCGGCTCAGACAGTTTCCCTGGTATGCATGGGGGTGATGTGACAGACTGATGGGCTTGGTTTTCAGGCGCCATCTGTGCGCTTTCTCCAGAAGACTGGGTGGGAGATAACGTGAACGTGCTGGATCCACTGTCGGCCACCCAGTTGACTAATGCCTGTACCTGCTCAGGCCTTACCATCCTTAGAACGGCATTGGGCCCCACCAAATATCGCTGTAAATTATGGCGGCTACTGGGATCTGAGGTAGTTGGTACACTAGGACGTGTGGCTGTGGCAGAACGGCCACGTCCTCTCCCAGCACCAGAGGGTCCACTAACACCACCACGACCATGTCCGCGTCCCTTACTAGATGTTTTCCTCATTGCTACCGTTCACCACAATAAGAAAAATATTATTTGGCCCAATGTATTGAATTCAAATTTAGGCCTTTTTTTTTTTACAGACACCTAACACTATCTGGCTATCTATTTAGGTACCGTATTACACTAATACAGGCACAGCAGTAACAACAGATTTAGCTGGATATAAATTTGAGGCCTATTATTTAGGCGCTGGGTGACAGGTATAGGTTTACTGACAGAATTAGACTTGGAAATGCACAGTAGCGTGTGTGTGAAGTTATTCAGAATGACCCTATGTGCACCTTGAATCTTATATACCCTTTTAGGGATAGATTTAAAATAGCTCTGATACAGCAGAAACCACTAAATTAGGAAATTGCAAAATTGGGAATTGTATTTCAACCCAGAACAAAAACTGTGCTTTGACGGACACTAAATAACTTGACCAGCCACAGCAGTAACGACAGATTTAGCTGGATATAAATTTGAGGCCTATTATTTAGAAGCTGGGTGACAGATATACGTTTACTGACAGAATTAGACTGGGATATGGCCAAAAAATAACCACACTATTGCTGGTTAAATGCACTTGGTGTGACAGCTTGACCAACCACACTATTGAGGGTTAAATGCACTTGGTGACAGGCTCAGCTTGCCCCTGATGTAGTATATGGCCAAAAAATAACCAGACTATTGATGGTTAAATGCACTTGGTGTTACAGCTTGACCCTGATGTAGGATTTAGCCAAAAAACAACCACACCATTGAGGGTTAAATGCACTTGGTGACAGGCTCAGCTTGCCCCTGATGTAGTATATGGCCAAAAATAACCACACTATTGCTGGTTAAATGCACTTGGTGTGACAGCTTGACCCTGATGTAGGATTTAGCCAAAAAACAACCACACCATTGAGCGTTAAATGCACTTGGTGACAGGCTCAGCTTGCCCCTGATGTAGTATATGGCCAAAAATAACCACACTATTGCTGGTTAAATGCACTTGGTGTGACAGCTTGACCCTGATGTAGGATTTAGCCAAAAAACAACCACACCATTGAGGGTTAAATGCACTTGGTGACAGGCTCAGCTTGCCCCTGATGTAGTATATGGCCAAAAAATAACCACACTATTGCTGGTTAAATGCACTTGGTGTGACAGCTTGACCCTGATGTAGGATTTAGCCAAAAAACAACCACACCATTGAGGGTTAAATGCACTTGGTGACAGGCTCAGCTTTCCCCTGATGTAGTATATGGCCAAAAAATAACCACACTATTGCTGGTTAAATGCACTTGGTGTGACAGCTTGACCCTGATGTAGGATTTAGCCAAAAAACAACCACACCATTGAGGGTTAAATGCACTTGGTGGCAGCTTGTGCTGGCACACCACAAGACACAAAATGGCCGCCGATCACCCCAGAAAAAAGTGACTGAAAAACGCTCAGCCTAAAAACAGTGAGCAATTCAATAGCAGCAGTTCAATCATCCACAGCTGCAGATCGATCTCTGAATGAAGTCTTTTGGAGGAGTTAATCACTGCCTAATCTCGCCCTAACGTCGCAGCTGCAACCTCTCCCTATGCTGATCAGAGCAGAGTGACGGGCGGCGCTATGTGACTCCAGCTTAAATAGAGGCTGGGTCACATGGTGCTCTGGCCATTCACAGCCATGCCAATAGTAGGCATGGCTGTGACGGCCTCTTGGGGCAAGTAGTATGACGCTTGTTGATTGGCTGCTTTGCAGCCTTTCAAAAAGCGCCAAGAAAGCGACGAACATCGAACCCGAACCCGGACTTTTACGAAAATGTCCGGGTTCGGGTCCGTGTCACGGACACCCCAAAATTCGGTACGAACCCGAACTATACAGTTCGGGTTCGCTCATCCCTAGTAACGAATCTATCTGAAATATAAAATAATCAGAACTATCACATGCCCATTAATTGGGAATGAATTGTATACACAGATAATTATAGCAGAACAAAGGAAGGTTTATCCACAAAGCTGTCTAGTAGGTTATGGAAACTACAGTAATGGGTGCTGACCTGACTCATGCCATGGATAGTTAATCATCAAAAGCGTGCTACCCAAAGAATGAGTCTTAAGTTCATACATAATACCTTATTTAAAAGATATTGTAAAAGCTAGGGATGTCCTGATACCATTTTTTTAAGACTGAGTACGAGTACCGATACTTTTATTTAAGTACTCACCGATACCAATTTTAACAATAAAATACACACACATGTATTTTGTGACCACTGACCAACCAAAAGGCCCAATGTGATGTTATACTGTATGGGGGCAGCCACAAGGAGACATTATACTGTATGGGGGCAGCCACAAGGAGACGTTATACTGTATGGGGGCAGCCACAAGGGGACGTTATACTATATGGGGGCAGCCACAAGCAGACAT